>NC_089159.1:4647538-5257046 GCF_009819655.1 Sylvia atricapilla | reverse complement strand
ACAGGTTGTCATCCTAAAGAGGTCTGAGGGAATTTCAAGCATGTGTGTGGCCCTTGGGTTTTTGGTTGGTTGGTTTTGGTGTGAAGGATACAAGTGTTGAGCATCTTCCCTCAAAGCTGTGCATTCTCTCTGTGCTTTCAGTACCGGCAGAGAGGCAAGGAGTTTGATAATTTGTGAAATTCCATGGCTCCAGAGTTTGTCTTTCCACATCCCTCATTTATAAAGCTTAATTGACAAATTCATCCATCAGAGACTTGTCTCCTTCCAATTACAGCCACCAGTATGTGCCTAATTTCCAAAGCATTAGTCTTGCTGAGCAGATCATTCCAGGATCTCTAACATCAATCAGTGTGCTGGGAATTTTGTTGACATGTGTCTACATGTTATTTTCCATTGGAACAGACACTTCTAGCTATTGACAAGTACCATTTGTCAGATAATGTTGTGGTTGTGATGTTTTGTAACTCTGCACCCCCTCTTTTTAGGGCTCTGTAAGGAATTTGGTGCTTAGCTGGTGCTTTTTTTCCTCAGCTCGGATCAGAGACAGTCCATTTGCCACTGGATGGTGCCAGCGAGAACCTCTGCAAGGAAAATTGCAAAAAAATAAAGCAAAACCTTTCTGATGTGTGTAGTAGGTGCATGATCCAGACTGGGATCACACCACACTGATTTTTGGAAGGAGAAGCAGTTGCAGACCCTCTGTGTCTTGCCATGGAGTTTAATTTCCTGCACTGAGGGCTCAGCTGTGCCAAGGAGAAGCCCCTTGTGATGGAGCCAAACCTGAGCAGCTTCTTGCCCACCTACCACAAGAGTTTCAACAGCTGGGGGAAGCTTGTTTTCCTGCCTTACAGCTCACACATCCTGATTTTTGCAAGGATATGAGAGCAGGAGTGATGTTCCAGTCTGCCACAAAGTGCCATTTTTCTCCAGGGAAGTGCAAAACCCAGTTAGGGCAAGCACGCCGTGGGAAGTATAACACTTAACTTCCCTTCCATTGCCACCTCCATAAAAATTCAGCCCACTTGCAAAAAGCAAGCCAGGAGGTCCTCCCCACCCAGGCAGTTTTTGGGATGTGATCAGGAACTGGGGATGTGTGAGTCTCTCAGAGCTTTAATTTATATCTATACATACAAACAAGCATTGACAGTGTGAGAAGCTCATGAGGGCTGTCTGACTTGCATGGTTGAGGCATTTCATAGAATCATTGAATCACAGAAGGGTTTGGGTTGGAAGGGACCTTAATGTTCAGTTTGTTCAGTCCTTTGCCATGGTCAGGGACACCTTCTACTACCCCAGGTTGCTCCAAGCCCCATTCAGCATTTCCAGAGGTGGGGCAGCCACAGCTTCTGAACAACCCTCGCAGGGAAGAATCACTTCTGTAAAGTAAGAAATGTTTGTGGTTCCTGAGCTGTTTCTAGGGAAGCAAAGTAAGGAGGGCTTGGAAATAAAAGTTATGATGTGAACAGAATGAAGGGTCGTGTTCTCTGGAGAGCAGCACCTGTTAGGGACCTTCAGGGCACACAAGGGGTCATAAAATGAGTGGCCCTGTGACACCCATCCATGGGTGCTCTGAATCTCCCACCTGGGAGTCTCTGCTGAGTGACACAGATGTACCCTGCAAGCCCAGAGTGCTCTTTGAAACATCAGCACCTCTCCATTCTCAGAGACATCTCCTGGAGCCTGGCTCCCTTGATGGCAGAAGCCTCCAGCTGTGGAGGGAATTCTGCTCCCCTCACAGCCTCTTCTCCAAGCCCCTTCATTTTCCTCATTTTCCACATTTTCCTCATTTTCTCTTCCCTTTAACAGCACGGCGAGCCAGAGGTTCCCATTTCAAGCAGCAGAACGTTGTATTTCATTAACTCCATTACACACTTGGTTTAATTTCCAATTAGCTCGGGATGCTGGGGAAATAATCTGATTCCTTCGACTGCTTGGCGTTCTGGATGTGCCCAGCTTCCCTCCTGTCCCCCCAGCCCCTGCAAAGCTTTTCCGTGTGGGCTGCCAGGCAGACACGCAGGTTTTCAGCCACCCCCTTCCCTCCCTGGTGCTGTTTTCTACCATTTGCTCTGAGCTGAAGGTTTGGAGCTGCCAGAAGGAAGCACTTGGAAATCACAGAGCTCCTGCCTCTGCAGCTCCCCGAGAGGTCAGGGCTGGTCTCTGTGGCTGCAGAGGGAGTTTGTCTGGAGGTGGATTTAAAACTGTTGGGTTCTTGTTAAAGCTGAGACGTAGCTCTTAAGTGTGGAATTTGGGGCTTGCTATTGTTGGTTTGGGGTTTGTGTTTTTTTTTTTTAATAAGAGCCTGGGAGATTTTAGTTATCCTTATATCAAGCTTCTCCAGGAGCCTAAATTTTATTGGGAAATTCTAGGCAAAAGGAGGTTTATTGTCATTCGGCTCATCCCTGCTCCAAAGGGATGTTGCTGTGGCTGCATTTGAATAATATCATCGTGTACCCAGGGTGAACTGATTTACATCAGCAAGTCAGGGACCTGTTATTGTTATTAATTATTATTAATTCTTCAATCTGCTCTGCATTTTTATTTTCTGGGGGATTTTTAGGGCAGATCATCATTTGGTAGCTGTTAGCTGAAAGTTGGTGTTCTTAATTGTGAGTCAAATGAGGCATTTTGCAGTGGAGTTACCTTGGAATTTCAAGCTTTAAAGGCTTTTTCCTGTTCATTAGCTGGTTAGGCTCACATATCTGTGGCTACTGGGTTGACTTCCATTTTTTTCTTTGTTTTTGAGAACTCAAGATTACACCGTTAGTTTTATGTACTTTAAGTCTGCTTCTTCCAATCTATGGGATAAATCATACAACTGATTGGTTTCTCATCAAAACAAATGTGGGGCATGTTTTAAAAAGCAGAGACTACTTTGTTTGCTAAAGGAACTTAGAGGATTTTTTCCATCAGCCTGTCTGATTCCTTGGAATAGAATAGAGCTTGGATATAGAAAATAGAAACTTGTCTAATTCCTTGGTCCTATAACATTTGTAAAGCTTTACCTTACTTTTATGTCCCCCAGCAATTCCATCATCTTTTATTTTAAAGTGAAAATAACTTGTAACTTACCACCTTTTTCTTGCTGTGTAATGCAGTTGGACTTCATGATATTGTGTTGCTGTGTTAAGGAAGAAGTGTCAACAGAGCTGAAGACTTAAGGTTCAGCTTTGATATTGCAGGTTTTTTTTGGCCAAAACCCATCTTTCTAAGTATTTCCAGTGGCACTTCCATGAGTGCCAAAGCACACACTGGATTAGCAGGTGATGTAATGACACAGGAATTGGTATTGAATGGGTCTTTATGGACATTTTGCCATACCTGAGTGCTAACTCTTAGTGGGGCATCCCTCAGTCCTTGACCTGACCTCTCCCTTGGCGGGAGCAGTTGGCAGAGCAGGAGCTGTGTGCTGGAATTGTGCACTGCTGGCTTGTGCTCTCCGTGTTCCTGTTGCTGGCTGAGGCAGTGGCAGTGCCAGGGAAGAGGTGAGCGTGTGTGCTCCAGCCAGTGTTTGTGTTGGACTGTTTCCTGGGAGCTGCTTGCCTTTCAGCTGTGCTGGGGCTGTGTGAAAAGCCTTGAAGATGCTGATTGTTTTTGTTGGCATAGCCACAACACCATAACACATCAATATGTTCAGTGCAAATCGCCAGCAAGTCCTTTTTTGTAATAAATATTGCTTAAGGTTTGAATTTATTCCCTACCCTTTCCCTGATCCCCTTCTGCTTCATTTATCTCCTGTGGTGCTGAGGTGGGAGGTGAGGACCAGCTTTAATTGGGGACTGTAGATTGTAGATCCCAGCTCCTCTGGTAGGGCTGAGGCTGCCACCAAATGTTTGACACCCCCTCCCAGTCCTTTTTCTGACACTCAAGGAGACCACAGCCCATGTTCCTAAGTCCATGTGGCCTTCTGCCACTTCCTCATGGATGCTTTGAATGGAGTTATGAGTGAATTGCCATGTGGTGTCCCATCCTCAGCTTTGAACCGGACACTTGGCATTTCCTGAGATCCTGAGAGCAAAAAGCTCATTCACAGTTTGGTCTCTGGGTTCTCATGGTTCTCCACCCATGGGAACAGCATTTCTGTGCGTCCTTTGCCTGTGGCAAACACAGGGACAGACTCTGTGGACCCTGCAAGGAAGGAAACATGACCACAGCTGCTTTGACTTGTCCTTGCCCCAGGGTTTAGGATGTCCTGGGAGTGCCCCAAACCATCTGAATATGGCACCTGAGGCCATGATATAGTGGTGGGCTTGGCAGTGCTGGGTTGATGGTTGGATATGGTGATTTTGGAGTTCTTCTCTAGTCTCAGTTCTGGTCTAAAATTTTTGGTTAGTTACTAATTTATCAAGTACTGCAACAAAGTGCCTGGCAGTGTGAGTGCATTTGCCAGAGCTCTTTTCCCTCAGTACAACTGACAGGTCCCTTTTTCTGATGTGTTGGCTCTGTAAATGTTTTTTGTCAATTTAAAAATTTTTCCCCAAGTAATTTCATTTTATAAGTGCTTTTTCATAAGGACTTTGAACTTTGCAGTAGCTTTTGTGGTTTGTCTTCACTGGTAAACTTCAAAAATACAATGATATTAAAAATCTTTTACTTCAGTTTTATGCTGTGTCACATTAACCATTCAGGAATTAAGCAAATTAAATAATGAGGAGAATAAGTAGCCTATCTTAATAAGTTCCTCATTAAAACACTACAAGAAGACAGCAGCACTGATTACTAATGATTTTGGTGACAGAAGGCTCATTCAACTAATGAAATTCATAAAATCTTGGATCAAAATCCTATCTCTGACCTCTAGGTGTGAAATGCAGAACAATCAACATTACTGTGCCTGAGCAATGACTTTGGAATATATTGGTTTAATGACAAGCAGGGATGGGAACAAGGCAGGGAAAGTTCTGGTTGTGCTGTTCTTGTTTTCATTATACTGCATCAAAAGCATCTTTAGTCATCCAAACAATCAGATGATTTTAGATAAGACGTTTCTTTGCCTTAATCTCATAGAAAATAACACTATAAATCTTCATTTGAGCAGGTATTCACTGGGAGTTGGGCTGGACATGATGTCCATTGTTAAATGTCCTGAAAATGCCTTTTCATAGGGGATTTCAATTTTGTGTGTCAAACTCAGCTTAAATCCTTTTTCCTGTTAGTTAAACAAATAGGACTTTAGTCTCATCTGCAAATTTAATATTTTGTCTCTATATTCTGCAACTCTTCTATTAAAAAAAAAATCTTCCTGTGGAATCTGTTGGAATAACTGTTGAATTTGATAATGGAGCTAAGAACTAAAAATTTATGCTGCACTCCCACTTCTGTTTGTGTCAGGCTGGGCCCTGGACCTCCTTTCAATATGTGCTTAGAAAAGAGAAGACCTTATATAGTCCTAAATGCAGCAAGAGTAATTTCAGGGATATTGTGCTGGAGTGGTTGCTTTACCATGGCTCCATAAAGCAAAAGGATGTTCTGGAGACTGAAATTGAAATATGGGTTATTAAAGATTTAGCAGGAGTTGCCCATTTTAGGGAAATTGTTTGTTTGCTCTCAAACTGTGTGTGACCTGCCAGTGCTGCTGCAGTGCTGAAGGCTGCCAGGCACCTGCCACTCATTTCTGGATCACTGTTAAGCCACGTGCCATGGGGAAATTGGGCAAGAGGCACACATTCCTGAATAAATAGGGCAGCTGGAGGTTTGGGCACCTTGACTTTAAAGCTGAGCATGCCCTGGAGCTGGGGGAGGGTGTGGAGCCTGCAGGGTGGTGGTGTTCCCTGTGGGTGCCATCTCCAGCTCCTTCCACAGCAAAGTCCCTTGTGGTGTCCTCCCAGTGAAGCTTTGGGCTCTGCGGGTTGGTTGTGAGGTTGTGCTGCATCCCAGAAGGCTCAGATGACTGATGTGGCAGCTGATAGACCTCCAGTTTGCTCTCCATGTGTACCCAGCCTTGGATCAATCCCTGCCAATCTCTCCTGCTCTGCTAACAAGGAGCTCTTCTCCCCCCAGGTGGTGGCGAACGCCGTGGCCGCCCTGTCGGAGATCAGTGAGTCCCACCCCAACAGCAACCTGCTGGATCTGAACCCTCAGAACATCAACAAGCTGCTGACAGCTTTAAATGAGTGCACAGAGTGGGGGCAGATCTTCATCCTGGACTGTCTGTCCAACTACAACCCCAAGGATGACCGGGAGGCTCAGAGGTGCGGTGGCTGTTCGGTGGCACTTGGAGGCAGCTGGGGGTGTTACAGCTCTGAGAGGATTTCTGATAATAGGGTGCTGTGGCAGCACAAATAAGACTTGATAAACTAGATTTAAAAGCAAATTTACTTCTGGTGGTTGGGGCTGATGCTGGAAACCTGCCCTTTCCCTCTGCAGAACCATTTTCTCTGTTTATTTTTTTAAACTTTTTTTTTTCCATTCAAAAGACTGGTTCTTGTGGGAACTGGCACTACTAAGAAGGGATCAACCCAACTCCAAACCTGTAACAGTGGAAGCACTGTTTGGAGGATTTTCTGGTTTAAAGCAGAACTTTCCTATTTGATTTTGCTGCTTTGAGAGGCAAGAAACCTTTATAGGTTTGTGGGTTTTTCCAAGGTACTGCAGGTCTGAGACTGGAATATTTTCCAACTGAAAACTAGTCTGTGATATCATAGAAGTGAAAATAAAGGTAAGAAATTATTTTTCTCATTGCTCCAAATTCACCTTTGTGCTTTCACTTTTAAGTGCAATGACTAAACCAGAATAGAAAGACTTTAGGGTTTGGGTAGTGGGCTGTTAGTTTGTGCACTTCAAGCCTCTTCCTCATCTGTCTCCAGAATCACAAAAAGCCAGATTGTGTTCCCAAGAAAACAAGGATTCAGCCAGAGAAGTAATTTGGAACAGGGAGACTCTGAAGTGATGTATTTAATGCAGTTGATGTGGGGATGGAGGGGGAGGAAGGATCACAAGCCCACATGCAATATCCTGGCCAGGCCGTTTGGAATGTGAAGGGTTTCTTCATTGACTCTTTCTGAGGCACAAAATGCACTGTTTCTAAGAAGCCTGCCAGTAGTCTTGCTGTTTTTTTTTTTTTCCCCTTGTGTTCTATTTCTGTGCCAGAAACAGCTCTTAATGAGTGCTAGAAACCTGCAGAGATCTCCGGGATGTGAGGTTGGTGTTATCCCAGCTCTGTCAGTGACCACTGGTCTGAACACTGTGAACATGTCCCAGTTCCTCAGCTGCAGTTCCTCTAAAGAGTGTTTTATCCAGCTGCATGGGCAGGAGCTCCTTTTGCTCCTTTGTGTGGGGTTTATCTCCTGGAGCCTGCCTTACTTCAGACAGCACTGGGAAAGGCTGCTATCACTCCCCTGTGCATGGGGAAACTGAGGCACGGAGAGAGGAGGCAGCTGGGACATTGCAGGTGACCTTGGGCAGAGGCAGCTGGGAGTGCCACAGCCATGACTTGGATTTCTCTGCCCTTCACTGAGCTGTGCTGCTTCCCTTCCAGCATGGCTGAGAGCAAATCTTGCAGGGGAAGAAACTTCAGGAGGCACAGATGGGAATAAGATTGTTCTGGGTTAGCAATGTGCAGGAGGGAGTGGGAAGAAACTTGACAGATGCTGTAAGAAAGACCATATGAACCCAAACTTCCTTTCTTTTTGGGATGGGCTGTTTAGGATGCTGCTTGATTATAGGATCCATTATGGCAAGTGGTGGAGCTGAGATTTGGGAGGATATTTAGGTCACCCTTTTCCTTGTGTGTTCAGAGGAACAGAAATCTTTTTTTGTTGAGATGACAGCAACCCCCCAAGCAAGCCAGAAGCGTGTATCACCTCTGAATGGTTACGTGGAGGCTAAAGTGTTTTTCCGGTAGCTGTTTTCGTTTAAGTTATGTTTGTAAGTGACAGACAAGATCACACAAATAGAGAATGCCACCAGGAAAAAGCAGGAAGTGTGGAATTGTTCCTGAGCTGTCTGTGGCAGGAGAGAAACTTGAACCTGTGAGAGAAGTCTGTTTGCTTCCTGCTGCGTTCAGGAAAAGAGGACCTTTCTCATTCATTGTGACCAAAACCAAATCCAAGCAGTGTACGAGAAGCTCTCTTCAACTATGTACCATCTCCTAAATTTAGTTTTGAAATATTTGGCATCCTGAAATCCACTTGAACCCTTTCTTGTGTCCCCAGCATCTGCGAGCGGGTGACCCCCCGGCTGTCTCACGCCAACTCGGCAGTGGTGCTGTCAGCAGTGAAGGTCCTGATGAAGTTCCTGGAGCTCCTTCCCAAGGACTCTGACTATTACAACATGCTGCTGAAGAAGCTTGCCCCTCCTCTGGTCACCCTGCTGTCTGGAGAGCCTGAAGTTCAGTATGTTGCCCTGAGGAACATCAACTTGATTGTGCAGAAGAGGTAAAGGCTCAGGGGTTGTTATTCCTGTGTTGTTAAAGGTCATTTGGTTATGTCAGACCTCCAGATATTGCCACATGCACAGAATTTCTTTTAATCCAGGCTCAGATCTCTTGAGAGCCAGGTTAAACAGTCTCATGACTCTAGTAGCCTGAACTGATTTCTTTCACAGCATACTTGTGATACCAGCTTCATGCAGTATTTCTTTACCTGCCTCTCTTCACCTTCTCGTTATGAGAAATCAGAATTTCTTTCTATAAATCAGAATGGCAAACAGGAACGGTTCACAATGACCTGCAGGATCTCACTGTGCCTGTGTTCTCTGTTCTGCACAGAACCACCAGGCTGGTGACATTCTGGTGTACAGTGGGTTGGGGTTTTTCCCAGAATTTTGCTCCAGCATTTGTGTTTTATTGCTGCTGATCCTTGCTGGAAAGGTGAAATAGCTTGGATAGCACTTTGTGATTATATTAGGGCAGAGTTACTGTGAACTGGCGTCTTGCAAGTGAAAGTGGAAATGAATTTGTAGGTTTTGTGTTGAGATAAGGATGTTATTCTTTTACTGAAAATATTCTTGTTCGATGCCTGTCATGGTTGGTTCAGCAGCTCAAATACAGGAAGCAGAGATGTGCCTGTAGAAAGACTTGAATTATGAATTTTTGTATCGAAATCATCTTTTTATCCATACTTCTTGCTTCAAATTGATGTTTGCACATCCTAGATGTAAAATCAGAGTCAGAGAATGGTTTGGGTTGAAAAGGACCGTAAAGATCATCCAGTTCCAACCTCCTCTGCAGATTCCACCTTTCAAATTACTGAGACCCCTGTCCAGCCTGGTCTTGAACACTTCCAGGGATGGGGGTCCATGACTTCTCTGGTCAATCAGAAAATGACACCATTCTGTTTCTCAGTGGATAATTGGGTGTATTTCTAAAGAAAACATGCCTTTTGTTACAACAGTTTGGGTTTTTTACCACTCTTGAGTGACACAACATTATGTTCCCTGCAGGCCTGAAATCCTGAAGCAGGAGATCAAAGTGTTCTTTGTGAAGTACAACGACCCCATCTATGTCAAACTGGAGAAACTGGACATCATGATCCGCCTGGCCTCCCAAGCAAACATTGCCCAGGTCAGCTGAGCCACTCCTGCTGTGCTCTGGGAGGGGAAAACCCTCCCCTGCTCCTTGTGTGAGCCTGTTTGCAGCTGCTCCTGGAGTTATCCTGCTTTTGGGCATCACTGTGCCTGCTGGAGTGCTCTGTGCAGCTCTTTAAGGGGAGGTGGTGGAGTTTCCCCATCATTTAAATGTTAATAGCGTGACCGTGAGGTGGATCTTGTTTCACAGATGACAATTCCAGGAGGAGAACTCATGGCTCCTGTCAAATGAGTCACTGCCAGTGCTGAGGTTGGAATGAGAGGCTTGTTTTCAAGTGAGAGGGGTGTGCCTGTAAGGGAGGCATTCAGAAAGGCCAAACATTATTGAAGTGTGAATTTCAAGTTGGTGAAATTGTTAAAATGCTTGCACAGGCACTCTTCAAAGCTAAAAAAAATCCTGGTTTTGCTTTACTTGCTTCCAGAGTGGAACTAGCACAAAGCTGAAGCTGAACTGAATTGAGATTTGCTTTACAGTGTAGATTCTTCTTGTATTTGATGTTGGTTTAATGCAGATCCCTTCCTTGGAGGAGGTGTTCTCGAGTGCATCCCTGGCCATGAGGCCTAACACTAATGCAGAGTGATTAATGCCTCTGGTTAGTGCTGTTATTGTCCTGTCCTAATTGTCACAGAGCAATTTCATTTAATGTGACATTTTGAAACAGCTTCTTCAGCTCTCTTCTGATGGTTTTTGGAACTGAGCAAGGTAATTCATGCCCTTTTTGTGCTGGGGGCATGGAAAATATTTTAAAAACCAGTTTCTATGTGAAGACATTCAGAATTTCCTCTGTGCTTTTGGTAGGCTCCACACCAATTTGAATTTATAATGTTCCAATAATATGGGCTGTTTGCATGAAAGGCAGTGGTGTCTGGAGGGCAGTCTGAGATCTGCAGACTAATGAATGAATCTCTGCTGCTTCTGAGAAGGCATTCATAAAGCAACACAAGCTTTAACAGGAATATGTTCTGGAATGAGACCTGAGAGCAGCTTCCAGCCACGTTTTCCTGTGCTGCTGCTGGAGATTCTCCATCCCTGTGCCCATCCTGGGCCAAGGCACAGGGATAGTTCCAGCCCAGGCCTTGGGCAGTGTTTGGGAAGCATCAGCTGCTAAAGGCGGGTGCTCCAAGTGTGACATAGATCATCCAAGGAAATAATAAAACTTCAAAACACAGATGTCCTGTCTCCTCCTTGCAGATTTATCTGTCTGCAGTCTGGCCCTTCATGGCCTCTTTATCTTGTCATTCTTCTGAGCAATTTGCTTGGATGAGAGATTTTTCAAAGGACTGTCTGGCTTTGTGCTGCTGCCCTCTCCCTCACCATCTATTTGTGACATCACGATTAAATCCCTGATGTCATGTTTGGCATGAAAAACTGAAATAAATTGAGCTTTTGAGGGAATATAAATTACATATGGTCTTTTCTTGAAATAATTTTTTGTAAGCTAAGTGATTTAAGACAAAAGCTTTTTAGTTAAAGGTCTGTAAGATCCCAGCAGATCTTGAGTTTAGCCCTTCATTGGTTTCCATTAGCAAAAACACTGAGACAAAATAATAAATCTTCGTTTTACAAGGGGAAGTATCTTCATGCTGTTATTAATCTGTGTATAGATGTTCCAGAGTGTCCTCAGATCTCCCCTGCATCTTCTGTTTGGATTCACCAGGGATCCAAAGGTTCATCTCAGCACAGAAAAGGAGAGATCAAAATCGGCTGTTGCCAAGAGCTTTGCATGCATCAAATACCTTTTCAGTGTGGGAAGGAATAGAAACCTTTTAAGTTTGGCAGGGCTGATTTTTCCCCAGCTTTCATTTAGGGGAATTGAAAATCATCAAGACCAGGCCACTTTTTGACTTTGTCCAGCCCACACCAAGTGTCACCCACACCAGTGGGCTTCGGAGGGTGAGGCTGGTGGCGGAGTTTGGCTGGATGTGGGTGGTAGCTGTGAAAGAATGTCCTGCTCGTCTTCTGGTGTCCAAGCAGCATCACCTGTGAGGGTGGGCTGTTCTCTGAGTGTCCCCAGGGGCTGACATTGGTGTGGTGTCCCCACAGGTCCTGGCAGAGCTCAAGGAATACGCCACCGAGGTGGACGTGGACTTCGTGCGCAAGGCTGTGCGCGCCATCGGCCGCTGTGCCATCAAGGTGGAGGCAAGTATCTCATCCTGGAGCTTCCCTGTCTTCAGAAACAATCATGAGCTTTGCTACTTCATTTCCGTGTTGCTGGGATTTCAGTGGTGGCCCTCAAGTGGCCTGGCCACATCCTGGTTCTGGGCAGAGCACCACTGAACAGGGTGTGAGCTGTAGGACATTCACAGGAGGGTGGGCTGCTCCTCTCATCTTGCAGGCAGAGCAAGGCAAGTTATTCATCCTTGATGGAATATTTTACTGCATTTGCTTTGGTGGAACAATGACTATTACCCAACCAACTCCTTTAATAGCTGTGGCCTGACCTTTTGAACGGGGAAGAAGAAGAGATTGTACAGAGAAGCTCAGTATTATGAAGCATTCTGTGTCATCTCTCCCCTCTATTTCAGCAGAACAGAACACAGAGGCAGAGAATTGCAGAGATTTGGGGCACTTAAATGTAATTTATACAAACAGAATGACTCTCCTTACGTAAATCCATATAACTTGTGGCTTCATTTGGAGTGTGCTCTCCTTTGCCTCAGTGCTTGTGCAAACAAGTTCTCAGGAACCTCTACAGTGATCCAAAACAAGTCTGAAATGTCCTTTGCCAGTGGAACATCCACCTAAGTGCTCATAATAGAATATTGTTTTTTTAGTGATGTCTGTTAATTTCCCTGTAAGTGAATCTGAAATGCCTGTCAGGAGCTCAGAAAGGCTGTGAAGAGAGGGGAGATTTATGCTGTGGTGTTGGTACTTTTCAGTAAACTGATGACTGAGTGCAAAATGTCACGTAAAGTGCTCTAATTTCAGCTGAGCTCATTTAGCTTTTGCTCAAGTGTGTTCCCATGAGCATTGCCTGACAGCAGATTTAAATAATAACCTAATCATGCCTGGCTTAGTGTGGTGTCAGTGCACAGGATTCTCTTGTTTCAGCTAAACTGCTGCAAGCCTCTGCACAGAGGACAGCAGCTTCTGTCCTCTGGAGAGAATCAACTGCCCTTTTGTGCAGCTCTCCCTTCCTTGAGCTCTCAAAGGTTTGTCACTGTCAGAGGCTTTCTTTGAAGGGTGGCCCCATGGAGCAGGGGCTGCTGCTTCTGTTTCATGTCTGCAGCTCAAAATACCAGAGCACTCCTTCTGTGCTGCATCCAGGCAGGAGCTTGTCTGGATGGAGCCACAGCAGTGACAGTAAACCTCAGAAAATCCCCCTGAGCATGGAAAAAGGTTATAGAGAAGTTTAATAGGAGCTGGTGACAGCCCTCTTTGTAGCAGTGCTGTGCTGGGGGACAGTGGGAATTTGTTTTATTTCTCAGCAGGGACTTTCTTACAAGGATTTGGCCCTGTGTCTGTCCTAGTTGCACATGGAGGGTGGTGTCCTCCTGCACCATCAAGGTGTTTTCAGAAGTTTTTACCCTTTCCTGCCCTCATCCCTTACGTTTTTCCCCATCCCTGATACTACAAGAGTCATATTTGATAAGCAAAGGACTGATAATAATGCCCCAGTGATCCTCTAATTGTAATTGTGCCTCTCATTAGTAATGTTAACCTTGATTTTTATCACTGATCCATTGAAGATGCTGCTGCTAAGGATGTCTCCTGCTCTGAGAAGAACCAGATTTAAAGAGGGCACATAGAGAACAATTCATGACAGTGTCCTCATCCCTAGGTTAATCCTTGTCCCCACTGCATCTGTGTTTACTGAAAGCTGTTTGCACTGTGAGTTATGAGTAATGGCAGGGCATCCTCACAGCCAGCAGTGTGCAAGTTCCCAAAGCTCAGAAATCTGCTTTTTGATACAGGACACAGCCAGTGGGATCTGTTGATGGATGAGGATTCACAGAGCACCTCAGCTCTGCCTTCAGGGATCCTGCCTTTTGTCTAATTGTCACTCCTAGGAGAGTGAGACAGAAATAAATTTGTCTACTGAGAGATGCACCACAAAGCAAATGTGGTGTTCCCTTTGCTCCTAGTGCTGGTTGGGGATATGGAACCAGCACCCACACTGAGTAACGAGATTTTGCCCAGGGTTGAGCAGTCACATTGTTTTGGGGGACATCATAACATTTTGGGGGATAGGGCTGGGTTATTGATAGCTGAGCTCATAGTTAGCTTGGCTTTATCTGCAGCAAACTCTGGTGTAGCTACACTTGTCTGCCTTGTGAATTGGTTTGCTCCAGTGACAGCATCACAAGAAACCATCGTGCTGTGCTCTGATTTTAAGGAAAACAAGCACTACTCCTGTGGGAAAAGGAAATGAAGTGGATGCAGTAAAGATAGGGATTCCTTTGGAGCAAAGGAGAAGCAGAAGGAGCCATCTTACAGGGATATTTGTCTCATTTCCAAGAGACTCTGCCAGCAGGCTGGTTCTTAGAAATCATTGGGGCTTATGGCTGAGTGTGATGTGTGCTACTTCAGTAATCTTGTGGGCTTTCATTTGGTTTCTGCAGAAAAACAAAGCAATTTTGACTTTGCTTGCACGTCCTTTCTCACTCCAACTTGAAAGCTGTTCGAGTTGGGACACTGTTTCATCAGTTTGCAGAGCTCTGCTGTCCCCAAGGATGTCCACCTTCAAAAAGCAGAGTGTTTACAAGGAATGGGGTGAGCTGAGATTGGTTTTGTTAGAGGGACTGATCTTCTGGGCATGCACCCACCACTGCTCACTTTCCAAGGGACTCTTCGGCTAATTACTGTGTATTTCAGAGTGAATGTTGTGCTTTTCCTGGAAAAAAATCACGCTTCAAAGTGTCTAAAGAAAAGAAAACTAAGCTTTAATTTGCTTTTCCTTGAATTGTACAGCTCTTAAAGCTCTGTTAGCTGTAGGCTCTGACAGAGCTGCACTGCTGGTTGCCAGCAGTGACTGGTGCTGTAGGTTCTATAGAATGGGTATGGGACAGATTTACCCTCATCAGATCACTTGCTGAAATATCAGATGAAAGTTTTCAATATGAAGAGGTGAAATTGGAAGCTCTGAAGCATCTCTCTGGCAAGGACTTTGAGCAGGGCTCCCACTGTGAGCCAAGTCAGTGTGCAGAGCCAGGTCTGTGGTCTGTCCCCATGAAGTGGAAGTGTCTTCCAGGTCACAGCCTCGAGTTCCTTCTGCAGCAGAAGGGATCAGAGCAGGACATGGTCAAGTTGTCATTCACTCACTGCCCCTGTAGTGCCATAGTACCCATAACGCTGAGGTAAGGAGGGAGAGGTATCATAAAAAAATATTACACCAATCACCCATTTTTGTGTGATGCCTCTCTTCACTCTGACAGCAATAATGTTGGATTTTTTTTCTGTTTGGTGTGAATTTCAGGAGAGAGTCTTATGACTTACTGCCAGTTTGCAAAGACAGAGCAAGTGCTGGTTTGTAATGTCTCCTCCCTTGGCTGATCCTCGTGTCTGTTTGTGCTGACAAGCCCTCTGTGAGATATCCATGAGGGTGGGAAATTGCCACAAGGTTTTAGTCTCTGACCCAAATTCGTGAGGTTTGTCCTTGAGATTTTTGCCCATTCTCACGGAACCGATTCCTGTGACTAAAATGCCATTTCACTCCTCCTCCTCCTGCCCAGCCTTTAAGTGCTCTGTAAGTCGAGGGAGCTGTTAACTCACTGGAATTGAAAAATCCACCTACATTGCTGTTGTTTGTGCCCTACAGTGTTTGTCTCCAGCCCGAATCCTTTATGAGTGTTCCGAAGGCGACTGCCTCGGCAGCGTCAGGAGCAGTCTGCTTCTCACATTAATCACCAGCTGTGTAATGAGGCTTCATGTGTGCTCTGCTAATAACCAAATCACTGCCCTCATTTGAGAGTCTCTGCTGCTGAAGTTGGTTGCTCCTGTGATGTCCTGCCTCACTGTGCTGTTTGGGAATAGACCTCCCTGAATTATCTGCCTCTAACTCCACTCCTGGTTCCTGGAGCATGACAGTGTCCAGTCCTTGTTATCTGGCAGTGCCTGTGAATTGAACTAATTAATATGAAAGCTGCACTAGGAGCAGCTGAATCCCTATTTTTAGCTGTACATTTTGCATGTTGTCAGTGACCTCATCCCAAAAATACTGAACCTGTTGCTGCTGGGAGCCGCTTTTTGCTGCTGGTTTTAGCAACACTCTTTTCTCCTGCCTTCTGGCTTTGCCAGAAACTTTCCTGCAGTCCCTATCAGAACTTTCCCAGCTCTGATTGCCTGGCATGGGAAGCCTCAGAGGGCTCATTCAGTGGCCTGTATCAGGCCCAGAGTGGTACAAATAGCAATGTAGGTGATGTTCTTAAGGTCTCTAGTGTGGTGACCCAAGTTTCTACTGGCAGAGTTGCTTCTCTTATTTACTACAGGAGCTGGAGCCGTCTGATGTTCCCACAAACAACCTTTTGTTACCCTGTAGTTCATTTCTGGACAGAGTTTGTAGCTCTTGTCCTTTTGTTTTCCCCCTGTGGGCTTTTTCTCATACACATGCCGTGTTCCTCAGCGTGTGCTGTGGGAGCAGGAGTGTTTCTTCAGCTTTTTAGATTGTGTTTTTTTGCTCTCTCTAGCAATCTGCAGAGCGCTGTGTGAGCACACTGCTGGACCTCATCCAGACCAAGGTCAACTACGTGGTGCAGGAAGCCATCGTGGTCATCAGGGACATCTTCCGCAAGTACCCCAACAAGTACGTGGGAGCAGCCTCAGGGGTTTTTGGAAGCACTTGGCTGCCATCACCAGAATAGAGCAGAACTCAGCTTACCAGGGCTCTGAAGCAAAGGTGGAAGCAGTGATCCCACTCCTAGTTTGGTAGGATTCAGGTGTTGGCTCTAAAAGAGGTGTCAGCCTGGCTTGTTATTAGTTTGAATTAAAGGTTTTCCTTCTCCACCACTCTGTATTAGAAGCCTGCATCAAAAGCCAGTAAAGCTCTTGCAGAGGATGCCAGAAGGAAAATTTGGCCAAGTTTATAGCATCAGGCTATTCTGGTTTTGGTAATGTCCTCTAGAAATCCATGAATTGTACAAGTCTCCTCATACAAGACTGTGAAAGTTCATGGCTCTCATGGTCCAAGGTCCAGTCAGGTTGTGCTGAGCAAAGCGCTGCTGGCTTTTCCCACCAAATGTTCCTCTGGCTTGGGCAGAGCTCAGCTTCTCTTGGTTCTGCAGTAAGGTTTTGTCTCCTCAGCCACAGAAGTGCAGTAATGTTTTTCAGCAGAGACTTCATGATCACCTGAAAAATAATATGGGACATCTGCAGCCTTTCTTGGCAATTTCCCCTGTCAGTCTCAGAAATTCCCTGTTTTTGGGGATACCCACACATGGGAATAGGGGAAACTAAATTAATGTGGGCTGCTTGTTGTGTAGAAATATAAGACATGAGGTGCAGGATTCTCTGAAGGTTGATGTGGGCAGAAATGGAGTAAAACAAGTACAGTTCACCCCAGTAATCTACCTGTACTGTGACAAACCAGGTATGAGAGCATCATTGCCACTCTGTGTGAGAACCTGGATTCCCTGGATGAGCCAGATGCCAGAGCTGCCATGATCTGGATAGTGGGTGAATATGCTGAAAGAATTGACAATGCAGATGAGCTGCTGGAGAGTTTCCTGGAGGGTTTCCATGATGAAAGCACTCAGGTAAAGCTGCAATATGCATTTTATCTATAGTGTTTCATGGGGTGCATTTATGGGATGGACAGTAAATGTTACTGCAGTGGTCAGACAATAACACTCAATAAAAGCTTCAATACTGGGCTAAAATAAAACTCTTGGGAATCTGCAGTTTTGCTTTGTTGTTTGTATCTCCAAAAATTCCCTTCTTGGAAGGACAAGATAGAACTGGAGGGAGTTCCAGAGGGGGAATGGCTGTACTGGGGACCAGAACTTGCATAGTAATGGAGTGCATAACAGCATCACACAAACCTCAGCCTGCTGCTCAGAGACTTGTTTGTGAAAGTGTTTTGCAATAGGCAAGAGACTGAGTCTCATGATACTGGGTTTCACTGGCAGAGAATAGTGTAATGCTGTGAGGAAACTGAAGTCTGATGTTTATATCAGTAGAAGATGTGGAGACTTGTGAGACGTTGTTGAATGGATGAATTTTTAATCTCCCCCATGCCCCTCTCTCTCAGGTGCAGCTCACCCTCCTGACTGCCATAGTGAAGCTGTTCTTGAAAAAGCCTTCTGAGACACAGGAGCTGGTGCAGCAGGTCCTCAGCCTGGCCACACAGGTAAGCCAAGGTATCCTGTGATCCAGAGCCCTGCAGACACTGTGTGATGTGCCAGGCCCTGCCTGGCCTGCTGTGTGATTCTCCCATCTGCCAGGCCAGGCAGCTTTGCAGTAGATCAGATTCAAAGATCCCTTCTCTCTCAGAGAGACTCTATTTAAAAGCTGCTTTGTGCCTGTTACCATCTGGAATCTGCTTTCTCCTCCTTAGCTCTTGCTTTATCTGAATTCCTTCCCCGTTCACTCACTAAGTAAAAAGTTAGAGACATTGTAGAATTATCAAGAAACCAAAATCCACTCTTCTTGAAGGTGGCTTGCAGTTAAGCATCTGGATCTATAACAGAGAAAGAGCCTGGCAAAGACTTTGTTCTGTGAACAGCAAATTCAAGCAGTGCTGTGAAAAAGAAAGAACTGAAGTTTGGGATTTTTCCTTTGTACTTGGATGCTGTCAACCAATGTGGCAGCTTTGCTGGAGGCTGTAGCAGTGGGTTAAGATCATGGATTCATTATGCATGAGGTGCTGAGTTATGAGCTCAGATCACTGCAGGCAAGGCTGGGCTTGAGCTGGCAGACACAACTGCTGTAGCTCTAGAGGACAGAAGTGGAGATGTCCTGGTGGCAGGGGTGGGTAAGAGCTCAGCAGATCCTCCTACACTCCTTGGCTGCAATGACTGGGGTAAAATACCCAAAACCAGCAGCTTCTCTCCAGACCTGCTGTGTCAAGTGATAAAAATAGTCTGCCAGCTGAATGGGCTGTGATTGTTTCTGAGCAGAAAACCTGGACTCAATCATCAGCTGGCCTTTTTGATCCTCTTTGCTGTGAGAAATCATGGCTGTGGGCTTACTGCACTTAAAACTTTTATTCATCCCTTTGGGGAGTTGCATTGGTCAGCAGCAACAAACCCATGACCTGCTTTTCTTGCCTGAAAACCTGCTATTAGACAGGATCTGAGCTGCTCTTCAGAGAGGAGTGGGCCAAGGGCACGCTGTATCTTTTTCCTGAGCCAACAGAAGAAAGGTAGTGAGTGCTAAAACCCACTGTGCTGAGTCACAAATATTTAATGGCACCCTCAGAATGTAGCAGGCGGCTGGGTTTGGGTTTTTTTTTTTCCCTCTGTTTGTCACAAATGTTGATTCAGTCTGGCTTTTTGTATTTTATATGAATAATAAGTCAATGTAGGATAACTGGCTGTAAAACACTGAAAAACCTTATGCTTCAAGGTCTGATTTCTAGGTAGAGATGGTATTTTTTCACTTGAGTGGGAGAGTAATTACACGTGTGTTTCTTTCCCCAGCTTAGGTATTGTTGCTCTTTGAGTGTCTCAGGGCTTGTCTGCACAGCAGACTGCAGGTGTGGTGGTAGCAGGAGCCAGCTTCATCCAGCCAGCAATGGTAAAAATAGCAGTGGAGCAGCTGGGGCTGGAAGTAACACAGGAATTGAGGTCTCAGACCTCAGCATCCCCATTGCTGCTGCAATGTTGGGACAGGGTGGGAGCTGAGCTAGCCAGGGTTCATTGGTGTTGCTCCACAGGTGTGCATGCAGACCCTGGAGAGAAACTGGGAGAGAAAACTGGGAGAGATTTGAGCCTCTTGTTTCAGTAGGTTCACCAGTTCCCAGTGTGATTTTTTTTTTTTTTTGGCTGTGAGAAGAAACAGTCAGCCTGGAATCTGTAGGTGCCTACAAGTAGGAGAGTGTGGCCTTTCATGTGTGCCCTTGCAGAAACCCTGCCTGATCCTGAGTGCAGAGTCTGGCAGGGATTGTTAAGAGTGTAAAGAGTCCACAATTCTACCATCAAACAAAACCAGCTCTGCTGAGATAATGTGTGAGACAACAGAGAGATTAATTTAGGTCCTTATAAGTAAAATGAGCTGAGCTCAGTCTCATTCCAAGAAGAGGTTTGAGAATGTCTTGAGGCAGATGGCAGATGCTGGTTTTAACAGGGCAGCAGCAGCAGCAGCAATGAGAGCACAGAGGAGAAAAAAAAAATGCCAAGAGGAAGGCTGGTGAGGTATACAATATTTTGGTGGAATTTTATCAGGGGAAAAAAACCTCAAACATTTATCCTGTTATTCTGCTGATGTGAGGATTAAAAATCTGAGCTCGTTTCCATAAACAGCTCACTACAACATAAAACCACAGCACCTCCCTCTCCCTAGAACATTATCAGCAAACCATCCCCACTCACTTTGCTGCTCTGGGCAGAGCTACTCAAAGATGAGGGAAATAATTAGCACTTCATGCAGAGGCAAAAGTATCTGCAATAAAACAAGGGTATTATTGACAGCTGGAGAACTGCTGAAGTACCCTAAGTGTGTATCATTAGCATCTCTCCATACTTCATTAGATAACTAAAAGGCAGGATAAATAAGATCTCTTTTGCTATAAAGGATATGGGTTATTAAGATGTGGCTCTGCAGCATGTCTTTTGTCCAGCAGTGCCCTTGAGTAAGTGTGTTTGCTCTTAGTGTCTAACAGTCATTGCCACTCATGTTCTTTTATCTGGATTTCTCCTAACATTTACTGGCAGGAAAGTTTGGAAAGCAGTTGGCAGCTCTGTGGTTTGGGGCAATCATGGGGTGTAAATCCTGGGCTTTTTCCTCCCTGACCAGCTGAGCAGGAAGCCAGGCTTTAATACTTCGGTTCTCGCTTTTAATTTTAGGATGTTCATCTCAACCAGCAGTTTGTAGCATCATTTTGAAATGGGGGGCTGTGGCTGCTGGGTGATTGGGGTTTTTTAATCCAGCAGAATCACTGCTGGGAGAATAAAGTGATTTACAGGCATTAGTTCACTTCAGACCTGTGAGTGATGCATTGCTTTGTCTCAGGACTCTGACAACCCAGACCTGCGGGATCGTGGCTACATCTACTGGCGCCTTCTTTCCACGGATCCAGTGACTGCCAAGGAAGTGGTGCTCTCAGAAAAGCCACTGATTTCTGAGGAGACTGATCTGATTGAGCCAACCCTGCTGGATGAGCTGATCTGCCACATTGGGTCTCTGGCTTCCGTGTACCACAAACCACCCAACGCTTTCGTGGAGGGCAGCCACGGCATCCACCGCAAGCACCTGCCAATCCACCATGGCAGGTGAGCTTTTCTTCCTAGCAAACAGTCCAAAAGATGCCAAGATCTTTTAGAACACTGTAGTGGGATTTTATTGGTAGTTTGCAGGTCATTCAGGAGGCTGTTTCATGCAGAATGTAATCTTGGGTGTGGAGCGTCCAAGTTCCTGAGTCAGAAGACACAGGAAGTGTCAAAGTTCCTGTGTGAGGACAAGCTGTGATGTCTTTTGAGAAGACATTGATTATAAGTGCTCTTGACCTGAATTTGAGTGGAAAAACAGAAGCTTTGGTGCAAGGAGGACTAGAGTGAGGAAAGGCATCTTTCAGAAGATGATTTTGTAGGAGCTTTGCTTCAGCAGCAGCTCAGCTTTACGAGCCTGTCTCTTGGAATGCAGTATCACTTTTCCTGGAACAGGCAAGCATGGGGATCCTTCACTGCTGGAACATGAAATGGAGAAGGATTAGTGAAACTCCCCTTCTCACTTGGTGCCTGTAAAGCAAGGGAAGTGCAAAAGCCATCTAATCCCCATCGCTGTTAGGGCTCAGAAGAAGATGGGTAGACTGACATGGTCTGTCTGACCTTTGTGAGGTGAGGGAAATGCTTTGGCTCATTTTCTGGTGCTTTGGTGCCTCCCTGGCATCACAGTTCTGGCAGCAGGTGAGCTCTGCAGGAGCAGGCAGCACCTCAGTCCCAGCTGGGGCCGTGTTGCTGTTGGGCCTGTTCCCGTGGAACCTCATTCAGGTGAACAGTTTGCTGTTTGCACTAATGGTATTAATTACAAAAATGAGTGTATTTTGCAGCAAGAGGCAGAGTAGCCAAGCATACCTCTTAATAATATTCCCAGTGTGACATTTGGAGTGCTGTTTTTTGCTGTTGCACTGATAAATCAGAGCGCGATGCTGCTTCTTGTCTATTTTCTGACACCACTTCTCTGCTATTCTTAGCAACTAAAGCTATTTCTGTGGTGGCTGGCTTTGGGAAGCTGAGTTGTTTTCTCCCTGCCTATGAAATCAAGTCGGGCTGCACTGACCCACAATCAGCAAGCACAAATGTACCAGTTGGACAGGAAAAAGTGGCCACTTTCGTACCTCTCCTAATCAAAGATTTGTCTAAAAATGAGCTGGTTTTTGTTGTTACCAGCCTTCCTGTACACTGGTGTTCCAGGTCACTGCAGCAAATAGCATATTAGGGGATTTAGCTCAGAAAATTCAGCTTTTTTAAAGAGCACTTTATTATCTTCTTGCATGTAGTGTCTATGAGCTTGACTCTGGTTGCTCATGCTCAGTCTGCTGACCTTAAGTATTTTCTGACTTTGGCAGAACCACTGCTTCAAAAAAACCCCAAAAACAAACCTCCAGGCCTCAGCTAGCAGTGCAAGCTCTGGGGGAAGGTGTGAGGGATGCTCAGCAGAGTGTGCTGCACGCTGATCATACTGATGCAGTGGTAAAATTAAAAAATGAGTGGGATTAGTTTAATGGCACAGCAGGCTTCTCTGATGGGAGCTCACCTCAAGAGGCCCCATTACTGGGGTTTTCTGCATCAGTTTAAGGCAAGTTAAGGGTGTCCAGTGAAAGATAAGTCCAAACAGTGAGGTGATTTTCTGTACAGCTCCTGAACTCCAGTGACCATTCTGGTGGCTGATCCAGTGACTGATGGCATTGTGAGATGGGAATGAGGAAATGTCCACAGTGAATGTGGTTTAAGAGGGTCAAGACAGCACTGCCTTGAGTGGTGCTTCCCTGGGTGTAAACCCAGGAGGAGTTCTGGTTGGCAGAACACACTACATGGCATTTTTGATTTATTTATTTTCCATTCAGAGCACTATAGGGCAGATTTCTTGCAGCTCTCAGCTGATGGGAAGACCCATTGAACAGCTCACAGATGGTGAAATGTTCCTGCCTTTCCACTGAGCCCAAGTGTCACAGAGCTGCAGATGTATCCTGAGGGTAGGGGACAAATCTGATGGCTTGGCAGTGTTTGCTCATGAGGTGCTTCCCACCACCCCTGCTCAGCCATAATTCAACTGGGAAATTTGGGAAGATGTTAGTAGGGCTCCTGGGAGAAGCATGTCTGGTTAGACTTGGGCAGGGGTCTCCATTTCCCTGTTTCACAGGTGGCTGCAGAAAAGTTTTGATTCTCGTTCAGGCTGTGCATCCCTTGTGACTCCAACATCTGGGAATTGCTGCAGGCTGAACTCACAGGGCCAAATCTCCAATTCCCGTGGCCAAACCCAAGACTGAAAGGGAGAAAGCTTGTATCAAGTCTTTTTGCCCTTTTTAACCCACATGTTCTTTAGGAATTTCTTTTCTTTCGAAGAAAATGCCGAATTGTTTATAGGAATCTCTTTAAAAAGATTCTTTACAAATGGAATTCTTTACAATTGGGTTTTGCGTTTTTTCAAACAAACCAACTGAGCTTTGTCCTTTCCTGATTTCTTGTTGGACTTTGGGGCAGCAGCAGTTACACAAGACACAGAGGGATTTCTGTGTCTCCATCAGGAGAAGGATGAGTAAGTGTTGAAGGGGTGGAGTGTTAGAGGGATTATATCCTGGGAAGGAACCGAGTGGTTTGTGATGTGCCTCTCTCAGAGAGAGGCTGTTCCTGTTCCCAGCCTGGGGGTGGGAGTGGATCACAGCCACCACCTCTCCTCAGGAATACTTCAGCACACTCAGCACTCTCCCTGCTGAAGGCAGCAGCAGAAAGGACAGCTAATATTAGTGCAATTGGGGCTCTGAAGCTTTTAATGCAAAGAAGCTTTCAAGCCTTCCTGCTGCTGCCTGGTTACTAATTCATTCTGCACTCCTTATGCTCCATCTTTTCCTCTTGGCACTGGGATTGGGAGCAGCTTATACTCTGTCACTGATTCTTTCCCCTCAATAGCTGAATAAGGATAAGAGACTTTTGGCTACTCCAAATCAGAAGCTGCAGTGCTTGCAGAGCAGCCCCAGAGTTAAACACCTTGTCAGGACATTAATTCCCACAGCAACTGTGTGCACTTACCTGCTGGCTGCAGAACACGAGCTAGAAATCATTTTATCAGTTACTGCTGGAAACAGGATATAAAGTGGATTTTAATTATCTAAAATATGAGCATCTCTGGATTTAAAGAATAAATACCTTGTAGTGAGTTCTCCAGGAGCTACAGTTATTTTTTTACCCTCTCCTCCTTATCAAATTCAGTGACAAGTGAATATAAAAGGTAGCCAGACTGCATGTGATGATAAATTTTGAAAGCTGTATAATGAGTGTTTCTAGACTAGTAATTAGCATGCCTGCTTACTCAGAGGAAAGGAAATTATTGATAGAAGGGAGGAATCAATTTTAGATTGACTTTTTCAATTAGGAAAGACTTATGGACCTTGTTGCTGGTCAGGAGAAGGTGATTAATCTAGATCTGAGGGAAGTGGTGGAGTTTGCACTGGTTAGAGTAAGGGCTCAAGGGTTTCATCCGTGTTAGATCTCTGAGAAAAATCTGGATTATTTATTTTTCCCTGTGTTTTTATGTCATTCTCAGGCCCAATGGGCTGCAAATCATCTCTGTAGGTTTATTCTGAGGTAGAAAATGCTTGTTTTCAGTTCTGTAGCCCATGTGGTACCCATGGCTCTCTCTTTTGGAGGGGATCTCTGATTTTCAGGGTGGGTAAGATTCACCCTTTGCAAAATTCCCTTTCCTGGGGTGAAAACCACCTACAATACAGGGAAAAATCTTTGTGCTCAAGGTGGTGAAGAGCCACGTGCCATAACCCTGCCTGGTGCAGGACAGTGGCCACAGCAGCTGCTGGGACCACCTTTGCCTGGCTTCTGCTGCTGAGCCACCTCTTGCTGTGTTTCCCCATGCTGGAAACCTGGAACTGGAGGCCAGAGGTGACTGATATTTGTCTTTTCTGCTTCTTGTTGTCCCCTCACAGCACTGATGCTGGTGACAGCCCCGTGGGCACCACGACCACCACAAACCTGGAGCAGCCCCAGGTCATCCCATCCCAGGGTGACCTCCTGGGGGACCTCCTCAACCTGGACCTGGGGCCCCCCGTGAATGTGCCTCAAGTGTCCTCCATGCAGATGGGTGCTGTGGACCTCCTGGGAGGAGGGCTGGACAGCTTGGTAAGCAGCACATCCTCTTTAGCTGATGGGAGATAATTGGAGCTGTGCTTATCTCCCTGCAAAGCCTTGATCATTTGTGCTTTTAATGCTCAGTGAGCCGAGCTCCCAGTGCTGAGTCCTGAAACTTCAGGAGGATTTAACCAGAGTTATTATATCAACTTTCAGCAGGCTTTTCCTGCTCTACAATGAATATTGCTGCATGCTGTAGAATCCCCGTGGTCAGTGGATATATTTGTTCTGTGCTTTTTCTGTCTGTAGAAGAAAACCAAAAAGTTGCTTTAAGGATGTAAAAGTGTTTTACTGCTTTCTATTTGAATCAGGCTCCCTTTCAAGAAGACATTTATTCCACCAATTCCCAGCCCTCCTGAATTTCAGTGCTCGAGCTCTCAGGCTGTGACCTGTGCCTTCCCATTTGTGTATTCTCCAGAGCGTGCCATGGTTTAATATCGGTGACATTTTAATTGCAGCGAGGTCAAGAGGGAGCTCTCTGTGCACTCCTCCCTGTGCCAGAGCTGCTCACAAGGCACCTGCCCTGGCACTACCAGGGTCAGGCTCCAGTGGGAGCAGTCACACCTCCCCTCTGCTCTGGGGAGGGAGCTGGGCATGAGCTGCAAGGAGAAAATCACTTAGCAGGGAGCCAGCAGCAGGGGAGAGGTCAGTGCTGTGGTTTTAGGCTGCTGGCAGCCAGGCAGTGAGCAGTGCTGACTGTAAGAGTCAGCCTGGGAGCTGTTCCCGAGGCAGGGAGCACAGCACACAGATTCCCAGCTCCCTGCTGGCTTGCCCACAGAGGGAAGAAGCTCTCCCAGGTGTATTTGCACCATGTAAATCAAGTAAGACTGCCCCAGGGGATGTAGCTGGGTGTTGTTTAGGCTTGGACTGGGTTTGTCTTGCTTGAGGTTTGGCTTGTGATGAGTTGGTCTAGGTTATCTCTGCCTGGTTCAGGTGCACTTTCAGTTCTGAGTCAAGCTCTGAATAACAGAGGTAGGAGGCAGCTGGATGAACCCCAATTCAACAAATCCTTATTAGTCAAATATATTTTTTAAGCCTCCATAAGCTTACTAAAGCAAATGTTTAACACATTTCCAGCTCCAGTGCTTCATGGCCTAATGAGCTGGAAACAGTCTAACTCTTAATGGCACTGGCACTCCCAGAGGGCAGAGGTGCTGTAGGCTCTGCACTCTCTAACCAGAGGTGTTTGGTTAGCAGGGACACTGCTCTTACTGGGGGTTAGCAATATGATCAAACTGGACTTGCTGGGAAAGCAGGCAGTGAGCCCAGAGCAGTGACCTGGGCAGCCTTTCCCTGCTCTGCAAATGGTGCCTCTGAAAACCTGGGACTGCCCATGGTACCACAGGTTTGCACTTAAATTCCTCTCTGCTGCCTTGCAGGCCTCTCACAGTAACCCTTTGTTTCTCATTAGTGTCACACAAATAAATGGACACAGTAGAACTAAAACTTGGTTTTGGGAGAAGAGCTGTCTCGAAGCTGGCATTAATGGGCTTAATTTAGTGACCTGTGCTGACAGTGGAGCTGTTAGTTGAAATGGTAGCAGGCTTTTACTTAGTCTTTTTCTCAAGCCTTAAGTACATCTGTGGGGTTATGGAGTGTGAGCTGACAAAATGATCCTGTCTGGATGGGGAGTAGCTGTGCCTGGGGCTGCATGTCCAGTGCTCTCTCAGCTGAGTAGATGGAGAAGCACTAAAAAAAAATTCTGAATCCTGGTGTGGTTTTTGAAGGTGGATTCCTTCTATTGGAGGGCTATTGCATCAAAGCTCCAGCTTTTACTTCCCTTGGTCAGTCTCTTTTCTCAGGTAACAAGTGACAGGATAAGAAGGAATGGCCTCTACTTGTGCCAAGGGAGGTTTAAATTGAATTTGGGAAATTTTGTCTTCACCAAAAGGCTTTTCAAGCACCAGAGCAGTGGTGGGGTCACTTAAAAATCGTGTAGATGTAGCATTTGTGGACATGGTTTAGTGGTAGCCTTGGCAGTGCTGGTGGAATGCTGTGGAGGTCTTTTCCAATCTAAATGAGTCTTGGATAATAAGCTTAATTAGTGAGTGAATGTGATCTGTGTGTTTGTTTGTTGCTGTGGGCATGTGTTTAACAAGTCTCAAGCTGGGTTAACCCTAACCTGGTATTACCCAAATTGCTGGGAAGTGTCCTGGGCTGCAGGGCTTGCCAAGAGGATTGGCATTTGGATCTCAGGCTAAAATTAAACCACATTTGTGCAATGCCAAAATCAGCCTCAAACTGCAGATCCCACAGGCCTGATTTCTGTGTGTGGGAAGGAGGTGAGACATATCCCAGTGTATCCCTTGAAGAAGGGCTGAGCTCTTCACCCTTGGCCAGGGATCAAAAACACCTGGGAGCCAGCAGTGCCTGAATTGTTCTGCTTTCAAATTTCCCTTTCTGTTACTCTTTAAGGTGTTTTTTTCATGCATTTCTTCCCCTGTTTTGTTGGGCAGACCGAGGCTGCACACTCTGTGACAGTGACATTGCCTCAGTCCTGTGAGTGCCTCAAAGGCAGCTGGAGGTCTGCAAGAGGCTGCTGGCAGCATCTCAGCCAGTTTGTCACACCCACTCAGTGTCATCTGCTGCTCCCCTCTTCTGCCCCCTTATCTTTGGACGGGGGTGTCTCATCAGAGGGATGTTCTTGCAGTGAAAGTTCCAGTGGGACTAACCCAGAAAGACCAACAGCCATTCTGCATTTCTCATTTCTTAAACTGTGGGGGTTTTATTTTTCTTCCAGGCATTTAAATAGAGACTGAATGGTGTAAAACTGCACAAACACCAAATTAATATTGTTCATTTGAATTGTCCTCAGCATTGCCAGATATTTATGCCCGTGACCAATGAG
Source organism: Sylvia atricapilla (assembly GCF_009819655.1). Classification (NCBI taxonomy): domain Eukaryota; kingdom Metazoa; phylum Chordata; class Aves; order Passeriformes; family Sylviidae; genus Sylvia; species Sylvia atricapilla. The sequence continues at coordinate 5,229,223 of NC_089159.1, read as the reverse complement.
GCTCCAGCTGCTTGCAAAGTTAATTTTTTTAGTGAGTAAATCTTATTTTATCTCCATAGTGAGATCTGTAATTGGTATTAAATGGTAACATGCATGCACAGATGCTGAGCATGTGTTAGCAATTAAAAAGAGGAGAAAAAGGACCTTTGGTACAAGAGTATTGCTTGTAAGCAGAGCAGACTTGCTTGTAGGACTTTTGGAAAGCTGTTTTCTAGGGAACAGGTTGTGCCCCTTTTTGCCACCATGGGCAGATCTTGTTCTTCTCTGCTTAATTTTTTATTCTGTAAAATGGTGACTAAGCCCACTTTACAAAACTGTTTGGGGTCTCCAGTTCCACAGGGTAAAATAGCCACAGCAGTCACTAATGGGGGAGAAACAAAACATTGGGAGAGCAGATTGCTGGGTGCAGAGCTGTGCATCTCAAGAGCTGGAGTTTGATGCTTTTTTTCCCCTCAAGTGGCTGAGTTCCATGCAGGTTGCAGTCACTCTCCCAACTCCTGTGCAGTGGTGCAGTGCTTTGCAGGATGTCTGTCTGTGCTGACACGACACTTTTGCCTTTAAACCTTTTTGTGTGTTCTTTTGTTCCGCAAATCCACGCAGTATGAGAGCTCTGGGGGCACAGTGTGCTTCCTGGGAGCCCCTGCATTGTATGGGAGCAGGGCACTATGGCCAGGAGCCAGGAAGGCTGGCCTGAAACCTGGGGGCAGAGCAGTAAATCTGCAGGAATGGACAGGCTTGGATTGTCTGTTATGTAAGGGTTTTATTTAATACTCTAACCACTCAACTACAAGAATATTATTGATTCGAGACTGGCAGCTGGTGAGGTTGATTTATATCCTAAACTGAAAAGCTGTTCGATAAACACTGAATATCCACAGTTTTCTGTATAGCCTGGGCTGCTTTGTGCTATTCCAGGTGAGGCTGTGCCCCTCTGTGTAACTTGGCTGGATTTAGGGGGGTCTCACCCCAAGGGTCTGTTCCACCCGATTTGGGGCTGTGTCCCCTCATTGCAGTGGGATGGAGGGTGGGAGCTGAGCACCAGCTCAGGAAATGGTTTATCAGCTCACCCTGGGCTCCAGGCACCACAGGCTCAGCAGCCTGGGAGGAAACCCCTATTCCAGCAGCCTGAAATATCTGCCTCATCCACAGGGCTGTGAGCAGAGGCTGCTGGTGTCCTTCCCTCCTTGTCTGACTGATTTCAAGTGGAGAATTCAAAGTCTGGCCTCAATGGACAACACCCTGGAGTATTGGGGTTGATTAGGGACTCACCAATGTTTTATAAAAAAGCCCCAAAATGATCTTCAGTCTACGCTGGGCTGCCACATTCCCCTCCTGGCTCTGCAAGTGATTTGCTGTGTATAATTGTAGGAAAATTACTTCATTTACCTTTTCCTGAAACTACAGTGTGAGAGTAGCTGTGCCAGGTCTGCCCCAACATCCATTTCTGCAGTGGATGTGATGCTTTTCCAGAGTGCTCCTTCAGCCTTTGACAACGACCTGACTTCTTTCATCTGTGCTGTGGAGGTTTCATGAGCTACAAAGGAATCTGTTAAGATTTCTGACAAAGGCACAAATCCGTTGCTGGGGTAGGGCTGGTGTGGAAAAGGAGCTATTTTGCTGGGTCACTCATTCATACCTGATTCAAAGCTGTTGTAGCAGTCATAGGACTGCTAGAGCTTTGTGAGCCGCTTGGTTTTTACACTTTGGAGGATGAAAATGGTTAGGGTTCAGTTGCTGATGGAAATTGCTCAGCAGGGCAAAGCATCAGCAGCAAGCGTAGGGACACTGGTGACCATGATATTGGCAGTGTGACCTGTCCTCCAGCAGCTTTGACACAGCTGTCCCTGGTCTGGAGAGCAGCCCTTGTGCTCTGCGATCCTGGCTTGGTGTGCAGACAGACACAAAACAGGCAGCTAACAGGGCACTGAAATGCGTCTGTGAGCCACAGTGGTGTCTGCAGTGAGATCCCTGCAGCCCATGCATGGTCTGTCCTGCAGCTCAGGGCTCTCTCACAGGACTAGCCTGCATCAAGGGGGCTGCCAGCAGCCCTGCTCTCAGCATCTCACCCCATTGCTATTGGGTAAATGCCTTGTGTTCCTTGCTGCTGTGTTACTGAGTGCAGGCAGCACCCAGAGCTGTGGTGCTTGACTGCTGCTTTGTGGTGTGAGGCAGCGAGAAGGCAATTGTCTCCTGTTAACCCATGAATTGTGGTCCACAAAATGCATAGCTGCCCTGGAAGCCCTGATTATGCTGTGGGCACAAGGCAAGGCAGTTGCTGAGCAGTGGTTGTTGAAGCTTCTGTCCCTGGCTCCACCCTCCCTGTTATTTTTTGGTACTCCAAAAGCCTCACGTCATTTTGCAGAAGTGATTGTAGCCCCTCAGGATCACATGAACACTTCAGCAGAGTCACTTCATTACAAGCTGCTGTTAAGATGCAAATAAACCCTCCTAATGCAGTAACTCCAGCACTGCTACACTTCATAAGTCAGCATAACTGCTTCCACAGGGCTGGAATTGCAGGGCAAAGGCTCTCCAACTGCAGAGCAGCTGCAGCACCCTCCAGGCCGACTTGTGCGAAGTAAAAGTGCTGATGCAGTTTGGGAAAAGGTGCTGACATTGGTTTTATTGACACAGGGTTGAGCCCAGCTTCTTCTTTAAACCCTCATGGCTGCTATTATGGCAAGATAGGTTTGGAGGGAATAAAGAGAATTCCTGTTTGAAGAACTTTCATGCCTTTGGAGGCCAAGACTCCCTGTCCATCCTCTCCTCATCTCCTGAAGCTGGCAGCTCTTCACCCTGGAGTAGAGGCTTTGTGCTCTTCAGCAAGAGGCTAAGCTGCCAATTTAGGATTAGGATTAGAGATTTGCAGTGACATGAACTCCCTTGGACTGACGAGAGCCAGCCCTTGTGCAGCCCACCTTCACAGTGAGCATTTCAGCCCGAGTGGGGCTGACAGCTGTATTAACACAGTCCTCTCCTCTGTGGGGCTGTTCCTGACTCTCCTGTAAGGCAGATCCTTAGTAGTCCTTGTGGCAGGAGTGTCCATCTGTCCATGAGACAAATGGAAATGGTTTACCAGAGCTGTTAGTCCTGGGGAATTGCTTCAGCAGCACTTCACGCCTGACTAATATCTGTTTCTTTCCTTCTGCACTCTGCCTGTCACTCCAGATGGGAGAGGACACTCCGTGGGTAATTGGTTCCTGTTCCCTCTGTCTTCCTCCTTCCCTCTTACTCACACACATCACTGCTACCGTCTCTTCCATCACTCTGAGTTTGGAATAAAGTTATGATCTGGGCATCTCACAGGAGGAAAAACAGACTGCAGTTCCTGAATGGGGAAAGCGTCGGTGCCATGGGAGGGTGACAGGCAGGAAAACCAGACTTTGTACTGCTGCAGTGGGAAGTGCAGCCTAGATCTGATGTGGAACTGATCAGATCTTTATTAACGTCCCCCTGTAACTTCTGGTGCAGTAGAAATGCTGTTGCTTCTCTTTTCAGTCTGGGCAGAGCCAGCTCTGCCTGTAGGGACCTGGAGGAGCTGCAGCTCCTTGGCACTGGCTCTGCGGCTCTGGAGCACATCTGCAGTGCTTGGGCCCGAGCACAGGAACCAGAAGAGGCTCAGGCTGTGCTCTGCAGAGCCCTCCAGCCACTAAAGAGGGGCTGCAGCAGCTCAGAGCTTCCTGGCGTGGAAAAGAGTTGTTGGGTCCAATCTGAAACCACACAGGGGCTCTTGGTAAATTCTCTGAGCCAGTCAGAGTTTTCTTCTCCTTTTTATGAGAGCTGGAGTCTTAACTAGAGCAATAAATCCACATTCTACTTTCCCTGCCCCCCAAGGCTTAACATTTAGGGAAAATGGAAGACTTGTGGAGAGCTCGAGGAACCCCAATATGTCATTCTCTGTCCCTTGCAGCCACCATCAGTGTACGAGCTGCTTCGAGGTTGGGTTCCTACCCTGCAGCTCCTTCTGATGAGTGTAGTAGGAAACGGTAGAATAGTTAACATGTGGCTTGATTATGCAGAATTATTCAGTCATTTCCATAATACCCTTTGTAAAATGCTTGCTGCTTGATAAACCAGCCTTTCTGCTGCTGCAGACAACAGTACCAGAAATCCTCCGTGCATACAATAATATCTGGAAATGAACTGGATTCTTTCTTTTTCCCCCAGACCTCGCTGCCTGTCAATATAAAGCTTGAAGTTCATCTGCATGCAAGACTATGAATAGGGATGAGGTGTAATAGTTGCATTTATTACTCCTCAGTGAGCCAGTAACAAGATGTAAATGATCTGATATATTAATCTAAACCGTGGCTTGGCTTAGAGAGCAGTCAATAGAACAAAACTCTGCTCTGTCAGGCTGTTTCTGTGGGGGAGACTTGACAGTGTAATAAGCCTTATTTTATAAGCTCAATATTAATTGGATTTGCATCCTCTGGCTGGCTTCCTTTGGTCTCTGACTGATCCTTCTTTAGACTTTGGAATCACTCACTTTTATCTATTCTTTCTTAAGCAAAACTGGACAGCCAGAGCCCGGGTTGCTGTATGGAAAGGTGGCTGTTGAAAAAGATGAGGAATCTCCTCAGCTTCTGCCATGGCCTCAAGTAGGGATAAACTGAGTCCCACACAGTTCTTTCAGAGGAAAAAAGCTCTTAAGGCCTCTTAACAAAAAGCAAATTGTGTGCGATTTGTTCTTTTCTAACACCTACTCAGGGTGGTAATGTTGGTCCTGTGAGGACTAGGGGAAGGAGAGGTACCTGGGAATGGAAGAGAGATCCAGGGAAGCACAGGGATTTGTCACATTTTACAGGTTTTATGGAGGCTAGTTATCATCTGGTAAGTCACTGTCTTACACCTTTGCTGCTCTTCTCAGGGCAATTTATCCTTTTTATCTGTGCTCTGATGGGGAGATGTATGAAGCTTTATGGTATCTCTTGACCAGCATAAAACACATTTGCTGTGAGATCTCTCAGGGAACAGGCTGGAAGGTATCAGAGCAAAGTTAATTTCCAAGTTTTTTTGTGCAGAGGCAAAAGGTCAGAGGCTTTTTGGCTCTAAACATAGGCACTCCTGGAAGCTTTTGCTTCAGCTATATGGTGCATTTGTTCTGACACACCAGCACTTATTTGAAAAACATAGCTGGAGCCTTTGTTGACCCAGTTTGTCACATGCTCTTTTAAAAGCAAACTAACTCCCCAAATCCTAATCAAATGGAAGAGCAAACCCCTCTGCCAGGTGAGCTGTGATATTTTGGTCTGCCAGTCCAGCCTTTTCCTTATGGAACTGGCTCCTGTTTCACCCCTGCATCCTCCTCTGTGAATATTGTCAGGTCATGTTCCTTGTCTGAGTGTGACCCCAAAAAAACCCTGTTCTAGGCAAAAAAATTACCCTGGTCTTCAGAAGAAAAGCCTGGGACACAGATAAGCCTGGAGATGTCTCTGCAGTGAATAGCCACTGCAGATCTGTGTTTGTTTCCTCCTGGTTATCAGTCATCTGTTAAGTGCGTTTTAAATATTCACAGGAGTGATGTTGTACTTGCAAACAGCGCTTGTAGCCAAGCCTTGCAGCCTGTCCTCATCTCTGAATTGTCCTGAGCCCGTAGAGTGATGTGGAGGTTTGAAAAATGGGCTTTGTCGCTGGGAATGTGCTCTGGGTGCTTTGTGAAGGGAACTTGTAGGGGGTGAGCTTCTAGGTGGGCTGCAGAAGGGCCCCAGAGAGGATTTAGTGTTTATGGGGGGCTGTTCCAGTCACTTCAGATGTCACCGTGTCGCTTGGCAGAAATGGATACTGAAATAACCTGCTGCACTGTGAGGTCTTTGCTGTTGGAGTGCCCATTAATTGATGAAGGTGTTTTTCCCCTGTCTGAGGAAGGGGAGCATCTTCAAAGCCCCCCTCTCTGAGCTGGTCAGAGCCAGCACGGATCCCATTCTCTCTCCTTGTTGTTGGAAGGAGCCACGTGTCAGAGGTGCGCAGCCAAGGTGCCTTGTGTCTGCCCGTGGCTCGTAGCTGTTCCCTAGAAAACTAAAGCTTTCAGGAAGTGAGCCTGCCTGTCAGTTTGATTTTTATGCCCTTTCACAGTCACCCCACTGGGTTTTGTGGAGCTGCCTGGGGCCTGCTGGCTGCAGCAGGGCTGAGGGGGCAGCACCAATGCATAAGATGCGAAGAAGGGAGGTTTTGGTGCAGACAACAGGGACAAGAAGGGATGGATTTTTGCTCTTATTAACCTGCAAAACGCTCCTGTCCACAGTGAAGGCGTGGGGTAGTTCTCCAAGTAGCTGTGCTCACACAGACAGCAGCAAGCAGCCCCTCTGCTCCCTGTGCTTTCCCAGCACTGCATTTCTGTCTGTCCTGTATGTGGGAGCGATCCATCTGACACCTGGCTGAAATGATCTCGGTCTTCCTCTCCTCTCTCTCCTTCTCTCTTTCAGCTTGGCAGTGACCTTGGCGGGGGCATTGGAGGAAGCCCGGCAGTAAGTGCCATTCCATTTTTTTCCCCAATTTCCAAAGCTGCTCAAAGCTCGGGGTTTTGCAGTGTCACCTCGCCTGTTACATGCTGGAAGGTGCTTTTTAAAGCCCTGAAGATGTTTGAAAATGGATAAATGCAACTGAAATACACAGGTCCCCACCTATGTTGGTTTGAGTCCAGCTGCCATCTGGGCTTTCCTAAGAGCAGCCAGGGCCAGAGCTATTCACTCTCTCTGCTTAGCTCTTTCTCCTTAGAGCTTTTAGTTGGAGCACCAGCGTTAACCCTGGCAGTGCCTCATCCTTGTGCAACTGCTTTAGCAGCTGAAAGGCCAAGGATGCTTATCCCTACTCACAAAGCCTGGTCTGTAACCCTAACCCAGTGTCACCACAGACTTGCCTGAGCTCAGTGCTTTCTCCTCCCAAACCCCACATAAGATTTCTGCCTGCACATCAGGGTCAGGTGCTCTGAGCTTTCCTACTACGTGTGGTCAGTGCTGCCACCGGCCACCTCCTCTGTGCCTGTGCTTTGGGAGTGTCCTCCTGCCTACAACTCTTGCCAGGACATGGGACAGTTTCAACCTGCTTTTAAAGCAGCCTTGGCCTCAAGCTTCTTCCAGAAAAACGTGGAAAGGGAATGAAACACGGCTCGGAGATGCAGTGGGCAGGAGGGAGCTTGCTTCCAACCCACAGTCAGAAGTGGTGTCCCCTAGAAAGCTCCAATCCCTCTTCCCAGGACTCTGTATCCAGTCATTCAGTGAGGAAAGCATACTCAGTTCAGGAGGGAGGGCTTTTCACAGACCCTTGTTATGGCTGCAGTCATTTTCTTTCCTCCTTTCCCTATGAATCTGGCATTCCTTCCTTCCTTCAGCACCAGGGCAGAGGAGAGCTGGTGTCACAGAACACCTGTCTGTTCACACAGGACATGGGAGATGGTTCCCTGTGGTGATCATACCTACAAAGCCATGTCTCTGCCCTCCTGGGTCAGCAAAAACCCACCAGGCAGTTCTGTCCAGGTCACCCTGCCTGTTTCTGAGCTGCTGGCTGGAGAATCCTGTTCTCAAGCACAGCATTCATCCTGCTAGGAAGAGAATTTGGGAGTGTAACTTGAGTGTGACTGTCCCATCTGAAGCTGGGTACTTAAAGGTTAATATTCCAGCTTTGGTGCCCTCGTTTAAGTCCTGGCAGGGAATGATTGCCCTTCTTGCAGGAAGGTTGTCCTCTGGCAGACTCTGCTTCATGTAGCGAACCTTTTGGGCCCAAGTGCTGAGAATGCAGAGCTCTGGCTTTGGGTGGGAGTACACAACACGGTCATGACTCCCTTGCTATCTCTAGATATGCAAAATCTTGCAGATTCCTGAAGGCTGACGTAGTTGGGGGAAGGTTTGAAGCACTTGCTCTTTTCCCTGGGTTTATGTAGGGTAGGTCCACAAAGCATATTGTCTTATGAGAAGGAGATATGGAGAAGAAAGATTCCTCTACGGTGGGAATAGATAACTGGAGCTATAAAAAACGATGTGGAAGCTTGGTTGAGGTGACAGCCGAGTGTAGGGATTAGCTGCCAAGAGCTTTGGAATTCAAATGCATAATTTAGCACTATTGATAAATCAGTGGGGAAGCTGCAAATGGCTTTAAAATATTTAGGATATTGCCCGAGTTCATGGTTTATTTAATAAGCAGTGCTCACACGTGATATTAATGAGTGCCCTGTTCTTTCTGACTCCTCCAGGTTGGACAAACTTACATTCCCTCCTCTGTGCCAGCCACCTTTGCCCCTTCTCCCACCCCAGCAGTGGTCAGCAGTGGACTCAACGATCTCTTTGAGCTCTCCTCTGGCATAGGGATGGCTCCTGGAGGATACGTGGCTCCCAAGTCTGTACGTAAGGAAAAACAACCAGCCCTGGTTTCTTGCCTTCCCTTCAGCTACAGATCTGACATTGCTCACTTGTCCCATGTATTGTGGGTTTCTGGTGATAAAACTTCAACTCAGTCCCATTAGGGGTGCCCTGGGTTTTTCTCAAGTAGAGAAAGAGTTGGAGACCATGTTTGTTACAAGTTACAGACTTCTGGCATTTTAGCAGTTCCCTCATTTTACCTGTGACAGTATTTCTCTAAAGAATGGCTTAAATAAGATCCAAGACTTTCAGTTGTGTCAGAGCAGCTTTCCTGCAGACCTGCTTCTTAAAAAGCTTCCCCAAGAAACTGAGGGCAAGACAGAATTTGCAACAACTTTCTTAGCAGGTTTGTTTATTTGGAGGAAACCAACGTGACAGTGGAGATAAAATCATGTGATTGGGATGGTGGTGCCGCAGTGGAATGCAGAGAAATGTTCTGTCAGAGGCTCTGGCTGAAGCATGGAGTTGGGAGGGATCATGAGACACACAACATGGTTCTAGAAACTGGCTGTGGAGCAACCACAGGGAGCTCAGGCTCCTGAAAGGGAATAAACAAAAATTAGCACTCAATTAGCACTCCATGGATGGATAATTTTAAACCATCCTCTGAAATCGGGGATCTCAAGGTACTGCAGACCATACTCAAAGTTTTTGGTCCTTGCAATTATTGTACCTTATATAAAAAAACCCCACAGTCATTTTGAGCTAAGTACTGCCTCATTTTGCACCACTCAGATTTAGGTCTGGGTTTTTTCCCACAGAGGTGATTTGAGAATCCAGAACCCAACAGATTTTGTACCACCCTGTGATTTTATTTGGTTCAAACTTTAGTATTGTCCTGCCTCTAATAGCCCAAGCAGCCCTTGGAGAAGTCCAGCAGCAGACTGGGTGAGTCTCACATTGGTGTGGTGGACACAAGCTGTCCCTGCTCTTGTGCACACTAATGCCGTAGTAATTCGATTTCTTCCCTGAGTGCTGTGAGCAAATATGGATTAGGAGCAGCAAGCTTATTCCTCAGTGGTGAGCTCCATGCTTTCAACACCCCGTGTCCCAACTTCCCTGTAGTGTTTCTTTAGCCTTTGTGGGCTCACTGTGCCAATGTAGATGGATTTCTGAGCTCAGGACTTGTGTTTATTGGAAAACTCTGCTTGTTTGTTATCTTCAGGCCAGGCTGCTCACACGCTGAATGACATCTCTTGTGTTCAAGGTTTGGCTGCCTGCAGTGAAGGCTAAAGGATTGGAGATCTCAGGCACATTCAGCCACAGGCAGGGACACATCTACATGGAGATGAACTTTACCAATAAGGCTTTGCAGCACATGACTGACTTTGCCATTCAGTTCAATAAGAACAGGTAAGAAATAATCAGCAATGCACTGTGTTCAACAGATTGAGCGCTCCTGGGAAAGGAGTTTGTGCCTACACTGCTAAATTTAAGGAAGGCTTATGCTTAAGTGTATAAGGCAGTCATGGAAATAGCTTGGATGATACAGCCTGGCCTCTCCATCACACCAAAATGGTGTGAAAGGGCTGAAAACACAGACTGATAAATCTGAGAGGAAACAGGCAGCAGACAGTGCCATCCTTCTCCCAGCTCTGAAACAGCATCTGCCCCATTTAACCTCAGTGGAGTTTTTCAGCAGCCTCATGGGTTGTTAGGCAGATTGGTGGGTTTATAGCCATTAAGTGCCCTGAGCAAAACAAGAGCACAAAGAGGCGAGATCTGAGCTGCACAAGTACCACCCCGTGATGCCTCTGCTTCCTGACTTAATTGCTTTGCTGCCCCTCAGACTGTCTGGAAGCACAGGACTCCTTGAAAAAGCTACTTGTCACTGAAGGACCTGCAAGTTGGGAGCCTGTGGCACATGTTATGCCTGTAATAGGAAGCAGAACAATTCTGGCAGAAGCAGCAGCCACTTGAAAGTTTAGAGCTTGCATGATACAATTCAGATTGTTCTTGGAAACCCATCTCAGCCAAAGGACACGACATGGCAGCACAGCCACGGTGTCTTCCCACAAAAAGCCTTTCCAGAGAGCTTATCCTGTGGTTTGCTCTGTGTTATCTTCAGCAAGGACCAGGCTACTTCTTATCAAGACTTCAAGGGGTATCTTGTGACTGACATGTTCTCTGTATTCCTTAATATCACTTCATTGGAAAAGGGTTCTCTTGCTGAACCTCCACTGAAGTCATCTCTTTAATCTCACTGTTAGCCTTGCAAATGCAGGATTTCTTGGGACAAATAAGATTTACTTAGAAAAGTCATTATGCTAAATAAGTCTTAGTGAATGTTCTCCCTGGACTGCCATATTTTCTGGAGAGTTTTGCTAAGCTGCTGTATGTGAATGTTTCATGCAAATTAGCCTGGAAGAAAAGGCTCTTTTTTTCTGATTTATTTTTCCCCATACATCAAGCTATGTTTTAGCCACACCTCTGTGCTACTTTGAGGATGTAGAAAGTTTAAATACTGTACAGTAAACCAGCAGTTTGCAGCACAAACTCCATATACAACCTACTACTATTTACTCTTTTACAAATGCTGTTCTCCTGTCAGTGCTTTCCACTGTGCCTGGTGCGTTAGAAAGAGCTGCAGAGGGCTGGTTCTTTAAGTGTAAATATTAAGATTTGTGATTGGGAAGTTTCTATTGCATTTCCCTCCTTTCCTGCTGCTGCTAATGGTATTCACTGCAGTCTTGGGATAAAGCATTAAAAGAAAAGAAAAGAAAAGAAAAGAAAGCTAAAGCTCTGGTGTGCTGTAATATCACAGCCCCTTAGTAACAAACTGCAGGTTTGGTTACCCTCTGAGTCCTAAGGAAAACACAAGGGTTTGTGTCCTCAAAGGTGAAATGGCTGCAGAAGGCAAATCATGTGGCTAAGCCCTTGCTAGGAATATTCCTATTTCAGCTCCCTAGAGCTGAAAACTATGGAGACCCAAGGATGGGGCATTTATTGGTTTCTGAAAGAGTGACAAACCTGATAAATGTGGCTGACTGTGCAGAGACAGCATTAGGCTTTTAGTGAATAAAATAAAAATACACACCTATCCATCCTGCAAATGCCCTGAGCCCTCTGAGCTAATGTGAATTCTGCTAAAGAGAAATGGATTTATGAGTGGACACCAAAACATCTGGGCTTCCATCTGCTTTTGGAAAGCAGCTGGTCTGTCGTAGAGGAGTGCTGTGTTAAACATGAGATACTTTCCCTCTTCTCCATGCTAAGCAGAGGTGCCTGTGGAATTAAGTGTTCCTTGGACTGAACAGGCAAGTAAACAGTGCTGGGACACATCCCCAGTGAAGGAGCCTCTGAGCAGGCAGCTGTGCCAGGTGCTGTCATTCAGCACCAGGCAGCTGGATGTGTTGATCCGTTTGTTCTGCAGAGCTGTTCCAAGCCACATGTTCCTCCTTGGCTGGCTGTTGGTTCTGTGCTGCCTGCAGGTCCCTCTGCCACAGCTCCCAGGGGTGCAGCAGCCATGCAGTGTGTGATGCAGCCCTCCTGCAGTGCTCTGGAGCTCAGGAACAGAGAAACAACACCTGGCTCTGAGTCCATGTCTTTGCTTGCTGGGCAGGCTGGCACTTAGCACACAGACCAGTGCCACGTGGGTAATGGGAGAGTTTCCAGTCTCTGATCCCTGGGGCAGGGGTGTGAATTTGTCAGCAAGATCCCCTTGAGTGAGTTCCCCATGCCTTATCCTACTTTGCTCATTTGAACTGTTTTCTCTCCCTGGAATAGCAGCAGGGGCAGCTCAGGAGTAGTGGGAAGATGAGGCAGGTGGTGCTTTGACAAAAGGAACATGGTATTTTGGACAATGCAGGGCTGTTCTCTTCACCTCTGTTTTTCTCTTGCCCAGCTTTGGGGTCATCCCAAGCACCCCCCTGGCCATTCACACACCTCTGATGCCAAACCAAAGCATTGATGTCTCCCTGCCCCTCAACACTCTGGGACCAGTCATGAAAATGGAGCCTCTGAACAACCTCCAGGTAAGGATTGTCTCCTGGGCAGGGGGGAGCTCAGCAGGTGCTCAGCCCGGTTTGTTTGGCCCAACACTATGTGGTAAGGCTCTAATCACACAATACCACGTGTAAACAGTCAGACCTCAGGGATTTGGGCCTTGAGTCTGAGGCCCTCTTCCTTTTCCAAGCTTCTCCCAGAAAAACTGAAATGGAAACACTGAATTTCGTGACTTTTTAAACACCTCAAACCATCTGCTTGCATCTGTGTAGATTTAAGGGCTTTGTTGCAGTAACACCATTCTGTAAACTGGGTGTGAGGTTTGGCTGGAGTTAAGAACTGCAGCAGCTCTGAACAGAGAAAGTACCCATGGTGGAGCAGGCAGAGAGAGCTGTCAGTAAGAATTGAGGCAATTAAAGGAATTGCAGGAAAGATGGCAACTGCTGAGTGATTAATACTTCTCTAGTGCTCTTAAATTCCAGGGTGCTTCACAAAGGCACATCCCTGCCCCAGATAGTTTAATCCAAGGCAAACTGTGTGTTCCAGGAAAGGCAGAGGAGAAATGACGTGAGCAGCAGCTGATGTTTCATTAATGAGGGTGTTGGTGCACGGCAGGGACAGCACTCCCTGGAGGAGCCTCTTTATCAAATTGAGCTGTCAATCTGATAAAGACAGGACAGATCCAGGGAATGTTCCCCTCTGCTTTGGACCAGAGGCTGTCTGCAGTGGTCTGGAAATGATCAGGCAGACAGTTGTCCCTGGAAGGAAGCTCTTCCCCACTGCTGCCATGGTCCTGGAGGACCCTGCTTCTGCTCTGGGTCCTCCAAGATGATTTTCCCAGTGTCCCAAAATGCAGTTAACTTGCCCTGCAGCTGTCTCACCTCAGGTCTCCAGGAGGTGGAACTGGGTTGGGTTCCTGTAGCATAGCAGCCCATAGAGGGGAATATTTTGAAGCAGCTCATTCTCTTTTTAGTTGAAGAGAATGCAATGGAAGTTACTATTTATTCTGCCTGAGCAACTGTTTTTTCCCCTTCTTTTGACTTCCATTCTGGGGCTTATGACTTATTGATGAGTCTTTGGGCTAACAGCTTGAAATAGCTTCTCTGGCACTCAAAGGAGCAGTCCCACACTCAGCAGTCATGCGATGGGGGAGCAGAGCACAGGCAGTGAATGAATTCCGTGGCCTGTCTTCCACAGTTGGCCCTTCCAGCCTCTGGAAGAGCTGGGTTCTCTCTGCAACCAGGTCATGAAGGTGAGGTGGCATTTGGGACAGCTGTGGTAAAATCTGGCTCCTGCTCTGAAGGAAATTGGGAGTGACAGGTCCCAGTCAGCCTCCACAGCACTGGGGACTCTCGACAAGGCACTCTCAAGTCGCTGCTTCCTTTGATCAGGAGGGAAGTGAAGTATTTGGGTTATTGAATCTCTGAAGGGCTTGGAACACAGTTTGTTTCTTGTAGCATCTCCTGCTAGAACAAAGCTAAGAGAAAACATGTGAGGAAACCTCCAGCCACCTTCTATTGAGACAGTGGAGCATTCATTAGTGCCAGACTCAGTTGTTAATTTGCTAACGCTCTCATTGCCATAGAAGTTGGCTGCCCTTTTACAATTGGGGAAGCTGCCATATGGAGTAATAGTATATTTCTCTGCAAAGAGTTGAATCACGATAGCAGATGCCAAGTTAAAAAGAGCACTCCCCTTACTTTTTTGACAGCAGTGGGTTTGATGGAGATCTATCAATGCCCTGACAGCCAAGGTCTGGTTTTGTTTTGTGGGTTCATGTAGAAAGGATTTGTCTTGAAACGTTCAGAAATTGCCTTGGTGACCTACTTAGGGAACAATTTATAGCATAATATAGGAGTAGAGAATACAAATGTTCCTGCATTCATTGAAGAACCAAAACACTCATCAGGTTGAATTTACTTAAGGTGTTTTTTTTCCTCAGCTAGGGAACATTGAAGCAGATGCAGGGCTGGTTTGAACCTGAGGACTTTATGTTCATCTCCTATTCTGGTGGGAGTTTTTTGTTTTTAGTAACAAAAATAAGTCCTGAAGTAACCAAACTGATAGCTTTCAACTTTTTGTCATGGTAATTATACACTTCAAAGACTAGTTGTACATTCCTTAGGCAACTATTCCAGAAGTAATGAATTCATGTCTTGTTCGGGTTATTTTTATTACCATTTCTAATCTTTCACCCAATACAGCTCACTTAATCTTGACATTTGTAATCATGGAGAGAAACTAAAATATTTGACAAGGTAACGAAAAAGACGTTTTTGCAAGAAGATGAGGAAGACTAAAATATTTTTAGAGGTTTACTTAGGTAAAATACAGCTGAAGAGTCTTGTGTTTGCTAGTCACCTTGCATCTTGTGATACTGAATGCCAGGCTTCTCCCTTGCATCCCAAAATAATCAGGATCATTTTCATGACTTGTTGACTCAGCTTTAACCCCCAGTCAAGCAGAAATTTATCTAGGGTAAAGCTAGGCTGGGCACAGCACTGTAGGGCTGAACAAACCCCAATCCCTGCTCTCTGGTTCATCTTTTTCACTTCTGTCAGATTAAAAAGCTGCCTTTGGAGCGTGCCTGTTGCTAAAGAAAATCTGACCTAGTTATTTGTGTGCTTCTAATTTCTGTTGTGGGACACCCTTGCTGTGCCTTGTCAGCATTTTGGGGGCTGCCTAGTGCTTGTGGGTGCTGTGCTCAGAACATGACACCAATAAGTAACAACAAGCCCTTGCTCAAAGGTCTGGGAGAGGCTGTGTTGACCTTCCTGGATGTTTGATAGCCATGGAGACATCTCTGGGAGTTGTACAGGTCTCCCTGCCTCCTGCAGTGTTGCATTTTCACAATCAAAGCAGTGGTGACACTGCTGGTGACAATGAGGGCTGCTAAGGCCATACCAAGTGGGAGAGATGGGCTGGATGAGGTGTCTTTGCTACCACGTGTGTGAGACCTTCAGCTCTCAAAAGGGAAGCTGCCTTCTGAAACAGGGATTTGTACAGCTGAGGAATATTAAGTCTTTCCAGATAGTTCTTCAAGTCAGATTTGGAATTAGAAAATGCCCGGGCTGAGAGCCTTTCTGTGCTAAAGAGAACCACGGTTCCTAATAATTGGCATTTTAACAGCTATGAAATGCTGTGAAATTGGAATACCCATTGGAGCACAGGAGAATTGCTCCCCTAATCCTGGGAGTGGGTGAAGTAGAGCCAACCTGTAGCCAGAATTTCAGAGCTCAGGCCTCTCATGGCACAAATATGATAATCTTTTCTGTGAGGTTACAGCCCCTTGCAGGAGGTAATGCAGTTGAAAATGAGCTGTAGGCACTCCTGGAGCAGCAGCAAGTCTGCCTGAAGCTGGAGCCACTCTCTTGGGATCCACTTTCAGAATGCACCATCCGTGTGTCACATCCTGCTGTCAGCCGCCAGCCCTGCTTGCTGCAGCTACAGAGCATGCAGCTGAAAAAAGCTTGAATCCTTCAAACTGTTTTTTTATTTAATTCAGTAAAATCACCTGAGTATGGAAATGGAAGGATCTGCCAGCTGCATTTCTCCCTGAGGATGGGGCACTTGGAAACACAGACTTGCTGCTGGGCAGTGTCAGGTCCAGGACGCTTCTGTTCCTTGAAATGAGTTTGGCAAAACGTTTTTGTAGAGACAGAGGAGGAAGATGCAGCTTCTTCACTGAGGAAATATCAGTGTTGCTAATGCAGTAGATGATGCTTATCCTTCCAGTCTCAGCTGTGCTGTAACTCATCACCTGTGCTCCTCCACGCTCCAGCGTCTCGCAGTGCAGGACTGCTGGAGCTCTCATTCATCAGAGCTGTTAATGGATCTCAGGTCACAAACACAGCACTCAGAACTTGGAGACAGATTTCACACATCCAGCTCTCTCTGGGAATCGTTGTGAGCAGCAATTCCAGCCAGCAGATGTTCACCCTCCAGAGCCTGCTTGTTAAATGACACAATATCTGCTCGTGTGTGAGTGGTGTCAGAATCCCTGACCAGCCACCACAGAACACCTGTGGGTAGCTGGATGGGCAAGATGCTGCTTGGATTTGTTGCCTGGGTTATTCTTTAACAATCTCTGCTGAGAGTCTTACTTCAGCAAAGAACCCTCCTTGGAATGCTCTGAATTAAAGATTTCGATCACAGCTTGGTGTCTGTGGCCAGTTCCTCACTCGGCTGTGGAAAGCTGTTGGTTTGGGGGTTAAGAGCACGTCTGCCACATGGTACAGCACATTTATAAATTGTACATTTTGAACCTGAAGTGCAGCAAGGCACATGAGAGCACAACCCTCCCAGTAACTCTGTGTTCCCTGACCATTGACGTAGCCCGGCCTGGCTGTGCCTGCACAGCCCCAGCTCCAGGCTCATCCCTGTGGGAGGAGCACACGGCTGGCACAGGCTGCAAGCACCCCTGGGATCCTGAGAACCCTCCCTACCTGTCACACAGAATGAGAGAACCCCCACCTGTCACACAAACTGAAGTGGAGGAGCAGCATTCCCCTGGGGGCAGAGCAGCAGACTGTCAGAGAACAAGCCGTGACCTTGTGAGGTAAAAAAGGCTCTGCAGAGGAGAGTTGTTCTTGTCTTAACAGTTTGGCTGTTACCAGGCTCTAAAGCAAAACCCAACTTAAGTAAATCCTTAATTTAGTGGAAGTGCTAATGGGATTCCAAGTGGGTATGTTGTGTACTTGCTGCTGATGGAAAGCATCTGTGTTGCTTTCAGACTTGACTTGGAAAGTCAGTTGCTCAAGTCTGAGATTTAAAGCATCAGAAAGCTACACGATTGAAGAAAATAACTTGACATTGTTCATATGAGGTGCTTCTTCCCCAAAATGCCATGTTTGGGCTGTCAGAGGGCTGCACTGTGAGAAAGCTCTTCAGAAGGGTTCTCGTGCTGTGAGGTGAGCAAATACATTCCAGGGGTTATTTCTAGAGGTGCTGCTTCCTCTAGTCAGATCATGAACAAGACATAAGTGATTTGAAAGCCGGAGCCAATTTTTAGTGGGCTTACACCTTTTCAACAGTCAGGCATCACACGAAAATCTGACACCTTTTGACTTCTATCCCTCAGAGCTTTGTAGGCTGCTTGACTAAATTCACAAGGTACTAATATTTTTTTCTCTCTCTAAAAGATCACAGATGGAAAGCCATTTTTATTAAAAACGCTTCTGTTTCAACTCTGAAATGTCTGAAGCTAAAGGTCTAGCTAAAGATTTAGTAGTTCATGTCCAGGTCAGAAGGTTAAAGCAGAGCCATGAGCAAAGTTAGTCTGGAATGGAGGATTTGTTGAATAAAGCAGAGGTTCCTTTCAAGCATGTCAAACTCCTGCTATCACATTAGATGTCATTGCCTGTCTCAGGACAATGTTCCCACCTGAGGAGCACTGGATTTTTTTGGAAAGTCATATAACCAGCTCAGCTTCTTGCAGATGCTGCTGTGGATCTGCTCTCTGCCTGTGGCTGCTTTTGTAGCCTGTCAGATGGCACTGGATGCTCCAGATGTGGAGCATGACCTTGGGAAGCTGTTACCAACTTGGGGCTGCCTCTTGGTGTGAGTTTCATCATCCAGGTGTCTGCAGGTGCCTTTTTATGGACCAGATCTTGGAGCACACTTTGGGAGAAGTGTGTGGTGGTGAATGATGGAAGCCCATTTTGAGGAGCTCCCCAGCTGTGTCCCAGTGCTGTAGGTCAAGGAGAGCTTTTTCCATCCTGTGTGCAAAAGTTACTTGTGACAGCTGATTCCTGCATGATTACAGCTGCTTGCAAGGTGACATGTGATGTCATTCCTGAACCCAGTGATGCAGTTGGGGAGGAAGGCTGGCATGTGGCTTGATTTTTCTTTACTGGGAAGAAATTGCACTTCAGAGCATCTTAATTGGGTAGCTCTCCAGAGATAGCCAAAGCAGCTTACTCAGTGTGTTTCTGCAGAGTTGAGAAGCAGGTCAGCAGATACCTTTTTATAGCATCCTTATAACTGCAGGGACAGGGCTGGCATGTTAATTTGGAGTGTGCCTCTAGAACCGTGACTGGAGAGAAGGAGCTGCTTTCCAGCCCCTCTTGTAAGAAACTGCTGTTGTATGGCAACAACAATTAGCTACAAAAGCTAAGTAATCTCTGTTGTTCTAAGGCAAGGCAATTAATCATTAAATCAGACTTGGAAAAGATCTTGGGTAGTGCACTGTAGTCTCTGCTATGCTTTGTTGTTTTCCTACAGTTCCTCTTATCAAAAGCATTGTCAAGGCTGATTTTAAGTAGTCCAAGCACTGGAGCTTCTCTCTTCCTCAGAGGAATTTAGTGCTGCTTAATAATTCTCACTGTCGGTTTTCCCAGACATTTAGCCTAAATTTTCCCTCTTCTGGCAAATCTCCATGACTTATATCCAAGCACAGCATCTGGAATGGCTGCACTGCTGTCCCTCCCCCAGCTCTCCCCTCCCAGACTCCGAGGTGCATTTTTGGCTCCTCACCCAATGTGTTCCATCATGTTTTGCAGTGGTGAATCACTGAAGTCCACCCACCGATCTGCTTTTACCCCTCTGGTGCCTCTGGTTCAAACACTGAACACTCCAACTCGTGAGTGTGACGGCAGCAATCAGAGCATGTAACAACTCCCTGTTACAGAGAACCAATCCCAGCCTTTTCCTCAGTTGCACCATCATGTACGTGGTTTTAGTGGGCTTTAGACTAATCCCTTCTTAAGCTGGTTTGCACTGTGGGAATTAAATATAAGCTGCTACTTTTAGTGATGGCTGAATAGTAGGAGCACCACAGATTGTCACATTTACCTTTCTGCAGTTCTTTGCACTTCTGGGACCTCCCAATTGCCAGAAGAGTTTGTTTGGGAGCTTGATCTCCTTCCACTTGTCTCTGGCTTGCATGCATATCTGATGGGCTGACTACTTTATTCCCCTTTCCTGTCTATCCACAGCTGGTTTTTACCAACATTTGTGGGTGTCCTTCTAAACTTGCCCCTATGGGACAATAGATTTTCCCAGCAGGACATCAGTATATGCAATTAACGTCAATGAAATTTGTCTTGCCATAAATCTTTGTAGCAGCAAATTTATTCCTTTGGCTCAGCGTTTAGCATGGTCTGGTTTGTGTTTCAGGGTGACAAATTGGAGAACTCCCTCTGGGGTTTTTCAAACAAAGTAGGAGCTCAAATGGCTCCTGAAATTCCCCACACAACCTCAATTCTGGGTTTTTCTTACAAGGCTTAAGATTCCTTCGTTGCAGCCATGGCAGGTGTCTGCTGAGCTGTGCTCCCATGACAGGCTCTTGCTGTGTGGGCTGACATGGGGAGAGCATGAGAGGCATGGAAATAAAGCCCAGAGCTGCCTTCTCATGTGCTGTGCTGTGACAGTGCACCTCTCAGACCTCCCGTTTGCTCCTGCTTGTCCCAGCAGCCCTCAGCCTGGGGAAAACTGTTAGCAGAGATTAGTGGGGAACATGGCAAGTGGGTATGATAAAGGCAGACCAGATAAAGGCAAACTCCCTGGCTGATGGAGTTTAATGACACTGAGAATTAAGTCTTTTGTCAAGTGATCTTTTGTTACCTGATTGCTCTGTAGCAGGGCTTTTTTTCTTCCAGGAATCAACACCCAGCACATATTCCCTAGTTAGATTTTACTGAGGGAAAGGAGGGAATCTTGGGAGATGCTGCAGGGAAGATGCAGGCAATGAACCCGCTTGAGGCTTTCTAGAAAGTGTCTGGACTGAGACAGGACTAATCAAGGAGGTGAAAAATAAAGAAATGAAGGTGAAAATGAAGACTGCACAGGGGTTTGGAGCTGGGGAATTACAAGAGTGAATGGCAAGGAAGGGGTGATGAAGAAGCTGATCTGCAATGAACCAGACACTACGGTAGCTGTGTGCAACCAGGAGGTTGGGATGTGCCTGGGAGGTGTTAAAAAATGGGGAGAGGGAAAGGCTGGACAAGAGCAGGAAAGAGCCAGGATGCTGCTGTGAGCCCCTGAGTGGAATTGGCTTTGAAGCAGCACAATGAAAGGTTCACAGAAGAAAATTGGGCAGCTTTCAGTGAAAATGGAGCAGGGGACTGGTCCTTGTCTGAAACTGCCCAGGAGCTCAGTACCATTCCATTCAGAGCTGCCCTCTGCTCAGAGAGAGCACTTCAGGGTGATGAGACTGTGGGGAATCTTGTGATCCCTTTGCATTTCCAGCTGAGAGAGGACTCTCTAACCTCCCTGTTTTTTCTGTAACAGGTGGCTGTGAAAAACAACATCGATGTATTTTACTTCAGCTGCCTAATCCCTCTCAATGTGCTGTTTGTAGAGGATGGCAAAATGGGTGAGTGCTTTGAGGTGTGCCCAGCTGGCTGCAGGTGTCTCCTGCCTGAGTTTCACCTGTGCCTTGACCTTCAAGCCATTGCATCCCACAGGTTTGGTCTGGTGGCCTGTCCCTGTTGTCCTCCAGCTCCAAAAATTGCCAGAACCCAAGTTCACCTCCTCTCATTCTCTCTGCCAGACAAGGGCTGGATCTGTTTTCTTTGAAGAAAACAGATTTCTTCTGATTTTTCTTTTTTATTTTTTTTTTTGGTATTTGCTTGAGTTGGGGTTGCTGTAGTTTTGGGGGTTTTGGATGGTTTGATTCACTTGAATGGGTCTGGGAATTGTCCCCACACAATTTTCATTGGAATTTGTGTATTTCCTAGTCACCTTTATTAAGTTCATTGTTTGAATTGGCTGGAAGTTGCTAGAAAAGCAGCTTTCACTAACATAATCTTAAATGCGTGGATCTCCTTCCTTCTTGTCAAATCCTGTATGTTCTTGGCTTGTAAACACCTCATATGGCAAAGACTATCTGTCTCTCTTTTGGAGAAGGCCAAAATCCATCAAAGCTTTGCTGCTTTTACAAAGAGACCAAGGTTGTTATAGGAGTAAATCCTGGATCTGTCCCCAGCAGGGCAAAAAGTTACCAAAAGCGCTTTTGTTTCAAGCCCTACCTTGAAACATCCTGTGGTGTGTTGGTTAATGCTGGGGTCCTGTGAGGATCCCACAATGCTGATGGGGTTTTTTTTGTTGTTTCTAGAGCGCCAGGTCTTCCTTGCAACATGGAAGGACATTCCAAATGAAAATGAGCTTCAGTTCCAGATTAAAGAATGTCACCTGAATGCTGGTGAGTAGCTTCATTCTGCCATGCTGAGAGCACTTTTGATGTATTGCCATTAAACATCACCTTATTAATATCACTTTAGTAAAATAAGCTGATGGCCAGTGAAGAGGTAGGTATTGCATCTTTTAATAGGACAGCCTGGGATCCTAGGGCTTGTTTCAGTCAAAAACTTTAGCTGGGTCTCCATAAAGGCACATCTCAAATCCCAAGGTCTTTGATTTGACTGGTCTGTTTGTTCTATTCATTCTGGATCTTTGTATTCTTGTTTTCCCTTTTATACTTTGCTTCCCTGCAAAGCTGCTCTTTAAATGGAGCTGAATATGGTGTTGGGGCTGTTCAGCAACCCTGCCCTGCTGCTGTGAGTTTTGAACAAAGTGTTCCAGCCCTACTGCATCACTCTGGGCTGCTCACTTCACCTTTTGGCAGCTTCTTTCTTCTTTTCTGTTCTGAAAGATTAACCTTACAGGCACTCCAGGGTGTTGGGTGTTTGTGGAGGACAGGTCATATGGGAAGGGTCTGCTGTTGTTAGCTGAGATATTGATACATTTTGATCATGTTTGGTGCTGTTCAGTTTGTTTGGTCATAGAGTTGCCTCTGTGAGCGTCTTCTGTGTGTGACCTTACTACTGCTGAAGGATAAGGGAGTGTAAAAGTGTGGAATGGGGCCAGCTCTGCTCCTGTTCAGGAGGTTCTGGCCAGGAGCCAAGTGATTCTACCAAAAGCTGCTCTGTTTCACAGATGAAAGAAGTGTCCCTATTGATTACCAGCCCTGTAACCTTTTTATTCTCTCATGCCTGCTATTACACAATGAACACCCTCGTGCTTCAATAGCAGACAGAAACCATGGGTCTCTTTGTACTCATAATTATTACTATTTTGGAATAGAAAAGATGGAGCACGCAAGAGGAGGGGGAAAATAGCAGCTGTTGGACCTTATGACTTGATTTCACTGTGGGGTTTCAAATGAGGACAACCTCTGTGCCTCCCCCAGTTCCTCCCTCTGCTCCTGACCGAGCTTGGCATTGCCTCTCCCCCTGCACTGCAGAGCTGCTGCTGCTGGTGCCTTCTGCCCTGGCCATGCCCTGGCTGCATCCAGGGCTCTTTATCTCCAATCAGAAACACTGGAAGCTGCTCATTTTGGTGTTGAGGTGCTGCCTAGCAGGGAATGTGGTTGGGAAGACTGGCAGTCCTGCAGCCTGGCCTCCCCCTCCTCCCTCTGAGAGAAAATGTTATGAAACGTGGAGTGACAGAACACCCCCCATTCCAAAAGGGTTTGCCAGCTCAGGGCCAGACTGCTCGCCCAGGCCTGGGATGCTCAGAGGAGAACAAGTTCCCAGCTCTCAGGGAGAGCAGGGAGCACCAGGCAGTTCCTCTGCAGTGGGATCTGGAGCCTTTTCCAGGGAGCAGCGTGGCTGCAGAGCCTCTCCAGAGTACAGTCCATCCCTCGGGATGCTCAGGGCAGTGCAGGATCTACCAGGACCTTCCAGGACCTGCCAGCCTCTTTGGCTTGTGCATGGCAGAAAGTGGGTCTCACCTCACAAATAGATTCCAAACACTCCCATCCACTGAGGCTTTTGTTTCTGTGTTTGCACTGCCCACATCTCCTGCCTTTTGCAACTCTTCCTTGACCACCTGGGCTTGGAGCAGGGCAAGAGCTTGCAGCAGGTAAAACCAGGGAAATCTCGTGTGCTTGCCTGAGTTCCTTGTGTATTTTCTACTGGTGCAACCCTGACTCAGCCTGCTCACCTTGATTTCCTACAGGCAGTAACCTCCTCTAGCTCAGACCGTCCTAAGAGCATCAAGCCTTGCTTGCACAAGGATCAGCCAAATCCAAAACCTTTGGAGTGCTGGGATTCCAGCATCCTCAGGGCTGCAGACTTCTCACAGTATGGCAAGTGAGACACATCAGAGGCAGGGACTGAATCCATCTTCTAGTTTACACCAGAGCAAGGGTGTGTGCCTGGCCATGTGCCTCAGGAGGGTGATAGATTTTCAAGATTCACAATCTCGATTGTTTAAATCAAGTGAAAATAGGCTTAAGACACCTCTCTTCTTCCAAGAAGAGCAAGTCTGGATATAAAATCTTTAAGAACTTGATGCTTGTGGAGGAAGTGCTGGTTCCTGTTCCTGTTCCTGTTACGCATCTCCTCTTGTAGGAGATGTGTAACCACAGTAAAGCTCTCGATTTGGGCTGTCAGTGGTTGTGGTGTTCTTTGCAGGTTTACAGTGCACTCGTGTCAGAGCTGTACGAAACTCTGCACATTCCAGCAGCTCCTCACCAAACCTGAGGAGAGGCTGGATTTGTGCAGCCCTGCAGCACAGGGAACAGGTCCAGAGCACCGGAGTGAGTCGTTATCCCTGCTGGGATCAGTCATTCATTGCTAGCCTGAGCCCACCCACCAGGTGGTGAGTGCTCAGAGACACCATTCATGCCTCAGCCTCACTGATCCCAGCCCAGTGACGCCAGTGGAGCTGTGGCTAAAAATACTCTGCTCCCAGTGCTGTGCCCTAACACAGCTCCAGCAGGCACTTGGAGCCGTGTGGAGCAGCTGTGCTGGGAGAGGCTGGCCAGGAGTGTGATCATTGCACCCTCAGAGCCTGGCTTTCCTTCTCCCAGCTTTTCCTTCTCCCAGCTTTTCCTTCTCCCAGCTGCAAAGAGCCTTTGCTTTCCCGAGTTCTCACATCTGTGCCCTGTGAGGAGCGGGGCTGAAGTTCTGTGCAAACATCCTGGAGACCCTGCAGAACAGCCAGGCAGGGGGTGCTGCTCTTCCTGAGTGGAGAAACTGAAATTGGAATTGCTTTCTCTCTAAACACCCAGCACGTATTCCCTAGTTAGATTTTACTGAGGGAAAGGAGGGAATCTTGGGAGATGCTGCAAGGAGGATACAGGCAATGACCCACTTGAGGCTTTCTAGAAAGTGTCTGGATTGAGACAGGACTAATTAAGGAGGTGAAGAAAAAGGAAGTGAAGGTGAAAATGAAGACTGCACAGGGGTTTGGAGCTGGGGAATTACAAGAGTGAATGGCAAGGAAGGGTGATGAAGAAGCTGATGTGCAATGTGCCAGACGCTACAGTAGCTGTGTGCAACCAAGAGGTTGGGATGTGCCTGGGAGGTGTTAAAAAATGGGGAGAGGGAAAGGCTGGACAAGAGCAGGAAAGAGCCAGGATGCTGCTGTGAGCCTCTGAGTGAAGCTGCCTCTGAAGTGAGTTCGGCTTGGAGCAGGCGTTTGTTGGGGGCTGGGATTTTATCTGTCAAAAAAGCAGCCTGTGAGTTTCTTGTACATCCAGAGCTGTCTGTCACAGTGCAACAGTCACCTCACAGCACCCTCTGTGCAAACTGCAGGCTTTTCTCCAGGTTATTGCTTTTCTTCCTTCAAACAAAAAGGAGATAAACACAGGCAGGCAGCGGAGAAGCTTCTGTGGGAGTCTGTGCTCCCAGGCCTTTGTAGGTAAAAGATCCATCCTGTGCCCACAAGGCAAGCCAAATAGGATTGATTTGGGCTTTGGTGGCTTGCAACAGTGATGGCAAAAAGAAGCTCCTGTCCCTTGCAGCTCATCCCAAAGCACTGAGTGACCAGAAAGTCTTGGCTGCTGCAGGTAGCCCAGAGCACAGGAAGGGAAGCCAAGGATAAGGTGCCAGGCTGTGGGATGAGGAGCAGGTACCTGTAAATGGGAAGTGGGGTCTGATCTGTGAGCTGATCAGTGCCTCTACCATCTTTGCTTCCAAAAAAAAGCAAATCCTGGACCTTTGGAGGTATTCCCACCGTTCCCAGTGACTCAGGGAGAGATGAGTGCTTAATTCTGGATTCGGGGCTCAGGTTCCCAGTGGTGAGAGATGGACCTGGCCTGAGCTATTCTTGAGGGCTGCAGCTCTCTGGCCATGGAGGAACAAGTCCCTCTGGAGCTGTATCATGGGGCCAAGGTGTGCTTAGGATGCCCTGCACATCTTGAATTCATTAGAGCTGTTCCGTGCATCAGCCTCTAAGGAAGAGCTTGGGAAAGTTCCCTGGAGAAAAATCTCATTCAGAAATAATGAAAACACAAGGTCATGGTTATAGCCCAACATTCTTATCTCTTATTAATCCAGTGCTAAATTAATTGATTTGGGTTTTTTTTAATGAAAATACATGAATCTAGTGCATGAAAATAGATTCCTTAACTGTTACAGCTCAGATATTCTGAGTGCTGTTGGGGCAACTGAGGTTTCCCCTGTAACTGAGCGTGCACTGAAGCTCAGTTTGCCTTGTTTACACTGGGTTTTTTTCAACATGCTAAGTTTAACTAAATTCTAAAGAATCACTACATTAGGATATGCAAATGAGATGAGCTAAATGTTTTTCTTTTTCCTAAACCCTGCTTACCCAAACCCACAGAGTGGAAGAGGATGAGCTGACTTGCACATGGAGATTGCTTCCCATTTAATGGCACTCAATCAGTTGCTGTGCTGTTTAGCACAAGAATTTTGGTTTTACTTGTTTATTACTGGTCCACAATGAGGTGTGAAACAGCAGCTTTCATGTGTGGAGCTGAACATGGCTTTATTAGTATGCAGCGGTCACTTTGTTTTTCTCCCTCAAGTAATTTCTTAATGCCAGAACAGAGAAATTGGATTTTATTTTGATGAAACAACCTGGGGGACAATCATACACGAGCTTGCACGGTGTGTTGGTTTTTTCTGTATGTGCAAATCTTGTAGCTGGTAGTTTAATAAATTACAGAGCTGGTGCATATTGCATGTCTTGGAAATGAATGTACTGTCATAACATTGCCCCAAGTGCCTCCCCACTAGATCAGAGTCTGTGCTTGGTATTTGCATGCAGTTCTTGGCTGGGTGCTCAGAACCATTCAGGTGCTGCTAGAAATGGCACAGGGATGTTCTCAGTTATCCCAGCATAAAATATAACCATTAAATCCTGATTTCTGGTACAGAGTGCTTGTTTCAGGTTGTCCCAAAGTTCAGAAAAGGTTTATGGTCAGTGTTGGCTCTGAGTTGTGCCTGTCCTTCGTGCAAACCCTGTGTTGCCAGGTGCTCATCTTGGCTCTCTTGAGTTCACATGTGAAGTTCTTAAGCTGGTGGGCAGAAGATTTAAGCTCATCCTTTGCTTTACCCAGGAGAAACGTGCTGTTAAAAAAGTATTGGGTCTTTGTGCAAAGGAGGAGACCTCGTGCAGCTGTTCCCCCTGTGTTCCTGTGTTTCCATGTGCCCTGCTTGGTTGTGGGACTGAGCTGAAGAATCCTGTTTAGAAAGGAAAATGCAAGGAAAACAAACCAAACAAACCAGCCCTGAAGGCTGGGCTGATGTCAGACACTTCCCTGGCCCTGGTGATGGCCAGACCTCCCTGTGTCCTTCCCTTGTGCTGCAGGAGGGTTGTGAGAATAAACCTGGAGACAAAAGAAAGTTGTTCTGCAGGGCCAGGCGTGGCTTGTGCTGCATTGCTGAGGGACTTGTGTGCTCTGGTTTGCAGAGTCCCCAGAGTCACCCAGCCCTGCTCCTGCCTCCCTGGGCTCTGTGGGTCTGGGCTCAGCTCCCTGCTCCCAGCGAGATCTGCCTGGGTTTATTTTATTTCTTTCTTTTTTTTAAAGGCTGTGCTGTCACATGGCATTAGCGGTCCTGCCTTCAGCCAGCCACAGCCTGCCACTGTTGCTTAGCAACTCTGATGATCTCCAAAATCCAAATTGCTGATACTCCAGAGCAGAGGAGGGATGGGAGCTGCTACCTGGGGGGAAGAGGGGGTCAGCTCTCACCAGGCCCCAAATCTGTGCTTGGAGAGGGGGCAGGAGGGTCAGGCGAGCCAAGCACCAGCTCCAACCTGCTCACCATTGCTCTGGCTGAGGCAGGGCATCTTTTGGTGGTGCTTTTTGTGCTCTTTGGAGGATGACTGAGGTCAGGGGAACAGAAAATAGGCTTCCTAGGGTTTGCCCTGCCTCACCTTCACTCCCTGTATCCCCTTACAAGCGCCATCCTGCTGAGAAATCTGCCCCCCAGCAGAGGCTGGGGATGTTTCCATGGCAGGAGGAGCCACCACATGAAGATTCTGGTGTAAGAGCAGCTCCTCTGTGGCTGTGTCTCACCTGCTGAGCTCCCTAGGCACAGCTGCCCCGATGGGGTAGCAGCCAAAATTGCAGCTTCTCATTCCAGTCCTGCATCCCTGCTCCCCAGGGAATGCCTGGGGAATCTCCCAGCAGAGGGGAGGCTGCTGTGGCAGGTCTCAGGAATGCTGCAGAAAGTCCTTGCCAGTAGTTCCACCTTCAGGACACACATCCAGAGGGGGGAGGTTTAACCACAGCCTGTCAAAATGGGGCAAACAAATTCCCATTTCATACCAACATCCCTCTCAGACAGGGATGTCCTCTCTGAGCCAGTGCTTGTGTTGGGCACTGTGCCTTCCCACCGGCCTGGAGGCTCCTTTTGATGGCTTGAGAGCATGAGAATATGGGAAATTGAGCTTTATTCCTGGTGAGTGATGTCCTTGCAGGAGGGATTAATCCCAGCCACGCTCCCTGTGAGCAGGGGACTGCTCTGCACTGCCCAAGTCTGGCTGAGTTTATTGTGGAGAGGAGGAGTATGGGTGGGAGGAGGAGACAGGCAGTGAGGGGTTGTAAGCAAAAGATCTCATTAGTTACATATATCTGCCAGTTTCCATAGTAACTGGGGAAGAGAGGGAGCCTAAATCTGAGTGTGTCTGGGTGGCTGGATGCCTGAACCATCCTCGACCTGCAGGGAGCTGCTCTGGAGCCTGAGGAGTAAAGGGGTGCTGCAGAGGGTCCAGGCTGCCCTGGGAAAGGCAGTGAATCCAGGGGTCTGGATCCATCAGGGTGTGGATTTGTAGGGCCCTTTCCTTCCTCTCCCCACCGTTCCCTGGTGCATGAAGAGGCTCTGCTGTCCTCTCTCTGCTCCCTCAGCACAGGCTGGTGTCCATTCTCAGATGTGGATCTCTGTGTGTGTAGGTGCAGGGATGGATTAGAGCTGCATGGTCACTTTGTGCTGCTTCTCTGCTGCTGTCCTGCTCCCTGTGCTCCTTCAGCTGGATCCCACTTTTCCAGTCCCTGGGCTTTCAGTGCAAGCTAGTTTAAGGCATAGATAAAGTGTTCCACCTGCCCCAGCAGGGAGTTAAATTTCTCCTGTTGGGCACCAGGAATGGGAATTTGCCAGTGACGCTTATCAGGCATGAGATCTTCCACCCAAACCGTGACTGTGCCCCTTTACAGGCATCCAGAGCCTGATGTTTGCTCTGCTTGGTGCTGAGAAAGCCTTTGGCATCCAGGAGCTGCTGGTTTGGCTCCTGGTGTTCTGTGTATTTGCCCGTTCTGGTTTCCTTAAAAAGTCCCTTAGAAGTAATGTGTGTGACAATGACACCCATCCTGGTGTGCAGGTGAAATCACACCTCATCTGCCAGGGCCGAGGTCAGGCTGTGTGTTAAAACTGTGATGTCTAGAGACAGTATCTGGCAAGGGGTTGTACCCTTTCGAGTAATTGCTTGTTAAAAAAGGTAAAGGATTTTTACTACTTTGTAGGACATTGATTTGGTCAGAAGTGTCTGTGTGTGAGGGAAGTAGGAGGGAGTTCTTGTGGCTGAGACAAGACCTCAGAACCTGAGCAAGCCTCAGGCTGTGATCTTTGTTCTTTTCCACCTTCATCTTCTGAATTTTTGGCTGCCTCTAGCTGGTTGGGGTACAGCAGAGTCCTCTCCCCTCTGAGCAGCCTTGAAAGTCTCACCTTGATCAAGTCCTGAGTGACCCAGAGCAGTGAGAGCCCTGTAAAACGAGCAAATACTTACCAAGAGATCACAGCCTGAAGGCAATGAGGTGGGTCCATGGAGAGAACTGGGATTTTTTTTCTCCTTGTGTCATGTGTCCTCCTGTCCCCAGGGAAGGAGCCAGCGTTTCCCTGTGCCCTTGCATCCTGGGAATGCTCCTCAGGGCTCTCCTGTCTCTGCAGATGATGGATCTGAACTAACAGATGTGCTTTTTCTCCCCTCCCAAGACACTGTCTCCAGCAAGCTGCAGAACAACAATGTCTACACCATTGCCAAGAGGAACGTGGAGGGGCAGGACATGCTCTACCAGTCCCTCAAACTCACCAACGGCATCTGGATCCTGGCGGAGCTGCGCATCCAGCCCGGGAACCCCAACTACACGGTGAGAGCTGACCACAGAGGGCATGGCACAGCTCCTGCTGCCTCACCCACACCCTGAGCTCTTCCTCCCTGCTCTCCCTCCTTCCCTGCTCGTGTGTTTTGAGGGAGATGCTGTTCATTTGGCTCTGGGAGGTGGTGAGGAGTGCCTAACACGGGAAGAGTGAGGAGCAACAGAATTCCCCTGCTCTGCCACCAGTGAGCTGGGACAATGCCTGCTCAGCAGTGAGCAGTGGCTTGCCAAGGTTACCCAGAGATAAAGCCAAGAGATATTAGCAAGGAAGCATTGCCAGGGTGCCCTTCCCCCTCTTACAGACAAGGGGAAATTTATGCCCCGCCGTGTTCCCGGCTGTCTGTGGCCCTGTGCTGGCAGCAGCCTGTAGCTGGTGGGAAGGTGCTCTCTGTCCTGCCTCATGCACCCCTCTGACTCTTCTCTTGCACTTCACTGCCCTTCTGAGGGACTTGTGTGTCTCTGGTGTTAGAGGATTTATCTCTCCTGCTGGAAGCTGTGCCAGGAGTTTCAAGAGAAATCTGTGGTCTGGGGAGCTGCGGGGTGAATGTGAGCATTGGAAGGTGATTTAAAGTGTTTGCACAAGGTTTGATGCTGCAAGCCTGGTGTCAGCCTGATCTTTGCTTTAGAGAGGAGTGACAGCCAAGGTTGTGTCCATCAGGACTGAGCAGCAGATCCTTAGACGCCCTCAGGTTTAGTGCTGTGATTTGCAGCCTGAGGACAAGCACAGGTCCCTTGTCTCAGTTTGGGACCATGTCCCCTTTCCTCCTGCCTGTGGGGCCACCTACATTTCTTGAGAAATTTGGGAATCCCACAGTGGGAGTTTAGTTTTCCTCCTCCTGCTTGCAGCAAGCTCCGAAAGGGCAGTTTGGGGTTGGTGATGAAGAAAGCAGGAGAAATATTCTGTGTGATTGTCGGCAGCCATGTCCTTTGTGGCCGTGGCAGGAAGCTCCTGCCTCCCTTTGCCCCGGCACTAACCTCTCCTCTCCTCTCCACAGCTCTCCCTGAAATGCCGAGCTCCAGAAGTGTCCCAGTACATCTACCAGGCCTACGATGCCATCTTGAAAAACTAACAGGAGATGGAGCCTGTGCCTCACCCTGCAGAAGGAGGGGGGGAAAAAGGGGTCCCCAGAGCCTCCTTCACCGCCAGAGCAGGGGAAAAGCACTCGTAACTGGAAGCAGCTGTATTCATGTGTAGGATTTCAGTCAAAGGCACTGATTAAACAAGGTAGCAATTAGTATCCACGTGCTAACGAAGATAGGGAACAAACCCCTTTGGTATTTTTAGCGTCCATGGAGTTTGTAACCACTGCTTCAAACTACTCCCGTGTCCCCCCTCGCCCCTCACTCATCCGTTCTCGTGGGCTTCTCTCCCATTTTGTGCCAATGTTCAGTGTTTTCTAAATGGCTTTAGGTGTAGTTTGGATTTTGTAAAACAACCGCTCATTGGAGAAACAGAAAAGCACCGAGCAAAAACCCACACGTCTGCTCATTAAAACAAGGCAAGAGTGTCAAAAACGTAACACTGCACTTTATTTTATATTTTTATACTTTTTTTTTTTTTTTTGAGTTTTTCTATTGTAGTTGGCTTAAAGGGAAGGTGATTGCAAGGAGGACTTGGGAGCCCTGCAGGGACATGGGGCTCTAGCAGGGTGAGCATGGGCTTGGGGAATCAGAGCCATCAGCTGGGTCTGAGGAGGGGGATGGAGCCCTAAAGAGGGGGTTATATTACTCTTGTGCTGGCAGACTGGCACTGCTTCGATGGTGTTTTCAGTCCAGCCATCTCCCTGCCTCTGAGCTGGTGATTGGAGGAGTGAGGCTGCTGTTGTGTGGGGAGGAGCTGCAGGCCTGGGTGGGTAACAGGGCAGCCGTGGATGAAATGAAGGAAACGAGCCTGTTCTTAGAGAAGAAAAAAAAAAAAAAAGGCTCATGCCAGAGCTCCAGGTGTGGTCTCTGCATCCTCACCCATGTGCAGCCCCTCTTCCACCCATTCCTTCTGTGCCTGCTGAGGCCAAGCTGCCTTCTCAGCCATCCCTGAGCTGTTCCCCCTCTCCCAGCGATTCCCAGGGTCGTGGTGGCACATCCAAAGGTGGCAATGCCACTTCCCCAGTGGAGCTGCAGGTGTCAGCCAGGCCCCTAGAGAGAGGGGCTGCTGCTGGCAGTGCCCCAGGATGCCAGGGGAGCAGAGTGGCTCTCCCTGTTGCCATGCTGCCCCCAAAACCCAGGCTGGGGCGTGGTGGGAGATGGTTTGGGCTTGGCAGTGTTGGCTCCCTGCCTGCCTGAGGCATCCACCCTGCAGCTGGACTGAGTGGAGCAGGTCATGGAAGCGTTTCTCCTGCTGGCAGCTCCACTCTTTGTGCCCAGAGCCAGCCAGGTTCCTGCTCTGAGTCCCTGTCCCAAGCAGCCCCCATGCCCTGGCCCCTCTTTTCCAACCTGTCCCTTAGAGCCAGGATTGTTTCCCTTCCAGTCCACAGCTGTGGACTTGCCCCATTGCAACCACTCAGTGCTGCAGCCACAGCAGTGAAAGCAAAGCCTCTTGCATGTCCCTGCTCCATCCATAGCTTGTCCTGCTTAATCCCAGCCCCAATCCAGAACAGCCTTGCCCTCCCCAGCATGCTTGGACATCTCCTCCCCGGCTAACAAAGCTCTTGCGTGTAGCAGCCCCCCTGTTGTCCTTTTAGATGCCACTTTCCAAGTCAATAAATGTTTCACGGTGGGAGATCGTTCATCAGGGCTTTGGCTCTGACTGCAGCCAAGAAACCAATGCTGGGAAAAGGTCACAGTGTCCTGGGAGAGGCTCCAGCAGGGCCCAGGAGCTGCAGCACCCTGAGGAAAGTGGTGTCCCTGTGTAGGAACCCCTGTGCTCTGGCTGGGGGGAAGAAAGTGGGGCAGAGCTGGAGCAGCCCAGCCCTTGAGCCCTGCCGTGTGTGCCGGGAGGTGGTGTGCTCCAAGCCCTGCGGGTGTAGTGTAAAAATCATTAACAGAGCAATTAAGGAAGCGCTAGTGGCACGGAGTTCGGTGCTGTGTTGGGGCAGGGAGGAGAACGTAGCTCGGGTGTGGGGAGGGGTTGCTGAGCACCCCCTTCTCTTGCCAAATTCCCTCCCAGCATTTGGGGTGGGTGTGTCACCCCGGGGCAGAGCCTGGGGCTCGTCGCTGGCGTTCCCCCCGCCCCTGCTCGTTCGAGTGTTCTGTTCGTGTTGCTCTTCAGGCTTTTCCTGCCCTCCGTGTCAATAAACTCATTTCCACGAGGCTCTGGCTGCGTGTGGCTCTGTGGGAATGGGGAGAGGAGCCATTCCCCTGGTGCTGGCTCTGCCCAGGGGAGCAGCAGGGCTGAAGGCTGGATTTGGTGGTTAGGAGGGCTGTTTACTCACCAGGCTTCTTTTTCCACCAGCTGCTTCTACAGCACAGACCCCTCAGATTTGGGGCTTGCAGAGGGAGGAGGCAGCAAGTTTCCCTGCTCCTCCAACAGCTGCCTCTCCTCATCTCAGAGGGCAGCAGGGACATTCACATGAGGAGCAGAAGATGGATGTACCCCTTTAGCCCTTTTGGGGGCCCAGGTGGGCTGTGTGTAGTGTGACCTGTTTTCCCTGTGGTGAAATGATGAAATCCTGGGAGTCAGTGATGTGTTTGGATTGCTTTGCACTGGTGCTGATGTTTTTTGGAGGGCTTTGCCACCTCTAGTCCCATCTCAAGCAAGATGGGTTGGGCTGCAAAACCTGGCTCTGCCAGGCCAGAGCCAAGCCTGGGCAGCCCCAAACTCGGTACTTGGAGTGGCCAGAAATCCAGCAGAACAAGCAGCAGGTTTGGGGGAGGTGTTGCTCTGGAGCAGGGTAACCTTTTCCTTCACCTTGCCCAGCCTTGGCTTAGCAGC
Source organism: Sylvia atricapilla (assembly GCF_009819655.1). Taxonomy (NCBI): domain Eukaryota; kingdom Metazoa; phylum Chordata; class Aves; order Passeriformes; family Sylviidae; genus Sylvia; species Sylvia atricapilla. The sequence continues at coordinate 5,195,769 of NC_089159.1, read as the reverse complement.
ACCTGGATTTTTGGGCACTTCCACCCTCTGTGCGGGGCAGGTACTGTATCAACCAGTGTTGCCCTGCACTGGGATGGTTTTGTGTTAGAAGCAGGTTCATGTGTCAAGTAACAACAATGACAGGCTGGCTTGGGGTCCCTGGTCTTGCTGTTGTGTTCCCTTCATGCATCCCTGGGATGGGATCATCATTCCCTGCTGGGGCTGAGCCTGGAGCAGCGTTTGGCCAACAGGAATTAAAGCTGCCATGGGATGCTCAGGGCTCTGCCCTGTCAGCTGCTGTCCCCTCATGTCCTGTGGCAAAGGGAAAGGTTTCTTCCTCCCTCCCTGTTCTGCCAGAGGTTCCTGGAGAAGAAGCTGGTCTTTTCTGCTGCCATGGAGTTGCAGACACACTGTGCCCTGTCAGCAGGGACACACCAACCCGTGGGAGTTGGGTTTGTCATTGGCAGTGTCACCCGTGGGGCTCAGGGGACACAGGTGATGCTCCCTGAGCTGGGAACTGCCAGAGGGGTTTGGTCCCCGCAGCCTTCCCTGTTCCTGAGGCCTGAGCTGTGGGACAGGGATCTCCTGAGTTGTTCCTCTGCCTGGAGCTGGGGCAAATCCTGCTGTGCTGGGTGGGCTCCCCAAAATCCCTGCTGCTCCCCCAGCTCACCCCCATCCTGCTCCGTGCCAGTGTCAGCAGGTCCCTGAGCCCATGGTGAGGTGTAGGGAGAGGCAGGGACTCAGGTGAGGATTTTGGATGTGGCTGAGGCAGAAGCTGACGACAGCTCCCCGAGCCACCAGCTCCGCCTGTCCCCTGCTGCCACCTGCACATCAGGACACAGGAGCTCTTGGATGGAGGATTTCAGGTTTGCCTTGGGCTCGTGTCGCTGAGACTGGGATAAACCTCCCAGCCAGCAGGGACGTGCTGGGATCCAGCCCCACTCCCCTCCCCCCCTTCCTCGTATATTAAATTTCACACATAAAACTGCAACTGAAGAGCATCTCGGAGGGAACTGCTAAAAATAGCCCCGAGGCTGGAGCCTGAATTGTGCAGAGTTCATGTGCAGCCCGATCACTGCGCTCTCCCAGAAACATTCCAGGGCTCGGCGCTGCTTTGTGGCCATGCGGGGAAGGGGAGCAGCATTTCGGGCTGGTAACAACCCCGGGACACACAAATATTCCCCTGCTGCCAGCACCGGGCAGCTCTGCGGGGAAATATCGCCTAAATCTCTGCCAGCGCGGCTGTAATGTGGGACACGGCGAAGGGACTGTCACCCCCTTTGCCGGGGTGGCACCAGGGCTGTACCACCTTTTGCCAGCTGCCCTTGTGCCCCCCAGCCGTGGGGCTGTGTCTGCCGTCCCCTTGTCCCCCAGGAGGGATGTAGCGTTGCGTTTCCACTTGCACCCTCTCCTCGCCCTGCGGAGGAGCCCCCGGAGATGATTTTTCCCAGCCAAAGGTGCTGACGGGGCTGGCGGGAGCCCGGCTCAGCCAAGCCCGTGTGATCGCAGCCAGACCTGTGCAGACACCTCGGTGCTCGCCGGTGTCACAGGGAGCCGGAGCGGGCTTTGGGCTGTGTGTCCAGGAGCAGAGGGCTGCAGGGAGTCCATCAGCAGCGCGTCCCGGGGGCCTGGACCATGTTCCTGGAGGTGCAGCCAGCATCTTCCCTCTGTCCAGCACGCAGGTAAAATGCTCCGTGCGGGGTGACCCAAAAATGCAGACACTGCAACAGAAACGTCCCTCCTTCGGTGGGGCCTGCAGGCAGCCTGGGCTCGGGGTGTCCCCCCGGGCACAGAGAGACCCCCAGCCCCGCCCGCGGGCCAGGGGCCGGCACTGGAGGAGGTGAAGCGATGTGCCCCAGAGCACAGCGAGCAGCAGTGTCGGAGGAGGGAAAGACTCCCTGGGAGGGGTCCTGCCCACCTGCCCCGAAGGAATCCGGCCCGTGGGACTCGTCCGGGGTGGACATGAGAGCACGGATGCCGGGGAGGGAAGGGGTGACGGCGCTGCACCCAGCACACTGCAGGGGGGACATGGGAGGGTCTTTTCCCATCGGCGCCTCCCCAGAGCCCCGGGAGAAGCCGGCGTCTCTGCTGGATTCCTTCGGCTCGCTTCTGGGCATTCCCTGCCTCCTTTCCCGGGTGCTGCCTCCTTCCCTCCCGGGCACTGCCCGAATCCTTCGCCGGGCATCCTCCGCATCGCTGCCTGGGCAGAGCTTCCTTCCCTCCCCGGGCGCTGCCTGCATCCCTGCCTGCCTGAGCTCTGCCTGCCTCCCTGCCTCCATCCCTCCTTCCATCCCTCCCCGGGCTCTGCCCGCCTCCCGCCTGGGCATCCCCGCCATCCCACCGGGCGCTGCCTCCATCCCCGCCCGGACACCGCCGGTGCCCCCGCGCCGTGCCCCGGCCGGGCTCCCCGCTCCCCGCCGCCGCCCCCCGGTGTCTCCGCGCCGGGCGGGGGCCGGGCCGGGCCGGGGCTCTGCAGCGGGGCCGCCCGCCCCGAGCCGGGCTCGCCGCATGGCTCCGCCGCCCGCCGGGGCGCCGCCGGCCCGGGCAGCCGCTGCCAGGTACGGGGGGTCCGCCGGGAAGGGCAGGATATGGGGGGGCAAAGTTACCGCTGGGCAGGGCCGGGGGTGGCGGGGATGAGGGGACAAGGGGGTCCCCAGCGAAAGTTGAGCGCGGTTGCTCTCCGCTCCCCTTCGCCCGCCGGCACGGTGGGTGCGGGTGTCCCCCCGGCATCCCCCGAGCACCTCCGCGGGCCGGGGGTGCTGCTCTGCCCACCGCGGCCGGAGCATCCCCGGGAGGGTCTGGGTGCGGGGGATGCGGGAACGGGGGTGTGGGGTGAGAGATGTGGGGTGAGAGATGTGGGGTGAGAGATGTGGGATGAGGGATGCTGCCGCCGCCCCCGCCCCACTGGGCTCAGGGGCTGCTCCTTCCAGCGCCCCAGGCGTGGCAGGATGGCCAAGGTCGCGGCGGGGGCCGGAGCCGCCGTTCCCGGGAGCCCCCTGCGAGCCCCCTCCCGGCCCTGCAGCCCGCCGAGCCCGGCCTGGCGCTGAGCCCCCGCGGCCGGTCCCTGCCCCACCATCCCACGCCGAAGGGTCCCCCCGCCGTGCCTCAGTTTCCCCTCGTAGGGCCGGGGACCATCAGGTGATGATTTCGGGGTGCACGGTCCCCGCGTGCCAGCGCACAGGGCGATGAGGCACAGCGGGGCTCAGCCTGTGCCCCAGTTCCAGGGAGCCCTGCGGGCACCGCGTTTCCAGTTGTGTCTCACCCCAGGCCCCGCAGAGGAGCTGGGAACGCTGCTATGGGGAGGAAGGGTCGTGGGGACGGGGCTGTCCCTGCAGCAGAGTGGCCCCTCGGGACCTGCAGTGACAGTGCTGTCTGCTGGCAGAGAAAGGCCCTGGCAGGGTCGGGCCTGGGGGCTCCTGCACCCCCCATTTCGCTGCATCTGGCACAGAAACATTCCCGCTGCCGGGGCTGGGGACAGCCAGCAGCCCGGGGGACAGTGCCAGCAGCACGGGGGGACAGAGTGCCCAGTCCTGGCATGAGGGGGGTGAGGACGGTGTGGACCATGGCCCAGATGAAGGATCCCGGGGAGCTTGGCCACTCCATCACACAGCAGTGGGAACCTCTGTGCCCAGGCTTCCCGTGGGGTGAATAATCTCCACCAAACAGGCAGACAGGAGTGTTGGAACCTGACACTTCCAGCTGCTGCCCTGCGCTCCGGGGCTGGTTTTTAGGGAAAATTTAGGACCAGAGCATCAGAAATTGGTCAAAGCATCCACACTTCGGAATAAAGCACAAGCTGCTTCCTAGAGATGAGAGTGAAAGTGGGACCCATCTCCTCGCTCTTGTCCCCATCGCAGCTCCTGGTCGGGAGCCCAGTGCCAGCGGGTGTTTGGACTCCTCGGACTCAGCTCCCCAGTCCCTGTGCGTGGGTTATCCCCCCGTGTCCCCCCACACGTGGGCCCTGCCCCGGGGCCCCTCCGGCCTCGGCACACGTGGTGGCTCTGGGCTCACTCTGTCAGCTGGCTTGCAAATGAGTCCCCATCAAGTTAATTGCCCAACCGCTCAAAGCCTGAAACGAAACGTTCAAGCTGTCGCTTGCAGGCGCTGAGCGATCTCCCCCCGCCTGGGAAAAGGCAATTCCGGCTGTCCAAGCGGAGGGAAGATGGATTCCCCGGCTTGGGGCAGCACCGGGAAGGAGCAGCTGGTGACAATGGCCATGGGTTGAGTCCCCAGCACAGCCTGGGACCCTGCTGCTGCCGGGCTGAGCAAACCCTGGGCTGCAGACAGACCCTTTCCTTGTCCTGGTACTGAAAGGGCTGAACGTGCCTGTGGAAACCTTCCTGGAATAAAGTTCACTCAAACCCTGGCTCTCCTTGGCTGCTGGGGTGGGAGGCTCCAAGGGGCACCCTGAGGTCCTGCCATGCTGAGGCCCCTGGGTACATTGGCAGCTCCTGCTCCTCGAGGACAGCTCCTGCTGGAAAAAACATCACCAGTGTAACTCCAGGGCATCCCTGAGACCTGACCAGCTTCTCCTTGGCCTTGCAGTGACGGGGAGTCCCGGAGGGGAAATGCATCCTGAATGGGGCTGAGGCCCCCTGCTCGGGAATATGCAGCCTCGGCACCGCGGGGGCAGCACCAGGGCAGCGGCCGGCGCACGGCGGGATGGTGGCAACCTTCAAGATCGCCGTGCTGGGAGCCCAGGGCGTGGGCAAGAGCGCCATAGTCCGGCAGTTCCTGTACAACGAGTTCAGCGAGGTGTGCGTGCCCACCACGGCCCGCCGCGTCTACCTGCCCGCCGTGGTCATGAACGGCCACGTCCACGACCTGCAGATCATGGACTTTCCCCCCATCACCGCCTTCCCTGTCAACACCCTGCAGGTAGGGGGGCACCCGAGGGGGCCTCCAGCTCTGGGGGGCCGCGGTGACCTCCGTGGGGTTTTGCTGTCAAACTCTGTGGGGTTGCAGTTCTGCCTTTTTGGGGGATGCTTCTCCCTGCGAGTCAGGGTTTGGTTGCTAAATGAGGGGACGCGTCCTCATGGATCCTCATGGTTTTAAAGTTTGGGGACAACAAACACGAGAGAGATGGCATCTACCCCCGAGGAGTGTGGCCCTGGCCACAGCCACGTCCAGCTGCGATCCTGGAGCACTGGGATCCAGTTCCGTGGCTGTCAGAGCCATCAGCAGAGGGGTTTTCACCCAGGGGTGAAAAGCAGGGGTTCCTGCAGAGCCAGAGCCCTGATGCACTGCCCAAGCCAGAGCTTGTCCCCTCCTGGGAGTGGCCAACACCCCTCCAGCATTGCCCGGGCTTGTTCCTGGAGCTGTGGACCCACCAGCTCCTCCTCTACCCCCTCAGGTGCTTCCAAAGCACCTCCAAAAGGCCACATGGCATTGGAAAGTGTTGTCACCAGTGCCAACAACTACTGGATGGAGTTAATGGGGGGAAAGGGGGTTTTAAACTCATGTCATGCCCAGGGTCACAAGTTGTGTCACCCCTGTGAGGAAAGCGGCTGGAGGTTCCCAGCTGTGGCTGCAGGAGGGCAGTGCCACCAGTGGGCCACCTCAATTAGTTACAGTGTCCCTGTCCCCATCAGGGACAGGGTCAGAGGGGCCGTGCAGTGCTCCAAGAGTCCCTGTGCCATTGGGCAGGAGGTGAAGTGAGCACTCCAGGGGTGAGGGGAAGGTTTGAAAATTAATGGGTGAGTGCAGGGAAGGAAAGGTCAGCGTGAGAAACAGCCCGAAATAGCAAAGGTTAATTTATTGACACGGGAGCTGATGTTTCCACGCTCCATTAACTCCCTGCCTTGCTGCACTCCAGAGGAGGCGGCCAGAGGGAACAGAGGGAGGTTTCCAGGGAAGAGAGGGTGATCAGAGGGACGGGAAAGGAGAGGGCCATGGTGAGGGATACGGCTCTGTGTGCCGGGAAACATCGCTGGACTCAGCTCCGTGCCAGGAGAAACATCCCTGCAGTGCTGTCCTGGAAGAGGAGCAGGAGCCAGCGGCTCTCTGACATCCTGCTCCCGCAGTGCAACACTTCTCCAGCTCAGGCATCCCAGGAAACCTGCACTGCGTGAGGAAAACCAGCCTGACCTCGCAGCGCCGAGCAAGCTGCCCCCAGCACGCTGAAATAGCTGCAGTTTGTTGTCTCCCAGATTTATCAGGACTCGGAGTAACCCAGAGGCTGCTGCTCCATCCTCCTGTGCCTCTGAGCCTGAGGATGTCCCCAGCATCTCCCCTCGGTGGAGATATGTCCCTCTGCTCCCTCCCGTGCTGCCCTCTGTGATGGAGATCAACCCGCATCCCAAAAACTCCCCTTTGCCCAGCTCATTCTGATTGTAAGCTCAGGAAGGGCTGATTCATGGCTCTGAAGGGGTTTGCTCAGGGAGAAGTGATGGCTTTCCTCCCTGGGGAATCTTCCTCCTTTCCAGAGGCACTCAGGAGGGTTTTGCAGTGCTGCCTGCAGGGGCTGCCGTTCCCGGTCCCACTGCTGGGGTGGGAAAGTGCCTCAAGTGATTTTCACTCTTACAGCATGGGGGGAAAATAATCCCGTCGTTCCCAGAAACCCAAGGGGTTCCTAACAGCGTGAATTTCTTACAGCTCCAGATTTTGGCTGTAGAGAGGCCACTCCTGCCTGCCTCTGCCCTGGATTCACATCTTGTTCTGGCAGACTCAGTTCCTGAGCAGCCTCTGCTCCTCTTCTGCCCCATGTCCCCTCCTGACAGACCTGCTGTCACCTTTCCCCTCTGACCCACAGAGCTGCTGGTGCATCACCCTCAGACCTCAGATGGGGCTCAGCATCCTCCTCACCTGCTCTGCCCCAAAATCCAGGGTGCATCACTAATTAACACTAATTAGCAGCTCTGGAGGATGAAGATTTTTACCCTCATGGCAGGGGGCTGCATTCAGCCCCACTCCCAGCTCAGCACTGTGCTCTCATTAGGCTGCAATCCTCACTCAGGAGTGGAATTGGGGCTGACAAATCCCGTTACCTCTCCCCTGGATTAACGAGGGGGATAAGGGGTCTCTGGAGATGGGGGATGGCTGCAGCGCTCTGGGGGCAGACACAGGTCAGGGAACAGCAGAGCTGGGTGCTGGGTGTCAGGAAATGTGCAGCCCCCCTGCTTCCAGCTGCCACAGCAGCCTCCTCGGGGTGCCCATCCCCAAAAGAGGGCAGGGCAGGGCACCCTCCAGGCACAGCACCGGGGCTGAGCCAGGATTGATCCCTCTCTGCACCTTGCAGGAGTGGGCGGACGTGTGTTGCAGGGGGCTCCGGAGTGTCCATGCCTACATCCTGGTCTATGACATCTGTTGCTTTGACAGCTTCGAGTACATCAAAACCATCCGCCAGCAGATCCTGGAAACAAGGTAGGGATGGCTTTGGGATGGCGCCTCCCCAGGGTGGCAGAGCCCCGTGGCTCCTGGCAAGGGAGTGCAGCATCGAGGGGGTAACCCTTGGCATCAGACACTAGGCTGGCACAAAGCCCCTTTGCAGGGATGGGAGCCCAGAAACCAAGAGAAGAGCAGGAATCCAGGCAGTGTCCCCTGTGGGGGAGCAGCTGGAGATGGCACGAGGTGTGGCTGGCCATGGAGAGGGACAAGGGGACAAGGCTCACTCCTCTTGGCCCGTTTGGGATGGGTTGAGCTCTGCGGGCCGGCTGTGGTCACTCTGTGCCCCGTCCCCCCTCACCGCCCGCCCTCCCCAGGGTCATCGGCACCTCGGAGACGCCCATCATCATCGTGGGCAACAAGCGGGACCTGCAGCGGGGCCGGGTGATCCCGCGCTGGAACGTCTCCAACCTGGTGAAGAAGACGTGGAAGTGCGGCTACATCGAGTGCTCGGCCAAGTACAACTGGCACATCCTGCTGCTCTTCAGCGAGCTCCTCAAGAGCGTGGGCTGCGCCCGCTGCAAGCACGTCCACACCACCATCCGCTTCCAGGGCGCCCTGCGCAGGAACCGCTGCACCATCATGTGAGCCCCCCACCCTGCCCCCGAGGGACCCCCGGCTCCCCTCTGGGGCTGCCCGTCCTCGGGTTCTGCTCTCCGGGGGCTGGGAGCTGCGCTGGAGGCGCCACCAGGGTGGCATCATCCCCTGCGGTGACATTTGGGGACCCTGGGGCAGGGTGATGCAGTGGCCGGGTCGGGGCAGGGCGCTGGCCGGGCTGCCTGGGGATAGGGAGGGGTGAGGGTTAAAGGCCCTTTTAACCTTGAAAGCTTTGGTTAAACCCCGAGCTCTCTCCAAGCCCCCAGGGCTTGAGGCCAGAGCCGTCCCAGGGGGTTGGACACGACACTGGAGGTGCCCCGGAGGGTGCCCAGATTTTCGGCTGTCGGTTCATCCTCGCCGGTTCCTGCCCTGGCAGCACAGAGGCAGCTCTTGCTGCTGCCTGCTGCCATCACCTGCTCCTGGAAGGGAATTATCCAGCACCTGATTCCCGGTGTTCTGGGGGTGCTTCTATCCCTGCAGGGAAACAGGAGTCCTGCTTTTCCCCTTGCGGAGCTGGGATTTCTCCCCACGGAGAGCAGAGCAGCCAGGTTACATGGGCTGTCTTTTGGCTCGGAGGGTCGGATTGCCAGGTGGAATTTCTGGAGGAAAGCGAGAAAGGGAGTAAAAAAAAAAAATAATAAAATAAGTCCCAGTCCTGCTCCTGATATCCCCAGGAGCTGGGTTCTGCCTTCCCTGGGCTCGGAGCTCCCCTCTGCCCCAGCACAGCCCCGGAAGGCTTCTCCTCCCCGCAGCCTGTGAACACCAAATAACCTGGGAACGCTCCTTGCCGGGCAGGTCACCACCCCTCTGCTACCTCTCGTCCTGGGCTCAGCAGGTGACCGGCTTTGCACGGCTTCACCCCAGCCCCCGGGGTGTCCCTGTGCCACCGCAGCCACCGGCAGCGCCACCAGGTCCCGCCCCGCCGGCTTTTCCCAGGGGATGTCGCCTCCATCCCGGGGAGATGCAGCCGTGGCAGGGCAGCCTCGGCAGCAACAGGGAGCTGGAGCAGCACTTCCAGTCGCATTCTTGGGTTTTTTTCTGTTTTGGGGTTTTTTTCTCTCTTCATATCTCTAATAGAAAAGTGAGCCCCCTATTTTTTAAAATTATTATTATTATTATTTAGACTTCTGGGGGTTTTTGCAGCAGAGTTGCAGCACGCCTGCATCCTGCCCTGCAGGGCGGGTTGGCAAAGGGCAGCCCCTGTTAGGAAATGATGATGGGGTGGTGAAATGAGAGCAAGAGGCCAAGAGGGTCGTGGTTTCTCAGTGGCTGCTCCCTGTGAGACACAGGGAAACACCATCCTCACCTCCTGGAGCAGGATCTGTGTCTGATCCATGCTCCAGCAAAACCATCTCCGTGATTCCTGCTGTAACAAGGAGCTGGAGGGGTTCAGGGCTGCTCTGGGCAGCAAAAGAGGACAGCCACCCCTCTCTCCCACCACAGCCAGGTATCCGCGGCCCAGCAGCCCCGCTGTGCTCTTGGAAATGCTTCCCAGTAAAGGCAGCTCCAGCTGAGCTCCAGTGCCTCTCTCTCCACCCCATCCCTGCCCCACGGCTGGGGGTACATCCTGCTCCTCCCTCCCTGCTTAGGGAATCAAACCCCTTGCTCCAAAATTCAAAAGGAAAAAAAGAAAAAGGAAAAAAATGAGGAAAGGCAATGGGGGGACACAGGTCCTTCTCAGCCAGGAAGGGCAGTGGCACTTGTCACCAACCCTGGCCTTCATGGCAAACCTGGCTCCCCCATCCGAGCTCATCCTGTCAGGATTTATCCACACGTGTAAGTCCACTTATCAATCCCTGGCTTGAGCTTTATCCCTCCAAATTGTCTGAGAAGGAAATTCCTTGGTAAATGCTAATAATAAAGCATTTATAAAGTGCTCCAACGTACACATATCAACGACTAAGCCAATACATTGTTTGTTACAACCCTGTAGCCTGCAGTTTATAGCACAATTAGTTACAGGTTTTTATAGCATCTATTTAGTATTTTGAAGAAAAAAATGAAAAAAAAAAGTTATAAATATAATTGTTATATTCTATTGTACTTTATAGACAGAGGAAGTTATATTAGTAATAATAACAACTCTCACTGCTTCGACAGCGTTTCCCAGCTCCCGGGAAAAAACGAGGGCTACAAAGAGCTACTTTCCCAAGAGCCCAGGAAGGGATAGGTGGTGGTGCTGGTGGTGGCACCCTGGGTGCAGGCAGGGAAAATCCCAGGCAGGAAAATCCCAGGTGTCCAGGCACAGGGATTGGAACACACGGGAGCAACCACGAGTACTCCACGGCCCTACTCACACCTTACTACAGATTTACCACTCACCCAGCACCACCCTGGTCCTGCTGAGAGCAGCCTGGGCCTGGCACTGGCTGGGATTGTCCCCACTGCTGTGCCCAGGGCAGTGCCAGGTCTCTGCCCCTGTGCTCGTGGAGGTGATGCCTGGGTTTGGTTCAGCCCCACCAAGGATGCTTCCCTCTCCCTCTCCTCCTCCTCCTGCCCCATGAGCATCCCAGTTGCCTGGACTTGGCTTTCCTTTTCCCCCCTGGACTCCTTGTTGGAGATTCTCGAGGTGTCTACACCGCCTGTGATGCCCTGCACCTCCTCCTTTGAAAATTGAATTAAAAATCAGGTCTGTCCCCGTTGTTCCGTACCAGCCTCAGGAGTGTTTTTGCCAGCAGGTTTTGCATTCCCAAAATCCCAGCGCTCACATTTGCTGCTCCTCTGCAGGGAAATGGGGCTGACTTCATCCTCTCATGGAAAATGGGGCTCTCCTGGGCCTTGTGGGGGTCTCAGAGGGACGTTTGCTGTGCCAACATCAGGATTATCTCCTCTCTCCCCACCCATTCAGAAAAGATGTGGAAATAGAAGAGTTTTGGTACATCTCTATTGCACAAACAGCATTTGGGGTCTCTGGCTGCAGGCTCAGGGTGCAGCAATGCCTCAGTGACATCCATCACCCCAAAAGGGACCACGATCACCACGGGGGTCAGCAAAGGTCCCCTCCTGTGACCCCTGACCTGAGTGACCCAAGCACTCATGAAGGCTCTTGGAGCTGTCAGACACGAGGCTCAACTGGTGCCATGGTGCAGATGGGGAGCATTGAGGTATGAAGTGCTTTTTATGGATGTCAACGGTGGGGTGTCCCCACTTCAGGGGGGGCTAAACCCTTCCTCCTGCAGAAAACATCCCATTCTCTCAATTTGGGGCTGAATTTTTCCATTCAAACCAGTACAAAAGTGCCCGTTTAGCAGAATTACCAGTACAGATAAAAAAAAATCACGGGGAAGGAGAGGCTGCAGCTCTGAAAAGTGAGGTGGAACCCCTCGGTTTGTCCCATTATGTCACCCTTGGAATCCTCGGGCACCGCAGCTCCAGTTTCAACTTCAGCATCGCTCCCACCTTTGGAAGGAGAGGTCCGTCTGTCTGTCTGTCCCCACGGACGCCCGGGGTGGGCTCAGACCCACGATTCCTCGTCATCGTCGGTCAGCCAGGTGCCGCTGTCCCCGCGGCAGGGCTTGGCCGTGGGCCGGGTGCCGCCGCTCGGGGCGGCTCTGGGGGGCCGCTGCTGGCCCCGGGGCGCCGGGGGGCGATGCCCCAGCGGGGTGGGGATGCGAGAGGGACGTTTGCCCGGCCGGTGATCCCGCCGGGGCCGCACCTTGGGCCGCAGCTTCAGCTTGTAGATGGAGGGCACACGCTCGGGTTTCTTCAGGCAACGCCGGGGCTTGGCCGCGTTGTTGGCCCTGGGTCCCCGCGGGGTCTGAGCCCCCAGCCCCGGCCTCTCCGCCTCCCCCGGGGCTGGGGGCTGCGCGGCAGCTCGTGCCGGTGTTTTGGGGATCTGACTCCCCATCCCCACGGGGCGCAGCGGCTGCGGCCCGCGGGACAGCTCCTCCAGCACTCTGTCATAGCCGGGGGGCTGCGGGTTCCCACAGCCCCCCCGGAGCCCCCCAGCCCCGCTGCCAGGGCCGCAGGCTGCCCCGGCTTCACCCTCTGGCGCCCGAGGTCCCTCGGCAGCCCTTGGGTGGCACCGCCGTGTCCCCTCGGCACAGCCCCTGCAGCCCTCGAGAGAACGGCCCGGAGGGGTGGGGGGCCGGGAGGGGCCCGGGCTGGCTCTGAGGGGAGGTTTAACCCCGCTGTCCAGTTTCGGGGCTTGGCCGGAGGAATTCCGGGCAGAGGGCTGCCGGCCCCCGCCAAGAGCTCGCTGCCTCCCTTCCCGCGGGCTCTGCAGGCTCCGTGAGCCTCCCGGGGCATCCCGGAGCCAGGACGGGGTGCAGACCTTTAGGGGACTGGGGGTGCAGACCTTTAGGGGACTGGGGGCTCGGGGTGTCGCTGCGGTGGGTGCCCTCGTTTCCTGCGGCCTGGCAGCCACCACAGATGATTTTCTTCCTTGCTGGCTGCTTCTTGGAGGCGCTGGTCCCGTCCGTGGGCTGGCAGCTGCGGCCCTGCCCGGTGCCGGTGCCACAGCGGGGGTTTTCCCTGCGCTGGTCCCTTGCGGTGCCCGGGGGACCCCCGCGCCGTTCGGGAGGCTCAGGCGGGGAGGGGTGAGCGCCCGGCCCCTCGGCCCGTGCCCAGGGGAGTTGCATCGAGCTGGTGACCGGGGTGGTGGCGGCTGCCTCGGCACAGGGACAGCGGGCGGCTCCCGCAGCCTGCAGGGACACACAGCGGAGAGCGGCCAGAGAGTTGCTGCATCCCCCCGTCCCGCCCGGGGCTGGGCACCTCCGGAAGGGAAAGCGGAAAAAAAAAAACCCTCCGAGGATGTGAGAAAAGCCGCTGTGAAGGCAGGCGGCTCGGGGCACGAAACATCTCTGCAGCACTTACCTGCCCGAAGGGACCCTCCGGGGCTGCGCTGGCTCCCGCTGAGGGCTGGCACCTGGCTGGCGACCCTCAGGGGACCGGGGGCCGGGGGTGACACGGCCCCCCCAGGTGACAGGGGGCAGGGGGCTCTGCGAGCGGCTGACCAGCAGCGCGGGCTGGGGGCTGCGGGCGGCCGCCCCCGGGGCCGGGCACAGCCGGACCTCGTGCTGCACTTGCTGCTGCGGGCTCCGCGCTTTCCAGGCTTGTTTGTGAGCTGTGGGGACAACGCGGGGGGCTCAGCAGCCCTGTCCCCTGCACACACCGCCGGGTGCAGCCCACCCAGCCATCGCTCAGCGGCCAGCCCCCCGAGGGTGCCGGCAGAAAGCTGCGCTCCCTGCGAAGGGGCTTTTGGTGTCCGGCTCCATCCAAAAGTCTTCCATGACCTCTAGTGGCCACCAAAGCCAAAGAAAGTCACCCAAACCCGACATTCGCCGGCGAAACAACGAGACACGGCTCTACCAAAGCCTCCCGCTCCCGCAAACGTCCCCGAGAAGCATGAGACCAACGCAGATCCCTCCCCCGCCCCGCCTGGCCCAGCCGCGGGGTTTGGGGACGCGAGGACTCACAGAGCGACGTGCAGCGACACGGGTCGTGCTTGTCCAGGTAGTGCTCCAGCGTGTCCCAACCGCCCCCGACCCGCACCATGACGTGCTCCCGCAGGATCTGCACGGGAATGTCCATGCCGTGGGACACCAGCAGCCTGGGGGTGGCACACTCGGCCGGGCTTCGAGAGCTCTGGCCTTGCCCCAAGTGCCACCAGGTGTCCCAGAGGACACCCGCGTCCCTGACTCGGCTCCTGCGGCCATCCCGACAGGTTTATTTGGCCACAAGGGGGTCGGAATCCTTTTGGAAAATCCCTGTCCTTGGTCTTGTGCTGAGTTCTTTGGCCGGGCTTAGGGGTGGATTCAGAGCATCCCACTGTTCCCATTGCTGGTGGGACCAGGCTTTGGCTCTGTGGGATGTCAGGTTGGGCCCCACACACATACGGACTGTTAAATCCATAGCAACATCTATCTCAGGGCTAAGCTTCCCTGCTGCCCTGCTTTGGGAATAATGGTCAAAACTCCCACTCGGGTGGCTTTTGGGGGATTGTGGAAAAGGAATCATGGCAGCAGAGCAGAATTCCTGATGCTTTTGCCCCAAAAGCACAGGGTGGAGCAGACTCACCCGGACAAAGATGAGGGTGTCAGAATCCCCCACACGGTATTTCCCTTCCGAAATCTTGATCATGGGGAACTGGACAGGGCAGGTACAGCGGCTCACCAGGTGCTGGACCTGCGGGCAGCAGGGATGGGTCCTCACCAGGGCTGCTGGGAAAGGTCCTGGGGGTGGCCGTGCCCATCTCCATCCACCTTCATGTCCATCCCTTCTGTCTCCATCTCCATGCCCATCCCCACCCGTCTCCACGCCCATCCCTGCCCATGCCCACCCATCTCCACGCCCATCCCCATCCCACCCCATGCCCCTCTGTACCATCAGGTCGAGGTTGTTGAGGTCCCGTGGTTCCCTGGGGGCCCGGGGCAGGGCGGGGTCCACGGGAGGCAGGTCCAGCTCCTGCCGAAGCTCCTCCTCGATCTCCTCCTCCATCTGCACCAGGGTCGGGGCGCGCATTCCAAAGCGGGAAGCGTGGCGTGCCAGCTCCAGCAGGCACAGCACGAAGTTCTTCTCATTCTTCCTCAGAACCAGGTCCTCTGTCTCGAACATCAGGACGTCTGGGCGGGGCAGGGCTGGGCTGAGCCAGGGCCAGCACGTGGGGATGGGGGCAAAGGGGATGGGGGGCACAGACCGAGTCAAACCCCACCCAAAAGGGTGCTCTTCACTGGAGCCTTCCCACCAGGAATGTGGTTGGGTTCAACAAGAGTTGGGATTAATGATAAAGGAGGAAGAGCCTTTCCCTTTGGGCATCTACAGCTGTTTCATGGCATCCCAAGGCCACAGAACTCAGTGTCTGAGCCTGAGGACATCTTGCTCTGTGCCATTCCCCTTCCTGGGCATCCCTGGCGGTAGCACAGGGTGACAGATGCTTTGCTCAGAGCCAGGACTTCTCCTGCTGTCCTTAGGACTGGGATCGTGCTGTCCCTGGCAGGGACACACTGTGCCATCCACCCTTTCCTTTTCCATTCCTCCTGTGCATATTTGCACCCAAGCAAACACTCCAGCCACGTGCCAGCACCCTGCAAAGCTGCTGCCAAGCCTGGAGGGCCTTGTACAAGGAATGCCAGCTCAGGGATGCAGGCACATGGTGCTGTCCCATGCTGGGGTGGCACTGGGCATGAAGGACACATGGGAAAACATGGAGGGGACTTGAACATGGAGACACGGGACAACCAGAGCATGGCATCCTACCTTTGATATCCATTTCCTTCCTGCACCACTGGATGAAGTTGGAGACGTTGTCCCTGGCCTGGAAGGTGCCTGGCTGTGCAGTGAGGTTGCAGGTGACACCGGCAGTGGGCAGGTGGAGGTGCCGGGCCACGTCGGGGCAGGCACGGGAGAACTCCTCGGCCACCTGGGTGACGTGGTTGGCGTGGGAGCAAAGCACAGCCCCTGTCTCCAGCACCTCCAAGAAGGTGCCCACCTCGATGTCAAGGTCATAGAGCTCCTTCAGCCACTCTGCCAGGTCCTCCTTCATGGCGTACAGGTACTGCTGGCAGGACTGGTAGGGACGGATGCTCCGTGCCCCAGTGCCCGGTGTCCCCCACATTCTGCCATAAGACTGGGAGGAGGTTGAGAGAAAAGGGTGATGGGGACATGAGGAGCTGCCCCAACCCTGTCCCCAGCCCACCTCCCCAGCGGCCACACTCACCTGGTGCCACTTGCTCCGTGCCACACGGGGTGGTGACACTGTCCTGGTGTCACTTCTGGGGTCCCAGGGCTGTAATGCTGCTCAGGGAGAGGAAATCACCCTGCTGGGCTGTGGGTGTTTTGTTTCCTTCCCAAGGGCTGATCCCTTCTCCTTGGTGACAGGGAACTGGCTGCAAACACTCCCTGTTAACCCTTCAGCACCTGCTCCTCTGTCACAGCTCTGCTCCTCCCAGCCATGCCAGGGGTGGATTTTCCCTCCCGAGGGCCCTGGCTCCAGGGCAGGAAAGAGTTAGAGAGCAGCTCATCAGCATGCAAGTTGCTCCCAACCACATGAGGGGGATTTTCCTCCTTCCCAAAACCCCTACTCCCACCTACAGGTGAGGGGACCTGAGGGCCACAAGGTGCATCTTCAGGGCAACCTCAAGGTGAGAAGGGTTTATTTTCACACCCACCTTTGGTGGTGTGTATTTCTTTGCTCTGTGCTGCCCTGCAAAGCCCTTCCCTGATTGCCCACAACAGCGAGGTCTTTGGCAAAAGCCAACCTCCTGCAGGGATGGAGTGACTCCAGGAGTTGGGGCTTTAAGGAAATAACTGCACATGAGTGGGCACCTCTGGGAATGTGGGATACTCCCTCCCTGAGCCAGGCCTTGCAGAGCTGCCACGGCACCCAGGTACTTCTACCAAAAACAAATTTACCAGGGAAATGTTCGGGCCTCAGGACAAAAACAGAGTCTCTCCTGGGCTTTGTGGGGCTCCTTGTTGGAGAACCCATCCTCTCCCTGCAGCCAGCTGCTGATGTCACTGCAGATCACTGTCCAGCTGGGGGCATTTTGGGGGAAGGAATGCAAGAATCCCAGCTATTCTGTCTGGGGAATGTGTGGCAGGCCGGAGGAGTCTGCGCCTGATGTGCCCAACCAGGGAGCCCAGCAGGAGAAAAGAACCCTTGAGAAGCTGGATTTCCATCCAGAGCACCCTGTGGGGTGGATTGAAAGGCTCAGGGTGTGAGTTCACCTCCCCCAGACCCCCCCAAACTGATGGGGTGACGCAGGTGACACAGCAGAGTGACCTCTGCTGCCTCTGCCAGCAGTGCTGGGCTCAGCCCCAGCCCAGGCAGCATCACAGGGCCCCAAAGCATCCCACAGGACACAGCCCCAGGAAACACGTCAGCAAGCCAGGGAAGAGATGGAAAACCCAAAAAAGGGGAGAGGATCTGAGGTAGTCCCATCCTCAGCCTCCGGTCACACAGCAGATGGGATGCCTGGCTTTCTCCTAAAGGGACAGGAAAAGGGATAATGAATTAATTCCGCTTGGAGAAAAAACCTATTAGCACATCCCAAAGCGTGGGAAAGTCTTCAGTAATTTGGGGATGAAGTAGGAAACAGAATTTCCATGTTTTCATCATCATCAGTGAGTTTTCAGTGGGATCCATCTCCTCTCTTTGATCCTGCAGCACGAAAGCTGAAGCCAAATTCAGCAATCCCTGCTCCAACCTCAAACACCCACAGGCATCTTAAACACAGCCCTGTCAGGAAACCGGAGATTTGCTTTAAAAAACAAAACCCAAACCCAAAGTGTGACATGAAAACAAGCACAAATCCCAATGCCACACATCCAGAGGTTGGCTTTATTTGCTGTCAGGTCTCCAAGCCCTTGGGGCTCCCCACAGGAAACATCAGGACACGTCTTATCATCATTCAATTCCAACGAAAACGCTGCGGGCGCGTTTCTTTGGAAACGTGGAAAGTCCCCTGAGGTTTTAGGCAGATGAAGACCCTGTGTCTGTGTCTGCACACGAAGGGCTCACTCACAGGCGTGATGGAGAATGGGAGGAGTGTGATGGAGAATGGGGAGAGTGCTGGCTCCCCATCCTCCAAACCCAGAGCTGACATCTGGCAGCACCGAGAGCCCTCGGGAAGCACCAGCCCTGACACCCTGCTTAGGGCAAGCCTTGCTCTGCAGGGGAGGTCTAGAATGGGCCAAGATGGGTAAAAGAGGAGTCCCTGGAGCTGCTGGCATCAGGAGGGCACCCTGACATGGCACAGCAGGACCAAAGCTGTGCCAGGGTCTGAGAGAACCTGGGATAAATAGTTTCAATAAATCATTTAATAAAGCTGAGCCCTGTCTTGCTCAGCACCAGTGCCTCAGAATTCCAGCTCTGGGCAGCTGAGGTGCATCCCCCAGCCCTGGGACACGATGGCCCCTTTGCAGACACGACCAGTGACCGTGCCCAGGAGCCAGGGGCGTTCCCAGGTGGGGAGTCTGCCTCGGGAAAGGAATGAGGAATGTGCAGCCGCACTGTCCCTGTGAGCCTGCATGCACGGACATGTCTCTCTGTCCCACTCACCCTCTCCTCTTCCCCTCCTCCCACAGTTATTTGTCACCCCCGTTCATCCAGGTGGGGCCCAGGGACTCAGAAATTCACTGATCCCATCCCTTGCAGAGACAGCAGAGCACTGGCACGTTCTCTGCACTCAGTGAGGGCTGCCAGGTGAGCACAACCCTTGTTAGACACTGGAGAATCCACCCAGGCCCCCAATCCCATCCAAAAGCCACTGCTCCTGCTGCCTGTGAGCTGCACAGTGACATGGCCAGCAGCTCAGCTGAGCCTCCCCTTTCTCTCCACCCCAAAGAGGTTCCCTGCACCAAACCCCTCTGCTTTCAGCCCCAAAATCCCACTGCAGTGGTGTCTCCAGGTGATGCCTCAGCAGAGCATTGGGATGTGAGCACAGCCCAGCAAAGCATCCCCAATCCTCCTGGGGTCTGAACAAACAGCAGGGCAAAGCTCCACATGGAGCCAAATTTTTGTCCAAATGTCTCTTTTCTTTTAGTTTAAGCAGGAGAGATTCTCAGTCTGACCGTAGGAAAATGACAGATACCAACAAGTATCAACAAAGACATCAAAAAGTATCACCAAACCGCAGTCCTGGCTTGAAAAACACGTGTAACAATATCCTGAAAGTTAACAGAAATGGGCGTGTTTGCAGTCTCCGTGGCTGATGCATTCTTTGGTGGTGTTTTTTTTCCAAAAAATACTGAAAAATACTGTGTCCCAAAGCCTGCTGATGCATTCTTTGGTGGTGTTTTTTGTTTTGTTTTATGTTGTTGTTTTTTTTAAAAAAATACTGTGTCCCAAAGCCTCCAGGCCACCTGGCTGTGGCACAGCCATCCCAGCTGCATCCGAGCTCTGCTGGGTCACTGCTCCACCATCCCACAGGCAGCCAGTCCCTGCCCACCCATCCTCCGACAGAGTCGCCCCAAGAGGGATCCATCCGGGCGGCAGCTGAGGTGTCCAGAGCCCCGTTTCACCCTCTCAGGCCGTGCTCAGAAAAGAACCTGCTCACTGTTGGCATCCCAGCAGCCCATCCAGGCCAGCTGCGTGGCCCATTTGCCGGTGGCCACCACTCGCAGCTTCGCCTGGTCGAATTTCCAGTACTGGTCATCGCGGAAGAAGTAGACGGAGGCGTCGCGGTGGCCGAGAGCCCCGGCCGTGGCCGGGGGCAGCCCTGCCCAGTCCCGCAGGCTGCGGGGGTAGTAGGGCTCCACGGCCAGCGGCTCCTCGCCCACCACGAAGTACTTGGGGCCTTTGAAGAGCACCAGCCGCCGGAGCTGCTGGAAGTAGAGCGCCGTGTCCGGGTGCCGAGGGAGCCCCAGGGCGCTGCATTTGCGGGGAAATCCCTTCTCCAGCTTGGAGCCCTCGTAGCGCCAGCATCGGCCACCTGTGGGGACAGCGAGGGGTGAGAGCACAGCCCAGAGGGGTCTGTGGCAGGGTGAGCTGCAGGAGGTGTGGACAGACTCGGCCACGGGACCGGCCTTGTGAAGTGTCAGTGATATCCATCCCATCCATCCCATCCCACTGGGGACCCAGCAGGAACCACTGCAGGGGCTGCCCCAAGCACCAGGCTGGGGGAAACTGAGGCACAGCAATTCAGAGGCTTGAAGGCGTGGAAAGGGACCACCAGGAACAGAGTAAGGCCACCACCATGCTGCTGCCTCTGTCAACCTCCCCCTGGTTCTGCACAGCGAATGGGACAGACAGACAGATCCAGCTGAGGCTGGGACATCCAGACCAGCGCTGCAGCAGGAATTGCAGTGGGGACCAGTGGCTTGGCTGTCCCCACAGCGCCCTGTCCCCACAACAGGGCAGACAAAAGGCCCTTTCTGCTCACAAGGCACTGCCCAACACAACGTGGGGAGAACAGAGGGAGCAGCGAGGGCTGGGGAGGCAGAGGGGCTTTGGCTCTCACCCAGCTGCAGCACAAAGCCCCTTTTCTGAACAACCAGGGACTGGTTTCCATTAAAAGCTGGGGCTGACCCTGGCAGCCAGGCTGCCTGGTTTGACCTTCCTCTCCCCATCTGGCTGCCGGGCACCTCATGGATGGTATCCCAGTTCCTGGGGCAATTTCTGGGTGACATTCCAGCTCCTGGGGCAGTTTCTGGATGATATCCCAGTTCCCAGGGCAGCTCAGCCTCCAGGCACAACACAGGGATCCCCATGCACCACGAAACCCTCACACACCCTGCTGCACCTCGTGTTTTGGGGAGCATTTTCCCCCCAAGACCCACCAGTGCACCCGGATTTGCTTTGACACACCAGTGAGTGCTGCCCTCCTGATGGGGAAACTGAGGCACGAGGAGGTGACGGGGCTCAGGGCCGTGTGGTTCACCCATGGCAGGGCACTGAGCCCAGGGGTTTGCACACCCAGGACACGGCAATGTCCCAGCTCGGCGCTGGGAGGGGACCAGCGGGAGGGGACACAAAGAGGAGCTGTGTGGCTCCAGCCAGACACCACAGGGAGGAGCAGCGGCAGCCCCCAGGGGAGTTCCCTGCCCGGGCCTCACCCACCTTTGAAGAAGTAGAACTTCCCAGTGAGCTGGGACCAGGCACAGGCGTCGATGCCGGCGGGGAGGCCAGGCCAGCGAGGCTGCAGTGGCCGTGGGTCACTGGCGTTGCCACTCGCTGACACCACCCAGTAGTGGCCGCCCTTGAAGATGTAGAGGTTGTGATCCCCATCTGTGAGGCAGAGGGAGGGTGCGCCAGGTCAGAAATTTTATTGAAATGCCCGCCCCTGCTGCCCAGCTCCCCTCTCCTCCCCATGCAGCCCGTGGTGGTTTGGGGATCCTCAAGGTTTGGAGGCTTCCTCCTGCCTTTCCAGCCACCCCCTCAGCTTCCATAATCCATTGCCTCCCCTCCAGCCGTGAGAGGATAAATGCTGACCACAGTTCAAGGCTTATCTCGCACAGCGTAGCTCCTGCAGTGATTAATCCTTGCCATGGCCCAAGTTTTAAGATGTTTTCCCTGCACCTGACAGATTGCTGTGCACTGCTTCACTGTGCATCAGTGATGCCACCAGTGCCAGGAGCTGTGGACCAGTCAAACCCACCTTTCCCACCCCTGGGAGCTGCAGCAGCACTGGGACAAGGGGTAGGGGTGCACGTTTTGGGAGAAGATCACACTGGCCAACACCCACCAGCAGTTATGGCATCGAAGAAGGAGTGACAGTAATAGGTGCTGAGGCTCCTCTGCTGTCGGTCCCTGCCATAAAGGTCTGTGTTCCAGTCCTGGAAGTGAGTGAAGACCTTTCCTGGGAGCTGGATGGCCGAGCCCTTGGAGGGCTTTCCTGGGATGGAACACGGGGTGACAAGTTCAGAGAAGGGGCAGAGAAACAACTTTTCCCAAGGCACAGGGCTGGGACTCCCAAGGCTCCAAAGACTCCTTGTCCCACTGTCTGGTTCCTCTTTCACTCTATATGGTGGTGGCAAAAATCCCTTGGTACCCCAAAAAACATGCACTGGCAGACAAGTGGGCAGCAAATCCAGCCCTTCCCTGCCCTGGACGCCCTGGTACCTGTCCCACCCCTCTGACATTTTCCTCCCCAGCCACACACAGGGCAGCCATGTGACTGTAGCCCTTTACAGGGACCTGCTCCCATCCCTACTGCTCCCTTCTACCCCAGAGAACAGCCCTGGAGGGACAGAGGGACACTCCGGCAATCCAGGCTCACCGTACAAGTTCTGGACGGCCAGGATATCATCCCAGCTGAGGACAAAATCCTTGCTGAGCTTCTTGTAGTAGGGAGACATCAGGGCACTCTTGACAGGGGAGTGCTGCAGCCCCAGGGTGTGCCCCACCTCGTGGGCCACCACGATGAAGAGGTTCCGTCCTTTGCCGCTGTGCAGGGACCAGCGCTCGGCGCTGTCAAAGTGGGCTTCTCCTCGCCGGGGGAAGAAGGCGTGAGCCAGGGCACCTCCTGGGGACACCAGAGCCATCAGGGACTGTGGGAACCCTAAAAAGGCCCCTCAGGGAAACCTCCAGGCTTTGCCCTGGGGAGATTTATCATAGAGTTCCCTGCCTAGGCTGAAAGAGAAGACTTCCCTTCATGGTGTCTTGCAAAATATCTTGGATTGCTCCCCTCGTTGGTCACTTAACCCTGCCCTCCCCAGTTGTTCGTCCCTCATACCCCTCTATCAGTTGCCTTGCCCTTTTTACTGCCCCTGTGCCTCAGGTCATTGGCCACTGAGCCCATACTTAAACCCTGAGCAGCCCAAGGTCTGCACCTTCTGCCGGTGATCCCTCTGACACGCTGAAATAAACCTTGTTGGGAAATATCACACAGGATCATACATGTCTTTCCTCTGCTGAGGTATGTATGTGTGCATGGAGTTGAAATGGCTGTTCTTACGGCCTGCTCTGAGCAGCTTTTGAAGGAGACACTTCGAGAAGGGAGCAGCATTTTACAATCCTGCCACAACGTCACAAGGGACCACGGAGCAGAGGGCACATGCAGCTCTGGTTTGCCCAAGTGTGCCTCAGTTCTAGTGTTTTTTTGAGGAGCCTATGTTTGGAGGGTGTTGTCAAATGGGGAGGGCTCCTTGAGGACCTGTAAGGAGCATCTGAGACACTTTGGTGGCACAGCTCTGTCACAGAGCCAGGAGAGGGGATCCCAAATCAAACAAGTGCTGCAAACCAGGCTAGAGGGAGACTGCAGAGCCTCCACCACCCCCAGCCCTCCTCTGCGCTGGGGAAGAGCCCACGTCGTAAAAACAGAAGCTTACGAGGGGGGAGCGACCAGCACCTGGCCCATCGAAGGCGTTGTTGAGTCCATCGTTGTGGTCCCCGTGGAAGAAGGTGAGGCGGATGTCGGCGGGGCCCTCCCGAGCCTCCCAGAAGAGCAGGGAGGACACGTTGCTCCAGAGCTCGAAGGCGGCTCTCACGGCCAGGCGCACCTCGTGCTGCGGCAGGTAGGGCGGCCAGTTCACCACCCGGTACGTCAGCTGCCGCTTGGGCCAGCGCCCGCCTGCAACGGGACGAGCTCAGCCGGGCAGCCCGGGCTTCTCCTTCCACACAGGGGCTGCCTGAGTGGAAGGAAACCACGTGGAAATGTCGTGGGGTTTTGTTTTTTTTCAGCTGGGAGTTGAGGTGGGTGCATGAAGCACCATGATTAAATCCTTCCACCATCAGAGCCCACCCAAGGATGGAGCTGCAATTAAACCCTGAAACCTCTCTGAGGAGATGAGGAGCTGCGGCACCAAGTTTGAGCTCAGCCTTTGGCTCATCGTCCTCTCCAGAGCCAAATCCAGCAAGAGTCCCTGCTACGAGGTGCGCTGCCTGATGCAGCCCAAGGGCTGGATTTCAGGGAGAGGAATCAAAGCCACCTCTGAAAAGGTGGGACAAAGGCAAAGGAGTGGGAAGGGCTCTCTGCAGCACCTTGAGGGCACAGCTTAGTGCTCAAGGCTTCCTTCAAAGCTTCCAGGGGAGACAGAGTCCTGAAAGCACCAGGACAACAGCGGACAAGATGAAGGGGACAAGCCTTGTGACTGCCCACCAAGCTCCCCCAACCCCCTGCCACA
The DNA here is from genome assembly GCF_009819655.1 of Sylvia atricapilla. Taxonomy (NCBI): domain Eukaryota; kingdom Metazoa; phylum Chordata; class Aves; order Passeriformes; family Sylviidae; genus Sylvia; species Sylvia atricapilla. The sequence continues at coordinate 5,172,306 of NC_089159.1, read as the reverse complement.
CAGGAGGGCAAAGATGAGAGTTCACATCGTTGCTGAGCAGCATCATATCCCTCTCCTCCTCTTCCTCCTCCTCCAGCACCCCTCAGCAGCTGTGGGACCCCAGAGCCCTGAGATCGCATTTATCTGGGGCATCTGGGAGCAGGAAAAAAGCCGTGGGGCCCTAGGGGGATTTGGGTGCCAGAGCCGGTGCCGAGGCGTGGGAGTGGAGACAGACCTCCAGCATCTGCCTCTGCTCCAGATGTGCAGGAAAAGAGGGGGAACAGAGCTGGCAGCACGCCGGGCCTCACTGCTCTGGCTCTGAGCTGAGCCTCCCAGCAAACCTGGCAGACATCCCACCCCAGCTCTGCCTCCTTCTGCCCCAGTTCTGGGCAGCCCGCGGCTGGGGAGGCTCTGGGCACACTCCTGGGGAGAGAATCAGTTCCCTCTGCTTGTCAGTGCAGTGATGGGCTCCAGCTCCAAAGGGACACTGATGTGCTTCCACTCTGCACAGCAAAAGCTAAAAGCTTGCCTGGATGGCTGCAGCCCTAAAACAAAGCCCTGGCATCCCATCCTTCCCTCCACAGGAGCACAGGAGGATGGGCAAGGCTGGGTTAGCAAGGCTGGCTCTGGGGGAGAGGAGGGCTTGGCTTTTGCCCCCGTGCTGGGCTCTGAGAGCCCCAAGCCAGCAGGATGAGGGACACAGAGGCTGCCCAGGGAACATCCCCCTGGGAGAAGGGTGGATAACAAAGCCCTTTGCTGCCTCAGCTGCCAGGGTTTCCTGTTCCAAGCAGGATAAACAGCACAAAGGCTCCAGCCCTGCGGGCACCCGCTTTCTCCCATCCAGCCCATGGGTGCTGATGTGGTGCTGCTCCCATCCCTGCTGCCTGTGCTATCAGACCATCAGAACAATAACCAGTGACACACTGAGCCCTTTCCTGCCCTTTTCTTGAGTCATTGGACATCTCGTGCCACCCACTCCACATCTGTGATCCCCAAAAAGGAGCCCCATGAGCCACAGGGCACTGGCTGCTTCTGTTTGCCCATCTCCTGCTGGATGTCCTTCCTGCTCTGCCCACCGCCCACATGTCCTGGGCACAGGATGGCTCCTGCAAGGGACACGCTGCATGTTGGGGGTTTGGAAGGAAATCCAGAGGCTGCAGGAGGGTGACAGGGCTCTCCTGGGGCCATCCATCACCAGCCCTGCCAGATGCACAGACAGCCTGACACGGCACAGAGCCTTTTCTTAATCTCGCCTTCGTTTTTCCCATGTCCTAAGCACAGCTGGCCCCGGCCCCCTCGCTCTCTAGGAATCCAGTTACTCATCTGCGAGCCCAAAGAGAGCTCACAAAGGACAAGAGGCCCAGTTCTGGACACAGTGGAGCACAGAAGGATGCTTGGAGCAGAGTTAAACCCCTTAACATGGGTGAAACGACTCTCGGGTCAGGCGGCCAAGTGCTGGCAGGTTTTTTGTTACTGCTGTGTCCCTAATGTGCATTAGCAGTCCCAAAGGTCAGCAAAACCTGGAGATAACTTCCCTGTGTGCCAGCCCCTGCCAGTACAGCTGAGTGTGGCGCCGTGGTGATCTAAGTGCTCTCTGGGAGATGTCCTGGCTCCCACAGCAGCAGTAAAACCACCCCAGAGAGCTGAATTCTCCCACAAGCAGGACTCACATCTCTAATCACCGCTGACATCAAGCCACAGAGACCAACTAAAAATAACGAACTTTAAAAATAACCTCCAAGCGTGTCCTGGGCTGGATGCTATGCCAATGAGGCTGCACCTCTCACCCACAGCTCCTTCCCCACGAGTCCAGGACGGGAGAGCCGAGCACCCCAGACCCCAAAGCCCGGCGGGTCTCTCCGTGCCGGGGCTCACCGTGCTGTGCCGTGCGCCTGCGGCGCCGGGCGGGCCATCCCCGGCGTGTCCCCGCAGCTCGGCTGTGGCCGTCATCGGTGCCACACCTCGGCAGAGCCATCTGATGGAGGGTGGGGGCATCCAGCACCCCGCTGAGCGGGAGGTGGGTCACCCGCTGGAAATCCCTGCAAAAGGACGGGAGATATCAGCACCCACGTCCGGACACCCCCGTGGCAGGGTTGGGTTATGATCCTGCAGGGGCGGGGGTTGACCTGAGCCAAGATTTTCACCCCACAAGCTTCACACCCCAGCATCAGAACTTCATCCAGTTGGTCCAACAAAAAGGATTTGGCTCTGCAACCACAGCTGACCTGTAAGTCACCTCCTAGCAGAGCAAAACCAAACAGGGGAACCTAAAAATGCCTTTTCCAGTTTTTAAACCCAGCTATTTGACTTCGCATTTAATTTTGCATTTGGCTTGGCACAAGGCGAAGCCCGGGATGCTCCCAGGGCCGAGGGGATGACCTCAGGAGAAGCCCAGGCAGGAGCTGGCAGCTCATCTCCCCTGACATCCCCCAGCCTTCCCCAAGCTCGGCTTCCCCGCAGATTTTATTGCCAGGCGAGCAGCGGGCCATAAAAGGCAAATAAAGCAGCGAGAGGCGGGTGCCAGCAGCCGGCACCCAGCTGCGGGAGCCGGGCACGGACCCGCCTTTCCAAAAAGGACTGGCTGTGCTTTAGCATCAGACCGTGAGACAGAGAGCCTCCAGCTGCAAAAAGACCCCTCTGCCTGCAAAAAAAAAAAAAAAAAACAACCAAAAAAAAAGACCCTCCGAGAGCTGGCAGCATCCCTGCAGCTGGAGCTGCTGAGTTTTGACGGCAGCGTTGAATTAAAGGCTCCTCACCTCAGCGCCTCGGTGAACTCGGCCGGGCTGTGTGTGCCGGCCCCCGGCTCGCTGAAGTAGCCGTATTTCTCCAGGAAGAGCTGTATGAAAAAAAAAAAAAAAATGGGAAAAGTGCAGCTCAGGGCACGTGTTGGCTTGGGAAGGGAGCGGGGAAAAGGAGATGCAAACCCCCAAAATGTCCATTTGTTTTGCCCCGGAGAGTTCTGCACCTCCAGCAGCCCCGCCTGCTGTGCCTGCACGGGTTGTTGCGTGTCTCCTCCCCATCGTTTTTGGACGGCTCTCGATTTTGGCCACCACGCGATGGAGGCGTAGGAGGAAACGACAGAGATCAAACCCCTCTGCTGCCATGTCATCCGCGGCCAGAGGCGACCAAACCCACCAAAACCACAGCTCGAATCGCCCTGGCTCAACGCAGAGACTCAAACAAAGGCCGAAGCGCTGTGGCCATGAGCAGGGCGGGGTGAGACGGGGTCAGGCTGCAGCCACCCCCCATCCCCACGCAGGATGTGCTGCTGCAAACTGGGGACCCTCCAGGGCAATTTGCTTTTGCCAAACCATTCTTCTTCTTATCGGCCCTTGACACGGACGGAGATTGCCTCTCTGAACTTGCTCCAGCACTTCAATTGTATGTTAAAGAAAATAAACGGCTCTGGCTGCTCTCTCCGGCTTTTTGGAGGAGTTAATAGCCGGGGTGGCAGGAATGCTCCACGCCCGCCTGCCCCGCCGCCAGGGATGTCTGCGGGAGACAAACAAGCTGCTCAGCATCCTGTTAGTGCAGCAGAACCGCGGTTACCGCAGTGAATAATAATCAGAATAAAAAGCGAAAGTGGCAGCTTCCTTTTCCCCCGCATCCCAAAGGAGAGGTGTGCTGAGCACCAGGAATGCCACGGGCTGACCCAGATAGAGCGGCTGGCGCTTCCCTCTGGGAAAACGGGTGTTTTTAAAGCTGTTTCCCTCCCGGCTCATCTCGGGGCCGGGAAAAGGAGGGGGTTGGAGTGTTGACCTCCACTCGGTGCAGCTCCTGCTTGTGGGTGACACAGTTCTCCTTCATGTCCCCGCGGAGGAGGCAGAGCGCCTCCTGGGCCTTGTCACCCGGCAAGGGGCGGGGATGGCTTTCGGATGTGGCAGTTCCGAGGTGTGCCAGGGCCTCACCCTCTCCTCCTCCTGCGCAGACCTTCGGCTTGCCATGAACAGTCATCCTCATGTCACCCAGACACGTCACCCCGCGCCGCCACCTCCCCGCGGGCGGGGCCGGCACATCCAGGTGTGCGCTGCAGACCTCCTCTCCTCAAGTTTCATCTCCTCCTTTATGTCCCTTCTACCTGGAGCATCCCCCTCCGCCAGAGGATCAGCACAGATTCCTGCCTGGACACGCTCTTCACCCAGTCCCACAAGAAGAATTTGGCTGTTTTTTCCACCAAAGCTGCCTGTCCCAGCTGGAGGCACCAGCAGCTCATCCCAGCAGTGCCAGGCTGCAGCAGCAGGAGCCTGAGCGTGGTCAGAGTCACCCAGACACCTCACACTGCTCCAGTGAGGATAAATCAGGGAAGTGCCACACTGGCAGGGAGAGCATTGGCTTGTTCATCAGGAGAAGCCACAACACCTCTGCCTGGGATGGACCATCCAGCCTGGACTTGTCATTCCCCAGGAACACCGGGATAACCCCACCTTTATGGGAGTACCAGGAGGCAAAATCCAGCAGCAGCTCGGGAGGAGCATGCAGGGATGGAGGATGTGGGGCTGGAGGAGCATCCTGGGGTTGGAGGGGCTTGGAGCCATCTGAGAGTATCTGGAGAGGAGAAGGAATCTGGCCCTTTTCCTCTGTGCTTGTATTTTTACAAAGTTCTCCAGAAGCACAAAATCAGCAGTTACATATAAGGGTGAAGATCCCAGTGATGACATCAGTGCAGATAAATGTGAGCTGAGAACACCCCGATGGAAAGCCCTGGCTCTCACACCACAGCCTGAACCTTCTCTAACACAATTTAGCATTCACTCAGCACAACCTGAAGCTCTTTCCTCGCCTGTAACCCAACACAATCCCATCCATAAAGCATGAAAATGGTTTTTCCTCACCATGACCTCATGGAGGCTTGAAACCACATCTGGACACGTAGGGTGCACAGGGAAAAAAGCAACCCCTGTCCCACCAGCTGCTCTTGAGCAGCATCAGAAGGCACACAGGCCACTGGCTTTATCATTCTTGCCCAGAGCTCCTTGAGCTTTGCAAGTCCAAGCAAAGCAGCATTTTCCCCATAGTTTCTGGCCTGTGCCACATTGAGATTCTCAAACACAGGCACCAACTCTCCGGCAGCAAAACCCTCAGGAGAAATTGTATTACATTTCCTAGACACATCTACTGTCAGCTAAGGGTGATGGTGGTCCTGGAAACACAGAGTTGCAGGAGAGGGATGTGCTGATCCCTCACTCCATCAGGTGTATCTGAGCACAGAAGATACAAATACAAGGAGTTTTGGGGTCTGGGGGAAGCCAAGAGCCCCATGCCACAGTGTCCTGTGACCAAACCAGTGCTCAAGGCTCCCCCAGCACTGCACAGCCCCCTCGAGCCCAGCCAGGCTCTGTCAGGGCTGGCTGGAATCTGGCAGCAGCCCATTAAACCTCTCCTGAGGCTGCAGTGCAAAGTCTGGCCGTGTTGGGAAAACCCCCTCCCTCCTGCCCCAGACGGGGAAACGCTCTTTTCCATACAATGGGAAAAGAAAAACAGCAGGAAACCAAGAGAAACATTAATATGAAATATGCCCAACTCTTGCTCTCATGCGGGAGGGAGAGGAGGACGGGTCTGGCTGCCCGGGAGCCAGGGCTGGGGCAGAGAAACCTGCGGGGCTGCAGCAGGGACAGCGGAGGAGTCTGGGGGAGACAGAGGGGCCCTTCCCATCTCAGGGCTCTGATGTGGAGCCTGTTGCAACCCTGGAAATCATCTCTGCCTTGGCTAAAGCCAAGGAAACACCTTACCCTCGACCACAGGCATCCCGGGTGGAAGACAGCCAGCGGCAAATACAATTAGCCCTCCTCGCCTGCAAACTGGGATAAGGAGAGAGCAGGCTCTGCTCCTGCCTGCTCTCCCCTCCAGACACGCCGCTCCTGGCTCCTTTCCACCAGCTAAGTACCGGAGAAGCCTCACACTGAGCTCCTGCTGCCCGCGGTCCCGCTGCTCTGCCGGGGACAAGCCCCATCTGTCCCCTCTGTCCCCAGGCAGCACAGGGAAGAGATCCCGTCCTGCCGAAGGGTGGGCAGGCCTTCTGTGATTACAGACCATGCTGCACCTCCAAAGTCTTTTGTTTAAAGTCATGAGACAGCCCCGGTGGATCCTAAACCCTGGTTCCGGCATCCCCAGGCTCATCCCGCATCATCTCACCCCCCAAACTGGCACAGTGGCTCCTGCTTTCCATCCCCAGATTCCCGCAGCACACACACAAGGAGAGCTGACCCGGGGCGTGTTTTGGCGTGGCCACAGAAGGAGCAGCGGCTCCTCCAGCCCATCGGGTCCCTGCTGCCTGCGAGCTGCCTCCAGAAGATGTCACATCAATTAAAAACGCTCATTTGCTTCCGCTCATCCCTGCAAAGCCTCAGGCAGAGTCAGCGCGCCGCTTTTGTTTAAGTGTGTGTATAAATATCTCTATAAATATTATATCTATAGAGGTAGGCAGACACACGAGAAGAGGCATTAGGCAGCGCAGAGCGTGGTGGTCCTCCCGCTGAAAAGGCAGCGAAACCTCAGCTGATTCTCTGGTGATGGAGCGTGGTGAAAGCCCCGAGCACCGTCCGGCTGCGGGGATGTTCCCGTGCTGTGCCTAACTCCGTCCTGGAGGAATCTCCTGTCCCGCCTACCACTCCTGAAAAACCTGCTTTAGCAGCAAATAATCCACTTGCCACTAAAAACGTGGAGTTGAGGGTCTTCTAAACTGCTTTTATTGTCACAGTCGGTCTTGTAAAGCTGAGAGGCAGTAAGCCAGGTCTAACTAAAACCTCTCCTGGTTTCACTGACAGTTTGGATGTGGCTTGGAGCAACTTGGTCTAAAGGAAGGTGTCCCTGCCCATGGCAGGGGGTGGAATAAGATGAGCTTTAAGGTTCCTTCCAACCCAAACCAATCCATGATTCTGTGATAACGCACTGGGAAGAAGCAGCCGGCAGCTTTGCCCCGGCACCTCCAGCCCCCCACACCCCGACGGGCTGCACCCAAACTCCTGAAAGCCCCTCCAAGCACTCGGGGAAAACAGGGAAGAGCACTGGGCTTGGCCAAACCACCCCCTGCGAATACCAGAGCGGCTGACAAACCAGTCGGATCACGCAGAACTGCTCGTGTTTTCGTGTCTAAGGAGAGAAAAAGAACCCAGCCTTGCCCTCCACCGGGCTGGGAGCCGGGGGAAGGCGCCGTTCCCCTTGCCCGGCGGGCGAGGTTTGCCCTAACAAGCGAGGCTTGTTTTTGGGGGGAGAAGCAGGAAGAAAGGCGGGCTGTTTGTGCTGCGCTGACTCACGGGGTGTAAATCACACCGGGGCATCGCCGGGACACTCCGAGCCGCTCGCCACATCCGCGCCGGCGGCAGCGGCTCCGAGACGCGATCTCATGGGTGTTGCAGAGCCCAGCGATGCCTCAAAGGGGTAATTCCTCCTCTCTTCCATCTCTCCTTCCATCAGGATATTTTTTTTATAGGAAGGAGGATTTCTCCGCCTTATTTCCGAAGGAAAATGTGGGATGCTCTGTGCCCCAGCTGAGCACACCGTGTGTGGGTGGTACCCGGGACCCTCCCTCCATCCAGCTGTGCTCAGCATCCTGCATCCCACCCGGCCTCCTGCCCCCTAAAGCAGCTCAGCCCGACACCGGAGCGTTTCCCAGCACAAGCACAGCCCGAAATGTGAGACCTTGCTTTGATAAGGGGGAGAAGTCAGTGTGCACCCGGTACTGCAAGATGGGAAGGAGATGAGTAGGACAGGGGGGAAAATTTGGAAAAAAAAAATCTAAAATGAGAATTATTCAGTCTTTTGTCCAGCTCTCTGTTGCCATTCCCTCTTTTTCTCAAATTTCTCCCCAGTTTTTATTTCCACCTAAACAGACTTGGAGCTTCTCACACAAATCTCTGCAGGGACTTCCTTGTCCTTTGTCCTTGGCTCCACCAGCACCTCACGGTGCTCCTCACTCCCACCACGGGCTGAGATCTCACATGCCCCGTGTATTCCACACAATTCCCCTGGGATCAGGGAATCTTGGACATTACCACCCCCCCAGCTGCTGTGTGAGCACAGCCCAGACAGACAGAGAGCCAAACAAAGTGCTCTCTTACATTGGGCCCTCCCTGTCTGCAGATTATTATTTCACATACAGATGATTCAGATTTTTTTTTTTTAATGGGGGTTTTTTTTTCTTTTAACTGTAGTTGGTACGAATGCAGTGAAAACATAGGCACCAGCCAGGAAAAGCACAGAACTGGATATTTTCACAGTCTTATGCATCTAAGTTTACACAACCTATTGTTGCTAACTGTGGCTTTTTAAAAAGAATAATAAAAGAAAAAAAAAAAAGTTTTAGAAGCAAAGCCTGGAAGTGCTCTGAAAGCCACAAGTCACCCAAACTACTTGATTTTATGGGAGAATTTCAGTTTCCTCTTAAAAGAAAATTAACTGCTCAGCTTATTTAGACAAGTTCCACACCCCAGTCGCTGTATTCCCATTGTGTGTGTTGTCCCAAAGTCCCTGGCCAGCACAGCACATCCCCTTGGGGAAACTGAGGCAGGGAGACAGGAAAGTCACTTGCCCAGCACACCCTCACCAGGTATCTGCCACAATCCTGGGATCTGTTCTGAAGCTTCAAGGGACAAGAATTCAGAAGTCACCAGTGAGGGGTGGAAAGGTAGTTTGGATTGTTAAACCAGTTGTTCCCAATCAGTTGGTTTTCTTTAAAAGTGGTTTTTAAATTATTGGTGTTCTGAGCATTAAAATGTTTGCAGATTTGTTTTCTCCAGGTGGCATGAGGGGCTGGGCTGAGGGTTGTGCACAGTGGAAAAAACACAACTATTAATGACCTCTCTGAAGCAGCATGTCCCAGCAGAAGCAGCCTGCACATCAAAACAAGCCTCTGAGCATTGCCGTGCTCTTCTCTCAGAGCATGTGTTCAAAAATCCCAATTAAATCACCAGAACTTGCTGGCTGGGGTTGAAAATTAAGCATTTGTGCAAATGTACACTGGATCGAGGCCTAAACAAGAAAAAAATCCCCCATATGAACCTTTGTTCACCAGCCAAATCTCATACCTTGTCCTCCCAAAACAAACAGGAATGGACGGCGGCACAGGGTGACAATAACAGGACAAACAGGAGAAATCCAAACAGAGGTGATGGGGACAGCCCTGGGGAGAGACAGGCAGGGGAAGGACTGGCTTTTGTCCCCTCCTGATATGCTGGGACATGGGAAGGTTCCTTTGTGCATGAGTTCTATTGCTGGAGCTGTGTGGCAGGGTGGGTTTGAGGTGCCCATCTCCTGTGGGGACACCTGGACACGGGCTGAGAGAGCTGAGGTTGTTCATCTTGGACAAGAGAAGGTTCCAGGGGCACACAGAGCCCCATCCAGTCCCCAAAGTGGCTCCAAGAGAGCTCCAGAGGAACTTTGGACAAGAGCAAGGAGAGACAGGACAAGGAGGAATGGCTTTAACTGAAGCAGGGCAGACTTAGATTAAATTGGGGAGGAATCCCTCCCTGTGAGGGTGGGGAGGCCCTGGCACAGGGTGCCCAGAGAAGCTGTGGCTGTCCCATCCCTGGAAATGTTCCAGGCAAGGTCGGACGGGACTTGGAGCAACCTGGGCTAGTGGAAATGTCCCTGCTCGTGGCAGGGAGTGAAATGGGATGAGTTTTAGGTCCATTCCAACCCAAAGCAGTCTGTGATTCTCTGCCACAGCTCCACCCGGCACATGTGGCTACACATCCCAGCATTCCACCACAACCCAATGGCACAGCCACACACCTGTGCCACACACACTGCAGGTACCCAGGGCACACACGGATGCACAGGTGGCCACGAGCTCACGGGCACTCACCTGTGATGGGGACATGCACTGGGGACATGTTCATACCTATGGCACGGGCACACCAGGGACATAGTGACACCTGGGGCATGGACACACCCACGGCATGGGCACACAGGGATATGCCCACACCTATGGCACGGGCACACCAGGGACAGTCACATCTAGAGCGTGGGCACACCTATGGCACAGGGACATGGGCACACCTATGGCATGGGCCCTGGGGACACGGACAGCCGGGGCACAGGGACATGGGCACACCAGGGACAGTCACAGCCAGGGCACGGGGACACGGGCACACCAGGGACAGTCGCAGCCAGGGCACGGGGACACGGGCACAACAGGGACACGCACAGCCAGGGCACGGACACACGCCTTCCACGGCCACACGGGGACAAGCAGGGGACGCCCAGCCGGGACACGCTCCCGCCCCTCCCTTCCCCGCCGCTGCCGCTGCCGCTGCCGGTGCCGGTGCCGGTGCCGGTCCTACCTCCGCCTGCCGCCGCTGTCCCGCGGCCGGGGCGGGCCGTGCCGCCGCCAGCAGCCCCAGCGCCAGGGCGGCCCGCAGCGGCGCTGCCATCCCGGCCCCGCTGCTCCGCTCCGCTCCAGCCGCCTCTCCCCGGCCCGGCCCCGGGGGCGGCCCCAGCCCCAGCCCCAGCCCCGGTCGAGGGCAGGGCTCCGCCAGCAGCACCGAGCGGAGGGGCTGTCCCTGCTCGGGGGCCACCCCGTGCCGCCCAGCCCGCCGCTGTCACCGGGGGAATGACCCCGGGCATGCCCTGTCTGTCCCCCGGAGCATCGCGCCGCCGGAGCGTCTCTCCTTCCTCCAGCTGGGACGGTGGCTCTGCCCGGTTTGAAAAAGAGGAGAAAGCAATTCCAGCTTTTCCAGATCTGTGTTCACCATGGCCCGGCACACGCGGCTGCAGAGTTTGGAGCTCGGGGTCCCATGAGCTCAGCAACACAGAAGGCTGGGCCAGCCTCTTCAGGGGTCTGGCAAGATGTACGCATTAGAGGAGTGCTCCCTCAAGCTTTACACAACAAGCACACGCTCAGCGTTGTGGTTTACACTCTCAGGGTTGTGGTTTACACTCTTTCTGCTTAAATCTCCCTCCCGTGGGCAAGGAGTGGCTGTTTGCTGCAGCCGTGCCAGTGTCACAGCTCTCCTGCAGCTCACACACTGCTGATGGTCCTGGCGGCTTCAGGGACAAGTCAACAGCTCTGTTTACTCACACCAGTATTTTGTTCTACTATTTTGTTTTAATTTGACCAAAGCAAAAGGATGTTTTGATTCTGCTTTGCTTCAAGGGGAAAAAAATAGGATATGACTTGTATCTGCTTTTGTTTTCATGCCAGCTTCAACCCCACACCTATTTTAAAGCTCCCAGGCTCCTTCCTCCACTTTTTGATCGTGCCAAAACCTGAAGTTACAGATGCATCTGTTGAGTGCAGCTTGGAGAGAGTTGCAGAGAGCCTGTGATACTTTGCTTTAGCTGGACAGGGACGTAGGGAAGGGAAGCAGGATTGGAAAGAGAGAAAAAGTGACCCACATAACATGGAAAAATAGGGAAGCCACTGAGCTACAAGATAAAAAATACGGGAGAAATGAAGGTTTTGTGGCTGGGCCAGTAAGAACTGACTGGGGAGCTGTGGGGAGCACAGTGGGCAGTTGGCACTGCCTGAGGGAGGGTGTGAGGGGAATTCTCGGCCCTGGCAGGAGGGAGAGCCAAGGGATGGCCGCTCCTCACGCAGGTCAGCCTCACACTTCCTTTCAAAACAAGAGCAGCTCTGTCTGCAAATGCATCCGTGTTTGGGTCGTATCTAGGAAGCAACTGATCCATCTGCTCTTCCACTTAAGAATATGGATGATGAGAAAGTGACTGGCTGGGCTCCAGCAGGAGCAGGAAACTCCCTCTTCTGCTCATTGTAATGTGGGGAAGCGTCTGGGAGGGCACCTGCAGCCCCAGCTTTCCGACCGGGCATTTCCCGGGGCTGCTGCCTTGGTCCTCAGGGGTTTGGGCATTCAGATGGAGAAGAATTCAGCCCAGCCTTGGGGATGCCAAATCACAGTTCTCTGCAGAGTTTTGGCTGGGAGTATAAAGATGTTGATCCAGCTGCTGTAAGCAGGGCGGTATCAGGAACAGAAATACTATCTCATGGAAAGGTGAACACATTTCTGGCTTTTTTAGTGTTTGGTGAAAGCTCAGAAAATGGGGGAAAAAAAGTTTCAATCCTTGTAACTTCTGCCCCAAAACTGAAACCTGAGAAGTCAAGCCTGTGGCAGAGAACCAATGAAGTCTCCTAGTAAAACATTCACAAAGAGCATAATAAATAGATCCCTACAAGCTCTGGTTGCTTAATCATTCCTGATTTCTTGGGTTTCTAGAGAAAACCCCTCCTCCTTTGAGTTTAACTCAAAAGATTTCAGTGCACTCACTGAGCCCAAGTTCCAAAACTTTTCCTAAAGGCACCTCCCAGATCAGAGATCCAGAGTGATCCTAATTTAATACCCTTTGCATAATAAGCTGTAAACATCAGGGAGAACTAAATGCCATTAGCACAGGCATGGAGTCTGGAATGGGGGAGGCTGGTTTGGGGGCACATCAAGAACAGCTGAGCATTGCAGAGAGAAGAGCTGAAGCACCAAGTGGATCCCCGTCTGAGGTGAGAAACAAGAGTTCATAAACCAACATTATGAAACAGCCCTTGTGACGTGAGCTTTCTCAGAGCAGCTCTGAGTGTTTATCATAACTGATAAGCAAACAGCAACCCCATTACTCCTCTGTGGCAGTTCCTACCCAAGATGGATGTGATGCCCAAGAACCCATCATCAAAAAGCCTTTAAAGCTCTGCACTGAGAACAGGCTCAAGTTGTTCCCTTTCATCCCCTCAAGAACAGCCATGCTTCAGCTGTTTGCTGCTGTACAGCAGCAGGATGGCTCAGTGGGTGCTGTGCCAGACAATGCTCAAAATCCTCATCCTGCTGCTGGAAAGTGGCCAGAGCTGGCACTTTGGATCAGGTCAGAGAGGCACAGTCACAGCTTTCCCTCCCAACCCCAGCCTGCAAGAGTCAAATTCTTTACCAAGGCACACGAGCAGCTTAAAGTTCCTTTGGCTGTCACAAGAGTGAAGCTTTTCCGCTCAGAAAACTTCATTCGTGCACACTAAGTTCTCACAGGTCAAAGGACTTTCCTGTGTCCTTAAAATGTGTTAGAAAGTCTGTCTTGCCCGGTATCCTGTCTCAAACAGAGCCAGGAACAGACACTTACCACAAGGGTGTTAAAGAGAAAATGCAAAGTCTGCACAGACTTCCCTTGGCTTTACCTTTTGTGTGTGGAGTTCCTGGAAGTCGATGAGGTCAAGAAGCTGCATCCAGCTGATGAGCCTTCCCATGAACACACTAATTTGCTGGAGCAGTTTGAATCTCACTGGTATTTGCTCAGCTAACAGCCTTGCATCTCTTTCTAGGATCAGGGTAGCACCTGAGTTCCAGCAAACATCATCACCTTGGTATGAAAAGTGGAGTTTTAAACAGTTTTGAGCATTCTGATAGCTGTGTTTTATTACAACAGCTTTACAAGCAACTGCTACAGCAGCATTAGCAACATCATCATACCCTGGAAATGGGAATCATCAGCTCTAGATTAGGCAAAGCAGCACTGGCTGGATCCTGGCCCCAAACCCCTGGAGACTTGAGAGATTGGCTTCAGTCACTGCCCCCATATCTCTCTTTAGGACTGTGGTATTTGAACAACTTAAAGTTGCATTTCTTCTCAGGGTGAGGTGGGTTTGGCTGCAGAGGCCCAGCATGGAAACTATTTGTTGGTATCTGAAAACGTTTAGTTATTATTTTATATAGGAGTGGAATTTCAGCTCTGAAAGGATCACATGCCACTCCTGTACTGGCATCCCTCTTTTCTCCACCAAGTCCTTGTTGAGCTTGGCAAGTGCTAGACCTGTTTTTATAAATAAACCACCAGCATTCCACACAGGGCTGATTTCCAAAATGAAACCCTCGCCACTAAGAAGATGCATTATTGGAAGATGGAGCATAAATAGTGATGAAGGCAGCAGAGCAGAGCTGCTCCCAGCTATGCTGAGAACAACCCAAACTGCTCATTTCTGCTGAGATAGACTCTCCTGGTTTTCCACCTCCTGACAGGACAGATGTACTGTCCTATTCCTCCTTAGTCTGGAATTTTATTATAGGAAGGCCTGCCAAATCCTCACACAGCACTGGGAAGAACTACAATTAATTAAATCCTTAATATACTATATTTTAAAAGGTTTTTTTTTTTACTTTCCTTTTAACCTCAATTAAAGCTTGTCCTGGCAAACTTTAGGCAGCTGTGGAGAAAACCTGCAGGACCAGAGGACTTGGCAGAAGCAGTTGGAGGGCAATGACATAGTTAAACCATCATCTGGGTTTATATTCTTTGCAGAACATCTTCCCAGGCCTCTCTGAGCTAATTTAACTTACTGCTAATTTAACTTTAATTCACTGCACCAAAGGCAAGTAAAACAACCCATCAAGCCAGTAGAGTTTCTCTAGTCTGCTGATTTTCTGAAAAACCAAGCAGCTGCTCTTAAAACCATGCAGGAACTCAGCTGGTTTTGCCCCAGTGCAGAACAGAACATAAACAAGACAAGTGCTCAGCATCATTGCCAGGTTGGAAAAGCTGACAAGCTGGTGACAGCTACAGTTTTGTGGCTCACTTGAAGACTCATCTACTTGGTAATCCTGGGCAGTGACTGAAGAGGAAAGTGCTCTTAGCCTAGGGGGAGAAGCAGGGTTGGAAGCTGAGTTGGCATTAAAGGCAGCTGTAACTGTTGCTCCCAATACTGGAAGCACCAGCTGTTTGAACCACCAAATCCTCCTCCAGGAGGGAAAAAGCCAGAGCCCCACTGCAGGGAGTAGTGAGGTGATGCTGCAGCAGCCCTGGGTTTTGCTCAGCTCAGCCATTCCCAACCCTCTGCTCACCTGTGAAGGCTCCAGCTGCACCCTCAGAAGCTGTTTGTGCAGTGCGAGGTGTCAGCTCTGCTGGGGAACAAACCCCAGCAGGGATTCTGAGGCTGTTCTCAGCAGCTGATTCCTGCTTTCCTTCCATCCCATCCAGCTGGCACCATTCCTGCATCTGCCAGCACAGCAGTGGACAAGAGCACCCTCTAGCCTCTTCCCTCCAAACAGTAACTCCAGCTTCAAAACCATCAGCATTCAACTTTTCTAAGCCAGCAAAACAACAGATACTGAATTCACCAACTTTCTGAACCCTCACGTGGCATACATTGGATTTTATACTGTCACTAGTACATATATACCTCAAATTCCACTGTTCCACTGAGGAATAAGTCCATCATCTCTGACAAATATATTTTCTAACACAGCAGAAGCCTTCCAGGAAAAAAATCTAAAAAAGGCCCAGCAGCCACCACATTTACAACCCTGGGTAATGCTGATTTGAACTCTGCCACCATGACCATCAGTACACACCAAGCTGGGGAGGTGACTCATAAACCTTCACAAAAGCCATTTCTGTTCATTTCTCAGTGAGATATGGCCCAGCTCTGTGCCCAGTTGTAACCACAGACCCCAAGAACTTGTATTTATAGTACTGCCCACAGGAATACTGGACAGCCAGAGGTTCTCTCTCAAAGGCCTGTGATGCAGAGGCAGCACTGCCATGACCTGACTGAGGCAGTGCCACCTTCTCAGACTGCTCACCTCCGCAGTGACCTATCAGAGCAGGAGGGATAATTAACCTTCCTTCTTGCCTCTCCCTTGGCTGCAGAGCTGAATCCCAAACGTTCACAATGCACCTACTGAACCTCACCTACATCTGACCTCCAGGATGAAGCAGCTGCACACAACACTTGTTTCCATCACCCACATTCCAAAAGCAGCAAGTGCAGCAAGATGTAGCAAATCACTTTTTAAGCCATCCCACCTTGGATTTTGAGCTGTTCTTCCCCCTGGCAGCAGCAGAACACACTCACACTGCTGTCTGCCTGCTCCCCTCAGGGTGCAGGGCAACTAAAGCAGGTTTGCAAGCACCACTGGAGGAAAAAAGGAAAGGAGCAGGGGACAAATCTGCAAATCCAGGATGGAGGACATGGACATCAAGGAGGCTCATCACTGACCTGACTGCAGATTCTGTGAACACACAAAGCTCAGGTAAGAGCTGAAGTGACATTTCAAATGAGTGCTTATTTACTGCTTAAGCCTTACCACGGGAACACTGGGAATATGTAAGGAAGTGCATGCAACTCAAGTAATTGTGAAACAGTAAGATTTCACAAATAAAACAATCAGCATTTATTGTTGTATTACAAAACACTTCATATTTTGGCAATATTTTACAGTTTATCCTTTTCCTTCGTAGGGCCTGTTGAAAAGGTATTGGGGGGGGAAAGAAAAAAGAATGTGGAAATTAGGATTAAATTTCAATGTCTTGCTTAAAAAAAAATCCTCCCAAACCACCCCAATCCCTCCCACCAAAATAAAAATCTAGTTTCACTCAATTCCACTATCGAAAGAGGCCATGGGTGAAGCTGCAGGCAAGTTCACTATCAAATGCATCAAGAAGACAAACAAAACATTCACAGTGGTCTTCAGTATGGTCTGTTGCGTTGATCATTTCTGAAATCGTTTCTGGAAGGGAAAGAAAAGGTTCTAAGCAAGTAAAAAATGAAGCAAGTAACAAACAGTCCCTTCAGTCAAACATTTCTAGAATGACGTCTGTGTGCTGCTCTGTGTTTATAGAGTTTATCGAGAAACATTCACAAAACTCAACAGCCGGGTGGAGTGATTCTCTCTGCAAGCTCCTATCTGTAGCTCATATTTTCATGGCAGTTGTACTTGCACATATAAACAACTCCTTTTCCCACAGTCCCTATCAATCCCACAGCCAAGCAAGGGCAAAAGGCTCCTCTTACCTTCCTCCCATTTTGCCCCCATAGCCACCGCCCCGGTCCCCTCCTCGGCCGCCGCGCCCTCGGTAGCCCCGCTCTCCTCCATAGCCACCTCTGCCACGGAAATCTGGGGAAAAACATGGAAATACAGCAGCTTTTTTCACAAAGATACCGGTGATATGGACAGTTTAAACATTTAAGAGGTGTAGCTGGTTTTGCACACCTCCTGATGGACGTGAATCTTCTGGTCTGGGCTCACCACACTGGTTGCAGGAATTCCTGCGAGCGAAGTTCATGTTGCCACAGGACCTGGAACAGACAAGGATTCCCCAGAGTGAGCTGTGCAGATGAAGCACACATGAGACACCCCATCCTAATTAAAACAACACTTACGGGTTAGGACAAACCCAATCACCATTTTTGGGCTCCCCACTTCTACCCTGGAAGCCCCCACCTCTTCCATAGCCACCTCGTGAACCTGCAGACAAAATTATGATCAGAATAAAGTTCTATGAAGTGCACATGATGAACAGGTATCAGAGATTGTCACTGCCTTCAGACCCCAATGACAGACAGATCTTTCACGTGGATGGAGTGTTTAATGCAAATATATTCCCACTATTTATTACAAATTCTTTTTCAGCAGTAAAGGGAAACCTGATCTGCTTCAATTGCCACTGGGTAAATATAAACCCACTACACACATTAATAAAATTTCAGAAAGATTTAACAAGGTATGAGATCAGTTACTTATGGCCAGACTTAGTCACAGGACAAAAATTTAACAATAAAAGAAGTCTGGACCAATCCCAGGATGCCTCTAACACAGGCAGAGGGATAACATTCTTGTTTTCTGCATACAAAATTTAGAACTTTTACACCAAATTAAGTTATTGAAGAATCCTTTTCATCAGCCTACAGAACTAGAATTTGTTGACAGTCACTGCCTAAAGCATGATTCCTGGAAAATGGTAATGAATACCCAGTGGATCACTGACAAAACTGTACATGCAGAGAATCAGGGAGATTGATACAGCCTTGATTAAAGGAATCAGAAATCTAACTGCTGCTCCAAACCAGCAGCAGCTGAATTATGCATCCTGCTTAATCCCAGCTGGAAACAGTATCTCAGGCTTTGCTGTAACAAGCAAATACTCACTGGGAATTGACCCCTATATATGTGGGGCTGGAACAGTTCAACATCCCTCTTACACTTTCTCTTTAAAAGCAACGCTGAGACAAGATCTGGAGACTTTCCAGTTCTAAAGGAAAGCATAAATTCTGTGCTGTCCAGAAGAGATTACAGATTTTAGTTTACTTAACTGGGTTCAATCCTTATTACTCCCTCTCCTGGCAGAATCCCAAAGGCTCATATATTTGATGAATCACTGTTTCAAAGTCAACTCCTCTTTAATAAATCACTCATAGTGAAAAAACATTTAACTGTGCAAAAAAGAAGGATTCTACAGACTTTGGTCCCACCTCGACGCCCGCCACCTCCACCTCCTCTCATGAATTCAGGTCTTCTGGTTGCAAAAGAAACTTTGATAACATTGCCATTGAATTCTTTTCCTGTGGGAGGAGAGAAGGGATCAATACAGCTCCCAACAACACAGCAGCAAGCCCAGCAGAGCAGAAGTGATTTGCACACCCAGACTGAGCACAAAACTGTTGAGACACAGGGAAGCTGCAGTAAATCTCTTAGTTTTGAAAGCACTGGTCCAAAGGTGAGATGGAAACACTGATGTACTTGCTAAACTCTCCACAAACCTATAGAAATTTTAGCTTAAATGACATCTGTAAGCTGCAATTTAAAGACATCAGAACGTCTAAAAGATTTTTGGCCATGCTCATGGGAAGTAGTTTGTGTGTTTGAACTGTCTGTAATTCCACCAAGGCAACAAAGCTTTTGTAGCACTCAACAGCCAACCCAAAACCTAACTGCCAAGTCTATTTAAATAAAGTTCATGGTTTTCAGGGACTGGGTTCTTCATAGTTCCAGTGTTTATCACAGACAAACAGCACTGCACATGTGCCTAATATAGTTGTATTTGCCTTACCCTCTTATACAAAAGTCAATTTGCATTTTATTAGCAAATGCAAATATCAGACAAGCATGCCATGCCAATTTTTTTTAAGCAGTATTATTTCCCACTAGATGTAGAGTATGACCTTTTGTTTCTACTCAGTATCACTAAAATTCAGTGAACACACAAAGTGACAGGAGAATGCACTTTTCCCATACCCCCTTGAGTTCATTACTACAGGAGTGTCATTGTATTTCCTGCAGTCTGAGGAGTTTTATATCAGTATATTTCTGGGATAAATCTGCAATTTTAAAACCTTGTTCTTCACTGTGTATAAACAGAGCACGCAGCACAAGATTGCCATAACCTTTCCCAAATCCTAAAAATGCTCCCACAACACTAAAAATATCAATGCAACACTGCAGGGAATCCCTCCAGCTGCTAACACAGATTACAGCTCTGTTGGTCTAAAGAAGTGACACAAACACCACCACTTGTACCTTGTGTGTGAGTGACTGATGTACAGCAGCAAACTCTCAGTTTCACTGCACATTTTTGGTCTAAATCACTATCTGCTGTTTAATGAAATGAGAGAAATCCAATATACACAAGAAACCATGAAATACAGGTGTTTGTTTAAGAAAAAAACCCCAACTATAACCCAAACCAAAATCCCCGAAAACAAAACCAAAAAAAAACCCAAGCCAAAAGCTACACAAATAGAAGCATTGGGCCTACAAAAAGGCCTACAAAAAAGAAGCAAACCTACTTGATTTGCTTCTTCCACTGCCTGTTAAGACTCTTAAATTGCCAAAGGAACAGGTAACTCTCACCCACCATCAAACCAGTCGATTGCTGCTTTAGCAGAAGGAGGGTCATCAAAAGATACTGTGGCCTCTCCCTTTGGCTTGCCAGTATCCTTGTCTGTGTACAGGTTTATCATGGGTTTGCCAGTCTTTTTGTTGGTCTGAAAAGAAAAGTTGTACACTTGGCATAGCAGAGACACTGGTGAAATCAGTTCAGAGCATAAACTGTAACATTAAGTATTTTTAGTGAGAATATTCTCCTGGAGCTGACCTGCAGAAACACAGGGATTTGATTGAAGGATACTGACTGGCTGTTCTCCATGAAGTAATGATGGGCCCAGTTTTAACAAAAAAATCAGGTCAAGTGCACAAAATCCTAATTTAGAATTGCAGAACCAGAAGCAGCAGCCATAGAACAGAGGAACACATGCTGCAGTACGAGGGTGGCACAATGGATAGAGTGTCAGGGCTATAAAGACTAAAGAAGAGACACAAAGCAATCTAAATGTCACTAGGAGAAAGGTGCGAGTGCTGCCAGCTTACAAATGAGCTGTCAGCTGGGAACTAAGATAAAATATTATCCACAACTGCTGGGGAGTCAGAGAGAACTCTGCCTTGAATGATACCAGGACATTTCCAGTACATCAGCTCCACCAGTTCCCTTCTTCCTTCTGACCCACAATTTCTCATTTCACATACCTTTATGATACCAATCTGTTTGAAATAGTCTGCCACTTGATCTGTTGAAACATCCTCTCCCAGTCCTTGCACGAAGATGGTGTTGTTATCAGAGTTGTCAGACTCTGAATCTGTGGAAAATCAAGCTACATTTACCATGTATTTTTGTGGGAGCAACTGGAGCAATATTTTGAGCTCAGCTCTGTGCTGCCCAGTAGCAGACCCTTAAGTCCCAGAGACATTTTGTGTGAAATAAAAGAGGAGCAGGGAGCTTAAATTCGAGGTTAACACCATCAGCTGAGTACACTGGGCAGCTGACCTGCCTCACACCCAACATTCATGCAGCTGGGCAGCCCAGCCCACCAGAGCAGTGTGTGTTTTAAATAACACAAGCTTAGCAGAAGTCTGATGGCAGTGAAAGCAGCTGCTTGGCTCAAGCACATTCAGAATTCATCAGGGAATTCTTACTTGCTGCATTAACATCCAAAAATTCACATGCACTTTAATGAAATACATCAAGGAAGGCATGCTTTAGCTAGGTTTCTTTTGAGCCATGGGAATTGCAGCCACGTCCATCTTTCTAGACAAACATTTTAAAAGCAGTGACCTAAGAACTACAATCAACTCCCACTCATGGCTTGTTTCCTTACCAGCATCTGATCTCGGTCCATAATCCCTTTGACCTATAACATGGGTTCGACAGAAAAAAAAAAAAAAAAAAAAGAAAGAAGAAAGACTATTTTTAGCACAACACATTCAAGTGACTTTTTTAGCAACAAGAAAATATACAAAGAATGTATGCAATGCATCTAAGATCTAAGACATTAACCAGAGATTTAGAGAATATTTAGATTTAAACGTTCAACAGAAGGTGTCTGTAGGACGTTAACGTGTTCTTTAACTTGCAGCATGTGGCAGTTGCCACACTGATGCTGTGCTGGTGTTTGCTTGCAAATGCTGGTTGTCAAATCACCAAGCAGTTTCCCACTTTTTTTTCTACCTCTAGTACCTTTCTAAGAAGCATTTGTAACAAAAATTAAAACAAGAAAAGAAAAAAAATAATCCGGTGAACGTCACTGTCTCCACAAATTCTTTCATGCAATTTGACAAAGTAGAAAATCCAGTTTATTGCTACAAGTTTGGCTATTAAAACTCGTGAACACACCAGCCTCACCAAAACTCTATAATGCTTCTACTAGATAGTAACAAGATATTGGTGGCTTTTAGATTTATAAAGAATTTCCACTGAAACATTTTTGGATACTCGGCACTTACCACCGTAATTTTTGAAGCCACCACGGTCACCACCACTGCAGAGGAAAAATTGAAGAAATGATTTCTTCCTTAAGTCTCTACGTGCTGAGCCCAAGGCTCAATCTACAGTTAACTGATGACAAGTTGAGAATTACTGTCTGGCAGCTAAAGCACCATGTCTATGTTCTCCTCACTACCCATTCATGTTCAAAGATTAAATTACAAAGAAAAAAAAAAGTCTCTTGGGGTGCTGCACTGGAGGAGAGAAGCCCTAAGGAGTATTTTAAACTAACCCATACACATGTGGTTGGTTCAATACTTTCTCCCATCCCATCAGCCAAAATAACAGCTATTCAAAACTGGGGTTTTAAACAAAAAGTGTTATTTTCATGAAGATTAATGTGGGCTTTAACTGTAGATGTAATTGCTACTGTGGAATAATTAGTACTTTAATACTTTCCTGGAAGTCAAAAGAGCTAAAATTAATCTCTATTGTTATGCATTCATAATAGAGGGGATAAATTAGCAGAATGAGCCATTCTCTGAGCAAGGGTCTGTGGGGACCTACTGTACTACAGCACTTGGCATTACAGAGAAGGTGTGTGTGTATGTGAGCTTCAAAAGCAGAGGCCGTGAAGTTTTATTTCATTCATTCTGAAACCTGTGGCACAAAATGTAGACCAAGTTAAGAGAATACACACATCAATTTTCAAAGGTTAGAAGGGGATTTAAAACAGCTCGTTATGCCTCCAATTATGTGCATGAAAATAAACCCTCACTTGTTTGGTTTTTTTTTTTTTTCCCCACTGGAAAGGTTTGTACTGGAAGGATTTTTCACAACAGCATTTTTAATTGCATCCATGTTATGAACACAAGATAATCAATACTCAGAGCCTTCAGGAAAAATACAACCACTGGATTTTTTTTTTTTTTTAAGTCAGTAATCAAATGTCAGAAGGACTATCTCATACTTCCATGTACAACTGCCTGCTTCTCCTCCTCGTCCTGAGGGACACAGCTGCCACCTCAAAATCAGGCAGGACCACCTAATCCCAAGAGCTTTCTCACCAGGATAAAGGCAGTGTGAGCTCAAACCCAGCTGCAGAGAACTATCTCCAGCCCCTGGAGCTATTGTGCCTCTTTACCAAAACACTTTGTGTTAATTCCACCTGTCTGCTCACACATCAGAGTCCAAACAGGGCACACAAGCACCCACCAAAAGGCAATGAAGTAAAATTAGAGAGTCATTTCTTTGGCACTCTGTCCATCAGTTACAGCAAATGGAAATTAACAAATGGAAGCTGCTGATATTTAATATTTATGAGAGGAAATCTGCCCAAAGTGAGGACCAAATAAGGTTGCAACAGGTTATTATTAAACCTGGATTAAGAGACACCCTTTGGAGGGTGACTTACGTTCTGGGACAATTTGGAACAACACGTATCACTTTTGCTGGGACTTTTCTTAAAATAATTTTTTTCTGCAAATTTTATTGCTGTTCCACAGAAGAAATCTGAATGCTAAAATGCAGTGTCATTGATTCATTAATTCACTCTGCTCATTAAAGATTTTACATGCAGCATCAGTGCTGGTCTTTACTCAAAGCTGTCTGTTTTCAAGGACTGATGATTAAGAACACAATGGTGATGATAAAATTTACTGTAAATACCTTTCTGCCACCTCCAATTCACTTCAGCTAAAAAAAAAAACTTCATTATGACACAACAACTTTTAGTAGGATGCCTGTTTCTCTGGGATTTTAACACAGCAACAACAACAGTGAACAATAACAACCATTAAAATGTTATGAAAATTTTCCAACCCCAGATTATGGTCCCAGCTCATCAGCAATATCCAGAACAAACACATTTTCTGATGTGGAAGACTATGGCAGTTAGAAAACCCCAACCATCTAAAATCTCCCACAAAGTAAGTTTGTGTCAACACAACCAGGATTTTGCTGGAAGTGAGGGTTTTGTAGGACGCTGGGGTGAAAATGTGTGCACCATCATCCTGAGAAGTTGGAGTTGAATATACAGAATGTAAAGGAAGTCACAGTCCAATGCCTTAATTCTGTGATACAGCAGTTCTGCACCCTGCACTAATGAGTGCAACCAGTAATTTTAATTAGTTTCTTAATTAATGTCTACAGCAATACGTTTTTGCCCAAGTATGCCTCAGCATGCTGTCTTCTGCTTAGTCTCACATGACCAACCCAACAAAAATCTGGAACAATCTACTGATAAATACCTTTGATGATGGATGAATGCTTTCCCACATTTTTATGTGGCATTTGATATGTGATTTATGAAGCTGCAGTTTGTTACCTTCCTGCAACTGCTGGGCAAAGCTAGCCAAGATTCCCTGGGATCAGGCAGATATCCTGCAGCAAGTCAAACACAAAAACTGCAAAGCAGCTGATGCCACAGTCTCAGATTTACCTCTCACTGAGACCCAAAATTCAACCTCAGCAACTGAATTAGTTCCCACATTATTGTCTTAAACACGTGGAAAACACAACTGCAGCATTTCACAGCCCGCTGCTTTACCAGGCCTGCACACAGACCTCAGAGATGTGTGACCAGATGGATTCTGGAGTCTTAATATCCTATGTCAGGAACATGAACAGGCAGTTAAAATTCAGCAGTGCCACCAGCTGAGGTAATAACTAAGAGGCTGAACTGCAGGCAGCCAGGATGTGACAAGGCACCACACGGTGCGTGAACTCGTTGCTATGAAAGAGAAGTCCTCAGCTGTTCTTTTTTCCCATATTCAATCACAGATTTATCATCCCCTACGAGTCTGTAACTGGACTTCATCTGGATATTGCTTAATCCAGCTGGGAACAGCTCTTTAAGTTGAAGTACAGGTAATATGGGGAGCTCAACATACAAGAAATATAGTTTTATAAATATCAGATATTGGCAGAAGCAGCACTAAGAATTCAGGGACCAAATTTCAGTCTCCAACGTGTATCTGTCACACCAAATGTGTCTCTAACACCTAAGAGTGTATTTTACAAACAAGAGAGGAATATTTAGTGCACCAACAGATGGGGTTTTTCCCTTGCTTGTATTTATTGCCTCTGTTCACATTTTTCCAAAGTCTCCATAAGGCTAAGCTCAAGCATATCTGTTACAAATCAAAATACTAATTCTGAACACAAACCACAGTTGTAAAACACATCTGCATTGTGCTGTAGTTTCTTTCTATCACACTAATTCCCCCTCCTAATAGCTGATACAACAATTAAGCTGCATAGGTAGCTTTTGTTTATAGTAGGTCACCATAAATCTGCACAAGAGATAAAAAATACTCTATGCTGAGCAAAATCAGGATTTCTATGACAAATCCTAACACAATGGCAAATCCTTTCTAAACTGCATGTCTGTGGTTCCCCCAGCACAGTCTGTGTGAGCAGAGCCAAAAGCAAAGCTTCTCTCACCTGCTTTGTCTGCTCCTGTGTTTCCCACTTACAGCTTTAACCAAAACAGTTCAGTCCCTCAGCCACAGTAACCATTAATTCTTGTTTTTCAGATGAGGACTCTGAAAAGCTTGGGTGAATATCTTAAAGTAGAACTATGCGTTCTCAAGACCAGCTGTTCCTGCTTTCTAACCAAAAGATGACACTCTTGAAGGAAAGGGAAGTATCTTACTTCTTAACCAGAATAAAAATTAATGAGATCATCAATTTTTCAAACTTCAAAGCAATAGGGTGGGGAAATTCTACTAAAATCCCCAAAGATGCAAATCAAGATAATTTAAAAAATTTCAAGGATAATTCTGAAACCTAAGCTATTAAAACTAAAATGTGAACTTATGACACATGACAAAATGTGTGTTCTTTACTGGACCAATATCAGCTAAGAAATCTGAACAGGAATTTCTCAAAAGATATTTTCTTTTCAGTACTGGATGACTTTCCACAGGCACAAAAGAAAAATGAGTGCTGAAAGCATTCAAGTACAGGACCTGTCTAAGTCCTTCTGGTTTTCAGATTAAAACTACACCTCTAAAGCTGCATCAAGTTCTCCCTGTGTCTAAATGTCAGTCAAAAAAGAATTATTATTAGCTAAGAATAAGAGATTCATTCATTGTGGCCTCACATTTGATATCTATTTGTAAAGTCAAGCAGCAATTTTTACATGTCATTTTCTAAGCACTATAAAAATCAAAGCCTCCATTATTACTATTACTCCCCAGAAGTGTCCCAGGCCAGGCTGGATGGAGCTCTGAGCTCCCTGGGATGGTGGAAGGTGTCCCTGCCCATGGCAGAGGGTGAGAGGGTGGAACAAGGTGATTTTTGAGGTCACTTCCAACTCCAAACCATTTTGGAATTCTGTGATTACAGCATTATTGAAGTATCTGTGCAGGCAAGATTTTTAAATTATCTCCTGATAGCTATGGAATTTCCATGGTTTAGCATCAAAAAGGGCCCAGAACAACTGAAAATGGTGGCTACTGAACATCAACCTGATATTCCTCCATGTATTTCCCCCCAAGAAATAGATAAATAAATAAGAGAAACCCAAGTATATAAGCCCTCCAAAGAACCCCTACCCTTAAACCCCACATTTTCACAGGACTGAACATGATTTCTTACCTTCTTACAAGTTATTTTCCCCTTCATTATAGAGTTTGTTATTTAATTTAATCTTTTAGACTTGTCTAATAAGCATAGCTGGTAAAATACATATGTCAGGAGGAGACTCCTCTGTCATAGTTATGCAAAAAGACTGAATAAAGATATATGACACTGTAGTTCCAGAAAAATTCCACAAAAATACCATTAAAGCCAACATCACTTAACAGAAGCAGACAGAATTCCTAACAAAAGCCTTCCCACTTCCCTGAATTTTCCTCCACTTCTTCATATTCACTTGCCCTCTTCCCCTTCTTTTGGTTTCCCAGTTCAGTGAAGCTCCATGAGCTACATGGATGAGTGAGCAAAAGTTTCCTTACATTTTGGAAAAATATGGCAAGAGGCTTTATTTTCACAGACATTGATACATTTGACTTTATCTTGCAAAGACCCAAGTTTGTTTCAAAGTGACAAAATCTATCAGCAGTGTGTTTTTTGAAGCTCACATTCATTGCTATTATTGGAAAGGGCTTGGCTATAAAGGTTTTTTTAAAAAAACAGGTTTTGTCACAGGAATATGAAAAATCTTCACCCACAAATAAAATCTAATTTTAAAAAAGGTTTAGCTTTAACTGAAAATTCAAATTAACTTAGAAATTATTTTGCTTGTTATTTATGTTTTATGTGAGGTCTTATATATTATAGAATTCTTTACTATATATATTTATCTTTGTTTTTAGTATATAAATTTGTCTTTATTATTAAAAGTATTACAGAAAAATATGCATTACGTTTATATTATATAAAACCCCAGCAAACACAAAACAACACTAATATGATTTTCTAATTGTGCTACCACACCTAATTAGAAGAGGTAAAATCCTCCTACATCATTATAAACAAACCATTAAGGACAATTTAGGAGCATCTCAGAAGCAGAGAGAGTTTAAATACCATTTGAAAATAAATACCTTTAAAAGTAACTGAGTAGCGGATTATTTTATTTAAATCAGATCAGTTCCAACAGAAAACACTGTATAATTATAGAGTTTTTCATCAGGAGTTTAGGAATAACCCAGAGCTGTGCAGCCTTTTGAAAGGTAAGTGGTGCTGACAAGCAACACCTCAAAGCTCTCTGGAAGCTTCAACGTTCCTGCCCTGCATCAGTGAGCCCTGTGCACCTCCAGCCACTCAGAGGGACACAAAGGGGAGCCAGTTGTGGGAGTTATTAATAAATAATATGTCATATGTTTAATTCAGTAGGCTTTAAAGCCAAGGTCCTAATTACAGACCTCTGCATGAAATCATCTGCAAGCACAGAATTAAATATGTGCATTAATTTTCTTGACAGTACAGGGCCTGAGGCAATGGGGAAAGGGGTGACAGCATTGTTAGCATTTCAGATCTACCCAAAATTAACGTGTTTAGACTGGCAAATAAATCAATAATAAAAGATGCGTATTTTAACAGAAGTTTAAAATTGCAAAAAAAAAAAGCAACAAAGAACAAGTAATGTTACTACTAAATTATTCAAGGCCAAAGCACATTTTTTCCCTGGTAAAATGTGAGCTACCTTAGGTAAGAATTTTATACATTTTTCTCAGTCACTGGCTGTTGGTTTTCTTGTCACTGAAAACAAGAGATGGGCTGGGGCAGTTTTTATATTGCAACTCATGCAAATAAAATGCAGCTGTGTGTCAAAACAATCAAATGCTTGGTCTCAATCTATGTGAATCTAAAAGCTGCTCCCTTAGGCAAAACCCATTTCTGTGCAGTGCAGAAAGGTTTATTTTTAGAAACCTTTCGGTTTTGGAAATCTAAACCTGAACCACCTTAGGAATAGACATATAATAAACAAAAATGAAAAGCAGCTAAATAATAATAGGAAACAAGGGTAAGGAGCTGCAGGCACTGGAATGAGATCACTTACCTATATCCAGACATATGACCTCTTCCATCCATGTCATATCCCCCTCTACCTCCTCCCTGTGACCCGCCATATCCTCTATTATCTTCTCCATACCTGCTCTTTTCGCGGCGATCATCTGCGAGAATGAGTCAAAGCAAACACAAAAAGTCAGCTGTAGTGCAAGCTGCAGCACAGTGAAAATTCACACCCTGGAATTCCCACCTCCTCTTCATTAACTCTGCCATTTATATCTGAGATCTATCAGCTCCTAAATCTCTCTGACATGCTCTGTGCCAAAAAAAAACAAAACAAAAAAAGCCCAAACTTTGCTCCATTATCTCCCTTGTCTTTCAGGGTCACTGAGTATATCAGAATGTAGAAAACACTCTGTAATTACACTCCATTTCCCAAACATTAAACACATCTTGTCTAAAACACACTTTCCACTGGATTTTCATACAGCCCTCCCAGCTTGCAAAAGACATCACTGAAGACAGAACAAGGATAAATAGAGTGGGTTGTGCTGCTGGTGTGAAGTTAATGCAGAAAAAAAGGCTCCATCTTAAACTTCTCCTTCTATCTCACAATTCACCTACACAGCATAAAGCTGGAATGTGAAGTGCAAAAGCTCCTCATGGCTGATCAAGACATGTCACCCTCGTGCAGGAAGAGGGTTCAAAATAGCTTGGGAAAAAAAATTCCATCAAAAATTTGCAGAACTCATGGACAGAGACTCTGCAAGGTTGTTCTAACATACTTAAATTCAACCGTTTTGGGAGCCCAAAAGATTTTAATCTCCCTCTAATAGAACTTTTGAAAGTCTTAACAAATAAAACATCCCCATGAATATCAACATGGAGAAGAATTTAACCATTCATCACATCAGCTGCTTGCAGAAGGAAATCCAACCATTTCACAGAGCTCCTGCTCAATTTTATTAGCCAATACCGAATTCAAGCTGTGAATTTTACCTTGGTTGTTGTGGCTATAGCTTCCCTTCTGAGACTGGTAGGATTGCTGGGAGTGGCCATATGAGCTTTGGTGCTGGTTATAGCCTGACTTTTGGTCATAAGAGCTCTGGTGGCCATAGCCTGACTGCTGGTCATATGAGCCTTGGTGGCCATAGCCCGACTGCTGGTCATAGGAGCTCGACTGCTGGTCGTAAGAGTCTTGGTTTTGTCCATAGCTTGACTGCTGGTCATAAGAGCTTTGGTGCTGACCATAGTTTGACTTTTGTTCATAAGAGCCTCTTCCACTTAAAACAAACAGAATTTGAATTAATAGATAAATGTTCACAGAGCAGACAGCAAATTAATGAACAGCTGAAAATCCGTGACGTTGCTAAAATGTCCTAATTGCAGTTACCTCTTTACATAACTTACATCATTCCCCTCACATGTCCCAGTCCAACATTTGCTTTTCCCCCCTCTCCCAACACCATCCCTGGCTGATGGAGCCTGTGACCTGCTAAACACCAAATCCTTCCCTCTGCACCTGCAGGCCAGAACATCAGTGCTCATGTTGTATAGTGCAGCTGAGACTTGCCGCCTAAAAAATCCCAGGATTTGACTTTATTGAATCGCAACTTCTCTTCTTTTGGGCATTCTACAGTTTATCAAGAATTTTTCTAACTGTTCTGGTAACATACCTGTGGTTCTTTTCACTTCAGTGCCATCTACACTACCTCAGCAACCCTCATCAGAAACACTGACCAGTATCACATCCAGGATTCTCCAACACAATGCAAAAACAGCTCTACATTCCATGAGGGAGTCATAAATCTCCTCCAAGATTAAGATTAATAACTTTAGAGCAACCACAAGGGAATCTCACCTACACCACACTTGCATCTGAAGTAGAAACTGAAGTATTTTGAAAATCTAGATATATGAGAGCATAGTTCTCTCAGCCTTTCATGGCAAGGCATATAATATAGATTTATGAGAAATAAATTGCATCCAGGGAACACTGGCTGTTACCCATTCCTTTGTTTTCCCCCAGGTACTTAGTTGTGCCTTAGCTGTCTTATTTTTCCAGTAACTGAAAAGAATCTCTGACTCCTGCCACGCTTTCTTCTCTTCCCCCTCCCTGCTTCTACCCTTTATTGAAAGACGAGGCACTAGATCTGCCACTCTCCAGTCTTTGGGAATCTTACTTGCTAGTGAAAGTATCTCAGAAAAAGGGGGAAAAAATACAAGAGCCTCCAGAAAGTTTCCCCCAGCTTTTCAAAGCACTTTCAGATCCAGTGCACTGGGTCTAAGCAATCCCAAAATATCTCAACTGTGTAAATACCATTTAATCTGCTCTCCCCCACTTCTAGCCTAGATCCCAGCTTTAACCTTGCTAATCCCAGTGGTAAACAGCTTGTGAAGATTTTTGTTATTATCTTCACTTCAAAAAAGTCAGCTCTGCTTTAGCCTTTGCACCTTTACTAACAAAGGAAGCAATTTTGAAGGCATCCACTATTTGCTGCCTTCCCTTGGCTCCCCTAGGATGTGACAGCTGCAGTTTTGTGGCCACCCTCTTCAAAGTTGCTGCCTTCTCTTTATTTGTTACAACTTTTCTACACTGAGAGGCTTCCCTTCAAGGTCTTTTCATTTTCTAGATCACAACTGGTTGGAGGACCTATGTGCTGTATTTTTATTTTACTGAACAGCTACAGAGTTAAAAACTACATTATTAACTCTGTACAGCTCCAACAAATACTCAGAAAACAAAGCAAAATAAAACTTAATTGTGGACCTGCCTTTGTTATGGCAGCAAAAATGACATCTGAGTGAAAGCATCTATTGCCGGCAGATTAAGATTATTTTTTTTTTAAATATTAAAATGTTTTATAGTAAGAACTACAAAACCAGAAACCAAGTAGAGGTTTGCTCAAGACCAGATTGTTTTATCACCTTGCAAAAAATACAAAACCATTTGGACCTTGGACACAAGAATGAGGTTTAGTACTCAACAGAGTCTTTAAAAGAGGTCACATGATCCTCAGTAAAGCTCTAACACAAGCAGTAACCTCGGGGTGGAGGCACAAAGCTTGTAAAGCAGACACTGAAGGTATTCTAACATTAAGTGGCCTTTTAAGTCATTTTGAGAAGTTAGGTTGTACTTTCCAACATACTTTCAAAGTTGTATCATTAATCCTCCTGAAATTGAATCCAATACAACATCACAAGTAAAATACATTTGCAATAGCAGAGTGCAGCATGCAGGTGAACTTTTAATTTCCTGATGAGGATACAAATCCACAATGTTCTGAGAACTCTACTTTTGGAAAACCAAAATGTAATTCTTAAATGACATTTCTGAATCCTCTCTCTTTCAAGAAAAGGCATTCTGAGCCAGATAAGCAGCCTGCAATCTGAGAGCAGCTAAGAGTTCCCTTGCTAAGAGCTTATTTGAAGTTAATAAAAGAGCACTGTAAGTTTATACAAAAGAATGTGACTGGAGAGGGATTTGATAAGTCCTTCTCCAAACCAAAACACTCTGCCAAGTCCATTCTTCATTGTAGCCACGATCCAAAGACTTTCTAAAGTGTCACCATCCAGCCTCACTTCAAAACAACTTCAGCCATCCTTCTTACATAAAGAAATACTCTACCTCCTGTCCGTTCTGACATTAAAAATGTTTCAAGGATGCAGATCTTCAAATATTTGTCTTTTTCTCAGCAATGTTAGCAAGAAATATGTTACAGCTCTAGTTAAGAATGCACAACTACTAGACAATACTTTAAACAGATACTGGTAAACTCAGCTTCCTTACCCTCTGGATGAGCCTTTCTGCTGCCCCTGGCTGCCATAGGACTGCTGGTTGTATGAGCTCTGATTCTGATTTTCATAATTGGATTCATCATCATATCCCTGGGAATCTTGTCCATAACCTGGAAACCGAGGAAGAAATTTTTTAGTCAATATTCACCTTTTAAATCCTGCCAATGATTGTAACAAGCTAGCCAAACCTGATTGATTTTGTCCATAGTTCCCATGATAGCTTCCATAGTTCTGTCCATAGGAGGAATTGTCTCCACTCTGCCCATAACCAGAATATCCCTGTAATTTCAAGAATGTACTCAAGTAAGTGTAACTTCCACAGCAGCAAATTACAGTTTTCCTTGGCTAGACACAAGGGCAAACATCAAGCACAGCTGAGACTGGAATTCTTCCTGGCCCAGGAGCAATTATTTTCTCTCAAGGAACATCTGCTTTGAAAGCCACAGTGGTTTTTTTCAACATACCTGTCCTTGTCCATAATTCTGACTGCTCTGATTGCCATAGGATGAGTAGCTGGAAGAGAAAAATGCATTTAGGAAATGCTTAGAGTGTCCTCCACACAGGTTGGAAAGTAAAGGTATTTTTGGTATCTCTAAGCTTCTCTTTATTCCAGAATAGGTGTTTAATCAAAGTACTGCAGCTCCAGGCATATTAAAACTGCATCAATGAATTAATGGTTGACTGTCAGAAGCCAGAAGAGCTTATTTTAATTTCTGCTGTGTTTCAAATATAAATTTTAAGTACATGAAACCTGGATTTGCTGTAATTTTATATTATACTTACTCATTATTCTGCCTCTTTTAGCCTTCATGAACTGACAGAAGCAGCAGGTGCTGAAACTCATCACACTGAGAGACAAACCCCAACTCAGGCAGTGCTACATGCACAAACCCTCATGATCTTCATTAGCACAGACAGCATTAGCCACGATTTTTATACTTCCATAAAAACACTTGTCTCAATGATTAAAAAACGCCCTGCAGCCTTGAGCCATATAACAAATATAACCTTTGGCTAAAATCTTAGTGAACAGCTTAAGGTAGTCACATGAAAAGTATTTCTCTATATTCATGTCATTTTAATAGTTCTTGCTATTACAAGATGTCATTCCAATTTACCTCCATTTACATTACATGATTATTGTCTTCTTTTCAGGAATATAGGCTGATTTCTCATGTTTTTTAAGACACCTTGAGTGAGGCCCAGGTGCAAGCTTTCTGCATCCTTAATTCCAAAAACCTATCAATACTCTACCCTGAACAATCAGTCATCATGCTGGGAATACTAAATGGTCTTTTAGCTTGCAGATGTAATTGCTAACAGCAAAACAAAAATCCTCACATACCTCTGCTGGCCCCCAGACTGACTGTAACTTCCAGAATCTAGAAAAAGAAATAAGTCATAATGAGATTTTCCAATGAACATTTTTATTCTCTACTTACCAGAGGAGAAAATTTGGGGAGAGGGAGAAAGGTTCAAGTACACTGGATATTACAACTATTACCCCTGCAGAATGAAGCTTCCTTATTATTAACAAAAGAGAAAATATTAAGACTGAAATGACAGCAGCACAAGGTTTGGGGGATACCACACACTTGGAAATGTCCCTTTTGAAAGACCTGAATTCTGTTTTCAAGGAGTCTTTTCGAACACCCAGAAATGTACAACCCCTCCAATGGTTATGGAGTACAGTGCCATCATCAATGAGCAGAATGCAGCAGCTTAATTAATCATGCAAAACTAAGTAGGTCAGTGCAGCTGAACCCCTTTTTGAGATGCTCTGCTGAGCTAAAGGCCACAAATGCAGGCAGAATGGGAGATGAAAAATCAGGGATGGAGAAGCCACGACACTTCCCTCTGCTCACACTGCAAAAGGAAAAACCCAGCTGAGAGCTCAGCAGCACGTGACAGATGCAGCACACAGAACACACACACACACTGCTCCAGCAGCCTCCCATCCATCCCAATCCCAGCCCTGCAGAGCTTCCTCACATCCCACTCTGCTCCCTGCCCTTCCAGCCCCTGCACTGCTCAGGTTCATCCATCTCACTTCATGGGCAGGAGCCT
This sequence comes from Sylvia atricapilla, assembly GCF_009819655.1. Taxonomy (NCBI): domain Eukaryota; kingdom Metazoa; phylum Chordata; class Aves; order Passeriformes; family Sylviidae; genus Sylvia; species Sylvia atricapilla. The sequence goes on along the minus strand of NC_089159.1, from coordinate 5,138,541 downwards.
CAAACTGCTTGAAATCCTCACCTTCTTGTCAAAATCTATCATTCTGGGTAAGCCCTGCAATTTTTCTCTTCAATCACACCGAGAATATGTATAAATACCCTTGTGCCATGGTCTAATAAAATCTATCAGGAGCTTCTCATCCCCAACGTCACCCTTTCCCCCACATTCTCTCTCCAGCCTTTATCCCCACAAGTGCCTAAAATGCTGACAACGAGAATTAATTACAAGGCAGGGTAAATGTCATAAATGACTGCAACCATTTTCCAATCAAAACACTCATCAGATTGCTGAATCTGCTCATTATACCCCCTCAGCAGGTTATAAATCCAATCCTGCCAGTGGTTACACAGACATTTAACCAGAGCTTTGATGAGGGCATCACCTGAGGTGATGGATGTCAGCTAGGGAGGGTATCACCCGAGATAATCAGACACGAAGCAGCATTTTTAATTGTAAAGGAGCTCCTCAAAGCAACACAAAGCATCAAATGTCATATTCTGTAACAGAAACATTGACCAAACGCTGCCATGAGATGAAAGGTTAAATTTCACATGCCCTATAAAGCACCTTCACTTAGATGTGAATTTTTTGTCCTTTTGCACTGCTACACAAATATTTCATTGCTTTTTTTCATATTGAAAAGCAATTAAAACCCAATGTAGAGATGTAGTTCCAGTTTGTTTTTAAGGGGTAAGGTAAAATTTTTAAACAGTTTCCATTTAAATTATCACGAAGATTACTGTTAAATAGGAAACCACACTATGAAACATGGTTGTGGTTTAACTCTAACATTTATATGCTATTAATGCTGCTAATTAAAAAATATTAATGGTTGTACCAGAAAATTCTTGACTAAGGACGTAACTAGCTATAAATTTAAGAACTGCACTTAATCTCCTTAGCTTCTCCTTAACAAACTTCCACCAAACCACAACATTTCGGAAAAAAAATGAAAACAACCAGATAAGGAGCCTGTAAAATATGAAAACATTCAATGAGAGGAATTTCCTTTATTTATACATCCTCTGCTGGATCCCTTACAACCTTCTGATCAATTTATTTTCATGGGCTCATTGGGGACAAGAGTCTGTAAGGAATTTGAAAAAAAACAGTTTGTTCTGGAAATTCCTACCTTTTTTTTTTTTTCCTGAATGTTTAAAAAGTCCATGGAAAGATTTCCTGTTGATGAAGTGGAACACAGCAGCCTAATCACCTTGCACTAGTCAGGAGGTTTATTCCTCTCAAGATAGGTTTATTCCCCTCAACAATCTGCTGTGTACATTTGAAAACTGACGTTCTCTTAGGAAGTAATTCATATAAAGAAGCAGCACTGCCTCTAAGTATCCTCCAAAGGAAAACAACCTGATGTTTGAACATCACTAAAAAGAGGGGAGACACTCAAGTGGCTTGACTGGTCAGTAGCTGACAGATGGGGGAAAGTGGATGTAGTTTTCCACCAAGCTTTATTCATTAAGTAGAAAAATTCGTGATTTGGATTAATTTTAGTACCTCTGGACACATTTCCTTTTCCTGGTTCACAACTGCTCTTGAATGAAAGGATTCCTTTACCAGCCCTGGCTTTGTTTGTATTGTCTATCACTCACACACGCAGCACGAGACAACGCCAAAATGGCTCGGCCACAACAAAACATGGCTCGCTCCACAAAGCACGGCCAGCCTCGGCATGCCTCCTCCCACTCTGGGATACACCAGCATCCACCTATCCGAGGCTTCACAGGGGCAGCACAGCCGGGGGACACAACCATCCACACCTCAAAGGGGACGAGGAAACAGCACGTTGTGCTTGGAGAGGCCCCAGGAGAGGCTGGGCTGTGTCACCGGGGAGGCAGGATCCTGCTTCTGGGCTCAACTAAAGCCCCCGCTAGAAAACAATCCCAGCCAGGGGGGGGTTTAAGCCCGCAGCAGGGAGTGCAAAGCTCCGCACTTCACCCTGTGTGAAGAGCACAGAGGGCAGAGCAGAGGCAGCACACACTGGGACACAAAAGTGGCTCCCCTGCTGCGGGGTGGGGAGGGCATTTCCCATGCTAAAGAGGGGCAAGACCCAAGGGAGGAAGTGCCTGCATTCCATGGGGGGGTCCTGATCCAAAGGGGGAGCACAAAAACCACGTTATGGAGAGGGGCACGACCCAAAGGTGATCCACATCTCACACCGGGATGGGGTGTGGGGGGGAACCACAACTCAAACTCGGGGTCCACACAGGGGAAGGGCTGTGACCCAAGAGCGGGGAGCTTCCATCTCACACAGGGGAGAAGGGTACACAACCCAAAATTGGAGGGAGTCTACAGTGAGGGCCATGAACCAAAATGGGGCCCAGATCTCACACACGGGAGGGTAACACGACCCAAGGCGGGAAGGCCTACCCTGGGAAGGATGAACCAAAATGAGGCCCAGACGTCACACTGGAGGGGCTGTGGCATAGCCCAAACGGGGGCTCACACACGCCCAGACCCCAGAATGGGGGGTGCTGCACCTCGCTCACCATCCGAGCACAAGACTCCAAAGGCGCCCTGTCCCCACGGCCTAAAGCCCCACGGCCCCCCACTGCGACACGGGTGGGGGGCGCGCCCGCCAGGCCACGCCCCCGCGCCTCAAGGGGCGTGACCCGAGCGGCTCGCGCAGCGGGGCTCCCCGGGGAGGGGGCGTGGCCTCAGCCGAAGGGGGCGTGTCCAGGGGGCCACCGGCGGGGGCGTGGTTCCCCTCCCCCTCACCGAGCGCAAGGGGGGGGGGGGGGGGCGTGAGGGAAAAAGCGGGCGCGTCCCCCGCAACATGGCCGCGGCCTTTCCCAACGTGCGCCACATGGCGCTCGCGCCGCCCGCCCTCCCGCGCCCCACCGCGCCCGCTGCTCGGCGGCGGGAAGCGGAGCCGCCGCTGCCCGCTGAGCCCGGCGGGGCTGGCGGCACCTACCCGAAGCCATGGCGGCGGCGCTGAGGGGCGGAGGGAACGGAAGGAGCGCAGGGACCGACCCGCCCGCCGCGCCGGCCGCGCGCACACTGAAGCACCCGCAGCTCGCGCGGACTGCGGGGCAGCGCGGCCAATCAGCGCGCGCGGCGCCTACCACTGGCTGGGGAAGCGGGGGGGAGCTGGTGGGCAGGGCCGTGCCAAGGTACAGCGCACGGGGGGAGGGTTGTACCAAGGGGAAGGGGTGAGAGGCTGTGCGGGCACAGCGGGGATCGCGTCAAAGGATTCCATTAATTTGATTAATAAAGGTGTAGGGCACGCTTAGGGTGCACAGAGAGAAATGCGGGGGGTTTGCACGCTTTCCACACCAGCAGCCCCACTGTTCCTCTCAGTGCCCCATTCGTGCATCACCATTTGTAGCAGATGCTAAATGGAGTTCAGAGAAAACATCCAAAATCTGGGTCCTAAAGGAAAAACAAGAAAGGTTTGTTAGCGTTTCTGAGTATCCTAAAAAGTCAAATATCAGTTTGGAGGATGGTTTTCCAAAGAAAGGGAGAGGGTCATGCTCTTGGGAGCCACTTCTATGAAACGTGAGAGTTTGGTTCAGAGAGTAGAAGAATGATGAACTGAGAAGACAGCAAAAGCAACGCTGATTATTTAATCCGATTATTTTTAGAAGTCGTATTTCCTGTTTCACATCAAACTACCTTCTTGTGAGAGTTGGGAAGTTAGCAGTTGCACCTTTTCTGTCTAGCGACAGTCACCCAGAGAACTGAGGTTTTACCCTGCTTTTTTAATTTTAAAGGCAGTGAGGACCTTTCTCTGATTTCAGCTAAATGGTTTGAGCAGATTTGCAGAGAAGTTGTTTCTTTCCCTCCTGAGTGTAGCAGCAGGAGGTAAATCCCACTGCCACAGCCGAAAATAAGTTTCTGCAAAACAAGCAGTGACTGGAATGATTAATTAATTAAAAAAAAAAAAAAAAAAAAAAAAAAGAGAGAGAGAAAGAAAAAAAAAAGAAAAAAAAATAGAGGGGTTGAGCTCCCTGCCTCTCTTAAGGTTTCTCCTTGAGAAACTTCATCTCCTCCAGCCACAATGTCTTCTGCCGCTCTGTGAGCCTTTCTGCAACAAGCTGGAACCTCACAAAGGCTGGCCGTGCAATTTTGGGATTAGGGCAGATCCCAAACAATGCTCCCTAGCCAGGGGATGTGGGGGGTATTTTGCTCTGAGTACAGCCTCTCCGTGTTTGTGCATTCCTCAGGCTTCTCAAGCTTCAATTCTGAAGGCTTCTCAAAAGTGGAAAATGGTCCCAACCAAAAACTTTGAAGCTGAGATGTGGAAAAACATCAACCCTTCTACCCTCTATTCTTTCCCCAGATATGACCCCAGCTGCTTCAAATCCTTCTCCACGTTGCAAAATCAGAGGTGGTGCAGGAAGGTGGGTTCCTTCTGATCCTTCCTGTGTAAATGAGACCTCACAAGGTGGTGGCCTCTAAGGTCCCTTCGAAAGCAATCCAAACATTTCTGGGATTCTGTGAACCAGCAGCCAGACTGTGTGGGCACACAGCAGAGTTCACAGGATCACTTAGAAGTGACCTCTGCAGATCATCCAGACCAACCCTCCTGCCAAGACAGGGTCACCTAGAACACGTGACACAGGAACACATCCAGGTGGGATGTACAATTGTCTCCTTTTGTGCAAATATTCTCTTTTCCTACTGCAATATCCACAGCTACGTCCCCAACTACAAGCTCAAGAACAGGTGCAATTGTGGTTAGTGCTAACTGTGTATAAACTAGCCAATGGTCATGATCACAGGGCAGATTTACCCTGAAAGAATCAGATTAGGTTCTCCCTACTTTGTCATCTCCTTATGTCCACGAGACCTGCAAGAAGTTTGGTATCTTCATTTCTGAGCTGACAATTCCTCTCCTAGATCTGACAAGAACTGGCAAAATGACTAAGCCAACATTCTGGGGAATTGAAGGCAGACAGTGCAGATAATACAAACCTCACACAGGTTTTTGGTATGAACATGGCAGGAACAGCTGAGGTGTGGACTGTCCTCTCCACCTCACACCTGCAGAGAAACTCAGCCTTCGAGCACCATGTCCAGTTCTGGGGCCCTCAGTTTGGGAAGGACACTGAGGGACTGGAGCATGTCCAGAGAAGGGAACAGAGCTGGGGGAAAGTCTGGAACACCAGGAGTGGCTGAGGGAGCTGGGAGGGCTCAGCCTGGAGAAGAGGAGGCTCAGAGGGGACCTTCTTGTGCTCTACAATTACCTTACAGGAGGTTGTAGCCAGGCGGGAGCTGGGCTGTACTCCAAGGGACAGGGTGACAGGACATAGTCTTAGGCTGCATCATGGCAGGTTCAGGCTGAACATGAGGAGGAATTCCTTCACAGAAAGGGTGATTAGACATTGGAAGGGGCTGCCCAGGGTAGTGGTGGAGGCCCCATCCCTGGAGGTGTTTACAGAAACACTGAATGTGGCACACAGCGCTCTGGTCTAGTTGACATGGTGGTATTCATCGGTCACGGGTTGGACTCGATGATCCCAGAGATCTTCTCCAGCCTGACTGATTCTGTGATTCCCAGCAGCCAGACCCCGCGGCTCGGGGCAGTAGCGGCCGCACGGGTCTGGATGGGCCTCGCACACCGTGGGGCGGCTCCGTGAGCGAACACCCCGCTATAACCCAGCGCTGGGCGGGCTCCCAGCGAGACCTCACACCTCTGGCTGCTTTATTCCCCCTTCTGAACAGGGAAAACATAACAATAACCAAATAAACACTCAAAGGGGGGAGGAGGAAGAGAGAGAGAGCGCGACTTCCCCGTCTCCATGGTAACGACCCCACGGCGCCTCCCGTTGCCGCGGTAACGGCCAGGCCTTCCGCCGGAAGCGGCGGGCGCGCGGGGCAGCAATGGCGGCGCCCTCAGCCCCGCCGGCCGCCGCCGCTCTCACGGTGCTGCTGTCGCTCGGTGCCTCCGCGCCCGGGCTGCTGCGGGGTGTCCCCTCCGCCCGCTCGGCCGCCGCGCTGAGCCCCGCAGCCCTGCGCGACGGGGAAGGTGAGCAGGGCCGCCGGCGGGCGCAGCCGCTGCCTCCTTGGTTCCTCTGCCCGCCCCATTCCGCGCTTTCTCCAAATCGCAGCGGAGCCTTTGTGTCCCCTCTCTCCGGGCCTTCCCCAAACCCCAACAGAGCCTTTGTGTCCCCTCTCTCCGGGCCTTCCCCAAACCCCAAGGGAGCCTTTGTGTCCCCTCACTCCGGGCCTTCGCCAAACCCCAAGGAAGTCTTTGTGTCCCCTCTCTCCGACCCTCTCCTTGTCCTGCCCGGGACCCCGTGGTAACCCTCAGCCCCGTTTCTGTGAATTTCTTCAAGCCCGTCTCCGAGTCCGCTGCTCCCCCCGTGTCCCTTCCCGCTTTCCACGCGCTTCCCCTTACCTGCCCCGAGGCTGCCGGGCCCCCATTTCAGTCCCTCGACGTGAGGCTGTTCCGCCACACCCTCATCTCTGTGCTTTGACACAGTAACCTCAGTGGATAACACTACCAGGAGCTTGAGGGATGTGCGTTTCTCAGTCCCTGTGGTATTCTCAGAATGATTTTTATCACGCTTTTAATTCTCGTGTTCTAGCTTACCCCCCGTGCAGTGATTTCCGTTATCAGTCCAGGGCTCCGAGCTGATGGGTGGATTCCACCATCTCCTCACGTGTCTCCAGGAGTTCCACTGTGTTGTTTTGTGTCTCACTGGTATTTTTTTCTGGCTGTGGAACTGACTTGATGGGAGGGAAGTGCAGAAATCTCTCTCAGTCCTTGCTGTGTGCCTAGGAGAACACCTAAACAGAGGACCTAGAAGCATTTCTGAGGCATGATAACCTCCAGACATTTTTGGTGATGAAAATCAGCCTTCCAGCAATTTAAGTAGTGTTTATCTTTTTTGCCAAAAACGTCAGTACTGTAACAGTTATTTTTATGTCTCTTGCCTTCTGTTTTAATGAGACTGAAATTTACTACAGATGCTGTTGCTTTTTTCCAGGCAGCTTCCCAGGAAGCAGCAAGAGCCAGCCCATATGTTTGTGACACCCAAGATAGCACTTGTTTTCACTCTATCTGGTTATTTATGCCTGATTTTAAAGGCCTCAGGTTCCTTCTCTTCTACGGCAGGATAGAAATGAAAGCTATTAATTAATCCCGTGGGCTCACTCTCCCTCTGCTCAAGCATGTAATTGTTTTATGGCAACCCCAGTGCTGTGTGTGCCTGTCTGAGGTGCTGCTGTGCTCAGTTCACAGGCTGATCACCTACATCTTCCTCTACGAGGACCTGATCTCGCTGGCCTGTGGTGCTGTTATCATCTGGTACTTTGCTGGCAGCTTTGAGAAGAACGTGGGCACGGTGAAGCACTGCATCCTCACTGCCACTTTCTCCATGCTCTCTGCCCTGCTGTACCTCCTGCTGGAGCCCCTTGTCTCCAGGCTGCTGGAAGTGGGAGATGCCAAAGGGTTCATGCCAGTGGCTTTTGCCATGCTGGGGGTTTCTACCACCCGCTCACGCATGAGGAGGACTGTGCTTTTTGGGTTGGGAGTTCCTGTGGTGCTGGTGCCGTGGCTTGGGCTCTGCCTAGCGTGGTTTGTGCCCCAGTCTTCCCTCTTGGGGAACCTGTGTGGGCTCCTGGTTGGGGAAGCCTGTATCCTTTCTGAGTGGGAAGCCCTGAGGCAGAGAGGGATCATGGTGGGAAGGAAGTGCTGTGGTTCTCATTGCTGAGGTGCACTGGCTTTTCCTGGACTCTTGCTCTGCACTAAACCCTCACTGGTTTTGCTCATGCTCATCCCATCCCATTCTGCATTTGTGTTTCCCCTCAGGCTGCCCCTTCTCAGTGCATGCAGAGAACATGGAGCTGAGGAGGGCAGTGGTCTCTGGAGGTGGCGTTGGGTAGAACTGAGGAAATTCTCCAGAGAAAGTGGTTTGTGGGCAGAGGAGGGCTCTGTGTGGTTGTGTCAGAAACGAGTGTGTTCTGTCCTCAGCTCTCCTTAACAAGCTCCTGACTTCAGATGGTCTTGGCTACTGCTTCTGCTTGGATTTCCCAGAGTCAGTGGGCTCTAAGCTGGACCGGGTGTTCCCTTTCACTCTGCTGAAGAGGACACCGGGGCTGAAATACATCCCAGGGTCCTCAGCAGAGAGGAGAGCCTCTGAAAACAGCACGTAAGTACAGGAGTTCTTGTGAAACGTCTTGTAGGGAATTTTGAGGTGTGACTAGAGGCCTTCAGTTGTCTCTAAAAGCTGCACTGTGCCTCTCCTGTTCCCATTGTGGGGAGCAGTCACCCATTGATGTTTCACTAGTGACAGTAGTGTGACTAATGAATTACCACACATTAACTCAACCAGGTCTATAGTGAAAGCTAAATGGAGGTTAAAGACCTCTCCTCTGCTGCAAGGGCAGCGTGTACACCTGGGAATATTGCAGCTCTGGCTGACAGGAAAGCTAAGTTGTGAAACTCTGGCCCAAATTAGGCAGTTGTTCCTGACTATATGGCTCCCTGGGGCAAGATCCTTATCTTTATTTGCCCCACCTTTCCTGCCAGGAATGCTGTGAAGTGAGTTTTGTCCAAACCCACTTAGGACCAGAGCATAATAAATTAAGGATGGCACTTACAAAGTTCAGTGCAGACCTTTTGGTCTCTTTTAATCTTTCATCATGTTTTCAGTGTCAAGGTAATGTTGCTTTACAGAAAAGAAACCTTGGGGCCCACAGCTGATGTGCAGGAAAGGTTTTAAGTTTAACACAAACCATGAGAATTCACTTGTACTCTAAGAAGCTTGTAAATGTAAGTCAAATATTTACTTATTCTAAGGTGTCCTTTCAGTTTCACAAAGGAAAAAGTTTTCTATTCAGGGTTAAATTCTATGTATTGTTTAAACCATGAGCTCCCTGTAAAGTTTTATTTGAGGTGGAAGAATTCCCAGGTGTTTACACTGCCCTCACCCATGGAAACCATAAAAGCAATCCTTGCCTGGGGCAGAAGTGTCCCCCCAGGTCCATCAGGAAACTCAAAACGTGTGAATGCTTGCAGGGGAGGCCAGACAGACCCAGAATTGGTGTTTTCCCTCTCTCCCTCCTGTGCAAATGCAGCTTTTGGGAGGAGAGGGAGCCTGGCTCTGTGCTGAGGCTGTGTCAGCACCAGTCCCATCCTGCTGTGCACAGCACCTCAGTGTCTAAACCTGCCTCCTTTGGTGAGGTGACACAGACTGCTGTGACACAGAGGTATTTACATGAACATTTGACTATCAAGCAGGGCGTGGGAAGGTGTTTCTGGGATGCTTCCACTGCTGCAGCTGAATTTGCATGTCTGTGTCTAAGATACAACTTTTGTAAGTGCTTCTGGAGTTTAATTTTTATTATTTTGATTCTTATTTCCAGGAAAGAGCTCTCAATAGTTTGGGATTTGTATTCATTTCAAATTTTCATAAGATTCAGGCATTAAATTGCTGCAAGACAGGAGATATTTCTTTGAAATCCAGGCCTTGGCATCACATTTGCGTCCACAAAAAAAAAAAAATACAAAAAAATACAAACTCAAACCCACACCTCAAATAATTAAAAAGAAATCTCCAAGCCTGAAAACCCCAGCCTGAACCAGCCTCTTCTTCTTGCTGGGAACTTGGCACTCACATCTTCATGAATATTGCCTGGATTCTCAGCTCTCGTCCTCATGTTGTGCGTGGGCTGAGCAGCACTCCTGAAGTCCCAGAGGCTCAGGCTTCCAGGCTGCTTGCCTCTCTCCTGATAGCTTTTGGCAGGATGAGTCATGCCTTCTGCTGGCAAACACTTCCTAGCCCTTGCTTCTTAATGATTCATTTTATTTCTATCTCTTTTCTTTCTTTCTGTTTCCTCATTCTTTTTTTTTTTTTTTTCTTTTTTTTTTTCCTATACTCTGAGCTCTTACTCGCACTAAAGGCCTTTGTGTTTTCTTGGTAAATAACACTTGGAAGCTGTAACTTCTGATTAATGGCTTGGCAGATGTGTCACTCACAGGGCAGGGAGGATGTGCACAGGGAACTCAAGGCATATTGCAGTTTGGCTTTGTGTATTCCTTGCACAAAGAGTCTGGGGCCAAGAGCCACGCTCCTTCAGTGGGTGTGGAGTCAGAGTGGGTTGGGAGTGGGAACAGCTGTCCTGGGAGGCCACTAAATCCAGTTTTTACTCAACTGCTGCTTATAAAAAGAGCTTCTGTTGCAGTGAATCCCTCTGATGGATTGCAGTGACCTCTCTGAGCGCTGGTCAGGAGGAAATCAGCCCCCAGGGCACTTCCAGCACTAATTAGGCAATGTCAGTTCTGAGCACAGTGTAACCTTCTATTTTCTTCCTGCCCAGGATTAAGCCTGTGCCTGGCACTTACCCCACCCAGAGCTACCACTGCCCTTCGCCTCTGGCTCTTCCTGCTCACCCCAGTGCTCTGAGCCAGGGCTTTCATCACAGCCACTCTCCAGGACACGGCCACATTCTGGAACACCAGGGACCTCAGCAGGGCCACGCAGCAGGACACAGCCTCAGTTCTTCCCACTGCCAGGCCAGAGGTGCCTTTGGAGAGTGTCCTGGGCAGGCCCAGGCCGGAGCTTTGCCAGGACAGTGCTGCCAGCTGGGCAAATTCTCTGTCCCACAGCGGCTGTGCCCGCCTCAGCCACAGCCCCCTGCAGCCACGGGCCTTCTGCCTGGTGTTCAGCAAGCACCAGGGTATCCAGCAGCCCCAGTGGCCCCTGTTTCAGCTGAATTTACCAGAGTCCAGGTGTACTGATCCTCCAGGGAGCAGCAGAATCACACGGGGGCAGGACCACTGTGTGAGGCTCGAACAGCAGTGCATTGCTGGTGTCTTTGCTGTGTCTGGGGTGGGCGTTGGAATGGGTTGGTCGCTCCAGTGAAGACCATTCCCCTGCTCCCTGGCAAAATCTACTTGAATGTATTTCCTTTTATATTTTTTTTACTTTTTGATATGGCTGGAGGATGGAAACTGTATCACCACTGTGAACTTCTCATGCTTTTTAAGTCTTTCTTCTTTGTTGAATTTAGCAGCTGCTTTTTTTCACAAGTCCACTGGAGTTCCAGTGCACCAGCTCCCAGGCCAAGGTAGGCAGGAACCTCACTGGCAAAACACTGAACAGATCTGGGGTTTAACTAAGCTGCAGCAATCAGCACTTCCCATTTACATTCCTGTCTTTTTACAGGTGTGATGTAGTTAGAACCCAAAAGGGGTGGGAATCATGGGAGTCTTAGTTTGTAACTTAAAATTAAATGGAGGAGAATAGATGTCTGTTCTACTGGTGACTTGTCCACTAAGAGAGTGCCCTGAAGGGGGCTTGTTACACCAACCTGGGGCAAGAGAATAGAATACAGAATACCTCCTTCTGCCCAAAACACAGCTCTAAAATGCTGAAGGTCCTGCACCTGCAACAATGGATTGCCTTCATTTTCTGAGAGCATTGCACCAGCTCAGCCTGTGTCACCAGCACTTGATAAGGCAACCTCAAATGCCTGTGAAGTAGTGAGAAACTTTTCAGTAAGGAATTTTGGCCCTTTGTGGAGTAAATGTTTATAAATCCAAGGAGCTGGGAGGGACCTTAACAATGGGTTAGAAGAATTAAGTGGAATGTGGCAGTGCTGTTGGGGCTGTTCATACTGCTCAGCTTTAGAAATCTCACCCACCAATATTAGCACAATCTCTCTCTGTTTTTTTCAGAGCTAGTGGGCAGGTGTGTGGGAGAGGGGAGTTTTCAGCCAGGGATTTGCAATAGGATGCACTGTTTGGTGCCTGAGGCTGTAATGAAGGAGTTTGATCCAGTTGCTGGGATTTGAGCTTTATTCCCAGCTGTGTAGCCCACTGTACAGTGCCCAGGAGGAATCTGCTGTCTCTGTGTCTGTAGATCAGCCAGGATCTCAACAACTGCCCTTGCCTCTGCTTGGAGTTTCGCTGTGTGCCATAAAAAAGTGCTCCATGAAGCACAAAGTGCCATTCTTGGTCTTGGAGATGTTCTTGCAGTGCCTCACCCATCTCCAGAAACTCAACAGCCTTGGGGCTCCTCCCTGCTCGGGGTGAGCCTGGCCAGAGGCAGCTCTGGCAGCTGCACTTTCCAAACCACGTCCCTGCCTCTTGGATGTGACCATCATCAGGGTCTGAAGAAGCCCTTTTGTCACCCAGTTGCTTTACTTCTCTAGCTGCCCCTCTGGATTGACTGCCACGGTCCCATGTGGGATGCAGAGGCTTCCTTTTGGAGGAGACCTAAGTCAGTGCTGAGAACTTGCATTTCAGATAAGTAAGGCATGAGTAAGAAGCTCTTCTTGCAAAGGTGAGCACCCCAGGCAGGGCTTTCAGCAACTTGGGAACCAGCTTGGAGTTGAGGGACAACTCTGTCTCATACCTGATTATTTCACTCCTCTGTCGGATCACAAATGGACTTTATTTCATGTTTTTCCTGCTGACAGCAATTGCATTGTTTTATTTTTAGCGTGGAGCAAGAGCAGGATAAGGAGCTTGTTTGGAATTTAAAAGCATGTTTGTAATACCAGGAAAGAAATGCTAGAGATAACCTTGAAATGTTGATACTCCACTCCTGTTAGTGCCTTGATTTGCCTCCTTGTGAAATCCTTGCCTGGAAACTTTAGGAATTTTATCACTGATTTTTTCTCAGAAGGATGATGAGGATCAATAGCAATCACAAATGTTGTGTATCTCCAAACTGTGAACTTGAAATAGAATCTGAAAGACGGACTGGTTCATCTCTGGGTTTGTTTATAACTGGGGAACTGGAGCTTGCTCCTCTGGGGCATGGGTGGGCTGGGGTCAGTGGGATGGGATCCCTGGGCCAGGGTCAGTGGGATGGGATCCCTGGGCCAGGATCAGTGGGGTGGGATCCCTGGGGTGGGATCAGTGGGATGGGATCCCTGGGCCAGGGTCAGTGGGATGGGATCATTGGGCTGGGATCAGTGGGATGGGATCCCTGGGCCAGGGTCAGTGGGATGGGATCCCTGGGGTGGGATCAGTGGGATGGGATCATTGGGCTGGAGTCAGTGGGATGGGATTTATGGGATAGGATCCCTGGGCACAGCTGTGTGCCAGGCTGGTGGCCCCGGACACGCACTGACGACGAGCACTGGGGACAAGCGGTACTGCACGCTGGAAAACGCTGGAAAGCGGTTGTTTTTCCTGTCCTGCTCTTTATCAGTCGATCTGGTGAGCGATTCGCTCTCCCCGCAGAGCTGTCAAAGGGATGGCGTGTTTCCAGTAGTTTCCTGGCTTTACAGCAGGAGAGGAAGCCCTGGAATTGTCGCCGCGGTGTCACCGCCGGCAGCGGGAACAGCCCGGCCCCGGCTGGTGCAAACCTCCCTGCAGGAGGGAAGGAGCAGGTACCAGCCATGAAGCTTTCTGTGCTGGGACAAGGCAACTGCCACAGCCTTCCAGGTGAGCCCTGAGGACAGGACATGCTGGATGAGCACGAAACCACAGTTTGAATTTTTTTTTTACTGCTCCGAGCTCTTTTGGGAGCTTCTCGGTGACCGTGGCAGATCACTTGGTCTCTCTGAATTCTACAGCTTCCACCATGTTCCCAGGAGTGTTCTGAGTCCAGCTGCACTTACTGGTCATGTGCAATGTGTTGGAGCTGTCTTCAGTGCCCTTCAGATGGATGTTTGTGGAGATTTCTTTTCTGTTCCCTGCATTTTTGAGGGTATCCATTCCACAGTGAAGTGCTCTGGGACAGTGGAGTCCAACAAGTCCCAGTTCCTCAGGGCTGGGAGTGAATTCAGGACTCATCACCCAGGGCAGTGAAGTTGCTGAGAGAGAGGAAACAGGTTGGGATGAGACATTTACATATCTGTCTGAGGCTGAGAAGAGGATTTAAATTTGGAAGAGAGGGAGGTAAAAGTCATCAGCTCACTGGGCTTTGGCATCTGCCTAAATGAACTCACAGTAATGTTACTCATCACACATTGCAGTACCTGCTCATTTCCTTGGTGGGGAGACAGAGAATTGAAGTTCCTAAAGCAGGGGGAAAAAAATAGAAGAAAAGAAAAAAAAAAAAATCAATAACCTCTCAGTTCAGCCTGGGATGGCTGCCCCTGGGAACGTGCTGTCCCTGGAGGTTTATTATTCTGTACCTCTGGCTTATTCCCAGTAAAACTGCCACTTCATTCCATGCCAGGATTGTGTCTGTCCACAGGTTGTGCAGAGAGTCCACAAAGCCCCTTGGGTTGCCCCCATGTCCTCAGAGGGTCACTGCAGAGTGACAGTCTGGGGACAAGTGCTGGGAGCAGAACCAGCTGTTCCCTGTCCTTGGAGTAGTGGTCCTGCCATGGCAAGGATGCTCTGGAAGTCCAAGTCCATCCCCTCTGCTCTTCAGCTCCCACCATGGTGCAAGGGAAAAGGAGTCAGGGATGCATGAGGAAAGCAGAACTGACTTGGACCTACATCACTGCCCCATCCAGGAGTGAGAGGGGACCCACAAAGTGGGGAGACATTGATGCTGGGTTGAAAATGGGTCTGTGTTGCTTTGCTTTCCTGTCATTAAGTTTTGGCCACGCACACCCATGCAGACATCCTGACTGGGGGCCAGGTTCCCTGTGCCAGGGACAGGGGACTGCCAAATGCCAGCTCCATGGCTGTCCCGTGTAGTTTGCTGGCACTGTGAGGGTTCTGTGGCCAAAAGTTCAGCCTCAAGCTCTGTTTGGAAGGGAGGAGAGCTGGAGAGGTGGGAGAAATAGGTGGAGAGACAAACAGGGCTGCAGGCTCTGTGGGCTGCAGGACTCTGCTGCTTCCCCTGCAGGGTTTGGGTTGGGTGTGATGAGACCCCAGCCCCTTTCCTGTGGGGACAGGCTGTGCCATAATGCCTGTCCCCAGTCAGGGTACCTGAGGGGATGACCCCAGCCACAGACCTGCTCTGTTCTCAGGACCATTGAGGTCTTTAATCAGTGTCCATTCACCCCACAGGGCACAGTCACAGAGCAGTCACCCCAGGGAGCTTCCATGGGGTCAATCCCAAAACTGATGTGAGTGGCACCAGTACCCAGATAACTTCACACCCCTCAGCCTCTGCTCAAATGCTGTCAGGAAACGGGGTTCTTTGGGTCTGTATCCCTTCCTCACACCTCTCGTGGCCCCTCTGGTCCCTGCCAGGCCCAGCTCGAACTCTGGACCTTCCCCGAGTCTTTTATTGACTCTGGAGCAAGTGTCAACACAGCAATAGCGTCAGGATGGTGATTCTGGATGTGCCCAGCAGGCAAAGGGAGGGGACCCAGCCCGGGGTGACCCCACAGTGACGTGGGGCTGCTCAGTGGGGTCAGGGCAAACTGTGCCTCTGGCTTTGGCCAAGCTGGAAATAGTGGAGTTGTAACCCAGCTTCACCCCACCAAAAAAAAAAAAAAACAAAAACCACCAGAGAGGAGAGCAGCAGTCCCTCTGGGACTCGGGGTCTGGAGGTCTGGGTTGTGAAATCTTCCACTGGACTGCGGGGGATGCTTCCAGAGCTGCTTGTGCAACTTCCCGGTGTGGCAGCGAAGGAAAGACCACTGCAAAACATCCGAATCATCTGGGCTGTGGTTAAATCAGGAGAATGTGCTTTTCCCGGGTGGAGCAACCCCCTGGCTCCCACGGAGGGTGGCAGTGGCTGGGTGCCAGCCTCCATCGTGGGGTCCCTTTGGCCACCACGGGGCCCTGGTCTGGGCAGTGACCTTGGGGGGACCTGGCAGTCCCACAGCAGCACCATGTGCACCCAGGAGTGGCCACAGACAGGGCACCTGGGCCTGGGTCCTGGCCCTGGGTCTTGGCTCAGCCCAGAGTTAGTGTCCAAAACTAACCTCAGCACCCTGACCCCAGCCCATGACCCTAAACGTGACTCCACAGTGACCCAAACCCTGCTCCCACTGTCACCCCAACTCTGACCCCACCATGACCCCAAAGCTCCCCCCCGTACTCGACCCCGAATTACTATGACTATTGACCCCAACCCTGCCTCTCCTGCTGACCCAAGCCTGCCCCCCACACTGACGCGCTGCTTGCCCCCACTGTGCCCTCTGGACCCTGTTGTTCTGCACCCTGACCCCACCTTTGGCCACCCCACGCCCCAATTCTGACCGACCCCTGAACCCCGCTTCACCCCGGCCCCTCCCGGGCGCTCCTGTCCCTTTAAGACCCCCCTCCTGGGGCTGTACCATGTGCCGCCGCAGAGGGGGGATCTCCACCGGCAGCGGCGCTCTCCGCCTGTTGGCGGGCGGCGAGGGCGGAGCGTGTTCCCCCGCGGGTGTGCCCGGGTGGTGCGGGCCGCGGTACGTGCCGGCCGCGCCGGGGCCGCGGGAGCCGCCAGCGCCAGACGGGCCGGGCCGGCGGTGGGTGAGGGGACTCGGGGCACCGGGGGCATGTGGCTGGGGGGTACCGGCACCGGGGAGCCTCTGCGGCTGAGGGGGCTGAGCTCCGCTGCCGGGATCCTCTGTGCTGGGGAGGGGCGGTCCGGCATTCCCTGGTGGGGTTGGCGTGGGATGGGGGCTCTTATTGTGTTGGGGGGACTGGGGGGACTGGCTGCCTGTTACTGGGATGACTGGGGTCCCCTGTATGGGGGTGCTGCTGTGAGTGGTCCCGCCGTTATTGGCGGGAAGGTGGATGTGAATGGACCTCCTTTTGGGGAGGGACTGGGATGAGCAGAGCCCCCTGTTCACTGGGCGGTCTGGTGTGAGTGAGCATCCCGTTACTGGGGGTTATTGAGATGTTTAGAGATCCTTTTATTGGAGGGATCGAGGAGGACTGGGCTGATCCCTGTTATCTGGGGAGTGTGCTGCGATTGTCCCCGTGTTAACTGGGGGGCACCGGGATGACCAGAACTCCCTGTTATATATCGGGAGTCTGATGTGACTGGTCCCCTGTTATCTGCTAGGAATTCGATGACCAGAGCCTGTCTCTTTTGGGAACGCCTGATGCTGCTGAGCATCAGGGGAGACTGGTGTGACCAATGTGTGGGGGGCTCATGAGTGCCCCTGTTATTTGGGGGTACCCCTATCACACCTGGAGGACTATAAGGTGGGAGACTGACCAGCCCCCTGGCAGGGTGATGCCTGCCCTGCCTTGCCTCCACTGCACTGAAAGGTTGCTCAGGCTTATCCCATCCCAGGCTGTAGCTGGTTAAAAGCCTTTAACGAGCTTAATTTTCTGGCACTTCCCTGCAGAACGTTATTCCCAGCGTTTAGTTGGCACCTTTGCTGCAGGCTGGGCTGTTTCACTGTTGCTCCATCTATTTCACTTTATAAACTGCTGGGGTGTGGGAAGGCTGTTTGCTCCTGTCTTTTCCCTGATGGAGTTTCTTGGAAGAGTGAAATTACTCACCTAGGGAGTGTGCTTGTCAAAGGAAATAATGGGAACCCCCTCGTTTTGGGAATATTGAGGCTGGAGGGGGTGAAGGTACCTGGATGATGGTGTTGGGAGTTAGTCATCAGCGTGGAATTGGTTCTTGGGGAGTTGTCTTAATTGCAGGAGTAAATACTGCTGGTACAGCTTGGAGTGTGCTTTGTTCTGCCAGTGCTTAGACCTTGGGTTAGCTTTTGGAGTGTGAAAGGAAATGGGAATGCTTCGTGGAATGTGTACAGAGAAGAGAGTTCACTGAGGCTCTCTGATGTAAGTCTGGAAAAGTGAAATGGGTTTGTGCTTTTATAGCTGTTTTTAAAAAGTAGAAACATATATCTGGCTGAGAAGCTGGAAAAGTGCAAGTAAGAAAGAGTGAGGTCTGTTTCTGAGTTGTGGAAGTGAATCAGTGATAGCGTTGGTGGGGGACATCCCTTCCACAACAGAACTCTACATTTTGTGTGGGCTGTCATGAGGAGCTGTGGGGTTTCATAAATTTTTTTTTTTGCTTAGCGGGGTGCAGTGATGCACACATCCCTTTTGCTAGATAGAAGGGAATGGGCTTTCTTCCAATATTTCTGTAATTCTCTGAGAAATCCCGAGGAGCAGTTGCACACACACAAAGCAGCTCGCTGATTAATCTGCTGTGAATGAGGAAATCGGTGTTTTGTCTGGGAGGGCTGCTGAGCCAGACCCTTCCTGGAAAACCCAGCATTGTCTCAGTACAGGTTTTTCTTGGGCTGGTTGACAGCACTGAAGCAGGGTGTGCATGGCACGGAGTGTGTGTCTTAGTTTTGCACGTGGATGTGATGGTTCATGAGAACTGTATCTGCAAAACACGGAGCAGGGAAGTTACAGAGCCACGGGAAGAAACTCCAGTTGAATGCTTTCTTTTAATCTTCAAGTGTGATAACCTTGGAGAATGAGATGTGGAATGGGCAGGAAGGAGGGTGTAGTGTCACATATCTGGCTTAACCCCCTGTTAATTAGTCCTGCTCTAATTGTGTCTCTCTTGCTTGTCATCACTTCACAGTTGCCTCCTGTTCAGTCAGGAATTTCTGGGTTTGTGCCTTCTGCAACTTCTATTTTGTTTCTTGCAGAGCAGCTGGAGGAGCTGGACAGAGCCATACAACCAAAACCCCTTGAACTCTCTCAAAGGAGACCTTCCCTGCTGCTCACCAGCTCCAGCTCCGTGCTGGAGCTCACAGGCCCCACCAGCTCTTGTTTGCAGACCCATAGGTGCAAGGTAACCCCTTTCTTTTGAGTGTCACGGGTTGTGGTGCATCTCTGGCTGCAGTTGGGTTTGGGGAAGGTGGTTGACAGCGGGTGCTGGGAGCGGTGGTTTCTTTACCTGCAGCAAAAGCATTTGGTCTTTGCCTGTTGTGATGCAGCAGTTTGTGATTGCTCACTTCTGAAGGACTGGAGAAAAGGCTTCCCTCCTCAGATCTGTGCCTCTGCCATCTCCTCCCCTGGTATAAAAGAAAACCACCTGCAGTTACCTCTGCGGCCGCTGAACTTTGTTCTGTTTCATGATGTCAACTCTCCTGCCTCTAAAAGCACAATTCGTAGAACTTGCATAATTTGCTTTCCCAATGTGATCATTTGATCCCAGTGATGAGATTGCTTTGTACATGCTGTTGTGGAGAGTGAGTCACCAGCCATGCAGTGACAGGTGCACCTCTGCCAGGATTGCTTTTTTATAGGCTTCGAAATTTCATAGGTCAGAACAAATAATTACAGGCTGCTTGTTATCTTTTGCTGTTTATCTGCGAGTGAACATTCAAAATTAATTGCATGCTGCTATCACCCGTGGAATCCAGAGAGACCAGGAGCCATCTCTGGTGGCTTCTGGAGGGCCACAAGTCCAAAGAGTGGCTGAGTTTGATCCAGGGTGGCAGATTATTGTAGTATTTTTGCTTAGTAATCAGCCACATCCATGCCTCCAGTCACTCCTTTGCAAGGAACAGAGGTTTATGATTTAATAATAAATTTTAAAATAAATTTATTTTAAATTTTAAAATAAATTTAAAATAAATTTATTTAAATTTTTAAAATAAAATTATTTATTTGCCTTCCTTTCTTGCTGTGTGGAGTAGGGGATGGTGAGGTTTGGAGTTAGACATGGGGTTGGATTTTTCTCGTGGGTAAGATCTGGCTCAGGCAATGCATGGGAAGTTTGCTGGGAAGGTTTAGCAACCAGCTTGGGGAGTTGGTAGTGCTGGCAAGTACACTGGATCTCACTGCGTGGTTGTTTGTGAAACACATCAATTGACTCTCTTTCACGGGTCATTGCTGCATCTCCTCTCTAACTCCAAGCTTTGGAGGAGCAGGTTGATAAAATGCCTGCAAGGATTGTGCAAGTCCTGGTTGTGTAACAGGACTCAGTGCATAACTGCTGGAGCTAAGAGGAGTAGCTCCTGTTACAAAGGAACAAAAAACGCCAGTGTCAAGTGTCTTCTCTTTGTGTCGATTGTTCTGGGGAGTTGGAGAGCTGTGTTTTTTGCAGCTTGGGACCAGCCTTTCAGCCTGTGACCCCTGAGCTGGCTGATGTCTTGTGGCCTGTGTCATGTTTTGGGATTGGAATTGATGTTCTGAGGTCTGCTGTGGCTATGTGTGCTGGCAAGGGGCTGGGCTGGGCAATCATATTTCCCAAATAATTTCAAAAAGGTGAAGTCCAGGTCAGATTGCTGACCCATGGCAGGCAGGGAGGTTTTGTAGGGTGATTTCAGACCCTCCTGATAGGGCAGCCAGAGCAGGACAGCTCTGCTCCTGAGTTTCCAAGAGATGCAGGGATCCTGCAGTGCCACCTCCATCCCCTACAGCAATATAAGAGATGGGCTTGTAATATCTGAAAAGCTCTTGCATTCTCAGGGGAAACTGGGCTTATAAATATAAAATGTCCTGGCTCCTTACAGGCAGTGCTGGGTTCTCTTGAAATAAATAAACAAATCCCCAAAACACACTGTTCCCATCAAAAGTCTTAACAATTCTGAAAACTTTGCAAGATCTGTTTAACCCTGTCCTCTGGTGCTCTTTCAGCTGTTGGTTTCAAAGAAAACCTCTCAAAAGTGACCACCATTGGAGGGTTTTGCTGTTCAAACTTTTCCTGGTGGAAGAGGTCAAAGTCCCTGGCTACTGACCCCATCCATAGGGCCCCTTTCCCGGTGTTGCCTGAAGGCAAAGTCACAGCCTGTCACACCAACCCTCCACAAACTCAGGCACAGGGTGCAGAAACCTGTGGGGAGGAGAGGAACTTCCAGCTGTGGCTGTGGCAGTACAGGGTACAGCACTCACAGAAGAGGCTGCTGAAAAAACATCGTTTTCCCTGTTGATCTCAGAAAAACATCTTCAGCAGGACCTGAACTATGCAGAGTCCATGCCTGGATGGGTTACTGCTGAGGCTTTGCAGCTCTCTGGGCATTTGTTTGTTTGGGAGGTGCCCATGGAGTTGGCAATAGGGTGGTTTAAAACTCCTACAGACTTGTCCCTCCTCCTGAATATTGGTGCTGGTGAGACTCCTGTTCCTTTTCCAAGCAATTCCTGAAGTGTGGTGCTCTGGATTTGTCCCTCACTGGGAGGGGAGGCTGGAGAGCAGTGGTGGTTCACAGGGGGTCAGTTACCTGCCATTCTCCAATTTTGTTTATTCTGTAACCCTGAACTCCTGTTTTTCTGTGCTGGCTCACGTTAATCTGTAAAGGAAGCTGTCCAAGTGCCTAAGCTGGGGAGATCCCCCATGTTTAAAGGCTCAGAGACAGGCTTTTATCTGGTGAAAGGGAGTGTGCAAGTTCAGTAATTCTAGCTTGCTTTGGGGCAGCTCGACAAGTTTGAATTCATTTTAGTGTTGGATAATGCCTTAAATCCTTTGGCTCAGTGCACTGGGCTGACTGCACAGCCCCACCTGAGCATACCTATGGCATAGATTTCCTTTCTGCCTCAGCAAAACAGTTCTTGTTCTCTTCCTTGCCTTTGCAGCTGCTCTGCTGTCCTTGAATAAGACCCAGGGGCCAGAAAACGTGCAAGTGTGACACAGTGGAAGCTCAAATATGCAGTATTTCAAGATCCAGATTGACTGATGCACGCTCTGTGTCTGTCCTGTGCTTAAAATAGAAGTTTTGCTGATGTCTGAGCCAGTGTGTCAGGGTCTGGGTAGAAGCAACCTTTCACCATGAGAGCAACTTTTGTTCCACAGAAAAACCCCAACAGCTTTTGTGTTCCTTTCCCTGCTTGAAGTGCTGCTGCAGCCAACTCCTCAGTTTGGATCGGGATTTCTGAGCTGGTAGAAGCGTGCAGAAGCACTTCCCTGGTTTTGTGTGAGGCTTTGCTACTTTCTATCCTTCTTCATTGAGATGGTTACTGGGAAGCTGAGGGGAAAAATGTGGGAAGAAAGTGATTGGGAAGCTCTAAGTGTAGCAATCCTTCACACCAGGAGGTGTGGTCCAGCGGAGGCTGAAGGGGAAAGGGAAGCTGTGAGGTTTCTCACTGTGCCTTCCTTCCCTACCAGCCCAGGGAATCACCTGTGTGATAATTCCCACCCAAAGCAGGGAGCCTGTGCAGAGCAGGCCAGACAGGACCACTTGTCTGGCCAGATCAGCATCCTCTTGTTGATGGGAAGTGCAAAATCTGTGTGTGGCAGAGCTGTGGAGAAAAGGCTGATCCAAGGCAATTGTTAAATAACCTGGATCTGAGCGCCTGCTTCCGTGAACTGCTTTTGTTTTGGAACGGCCAATTTTTCCTGCCAGGTCTTCTTTTACTAAAAGGAAAGTAAAAAGAGCTTATTTGAGGCTGGCACAGGCTGATGTAAACAGAATTTCTTAGTCTAATTGGTTGCGTTTCTAAGAGGAATAAGGGAAGGTCTGGTTTTGCCCCGAGGGTCTCCTGGCCCAATATCACACACTAACATGCAGGAAGCCTTGGCTCAGAGGAGACCAGATACAGGAGCTTGGACAGGAATGTCACCTCCACCGCAGCCCTGCTCTCTCTGCTGCTGCTGCCTCTCCTCCTTCCTCCTGGGCTTGTGTCTGTGGGGCTCCTCTCCCTGACAGCCATCAGGAGCCTGCCTGAGGGCATTAGTGGGTGAAAGAAGAAAGCCCTTGGCTGGTCACAAGACTGCATTCCTGTTTGTGAGCCAGTCTCTTCCTTCTCCTGCACTGTGAGAGGTTTGTCCTGTGGTTTTCTTTTCCCCTCCCAGATGTTTCAGTTGTTTAATTTCTATTTACAGTCTTCCTGTTTTGCCAGTGTATCTAAAGCTCAGGCTGCAGTTCAGTGGTGTAGAAAGAACTGGAGTTTTCACTTGGTTTGGTTGCATATAGTTTATGTGTCTGTTCTGAGGTTCAATTTTGGGGCTGTGCCATGATGCTGGTGGGAAAAAAATGATCTCTGATTTAAAACTGGGCTTTTTAAAGGCTTCTTTTCAAGGCTGATCATGTCCCTAATCTCTGTTGTGCCACAAGACAAAGGGCAATCCTTGGGGGAGACAAAGTGGGAAGGGAAGTCTGGTTTACACACACCTGTCCCTGTCTTGGGAATTCAGGATGGTCCCTCCTGGTCAGGAGGGGACTGGCAGATCTGGTGGCAATGGTGACATCCCCAGCCACGCAGAGCTCCCAACACTGGAAATCGTGACAGCTGCACTTCCTCTCTGCTCCTGTGCTGAGTCAGGGACATGAGGGTCATTGTCACGTGGCTGCAGCGAGCACGAGTGCTCTCTCTGCCAGCAGTGCCCCCTTGTCCCCTGCCCTGTGTGGCTGTGCATGGCTTTCACAGGGGCTCTGAGCTGGAGAAGGTCGGTCTGAAGGAGCTTTTTGAGTGTGTGTTGCTGTTACATCTGCTGTTAGACTTGCATGGAGTCCTGTTTATGAGAATCTGGGAAGCAGTCCTTTGGTAAGTGTTGCTGGATGTGTTGGGTGGGTGGTGGAGAGGGAATGGGTGCTCCAGAGCTTGATGATGGTGAGATAAACAAGAGGATCTCATTGAGCAGGGGTGGCTTGGCTCCAAACCACTACCTGCTGTCCCTGCTGGTGTTCAGCTGAGACAGGACCTTGCTGTGGGCTGGGAAGGCTTCTCTGCCTGCTCCCTGCTGAGCTCCCTTTGAATGGAGCCTGGCACTGGTGCCAGTGTCGGGCAGAGGGTGACTGGTGGCATTGCACGTTTGTCACGCAATTCATCTCCGACTCTGTCACTGCCGATTTCCTCTCTGCCCACGTTGCAGAACAGAAGTTCCACCTGCTGCTCCTGTGCTTATCTGCAGGTGTCCAAAGGGTGCTGCTGCTTGGGAAAACTCTGGGTGTTTTGATGGCTCAGGGGTGCAGCCCTTGTGCCAGCCGCGCCAGGGCAGGCGGCGTCTGCAGGGTGTGTGTGTGGGGATTGTGGAGATCCCTCTCTAGTGTGTTGGGCTGGAATCAGGGGCTCCTTGGTGCTACAGCTGGTGCTGGGGATCGATTATCAGAGGTGGGAGCAATGAGCAGCCCTGGGCTGTGCTTGCTCAGCAGTTTTCCTTCTCCTTCCCCTCTCGGCGAGGCTGACGCTGCAGGTCAGGGTGTGCTGATGGTGGCACAGGGCAGAGTCAAGCACAGAGCTTGGTCATTTATTTCTGGGGCAAGAGTCACAGGCTGCAGTCCTGGTCTGGGACTGGGAAGTCCAACTGAGGTACTTGAAACCCATCACATATATTACATTAAAAAAAAAAAAAAAGGCTACTTCAGTATCAAAAGAGACAACTTCCTGCCCATATTGCCAATTCAGCTTCAGAGCCAAGGCTTTTGGTTACTAGGAGATACCACAATGTGACTTCCAGAAGGGGAAACCTCCCAGCCACGTTTTGTGATTGTGGTGCTGTGTCCCAGGGTGCTTTTGGGGGCATCCTGATGCACCATCTCCTGATGCAGGGAAGGAGAACAAATCTCTTCAGGTTGTTGACCACTTGGCCTTCATCACTCCTGTCTTGTTTGTTGTAATGCTGTTTATATGTGTATATATATTTAAGTGTTTTTAATCTGTGACCTTATAGCACCTGTAGTCTGTATGGAAATCATGGGGAATTTGAGGATGCCTGGCACTAAGAGTGCTTCCAGACCTTTTTTTTTTTTTTTCAAGGTGTGCATGAGAATAAGGAATACATTTCATTTAATATGAGGATGAGGTACATCTGTCTGCTAGCACAGAGCTGTGCAGAGAAGGTCCCTGATGATTTGAATTATTGTGAGCTGCCATGTATCAAGCAAATTCTCACATTCAGGGGCTGGAAAGCTGTGCTAAAACACAGCATTAGTTGATTGCAATCTTTCAAAATGTTGTGATTTTACTGTGTGATGTAGATGCTCACATCTTGCTGAGACTGATGGCTTTGCTGTGTGCACAAACAGGGATTCAGGAACTGGAGCCACCATTAAAAAAAAGCCCCAGGGATATGGATATCTTGTCTTACCTTGATTGAAGATACAATAAACACTGTGGATAAAATGACCACCCTTGAAACTGTTGTCAGGGAAAGTTTTACTTCTGCATCATAAATTTCCTTTTCCTTTTAAAAACCTAGTTTGATTCTCCCAAGGCCCTTCCAGAGACAACAGGATTCCCAGGATAGCTAAATTTCAAGTAAGGGTCAGATTTCTTTTCACTGGAAGTTGATAAAGGACATGTATTTGAAAATGAGTTGCTGTGAACTTCTAGAAAATAGTTGTTACAGCCACCTAGGTGAAACAGATAAATTGAGGAATAATCTTCCTGTGCTGAGTGAATTGAGTTCAATAGTTCCTGAGTTATGGCAACCCTTAAAAAAAGAGAAATAAAGCCTAATTTCACATCCTTTGCCTTTCTCTTGCTATATCTGAGCAAACCTTTTCCTGAGGGTAGGAGTGGTAAAGGGAAAATAAAAAGAAGAATCTGTAGCTGGGATATAAAGCTTGACCAACCAAATGTCCAGGACCAGAGAGTGCCCAGCATCCAAATTGAACAGCTCTTGTGCCTTGATCCATCACTAGGCCATGACCATGTTTCCTCCCAGGGTTAGAGGTCAGTGTGGAAACTTTGTGCTGTGGAGATTATGAATGAAGAGAGGAGAGCAAACTAGGCTCTGCTCCATGAACCTCCTGGAATGTTCCCTTCCCTGGCTGTGGGCAGTGAGTGAGTGGGTGGCCTGGCTGCAGCTGCAGGGTTCCCCTTTGAAGCCCTGGAGAGCTGCAGCGTGGTCAAGGCAAGGAGATAGCACAGCTTCCACCCCCACCCACATCCACGCAGGCAGCATTCCTGGGAGCTGCCTCTCTCCAAGGCAGCACTGCTTGGGAGAGCAGACCACCTCTGGGGGGTTGAGAAAGCCAAACCCCACTGCTCTCGGGGCTGAAGCTCTGCTGCTTTGAGCACAGTGATGAATTTTGGCTGGTGACAAAGCCCTCACCTGGCTGAGGAGAGCACAGGCTCATTCTTGCCCTCCTTCTTTGCTCACACAGGGCAGCTGATGAATATCCATGTCTGAGCTCTCTGGAGCTGGGAATTGCTGTGGGCTGGATGCTGCTCACCACAGGCGTGTCTGGTTTGGAACTCTCCTCCATGTGCTCTTGGTGGCAAGGGAGGCTGCTGTCCCCTGTGCAAGGAGCCTTTCCCAGGGCTCAGCTGCTGCTGGGTTTGGTGCTCAGAAGGGAAAGAGCTGCAGCTCCTTGCCCAAACCAGCTCAGCGTGGTCTCCATCAGCCTTGTTTTTATTCATGGCTTCCTCTGAGCAAAGGCTTGTCATTGCTTTATGTGCCTTGGGATTTTCAGGGAAAGTGAGTGAAAGACAGACTGTTCTGAGGATAATGACACTGACATGGCCATCACTGCCCTGTGTGAGGGGAATTGTCCACCCTTGTGTAATTTGGGCAAATGAAACTGCTGCTGAAAAAACCAACCCACCTTGCAGAGTTGGAGATATTTGCTCCTGCCTGTGTCTGGGCACCGATTCCTCCATCTCTTTGCAGAGTGCACAGGCAGCAGTTGAGGCTCCCTAGGAACCATGGACCACTGGCCCTCAGGGCTTCTTTGCCCTGAGATGTAATGAGCAATTCAAGTGATGAGTGAGATGGCAAGAACCAAAACCCCAAAACTCTGGGAAATGAAGGGTTGCCTGGCAGGTTTTGGTTGAGATTGGCTGAAATTCTTATAGGTTGGATGGCAGAGGGGAACAGAAGAAGAGCTTGTAATTAAAATTTCTGAACTTTCATCAGCAATAAAAGCAAGATACCAGCAACATTTTTTCCCCGACAGCATTCCCCTGGTGCTGGTTGCCAGGCAAACTCCTTAGTGATTTGCTGGAACCACATGAGGAGGAGAGGGATCCTCCTGGGACCTGTGCCTTTTTGGCAACTAAGGCCCAGTTGTGGAGGCTTTAACTAACAGTTTAGTCTACAGTTGTACTGAAGTAACATCCAGCTCTTGCTTGGCTCCAAGACCCAGCGATGGAAAGCCTGTTTGCAAGGAGGGAGGACAGGGTGACCTGTCTGGAGGAGAGAAATGTGCAATTTGCTTGTCTGCAGTCACATCACTCTTGTTTTTCTTCCAGCACCCTGTCTGGGTGTCTTCTGTGGAAACCTAACAAGAAGCTTTGCAGTGGTGTTTTAGTGCCCTTTGTAATGCAGTTACTTGCCAAGTTCTCTGCCAAATGAAACTTCTTGTGGGGTTGAGCACTGATTGGGTTCCTAGACTACCCACCCAGGGTCACTCCTGTGTGGCTGTGGACTTCTCCCTGTGCTCCACAGAGTGCTTTTTATAGCTGATGCCCTGTGACACAGGGTTGTCTGGAGCTGCACTTCCCTTCTGAGGGTAACAACAGGGGGTTGATCTTTGCTGAAGGTTGTACCTTGTCTCTCTCATTAGTGTACCCTAAGCATCACCTTCCCTTTTCTTCCCAGCTCCTGAATGTGTTAGCATAACCTTCAACTTCAGTCACTTCTATTTCTCAGCTGTGGCACATATCCTTTCTCTCCTGCAGCACCACCATGGCTCTGAGGCCCTTTTCTGGGTGTAAGTTCAAATGTCCATGATCTCCTGGGTTGGCAGGATGCCCAAGTACAAGGAGAGAGTCACTTTGCCCTTCCAAATCAAGTTTTGATTGGAAGTTTTGAGTTAATTATCTGTTTACTTGGACAGAGTGTGTCCTTGCATGTAGGGAAGATAATCTTGCCATCTGGATTAGGGTCAGAAGAGTTCAGAGTTTTGGCACAGCAGTGGGAGGGAGGGAGGGATGGGTGGCTCCCAGGGGAAGGACAGGGGCCATAGGGCTGTTGGGTATTTGAGGGCTGGGTGTTCACCCTTGTGCTATCACAGACTCTGGGTATGATTGTGGGCAAGGCCCAAACTGCCTAAACTCTGCCTTGGTAAGTGGAAAGGAGTTGGGAGATGGAAGTTAAACTGGGAGAGATCATGGAGGGAACTGGGAACCTAAAGGCCCAGGAAGAGCTGGGTAGTAAATCCAATCTGCAATGGAATCAGAAGTATTCCTAATTTATGTTGTAACAGCCTGCTGTGGGGATGCTCACGGGAGTTGGTGGCACAGTCCTGCTCTCTGGTCTGTCAGCACAGCAGTGGGGCCAGCCCATCCTTCACCTTTTGGGAAGGAGGGAGAAAGCCTCAGATCTGTGGGGTGACTGGAAGAGTGGAGTCATCCCCCAGTAACACAAATACTTCAGATGGATCAGCATGGATCCAACAGGAAGGGGAAAGCTTGGTGGGACACCTTGGGGCACAGAAGAACCTTGCAGAGTTGTGATGCAGGGCCTCTTTCCAAAGAGATGTTGGGCAGCCTTGTGCTCCTGAGACTAAGTGTAAAGCAAAAAGCATTTTTCTTGGTGTCCTTTAATGCTGTCCCACGTGGCTGCTGGTGCTCATTGCTTTTCCTTGCTCACAGTGCCTCTGCCTGCCATGGGAGACCCCAGCATGGACCCGACCATCTCTGCTGCTGACAGCACTGCACAGCAGGACTCTCTCTTCAGCATGATGGACGTGTTCCTCATCTCCCTCATCACTGGACTTTTTACCTACTGGTTCTTCTTCCGCAAGAAAAAGGAGGAAGTGCCTGACCTCCCCAAAATGCAGTCAGTGTAAGTAACAGCTCCCAGGCTGTGTGGCACCGGTGGAGCTTTTCTCTCTTGCTTGTGGTGGGTTCTGGGAGGCTCAGCTGAGTTGTGGGAGGTGGGAGAGGAGGCGTTTCTCTGCCCTCAGCTGCTCTGTGCTCTGCTCACAGTGCAGAAATCGCGGTGGAAGAGCCGGGCTGCAGTTCTGCCTTACCCCACCGTGTGGCCCAAATTGGGAATTGGCCTTTCCCGAGCAAGGCAGGAAAGCCTCTGGCTGTACTTCAAAACTCTTATGGATTTAATTCTCGGTGTTTTCTGGTAAATGTCACATATAGGTAAATCTGGATAAAGGTGGACATGCTCCTAAACAGGTTTCCTATTGGAGATTTTATCTACCCTTAACTGTGAAGGAAAGGAATAGTCTTGGGGAGCTGGGAGATAGTTCCTGGGATAAGCTGCTTGGCAGCTCCTGTAAAACTTGGTTGGCTTTTGATGCCAGGCTACCACAGCAGTGGGTGACTGGAGTTAGAGAGGGAGAGCTTTGTTCCACGCTGTCTTCTGCAAAGGGCTTGGGACCATGAACGAGCTGTGCAGGTGGAGACCTGGATGCATTTCGTTCCTCATATCAGTCACATTCCAAACTTAGTATCAGTTTTCTGCTGGACTTTGTAGCTCATTCTTTGTTTCTGGCGTTGCAGGAGGTTGGAAAGTGCGTTTTCTGGCTGGGAAGGTTTTAAAGGGCAGCAGTGTCCCTGGCTGTGGTACCTTGTGCAGATGGGTGCACACATGGCTGGCAGCAGCCCAGCTGCCTGTGCCCGCCCAGCTTTACCTTGGGAATGTGTTCTGTTGGATTGCTGGGATGCTTTCCCTCCCATGCCTGCCAGCCAGGGCTGTGTGTGTCAGTGCACGTGGTCACCTTTGGGGATAGTAAGAGTGGCTGTGCTGCAGTGAGAGCTGGGCTGGCTGGGGAAAGGCCACTGCCCATCTGAAATTGGATCCTGCCATGGCACAGCCTGGGCTCCCGTGCTCCCCGTCCTTGTGACTGATTCCAGCTACAGCCCATCATGTGCAGCTCTTCCAGAGGCTGTGGTGACCTTGCAGAGAAGCTTTGACTTCTGCTTGTGTGTTACCACCTTGTTCTGCTGCAGGGCCTCAGCACGTGGGCTTCCATCCCAGCCTGGCTGCAGGTCCTGGCTCTGAGCTGCCTCACAGGCACTTTGTTTCCTCTGTGGGGTCTGTGCTGCCTTCTCTGTCCCTCTGAGCAGTGGCTGGAAGGGAGCAACTGCTCCTGGTGGGAGATGTGGGACAGCAGCACCTCCTGTTGCTGAGAACCAGAGAGGTGAGGTTGTTCTGCAAGTTCTCTGACATAACTCCACTTCAGAAAAGTGTCAGCCAGGCAGGTGCAGAGTGAGAGGAGGCTGTGAAGTGGTTTTTCCCTGTACCCTGCTGCAGCCCTGCTGTGGTCATTGTATCAAGCTGGTCCGAGGGCAGTGTGACCCTAAAAGCCAAGGCTGTGGCTGGTGGCACATCCATTCTTCAGGACAGAGACAGTGACTTCCTGCAGCTTTTGCAGTGGGATTTTGTGGGACGCCTGGAACTGGGAGGAAAATGAATGGGAAAACAAGCTTGGTCAGCCTTGGGTTTCCTCCCCTCCTGTAATCCTTGAATCTGGGGTGGAGTTTCCTTTCTGATGAACAAACAAATCAGGATCACACTGTCAGCCTCTGCTTGTGGCTGGCTGGATATGGCAGGTGGGCCCCTGGGCAGGCAGGGAAGCTGTCCCAGACCCATGAAGGCAGAGAGGCTTCAGTGGGACTGTCTCTGGCTGGAGAGCCTTGACCTTTAGAGGGGTTACATTCCTCAACTCGTTCTCTGCAGCTCTGCCAAAGTGCCCTGAACTGCTTTATCTGATGGCATTGGGTGATGATTTCTGTTGTGTCACTTTGGCCCCTCAGCTTCAGCCTCAGAATTCTGGAGGATGAAGGTGCTGAATAACAATTCAGACACATCACAGTGGCTGCTGCTTTAACGATTTGTTTGCAATACTGAAGAGTGCAAGCAGAGTCTCTGACCTAAACACAGCACCCAGTATCTCAGTGCCCTTCTGGGGTTTTTGAGAGCAGCACACCTTCATAAAACCATGTCAGCTCAGCAGGGTCTGCAAAGGAGATGCCACTGTTGTTACTGCCCTTGATTGTGGAAGAAGAGATGTGTGGTTGAGATGCCCTGTTCTGGGTGGCAGCTGGGCTGGGTTCTCTCTGCCTGGCCTGGGAATCATGATCTTGCACCAGCAATGCATCTCCAGGTTCAGCCACAGCTCAGAGAGGCATCAGGCTGCTGATTGTCACCCTTAAGCCAAGGGGAGCTGTTTTCCTGCCCAAAGTGCCCACAGAAGGACAGAACCCAGCACATGCAGTGGTTTCCCACAAATGAGGTGTCCCGTACCTGTGATGTGTAACACGTATGTGTGGGCCAGGCTGGGATCCCACTGACTGAGCATTGCTTGTGTTTTGACCGTTTCAGGCTTAATTAAAACCACCAGAGCAGCCCTCCCTGCAGCCTGCTCTGCAGATGTCATTAGGGAGAGCAGCTCTGGATCGCCACGCAGCCACGGCCACCGCGCTTCCTCGCAGGGCCATTGCTGGGGAACGCAGGAATTTATTTTTGTTCTTTGGCTGCTCCTCCTCTGCAAGTTTCTCAATCACAGATTTCTTTCTCTTCTCCTGTCCCCACTCTGCAGACAATAGTCCTGGGGAGATGCAGGTAGGACAGCCATTTGTATGCTGAGTATCACTCTCTCCCTTCTCCCCCCTCTTTAACATTGTTTGGGGTAGAAACTGGCTTATCTCTGCTCTGCAGCTATGCAGAAATCCATTCCCTGGTACTTGTAGGGCTTCCTGTGACAGGAATTGCTCCAAGTCCTTAGCCTGATTAGCTCTCTGCTGCCTGTGCGTGTGTGTGTGAGAGAGACCATCTCTAATTTAATTTAATAGGATCCTGAGGAAAACAAACTCCTTTGAGCTGCCTCTGTAATGGCACTGCCATAGTTACCCGAAGCGTTGCTCACGCAGTGTCTGGAATCGTTTCATTCAGCTACAGCATCAAGCTTTTTTTTTTTTCCTTTTTTTTTTTTCCTTTTTCTTTTTTTAAATAAAAGAATATATATAAAAGCAGCTGTGATATAAACAGTTTCCAAGGGAACGAGGCTGGGGGAGGGTTTTGTGTCCCGTCCCCTGCTCCGTGCGGATGGGAGAGGGACGTGTGCTGCGGAGGATCCTGGGAGGTTTCATTCTCCACTCCTAATTCCTTTCTGCCACTGCTGCCAGATGTTGCAGTTTCTCAGGACTGCGCAGATCCACTCAGTAACTTCCAAAGCCCCACCAGGAGGATCGGAGTGGACGGGACCACTCCTGCTATGACCCGTGCCGGGACCT
The DNA here is from genome assembly GCF_009819655.1 of Sylvia atricapilla. Taxonomy (NCBI): domain Eukaryota; kingdom Metazoa; phylum Chordata; class Aves; order Passeriformes; family Sylviidae; genus Sylvia; species Sylvia atricapilla. The sequence continues at coordinate 5,106,785 of NC_089159.1, read as the reverse complement.
TTTGTGCCGGCTCTCTTCTCCTCAACAAAAGGCTGACGCTCGGTTTTAACGCCCAGGAGGAGCAGAATGGAAAGGCCTGTGTGCCTGTGGCTCCAGAGCTAAGTTAGATCCGTCCCCCCACAGCTCCCTTTGCAGACACACGGCCGCCCTGGACTCTTTGTCTGCCTCCTCCCTGCCCTGCCATGGGCTGTGTGTACTCGGCTCCGCAGGAAGAGCCGGCCGTGGCCAGGTGAGTTACTCTGCCCGATGGGCTGGTGGGATCCTTCCAGCTCCAAAGCTGGGTGGAGTGGGTGCCTCCTCCCTCTGCAAGAGAAGGAGAAGGAAGGGGAAAGGCTCTGCTTGGAAGCAGGCTGCTCCAGAGGAGACCCTGCTGTCGGTGCTCGGTTTCTGTGCAGCATCCAGGCTGCATCGTCACTTCTGGGTGTATCTGTGCTTTCAGCAGAAAAGCCGTGGGAGCAGGAGCTTTCTGAAGGAGAGGTGTTCAGCTGAGACAGACTTTGGTATTGTTGATGAGCTGTTGGGAGCTTCGTCCCCTGTCCTTTCTTTCTCCTGGGACCAAAGTGACAGAGAGCCTGGGAGTTGTTTGCGCTGTGGGCTCTCACCAAGGGTGGGAGAGCTGTAAAAGCTACAGGCTCACTCTGACAATGGGGTTAATCCCCTTCCTCCACCCAATGCTCCTTCTAGTGCTGGTAGCTGCTACCCTGAGCTGTGTAAGCTGTAAGAGCAGTCCTTGCTGAGGACAAACTTTCTCTTCCAAGTTTTCCTGGCAGAGCAGTGCAAATGAGTGTAGTTTCTGCCTTTGGTGCCTGTGTGTTTTCGCTGCTCAGATTTTCAGGCCACCCTGATGAAGCAATTTCAGGGAGTTGTGTAGCCTTTTTTTCCAAAGCCAGGCTCATTATTTCTTCTGTATCTGAGCCACAGCCTGTTCTCCAGCACTCACTTCAGTGCAGGGTTGCCTCCTTTGAAAACGGACGAGTTCCATGTGCTGCTCCCTTTTCTCTTCCAAAGGGAGCTTGCTGAAAGGATCTAAAAACTTTTCTTCTTCTCCTCCTTTAAATGTATTTTGTTTAGTAGTTAACCCAACAGTTGTTTTAATTGGATCTCGTTTGCAGAGGGCAGGAATTAAAGAAGTTCACCAAGGAGCCAAAAACTAAGTGAGAGCTGTGCCTTGAGAGCTCTCCCGAGCCCCTGTCCTGGCTGCAGCGTGGGCAGGGATGGGGCTGCTCCCTTGAGATATTTGTGCTATCCCCGTTCCCAACAGGGGACAAATGACAACATGGGGAGACTGTTAACTGCTGAGAGAGCCAAGCAGGGGTGTGAAGCAGCTCTCCTGGGAGCAAGGCTGCCTTGGGGAGCATTTTAGGGTCGGCTTAACTTGTCCTTTGTGTGTGCTTTGTCTTTTGTATGAGACTAGTGGTGCTCAGAGGTGTCAGGCCCAGTTAGGGAGCTCCTTGATGCCTTTGGGTATCAAGGGGTGGTCGAGGGGATGTTTTGTCCCCCACCCTGCTGCTCTGCGTGTGTGTGCTTTCCACAATTGCCTCGGCACATCCGCCCAGAGGATCTCTCCCTCTGGGCTACAGAGTTGAGGAAACTGTTAGCAAGCTCTTCACATTCTTACATGGGCTGGAGCCAAAACCATTTGCTTTTTGCCTGGAGGCTTCTCTCTTCCCACAAGAGACCCGGCCTTGCATTCTTCCACTGTGGAATGGGAATGGGTCCCACATTCATCTTCCCTGCTACTGAAGTTTTGGTGGAGAGGACAGCAAGGGAGCTCCTGTCCTTGCCTGCTCTGAAAAGCTCCCAGCACTTAATTGTGACTGTAGCTATGGTCACCTCTGCTTGTGAGGCTCCCAGGGTCCCCAGGACTGGGCTGTCTTCACTCCATGACACTGAAAATCCAAAGATGTGCTAAGGATAGCAAAGCTCTTCTGGCTCCCTCCCTAACAGGGCAGCCACAGCAGTGTGAATCCCCACCTCCATGTTCCTGGCTCTCCCTTCCAAGCTAGGGAAAGCCATGTCCATACAATAATGCAAATGTTCTGTGCAGGAGATCCATCCTGGAAATGGGAACTCCTCATGGAAGGAGCTCCACAGGACCTTGGCTGGCAGTGGTTGCCTTGCTGGGAGCTCTGTGGGTCTGATCAGCTGTGTGTGCCAGCTCTGAAACTCATGTCTGGTGTGCTGTTTTGAGGTTGAAACAGCTGGTTTTTAGCTCTGTTTGACTTCAGGTTTGGGGGATGTGCCCTGGGGAGCATGGCTCAGGACTGATCCTGCCTGCCCACGGTGGTGTGGGAAGCAGGGAGTTCTCCATCCCCTTCTTTCAAACCATGGCTTGGCCCCCGAGACTTATCTGGAGACTTGCTCCTCTGAGGTCCTTTAATGTGCTCAGCTGTGAAACCTCTCAAAGCAGTTGATAAAGGTTTCCTGGTGGGAAGGACTGAGTGCCTGGGCTTTTCCTGTGGGAGAATTCACGGATGGGGTCAGAGAGGGGCTCAGCTTTTCCCTTCTACTCCAACTCCCTGCTCTGTGGTTGTGTACAGAAGCCCTGTGGTTGTGCAGTGGCCATCCCTGGTACAGGGACAGGGTAAATAACAGTGGTCAGTGGGGATTCACAGCCTTTTGGGCAGCTTTCCTGAGATCTGGAGGCCACTTGCGTATTCCTGACCTCAAAAATGAATGTGCTCAGCTGAAATGAGGTTCCTCCTGTCTTTCAGAGTAGCTCCAGTGAGGGACAGCAGCTTCATCGAGAAGATGAAGAAGACGGTAAGCTGCTTGTTCTGCCTCCAAGGGCTGCTGGGGAGGTGGGGGAGCTCATGGCCATCCCAGTTTCCTCTGGAAACTGTCAGCAGGAGGAGCTGGTTTGGATACAGACATATGCCTGCTGCTGAGAGCATCCAGAGGAAGGCTGTGTGAGCAGCCAGGAATAGCTCTTTTAGTCTGTGCCTGAGAGTTGTTCTTGGAGAAGAAATTAAAGTGAAAATTCGGTGGAAAAAAATAATGTAATATGAGATCAAAGTCAAGAGGGAAATGGCAGAGACTTGAAAGTCATTGGCTGGCAGTTGTTTATCTGTGTGGTTGGTTCCCAAACTGGCTGGCTGTGGAATGGGAATTGTTGTGCACAGAACTGTCAGCTTTTGACTGTGCTGCTCTGGACACAGGAGGAAGCAGAGGAAGAAAAAAAAGGCTGGATGCATTTTCCATTTTACTTCAAAGTAGCTGGCTTGCAGCAGAGCAGGAGCTCTGGTGCTCAGGCACCTGCCCAGAGCCTTTGGCAAGTTCTGCATTCTCATCCAGGGTGTTCCCTCTTTCCAGGAGTCACGCTGCAGCCTCAGAGTTGAGAATAAATCTGGAAGATTTATTCTTTGCCTTGGGTTTTAGTCTGACCTGAGTCTCCCCTCTGAGAATGGCAAGAGTCATGTTCTCATTAGCAACTCAGCCTTGAGTTTTCTGCCAAACCCTTGGAGTCCTGCACAAGCACAGACTCCTGGTTGCCTTTAGGTTTGCAGTCCAGGATTCCTGATCTCAGGCATTTCCTTTGTCTGTGCTTCATCCATGCATTTGCCAAATGACTAATCAGCATTTAAAAGGGATTTTTCTTTTTCCCCAGGGCCGAAATATAGTGGTTTTCTATGGTTCCCAGACGGGCACAGCAGAGGAGTTTGCCAATCGCCTCTCCAAAGATGCCCATCGCTATGGCCTCCGGGGCATGGCAGCAGATCCAGAGGAGTATGACCTGGTAATTTAGCCCTGAACAGCCTTGGGATAGCAACAACCTTTTAGTTCCCCCAAAAACAATCCAATGACCCTGGCCAAAGGACAGTTGTGTCATTTAGGGGAGAAAAGATCAGCCTGAGAGATGCAGATACGGGCTCGGTCCTTGCCATTCTGCATTCTTCTGGTCTCTTAAAGCCTTGCATGGAAAATCCCATTGCCTTTCTAGTGGAGTAGAAATACTGACTTGCAGTCCAGTGAGGGTGGTTGCCTTTATTTTCCCTGCCATTTTGGGTGGGTTTGGCCTTTCCCAGCCCCTTCTGTAAACGCATGGTGCTGTTCACACACATATGCTGTGGGAATAGGAATTGCCCAACAGCCACAATGTGGGAATCCTTGAAAATTCCTTCTTTCCTCTGGTTGCAGTCGGACCTGAGTCGCCTCTCTGAGATTGACAAGTCCTTGGCTGTGTTCTGCATGGCCACCTATGGAGAGGGGGACCCCACAGACAATGCCCAGGATTTCTACGACTGGCTGCAGGAGGCTGATGCTGACCTGTCGGGTCTCCGGTTTGCAGTAAGTGGCCCAGTTCCAGTTTTTGTGTTGTATTTGGGCAGGAAGGCCAAGAGCTCTCCAGGGTGGCTTGGGGAAAGGCCCAGCACGATGTCTGTGCCTTGTACACCTTGTCTAAGATGAGGTCTCTGCTGTCTTCCTGCCCAGGCTTTGTGGGCACTTGCAAATGTACATCTGGAGGCTTTAAATGCAAATGTCAGAGTTCTCTCTCCACTCTCTAAATCATGAGGGTTTCCTGGTATAAACAGCCCCAAACAGCCCTGCAGGCACTGAATACAAGTCTGTAAATGAGCTACAGGCTGCTGCTGCTCTTCAGAAGCTAATTGAGCAGCCTGGGGCCAGATCTTCTCCCACAAGTTAAATCACTTGGAGGAGTGTGTAGCTCCCTTCCCATGCTGAGCTGAATAACTGGCTGAGAAACAACCACCTCACCTAAACTCTGGCCAAATTCCTTAGGCAGCATAACATTATACAAATGAGAGTAAAATCCACTGGTGGAGATGTGAAGCTGCTCTGTGTGCAGCAGTGAGCAAACATATACTGTGTGGTTTGGTGGAGGCAAAGGAAAGCAATGGGTCTCCAGGCAGTCCAGGTTTTTACTGGTCCCACAAGGAGATGTGCAGGAGCTCTTGTGAGTGCATCCAGGCTCAGGAGAGGTGCTGGTGCCTCCTGACCACACACTCTCCAGCAGTAGATTCTTACTGGAGAACTTATGGGGAAGCTGGGAGAGGTCTCACTGTCTTTCTTCTGCGTCCTTTGTGGGGTGATACCTGCCCAGAAGATGTCAAATGGATAGGGAAAGTCCCACCTCCTGCTTCTCTGTGCTCATGAGTGTTCCCTTCCAGGTCTTTGGGCTGGGGAACAAGACTTATGAGCACTTCAATGCCATGGGGAAATACGTGGACAAGAGACTGGAGGAACTTGGAGCCCAGCGTATCTTTGAGCTGGGGCTGGGAGATGACGATGGCAAGTGAGTGCCTTGGGCTGAGGGCCTTGTCAGAGCTGGCTGAAAGCATCTTAAAATGGACCTTGGCAGGGAATTGGCTCCACTACCAAGACAGAAATAAACTCCACAGGGCTCATTGTTGGGGTTGGCATATGACACACTGAGTGTGTGTCTGCTGTGTCCCCCACAGTCAGCTCCCTGTGCACAGGGAGTATCCTAAGGGATCCTGTGTCTGGGAAATGCCACATCAGCTTTAAATGCACATGGGTACAACAGGAGCAGGCTTTGCAGCCTCCTCTGCCTTTGCCCTGTGTACCCTGTGTGGATAAACTCACCCATCCCAATGAATCATGCAGCTTAATCTCCTTGGGAGGTGTTTTTATGGTGGGAGGAAGCAATTTTCCAACTCAGACAATGAGATTGTTTTGTTTTTGTTTTTGTTTTTTACCTCTCTGTGTTCACCTGAGCACCTTGAGACATTACATCAATCTGTGGCTCTACCTCTAAGGTCTACAGGGCCTTATGGGAGGGATATGCCATGTGTGGAAGGCTCTGAGCCTGGAAAAATAAGTATAATCATGACCTTTTAGGAAGGCCACCTCATACCAGGAGTGGACAGCGAGGAGCTGAGTTTTTTAAAGACTGAGGCTAATAACAAAGCCTTCCTTGGCAGACCTGGGGAAGGGAGGGGTGTCTGGTGTAGCAACAGCTCCCACTCAGTGCTCTGCAGGCGCTTTCCTGGTATCTGTGGGTGTGTGGAGGTACCAAAGGGGCCTGGGTCTAAGGCAAATGCCTTTTCCCACAGTGCTGATAGGGGGACCACAGGGATCTCAGGTGGCTGTTCTGGGAATGGGGCTGGGTTATTGACTCTCTCTTCTGCCCTGGCTAGCCTGGAAGAAGACTTCATCACCTGGAGAGAGCAGTTCTGGCCAGCAGTGTGTGAGCACTTCGGGGTGGAGGCTACAGGAGAAGAGTCCAGGTGTGTTTGGGAGCAGCTCTTCTTGGGTGGCAGAGACTGGCCACCTCTGACTGGTGACTGTGTCATCAACCCTGGGCTGCTGTTCCCTTTCCTCTGCACTGCCTCCCTTTCCAGACTCAAGGAGGGCATGAGTGAAGTATAGCAGGGTGGGGCTGTTTGGCCTGAGCCTGTCCTGATGTGAGTCTGAGCCCAGCTCTGGATTTCTGTTCTGAGTGAGGAGTGGGTTTGGTTCCTTTGGGGCTGGTTGTGAGGCTCCAGAGAGGCTGAGGGTTCCCCTTGCTTTGGGCTTTCTGCAGAGTCTGCCTGGTCCCTTGTGTCTCAAGGGGAACAAAGGGGTAGAATTTGCAATTTTTTTTTTTGAGCTGCAGCAAATCCAGCAAAGGACATGGTGGTTCCAGCTGTTCCTTGTGGGTTCCAGTTTGACTTTTTTCTCTTTCCTCTCCCCTTTCCCCCTCCAGCATCCGGCAGTACGAGCTGGTGGTGCACACAGATGTGAACATGAACAAAGTCTACACGGGGGAGATGGGCAGACTCAAGAGCTACGAGAACCAGAAGCCGTGAGTGCCAAACCCCCTGGGCAGGGTCTATGTGGGGCAGGTCTTGCCTGGTGGCTCCTTGATGTTTCTAACAGCACCTGCTGTGCAGGCAGTGCCATTCCTGCAGCACAGCAGGTCTCTGCCCAAGAGAAATGGGCTCAGATCTCCACTGGGACTCTGAGATTGCCCAATTAATGACTCATTTGTGGTGAGGAGATGGCTGTGGTTACATGTGATGTTTGGCTGGTACATCCACAGCATCTCTCCTGAGCCTTTCCTTGCCTGTAGTGGCCAATGCATGATGGCTGCTGGCAGTATTGCTGTGGGGAGATGAGCTTTAAACATTAATTCCAGCCTGAAACATTTCTCTGAGATGTGATAATCCCTCCAATCCACTTCTGTGTCATGTGTCCTTAATGGGACAGAAGCTGTTGACTGCTGGGCTGTGCTGAGAAGGAAAAGCATCTGTTTTCTGTGCCAGTGTGGGGAGCAGCAGATCGTGATTTGGTTTGTGCTGTGCTGCAGCGTGCTTTGGAACAGGAACCAAATCATGGGAGCCTGCTCTGGAGTCAGAGGGAACGTGGCTGGATACAAGGAGCTCCATGAGCCTGCAGCAGAGTATCCCAGAACACTCTTGTCTTTCCTTCCAGCCCATTTGATGCCAAGAACCCCTTCCTGGCCCAGGTGACGGAGAACCGCAAGCTGAACGAGGGCGGAGAGAGGCACTTGATGCACCTGGAGCTGGATATCTCCAATTCCAAAATCAGGTACTTCCCTGGGGGAACTGGAGACTGCTGCTCTGTTTTGTCAGGGGCAAAGAGCAAAGGTGTGGCACCAGCCTCATCCAGCATTTCAGAAGGGGACCTTGCCCCTTAGCACTGCCCCTCTGGGCTTCTGTGCCAGGCTCCCCCTGCCAGGACTTGCTCCCAGCTCTTGCACTGCTTTTGGTCCATCCATCCCACATCCCTGTCCTACCTGAGCAGTCCCAGTGGCAGGAATTGTCCAGGAGGCACTCAATAAATGAGAGGGCAGTTGAGCTGGGAGAGAAGGGAGAGCTGGGGATTGTTCTTGCCTGTATTTGCCTGGGTTAGGTCTACAAGCATAGGGGGAATAACACCCTGTTCTTAAAACCCTCTCATTGGCTTCAATTCCTTAAATTGTTAGGAAGTCATGAATCCAGGTGGCTTAACATAACAGCTGCAGAGGTTTTGAGGGGTTTTGCTCTGTTCTGTTGGGAAATTGACCTGTCCTTGCTGGAACTCTGGCAAAACTGCTGTTACCTGGGAGATCCCTTGTACAAACCCTGGGAAACCATTATCCCACAATGCCACTGTCACTGCTGGCTCTGTGGATCCTGATGGTGCAGGTCCTGTGCATCAGATGTCAGTGTTGTCCTGCTGCCTCCTGCAGCAGCCCCCTTGTGTTCAGTCTGAGCTGCTGGGGGTGGTCAAGCAGTGGGGCAGGAGTTCTATGTGCTCTCCTCCTGCTCTGTGCCAGGTATGAGTCTGGGGACCATGTGGCTGTGTACCCAGCCAACGACTCCTCCCTGGTGAACCAGATTGGTGAGATCCTGGGCACGGACCTGGACACTATCATGTCCCTAAACAACTTGGATGGTGAGTATGGATGACCCCTGAGGGTCTCCAGTTCTCCAGCTGTGGCCTCTGTCCTTCACCCTCAGATGTCATGGGGCACCTGCAGGTGTCCCACGGCCCCTGTCAGTGTTGTGCTGTTTTAGCAGGGGCTCAGAGCCTGCTTGCTGAGATCAGCTGAAGTGGGTCAGTTGTGAAATGTGCTTAGTGAGCCCATTCAACAACAAATTATGTAACAGCACACTCCTAATTATGGAGCATCAGCCCACCAGAGCATCCTTCAGCAGCCTCAGAGCTCCTTAGAGCCCTGAGCATGTGAGATGTTCTTATTCAGTCCTGGGAGGAGGCACAGGCTTGGGGACTGAACAGCCAGCAGGGAGCACTTGTACTGATCCAAAGAGCCCTTCCTGAGTAGTATTCCCAGCAGAGTCAGCCTCTGGCAGGAGGGAGATGGCAGCTGCTGTCCATCACACTCTTGGAGCAGCACAGGCAGACCTGAGGCAGCAGATGTGTTGGCCTAGAAGCCTGAGAGAGCTCCTGGTTTCTAGAGAGGAAGTGGATTTAATGCATTGCTGGAGCCTGTGGCCCCCTGTGCAGTGTCCTGTGCTGTCCAGCCTCACACTGTCATTCCTGTCCCCTATGGACCTCTCAAGGTTGAACAGAATGACTCCAGCCTTGACTGCTGGCACAGCTGTACGTGGCTGACAGAGCCTAAGGACACTTTTGAGGCCAGATCTCATGGAGCCTGAGGCCAGAGTGTCCATGGAAGGAAACCTAGGAAAGGCTTGCTGGACTGTGCATTCACATCTCAGGGCAGGGAGCTCCTTGGGGAACACAGGGCGTATTTTTTGCTGCTAAACCGTCAGGCAGCACCTGTGAAACACAAAATGGGCTGCTGGGAGATGGAGCTGCCGGAGGAGGGAGGTGGTCCAGTGTGGAGCTGGGGCTCTGACCCACAGGCTGCTCTCTCCTCCCTGAAGCCCACTCTGCTCTGTGTCCAGCCCTCACTGTGTGGCCGCCACAAAACCTCTTAACACAGCAGCGTGACGTGGTTGGTTTTTTAATTCTTTTTCCTCTGCCGCTTCTCCAGAGGAATCCAACAAGAAGCATCCCTTCCCCTGCCCCACGTCATACCGGACAGCCCTGACCTACTACCTGGACATCACCAACCCTCCCCGCACCAACGTCCTCTACGAGCTGGCCCAGTACGCCACGGACAGCGGCGAGCAGGAGCGCCTCCGCAAAATGGCCTCCTCTGCTGCCGACGGCAAGGTGGGAGCACTGCCCTTCCCAGCCGGGGCTGGGGCATCCCCAGAAGGCACCCAGAGAGCCGAGGGGGTGCTGGTTTGCGTGGGGAGGTTGTGATGCCCGTGCTCTCCTTGCCTGCAGGCGCTGTACCTCAGCTGGGTGGTGGAGGCCCGCAGGAACATCTTGGCCATCCTGCAGGACATGCCCTCCCTGCGCCCCCCCATCGACCACCTGTGCGAGCTCCTGCCCCGCCTGCAGGCCCGCTACTACTCCATCGCCTCCTCCTCCAAGGTGGGTGTGCTTCCAGCAGGGAATGTGGCTTCTCCTGGTGACATTTGCTGTGAGAGGGGCAGATTTAGTGATCTCTGTGCGTGGAGTTATCCCAGTTTCCCACAGGGACTGTGGAGAGTCCCATGCTGCAGCCAGGTGTGCCCTGATACCCCCACACTCTCTGGAGCCCTGCTCCTCTTTGCCCATTTGCCTGGCAAGGTGGTATTTTAGGGATGGGTCAATAGTCACTTTTGGCAACCTCCAGGAAAGCTCAGTGGTCCTGTGATGAATTGAGGACAAGACAGGAGCCCTGTGAGGAGCACACAGGGAGGAATATCTGTCTCAATGTTAACATGAGGCTAAACTTCTCCCCATTCCTGAGCACAAGGAAGCAGTGTGGGGCTGCTAGGGCTCCTTCTCTGCCTGGTTCCAGCATCTCTTCCCTGCAGGTTCATCCCAACTCCATCCACATCTGTGCCGTGACGGTGGAGTACGAGACCAAGACGGGCCGGCTGAATAAAGGGGTGGCCACCAACTGGCTGAAGAACAAGGTTCCTGCCCAGAACGGGAGCAGCTCCCTGGTGCCCGTGTACGTCCGGAAGTCGCAGTTCCGGCTGCCCTTCAAGCCCAGCACACCCGTGATCATGATCGGGCCGGGCACGGGCATCGCCCCCTTCATGGGCTTCATCCAGGAGAGGGCTTGGCTGAAGCAGCAAGGTGGGTGCCCAGGGGCTGGAGCTGCTGCAGGACTCTCTGGGGCCAGTCAGTGTCTCCACAGTGCAGCTTTGCTGCTCCTGTTGCTGGTGGGCTCAGCCAAAAGCAGAGTGGTGGGGCAGGGTGAACAGAGCTGAGTGGTTTTGTCTACGGGAGGATGCTTTGTCCTTCTCTTGGGCACAGAGGAGGTTTAGGGGTGGACAGACCTGGGGCACTTCTCTGACCTTTGCCACCACCACACCTCCAAATAATCACAGTGAGGTCACTCAGACTCGATTCTAAAGCTTGTGGCCACTTCTGGGAATCAGTCCTGAGCTTCCCCTTATAACCAGAGACCAAAGTGCAGCTCTGCAGGCCTGGGGTGGGGGAGAGCACAGGGCTGGGGGCTGCTGGGGGTGTCAGGACAAGGAGAGGTTGGGAGGGGCCAGGGCTGGGGGCTGGCAGGGCCCAGCTGATGGGGACTGTGTGACCCTGCAGGCAAAGAGGTGGGTGAGACAGTGCTTTATTATGGCTGCCGCCATGAGCGTGAGGACTACCTGTACCGGGAGGAGCTGGCCCGCTTCCAGAAGGAGGGAGTCCTCACCCAGCTCAACGTGGCCTTCTCCAGGGACCAGGCTGAGAAGGTACCACCCTGTTCCCCCCTGTTCCTGCTGCCTGCCATCACTCCCATGGCAGGCAGGAGCACCCGGCACTTCCCCTGTCTCCCAGAGCCATGAGCACAGCTTTGGCTTCCCTCCCTCTCAAAGGTCTGTGGTGTGAGGGCTCTGCTCCTCTCTCCTCACTCCCACTTTTTCCTGCCAGGTTTATGTCCAGCATTTACTGAAGAAGAACAAGGAACACGTCTGGAAGCTGGTTAACGAGGGGATGGCTCACATCTACGTGTGTGGGTAGGTTTGGGGACAGGACGGGGATTTGGGGGCAATATTCCCATTCTCAGGAGAAGGAGTGTGACTCCGTTTCCCCAGCTGTGCATTACAAGCCCTGGGAGGGTTATACTGTCCAGGTTCAGAGGAGGGCAGGGGGCTGGGGTGAGCAAACCCTCTGTGTCCAGAGTGGGAGGTGACAGGGCCCTGTGGCTGTGCTGTGGTGTCTCACTCACACTCCCGTTTGCAGCGACGCCCGGAACATGGCCCGGGACGTGCAGAACACCTTCTACGAGATCGTGTCCGAGTTTGGGAACATGAGCCAGCCCCAGGCCGTGGACTATGTAAAGAAACTGATGACAAAGGGCCGCTACTCCCTGGATGTGTGGAGTTAAGAGCGGGGCTGGCGGGGCCGGGGAGAGAACAGGTCCCCAGGAGTGGGCCAGGGGAGCTGGCAAGTGCCTGCTCACCCACTGCTGCTGTGGGTGATGGTGTTGTCCCCATCCCACAGCTACCCCAGTGTCACTCCCAACCCTTCCTGGGGCCGCAGCAGCCCCTCGGGGCAGGCTGTGGACCCAAGGGGTGGAAAGGGTTGAGAGGGGCAGGGGGGTAGCTCAGGCTGCTGTCCAGGAGCTGCAGTGCCACGGCACCTCAGGGTGCACCCCATGGCACCAGCGTTTTGCCTTGAGGCCAGGGCCATCAGGGACACAGCTGCTGTGGGGCAGGAGGGCTGGACACTGCCAGGGAGTCCTTCCCTGAACGTGAAGTGTTGCCTTATCCCTGGGGCTGGAGCCCACCCTGGCCTGCAGGGACAGCAGAGCAGTGGAGGGGCTGTGCTCGGGCTGGGATCGAGGCTTTGCCTCCCTCCTGCCAGCCCTGTTTGCCCAGCTCTGGGATGTGGGGCTGGCAGCTGGCTCTGGGCACTGAGCTGTCCCATGGCCCCACCAGCGTATCCTGCTCCATTCCCACTGCCCTCCCTCGCTCCAGCACCGGCGGGAAGCTCCTCTCCCTCTGGAATACACCCGGGTTGGGAGGCAGGGTCTCAGCCCAAAGGGGCCCTCCTTGCTCCCTGGGGCCCGGCAGTCCCCTGAGCCCAGCCCCTCCCTCACGCCGTGTACGGTCATTTTTTAAATACTGTTTTTATTTTGAACATCTCTGTGATTTAAGCATGGGAAAAAAAAAAAAAACAAAAAAAAACAAACAACCTCAGACTTTCAGGCTGTCCAATGATTGTAAATTATTTAAATACATTTGCCCTTGGAATAAAAATACTGTGTCTGGAGTTTGCTTCCTGCAGTCTCTCTGCTCAGCCAGAGGGAAGAAGGAGGCAGGAGGAGCAGTGGATGATAACTGGGAGGAAATTTGGGGATGTGGTGGCAGCTCTGGGTTTAGGCTGAGCTGGGGGCAGCCCCTGCCCTGAGTGCTGGGCTGTGGGAGGGGAGGGAGGATGGCAGTGGGAGGCTCTGGACGGGGGTGCAGCTGTGCCCAACCTGCTCTTTGGTTCTTCCAGAGCTCCCAGTGCTGGTACAGCTGGTACAGGGCACCACCTCCAGGGACACTGAGGTGCTGCTGGGCTCCTTGGGTGGCCACAGTTCTGACAACAGCCTGTGCAGACTGGGGTGCCATGGGAAGGAGCCCCTGTGCTGCCCAGGCTTGTGGAAGGGCACAGGGCGATGACTTTTCATAAAATCATGGGCTCATTTAGGCTGGAAAACCCCTCCAAATCACTGAGTCCAACCCTTAACCCAGCACTGCCAAACCCACCACTCAACCATGTCCCCAGCTGCCACATCTACATGGCTTTTAAATCCCTGCAGGGATGGTGACTGCACGACTGCCTTGGGCAGCCTCTGTCAGGGCTGGACAACCCATTTTTGTGAAGACATTTTCCTTAATATCTGATCTAAACCTCCCTTGGTGAAAGCTGAGGCTGTTTCGTCTTGTCCTATTGTGACAATTGTCCTATTGACCCCCACCTCCACCCTCCTTTCAGGGAGGTTTTGTCAGGACCCACTTCCTGATGAACCAGAGCTGCAGAGCAGAGTGTAGAAGCTGTTCCCAGACTGGCCCAGTGACCCAGGGCAGCTCCTTCCCTTTATTTTCACACGTGCAGCCTCAGGAGCTGCCAGCCCAGGGTGCTGCTTGCACAGCTCCAGCGTGAGGCCTGGACCAGGCTCCTGCTGCTCCCACCCCTCACGCCCCAGCTGTCCCTGCCCTGTGGATTCAAGGTGAGGAGGAGCTGGGCCACGCCTGGAATCCAGGGCTGTGCACAGCCCTTGGAGTGAGGAGGCTGCCTCACCACACAGGGGCTGGCCTGGGGGCAGGGGTGGGGGGAAAAAGGGGAACTTCAAGCACCCCAGGAGCTGTGTGAGGCAGTCCTTGGGCACTGCCCTGTCCCAGTGGGGTGGGGAGCAGCAGCATCCAGAGAACATCCCAGTAAAAGGGAGGGGAGTGGCTGTCCCAAGCATCCTGCTGTTGGATGTGGAATGCAGCCAGGACAGGAGGTGCAGGGTGCTCCTGACTCCAGGTGAGTGACTCCAGCACGGATCCAGCCCCGTGGTGAGCACATGGACTGTCCAGGAGCAGGCTCTAAGCTCTGTCCCACACCCGGGGCCTCCAAGGAACGGGATGAGACACCAGAGTCTGGACGGAATTGAGGAGATGGGGACAGAGGATGGAGCCAGTGGGGAGAAACAGTCCAGGCCCCCACACTGCCCCACTTCAATTCTCCTTTGTGTCCTGGTTCTTGTTCTGAATCTTCTGGTGGACGACACGGAGGGTGGTGAAGAAGTTGCCCAGGAAGAGGATGAAGAAGGGGAGGCCGCACATGAGGACCTGTGGGAGGAGAGGCTGGAGTCAGCAGGAGGGACCTGCCTGGGGCATCCCCCTCCCAGGGCATTCCCAGGAGCCTCCCTACCTGCCACTCCTTGCACTCGGGGTGCTGGATCATGCGGAACAGGGTGATGGCGTTGTAGAGCTGCCAGAACTGTAGGAAAGAGGAGAGTCAGGGAGCTGCTGCTTTAGGAGGCTCAGTCCCAGGCTGGAGCCCATCCAGTTCTGCCTCTGGGTATAAACCCCACACTGGCCTCGTGTGAGGCACTGAAACCCCAGCCAGGCTCAGGGCCAGAGGGCTCATTCCCAGAGGACCCCAGCTGGGACAATCCCTCCTGTTTCAGGGCAACTGGAGCCCAAGAGCCATGAGGAAGCCTCAGGCCAGCCTTTGGCCATCAGCCTCAACCATCTGACTGAGGAAGGACTCGATCCTCTGCAGCAGCAGCTCAAAGCTGGAGCTCAGAAGGGCTTTGCAAAGGCTTTGGAAGGGTTCTCACTGCAGCCCCTCTGCACTTGGGCACTCAGCAGAACCACCCCAGCTCCTCCCCATCTCCCTCTCCAGCTGTGGAGGTGGTGGATACTTTTGGAGGGAAAGGCTCAGCGTTTGTTGGAAGCATTTCCCTGCCCCAGGCATCCCATATCACGTGGCTGTGGCAGCCTGTGGGGTCTGTGCCATGTCCAGGCCACTGGGCACAGCTGGGAATGTGGCACATCCCACTCCCACCCGAGGCTTCTTGGCATCTTACAAGGACTGGGGCAGCCTCACCTGCCCGAAGAAGAGGAAGGGAAGCAGGAACGTGAGGCCTCTCCACATCCAGGACTGGAAGCCCTCTGCAAAGGACGAAGTTTCTGTGAGCACCTGGAAGGGACTGGTGGAGAGGGGACAGAGCCCAGCTCCTCCAGACGTGGAGGACAGGGGGTGCCCACACCGTGCCTGGCTGAGGAGGAGCTGCCACTGCAGCCTCACTGTGGGCACTTGCAGGGGGGACAGTGCAGGGACTCCTAATCCAGCAACCCCAGGGCTCTGGGCTCCAGTGCAGCTGGCACCAGCTCCTGCCCTCGGTGTCACGGGAGGTGACAGCCTACAGTGCCTGGGGTGTTGGAGGGATGTTTTACGTCTGAAGGAGCTTCCTGGGGAAATCTGGGATGCTCAGAGCCACATCCACTGCCACCTCACATCCTGAGGGAGCCAGCTGTGGGCTGATGGTCCCAGCAGAGCAGGAGAAGGGGGACAATCAGCCTTTGGCAGATACTGCTCTGGGAGCTTCGGCTTCATTTGTAGCTTTTATTGTTCCTGCCACTGATAAAAGTGACCTCAAATCAAAGTGTCACCATTTCCTTCAGTTGAACCCACAGCTCCCAATGAGCTGAGCACCAGGCTGAGACCACCAGAAGGGGACATCCCACTCACCCACAGTCAGGTCCATGTTGTGCCTTTCTCCCAGCGCTCGCAGGCGGTACAAGCACCCGCTCTGGTAGTAATACTGCAGGAACTGCACAAAGCCTGCAAGGAGAGCATGGCTGCAGTCAGGAGCTGCCCAGGGATCACCTTCCAGCCTCAGCACCATCCCACAAAGGCCACCCAAGGCCAAGGGAACTGCCAGGTGAGCTGAGAGCTGTGAGCAGCTACAGCCAGGTCTCCATGTGCTGCAGAGCTCAGCACCTGGGGGTCAGTCCCTGCCCCAGCACACGTGGCAGCACTTACTCTGGTACATGGAGAAGGAGAGAAACTGGTTCCTGAACATCTGGTACATGAGCCCATCTGGCCTGTGGAGAGACAGTGCTGGCTGGGGGACGTGGGGCTGGGAGGGGACAGCCAGCCCTGCCTGTCCCACAGCACCTGTGGGCTCTTGGCCAGAGCTGCCCACAGCCCAGGCAGCCCTGCCACGGCACAGGGGACACAGACTTACCACGTCAGCATGACACCTGAGAGGAACGTGGAGACGTAGTGATGGAAAACCCACCAGCCTTTGATCCTGGAGGGCAGACACAGAGAAGCATGACTGGAGCATGAATCCAGAGCCAAAGGCAGCCCGGAGAGCAGAGCAGCCCAGCCCAGGCCACCCCAGAGCTCCCAGGGCCGGATGGGAACTGCTCCTCAGAGCAGGACCCGGGGCCTCGGGGCTGGGCAGCACCAGGGCCCTTCCAGCTCCACCTTCCCTCCCCACCTCCGCACGGGAGGTTCCTCCTGCCCCGCTCCTGCAGCTCCCAGCAGGGTTTGCCACACACCCTGAGTAGGAGGGAGCTGCTCCCCTGTGACAGGCCCCTGCAGAGGAGGCCCAGCCCCTGCCCGGGCCCGGGGGACTCACTTGGAGCCGTTGTTGATCAAGATGCTCTCGCGGATGGTGAGGGTGCAGTAGTACCACACCAGGAGGAAGTTAAACACGGCGTCTGTCACCCTGCGTCACACAGAGCGGGGTGTGAAGGCACGGGCTGGGGACACAGGCACCCTGACAGCCCGTGGGACACCCTACCCCAAGGGAAGGGACATGCTCCTCACCACCCACCACGGCCACGGCAGCCACAAAGGCCACCCCACCTCCAGGGCAGTGTCCAGGTGCTTTACCAGGATCTCCTGTCCAGCTCTGGCTATTCCAGGACGGGAGAGAAGGGCAAGGGGGCTCTGGGAGGAGATCTCTGCCCAGCACCAAGCCAGACTCACCTGGAGTTGAGGAGGAACCGACAGGAGAAGGAGACAATGAGGAGGATGATGGTGAGGTAGAGCTTGAACTTCTCATACTCATCTTTATATGCAAACCTGCAGGGAAGCACAAGGATGGGCTTGGAGCAAGGGGGCTGCTGGAAATTTGTGTCCTCCCATCCCATTTGGCTGGGTAAAAGTGATGTTCTGTTGGGAAGTTTGGGACACACTGGGAAAGAACATTGCCTTGGGGGTATTTCTGAGAGCAGAGCACATCAGGCTGCTTCCACACAGCTGGGACACGTCTGAGCACCCCAAACCACCCCAGCCTGGTGGGGAAGACAGGCAGACTGCGATGTGCACGTCTCCAAGGGGAGGATTGGGCAACAGAGGGAGAGGGGAGAGGCTCCTGGCTGGGCATCTCTGGCAAGGGAAAGGCTCTCAGGAGCCAAAACCAACATTTGGTGTTTCCCCAAGGGAAGAGGAGGGGACTATCCACTGTCTGGCTTCGGTGAAGGATCCCACAGACTTGTCAGAGCTAATGGTCCATCCCAGTCTGTTGGCAGGAATGTGAGGAGGAGCCAAGGATTTGGCTGAATCTTGGGAAATGATGCAGAAAACAGCTCAGGAAGGGAATCTACACTAGGTGATGCAAGCCAGCCCCGTGTCTGCCTGGGAGGAGCTGCTGTTCCTGGTGCCAAGGGGATCCCAAGTCAGGCAAATCAGAGGAGCAGCGAGGAGGGGCCGTACTTGGCCTGTTTGCTGAGCAGCGTCACGTTCACATTGCCGAGCACCAGACTCAGGTACAACCTGGGGAGAGAGCAGAGCATCAGGACAAGGACCTGCCCATGGAGCTGTCCCCTCTTGTGCCACCAGTGGGGCCAGGGATAAGTCCCCAGGTGCTTCCACTTGGAGCTGCCAGGCACAAACCCTCTGGAATCCCCTCCCACGAGCAGGGGGACAGGTGGGGGAGCACTGGGATGTTCACCAGGGTTTCTCCTCGAGCACAACCACTGTCCAAGGATGAGTGATGGCCATGAGTAGGCAGAGGAGTGAGGGGTAGCTCATGCCCAGATGTCCTTGGGGAGCCCAAGTGGAGCAGCACAGCTGTGACACCGCTGGGTGCAGGGTGACAGCTCTGGGTCTGTGCCTGCAGTGTCCCAGCCACAGGGATGTAGAGGGTGGCCCTGGTGCCCCACTCGTGCTGAGGTGCCTTCTCACCCGTTCTTCTTTGGCAGATAGGCCTCCATCTCAAAGAAAACGTTCTGCCTCTCTTTAATCAGGCTCTGGGTCTCTTGGATGGACGCTTCCTGCTCGGGAGTCGCCTGGGCTTTGCATCTGGGGAGCAAACACAGGCACTGGCATCAGGAGAGCCTCTGCAACATGATCAGCACGTGCTGGCCCTCCACAGGTGACTGACTCGGGCAAGGACACCCCAAGGACAGGGAGGGTGGACTGAAGGCAAGTCCACAACTCCATCTGCAGGGTGAGCTCCTCTGTCAGGCTGTGATGCTGCTCAGGAGAAGGGAGCAGGGTGAGGCCAGACGGGTCTCTCACCCTTAGGAAGGATGGGGGGAGCTTTGTGCAGGGGGGAGTAGCTCACGGTACCTACAAGCTCTGAACTGCAAACGGGGCACAAATCAGGGCAGAGGAAAGAGGGGCTGGGGAAGATCAGCCTCCCCACAGCTCTTGGCTGCAGAGAGGTTTGCCTTTGACACATGAGGTGAGCTCAGCAGCCCTGTTCTTGCTGCTCTCCCCTCCTGTGCTGTCACAGAGCACTGACTCACTTTTTGAGGGACAGTGACAGCTCCTTCAGCCGCTTCTTCTGCCGGGCGATGGAGCTGGAGATCCCATCCTGCAGCTTGGTCAGCTCCTCGAGTTTCTGCTTGTACAGCTTGTGGTTGTCCTGGGAAGGAGAGACCAGCATGCATTATAGCTGCCTGCCCACTCCTGTCCTTGGGGGTGATGTTTTTGTTAAAATTATGCTTTTGTTATGATGTCTTTGTTAAAAAATGTCCTTAATTTCACCTGTGCAGCTGCTGGGTGACAGGAGGGGTGGCTGCAGAGGGCCAGGTGTGTTTGAGGACAGCCTGCAGCCAGCCCTGATTCCATGGGGATGCCCATCCCTGACCCCAAGCAGGCTATCCACAGGATGATCCCGTGTTCAGGACACCAATGACTGCACACAGCAGATAGGAAAGACTTGGGAATAAATGCTGTGTGGGCCAGGGTACAGCTGTGGGCCACTCAGAGCAGTGGCTTTGAGTGCTGGGACAGGATGAGTAGCTCTTGGTGTCTCCAGATCTCCCAGCCCCAACTCATGGCCTTGGGGCTCCACCTGAGCAGCCCTGGGAAGCTGGAGGGAGCCTGTCAGGGAGCTGGACAAAGAGGAAGGACTCCCAGCAGGGCTGCAGCCAAGTGCTCAGTAACCCAACCACACCTGGATAAGGCTGGGTGCATTTCTCTACTATATTTAGTAGGGAAAAGGGAGAGCTGCTGGATCATTGCTGCTGCTTGTCCAGGTCAGCAGGAAAACAGCCTCACCTTGGCCACAGCAGCCTGAACACCACCTCCAGCACGGAATTACACGCTGTTCACAACAACCCTTGGACTAGACCTTGGCACAAAAGTTTTAACCTCTGTAGCTCTTATCGGCCACTTGATCACCAGATCTTTAAAGTTGTTCCCAAAGGGGAAGGGTGAAACCGAGAACAGAGGACAGAAAGCTTCTCCCTCTGGTGACAAGCAAGGAGGGAACGGATCCCACATAGTCCCGGCTCCACAGCAGTGATTTATGTCCCTGATTTATCCGAGGACATTCCCTGCTTGCCCATCCAGCTTTCCTGCTGCCATCTAGAGTCACCTCCTGCTGGCTCTGGAGTTACTCGTGAGCAAGTGGCTTTTGTGACAAGCCCTTTAGCCGTGCCAGCATCCGAGCTCCGCGCTCGGAGACAGGCTGGATGAGGAATCACCGCGGGAGGAGGTGCCCAAAGGGAAGGGCCGCCGCTGAGTGGCTGCACGCAGGGTTCGAAGTGGGCGACCCGGGACATCCACGCAACCCTTATGGAGCAAGAGGAGGTTTCTCAAAGCCTCCCTTGCCCCAGATCTGGGCACAGCAGCGACGTGTCCGCAACAACATCCGCTTCACCCCGCTCTGGCGGGAAGGAGGGGGAAAGGGAACGGGCGCAGCTGCAGCCGAGTGACCCGAGCGGCAGCAGGAGATGGTTGGCCAACCCTTCCCTTGGGTGACCCTGTGTGAGCTGAACCCTGCCCACTCCTTCCCCGGCAGGCAGCGCCCTGGGGATTACACAAAGCAGGTGGAAGCACCTCTGACACCAAGTCACCTTCCTGGCGTGGAGCCCCCGGCCAGCCCCGGCGGTGACAGGGTACGGCTGTCGGGACAAGGTGCCCGGCTGAAGCGTGCCGGGATTCCGGGAGATCTCGGCTTTGCTGGCCGGTTTCCCTGCGGGGCTGCCTGGCTCCGGGCTGCCCCGAGCCGGGCTGAGAGGAGCCATACGGAGTGAAACGGCATCTGCGCACCTCGTCCGGCCGTGCCACGCCAGGCACTGCCGCTCCCCGCTCCCAGCAGGAAAACCGGGAGATCTGAGGTCTCCACGCCACGTCCACGGCGGGCTGTGGCATCAGACCGGGGTATCCCGCTCTTCCCGAGCCCCGAGCCCCGGCACAGCCCGGCACCCCTGCCCTGCTCCGAAACGCTTTGCCCCAAAGCACAAGGCTGGGACCCCGGGGCTGGGACACGGGGGGAAAGCACCTGCACTCCAGAGGCCAGAGCCCGGCTGCCCGCGGTACCCGCTGCGGATGCTGCGGGGCACCCGCGGGGCATGTCCCAGCCCCGGTGCCGGTAACCCCGGCGCGCCCCGCTCGGCCGGAGCGCCCCCCGAGCCCGCGGCCGGGGCTGTCCCGGGGCCGGTGGTACCTGGATGCGCTGGTAGCCGTCCTGCAGCTCCTCCCACTCGCGCAGGCACTCGGCGAGCGAGGCGCCCCAGGCCATGGCGGCGATGGCGGCGGCGGCGACCGGCCCGGCCCGGCCCGCGGCGACGGGCGGCGCTGCGCCACGCCCCCTTCCGGACACGCCCCGGGGCGGGGCCTCGGGGGCGGGGCCTCCTTTATTCCGCGTTCGCCTCTAGACCGGAGCCTGGAAAAGGAGAAATTCCCTGAAATCGCAGCCCTTGGCCGGAGCCCCGGGCTGTGTCCGGTGCGCCGGGCTCGCCCTCAGCTCGGGGTGCCTTCCCGGCCCTGTCGTGTCAGAATGAGGAGCCCAAATCCAGCGCCGAAGGCCAAACACGGAGTGCGGCAAAGCCAGGGAGTGTTTTCTGTCATGCTTTATTTTGTGATGTCAAAGAACGGAATTCGGAGTGGTGGAAGAGAGAGGAGGGTGCTGAGTCTAGGTTTCATGTGACAGCACTGAGGCTTTAAAATTACCAGCTGTGCTCAAGAGGTTTGGTTGTAGGATTAGAAGGCAACAAATGGGAAGGGTGGACTAGTCAACAATCCGGCCAGCGAGTCTGTGAGAGCCGTGGTAGCTGAGAGGGCACTCATAGGGCACAGGGACTTCTGGAACGGGGAAATTCTGTTGTCACCTCTCCGGGGTGGAGGTGGGCACTGTCAGACTCTAAATTCACTGTTCCATACCATGGATACCATGGACTTTTACAGAGATAACCCTACTGACTGCGCCACGGCTGTGGTTATAATCCCCTTCGTTTACAAAAGAGTCGAGCTGTGTCTAATGGGTCACATCCTGCAGGACTTGGATTCCCCAAACTGCCACCTCCTCCAGCACGGTGACTTCTCCAGGAGGCTTCAAATTTTGACTCAAAATGACATGGAGCTAAAGAGGAAAGCTTTTCCATTACATTCCAGTCTTTTTTTCCACACAGCGTTCAAGTAACTTTCTCCCCAGAAGGGGGAAGGGAAGTGGCTTTCCCCATGGGATGTTCTGCGTCAGTATTTTGGTTCAGAGATGTCTGTGATTGGCCACCCATAGATTTGGGTCTCCCAGGCTGAGAGCTGTTCCACAAAGCCCCGGTTTGGTCTCATGTTCATTTTGCATTTCAGAAGGTATTTCCAAGCTCTCTGTAAACAAAAGGAAAGTAAAGGAGTGTTAGGAATTGAACAGAAATTGACTCTCGAGCATTTTCACAAAGCAGCTACACTTCAGTCAACAGAGCATTGTATTTGCTCCCTGTACTGGACAGCAGGAACCTGTGGAGAAGAGTTTGGTACCAAAGCCGGGACAGGCTGGATCCAGATGTGAACCTGAGAGAAGCCTGTTCCCTTTATTGCTCTGCTCTCCCCTGGATACAAGGACGGCTCAGGCTGCTTTCACTGCTTAGTGTTATTTTACTCTGATGGAGCAATGCAATCCTGGATTTTCTACCCTAAAGTGCTGTTCCTTCATCATGAGCAAAGCAGTGAAGTATCAGCTATAAAGGTTATAAAGCAATGAAGATTATCACATTTTTGGATTGGTATGACCTGATGTGGCAGAGCAGTTACGACCTCGCAGTTATCCCACTGTATTAATTACAGCTATCTTAATTAATTGTTAACTCCAAGTAATCACCTAGAAACTCTGACACACACAGGGCAGATCCACCAGCATTACTCCAGCTCCATCCCTGGCTTTTCCTGTCAGTGCTCATCTTCCTGCTCATAAAGGAGCTTGCCCCTTGCACTTGGAGGGTTGCTTAAGTGAAATGAGACCAAAGGTCAGCAGATAGTGTTCCATTGGTTTGTTTTTCTAATCTTGCTGATTCTGCAGGCTCTGATATTCCAATATTTACTCCTCTGAGTCCATAGTGTGGGTGTCTCTGGTTCCCCTGGACTCAATAGATCTACTCCCATATTGCCCACTAATAGAACCAGGGGCTGCACATCCCAACTCTGCCTTGCTTTTGCCTTTTGGAAGCTTTCAAAGATCTTTGCCTGGATTGGCTGGAGGATCACACAGAAATCTGTTGCACTGCTTTTGTCTGCAAGAAACAAACTTGTCTGCCAGGGTAATCCCTCAGGAAAGCTTTGCCCAGCCAACAGTGGGCAAGCACTGCTCTGTCAATATTTTCTCTTTTTTTTTTTTTTTTTTTTTTTTTTTTTTTTTTTGGCATTTAGTAAAATGCTGAGACCAACCTGTTGATGCCAACTGAGAGGAATGGCAAGGCTCAGCCTTTGACTTTTGCATTGCTATTGGAAGCACATTCTGTGATTCCTGCATTCTGTTATCAGCCTGCAGGAGCAATCACAGCCCTGTTAGTGCAGGGACTGAACCCTGAGCCCTGCTGGCACCCTCAGCCTCTAATTACCCACTGGCACACAGCCATGGAAAGAGCTTTCCTCTTATGTTGGGCATGTTTGCACAAAATCAATCACCTTATCAGATACAGACCCAGCTTTAGTGAAGTTTGGATCAATCCCTCCAAGCTCCTGAACTTTCCAAACAAGGGTGAGGTTTTTAAGGAGAGGCTGGTCAGTTGCCATGGGAACTCTCCTGCTCCATGTTAGGAGGCACCAGGAGATGATGCCAGTGTGTTGTATGCAAAGGGAGAAAGGCCTGGCACCAGGGGAGAGCCCACCAGGCTCTTGCACAGCCAGGCCATTCCCAGCCATCCTTCATTAATTTCTTTCATTATTCAGAGCTATGGAACAGCCTGTACTGGTCATCTGACCTCTACATCCCTCCTGGGCAAGTATTATCCCATTCCACATTTCTATACAGGAGCGTCTGTGGGAGGGGATTTCTTCTGGAGAAATAAAAAAGGATTTTGGAAGAAGTCAGTGCTGAAGTCAATGGTAAATGAGAGCACTGCAAACACTGGGTTCTGAACTTCTCTAAGGCCATGGAATTAAGAGATAGGATTAACTGCAGTAGCTTCCACTCTTTTCTTCAAATCCAGGAAATAAATACCATGTTCTATATCCACAGCTTTCCTTTCCTAGCCCTTTTGTTAAGTAGGGGAAACAAAAATATCACAAATTCTAAAGTAAGGACTCACAGATCCAAAATCACACCTAAGCCGCCTCCTTAATGGTCTAAAGAAGATGCAATCTCAAATCATATAATCAGCTCCATTATCAGGTGGAAACTGTGCATGAAATCACAGAGAATGCCTTATTATGACAGCAATGAGGCTTCAGAAAGAGCAGTGGAGAGCACAGGCGGTTTCTGTGGGGACTGTGACAGTGACATACCTGCAGGGAAAAGCGGCAGGAGTGCATCAGATAGGCCATGGTGGCTGTGCTGCTCCGGCTTATCCCCAGGCTGGAGAACACCAGCACTGCTCCCACGTCCAGCTGAGCATCTGAGGCAAGAAATGCCAATCACAAATTAGTGAGCTGGGAAACGGAGCTTCCCGTGGCAGAGTCAAGCACTAATTCGGTGACAGCTGACACAGGGGGGCTGCAGCCTGAGAGACAGGAGCCCTCAGGAGCCCTGACAGCAGCAGATGGGCACTGCCAGCTCCCATTTCTGTAAGCATTTTCTTTCCTAAAAATCCACAGTTAAAACATGGCCTTGAAGAGCAGCACCAATGACAATGACCAGTCAATGCTTCATTACACATCAGTTTCACATCAGGGGTCTGAGGAGAAATGGCCTTTCATGACCTATCAGCTATGGTCAGCATCACAAACTCTCCCCAAACAGCTCTAAAGGTATTGAAATTTTATTTTGCCTGGAAGGTTGCATATTTAATTAATAACCTTTTAATTCTTTCTCTCCCTCTCTGGATAGAATGATGTTTTTAAAATATTAGCAACTGAACTCCAGAATTCATAGAGCAAAGCCTTTTCTTTTTGTGCTGTCAAGATGTTTTGTTTGTTCTTTTTTTTTCCCCAAGCAGTAAGCCAGCATTTTAAAAGTCATTTGTATTGTGAGTACTAGTTCTGTCCTGAGATCTGGGTAGAACTGGCCTCACTCCAACATACACCTGGCATGAGGACATGCACACTCCTCTTGGAGTATGTGGAGAGCTTTAGTCTCGTGTTCTGGTTTGAGTAATCTGCTCTCCACTGCCAAGTAAACAGTTCCACTATCAGATAAACAGTGGAACACTTCCACAAGTGCAGCTAATAGACTCTTGTAGTCTGGTTTGGAAACAGCCACAAACCATGTGTGGTGTCAGAAGGAAACTACTGGGATGTGCATGAGGCACAATAAAAGGCAAGTAAGTGAATGTCAACATTCAGGTGCACCAAATAATGAAATTCAGTTCAGGGTACAAAATTATATCTTCAAATATCGCTTCTTTGTGTGCAGTTGTCATGTCTGTCATGTACTTGGATTAAGGTCTGTGGGGACAGGGTGGTCTTTTGTTTCTGGCTCTGTCCAGCACAGCTCAGCAGGGCCTTGCTCTGTGGCAGCTGTTATTTGATAAGCACAATAAAAGATAACAGCATGCTTGGACAGCATCAGGATGGAGCTGCAGGAGCCATGTCTGCTGTGCAGCTGCAGGAGCTGAGCTGCAGAGTGTGTTTTTTCTTGCCCTATCTGATGTAATCAGCTGAAGGCAGGTTCATGCTGCCCAACCTGAAAGTCTTCCTGGGCCCTACAGTGGGTCTGCACCACAAATCACAGACTATCAATGCCTCGTGCTGAGTTCTCTAATGTCTGTCACACAGGTTCAAATAAAGCTCTGGTGGCTGAAGATTTGGGCTGGTGAGAGTCAAAAGGTTGTTGCAAAGGAGTAAGAGAGAATCCTATGAAGCCCTGGTAGATACCCTGCTGCAGAGCCTTCTCAGAATGGGTGGAGATCTCCCTGTTATCAGAGTGAGGTATCCTTTAAAGTGAGCAGGGACATCGGAGTCAGATGCCCTGTAAAATCTCCTCTCTGTCCATCAGGCTGGTTAGTGAGGCAGCTCTGGTATCCATCAGGGTGTGGGCTTGCTTACCCTCCTGTCTGGGCTTCCTGTCACTCCTATCTAATGTCCTACAGTGAGCAAGGGCTCAGGAATTCCAGATCGGGATCCACTCACCTATGAAATGAGAAATGGTGGGGAAGGAAGAAAAAAGATCTGCTTCGAGTGAATCTGGAACAGATATATGGAGGGATTTACCTTCATCTGCAAACCTGGAAAAAGAGCACACAGAGCACATGGAGCAGAGAAGCAGCCTTGACAAGATGTGTTTATTGGAGGCAAGGTGATAATTTTGTTTGCTGTTGCACGTGTGAGTTTTTCATCATCGTCATCATTAACATGATAAGGGATTTGTTATGGTGAGGCACAGAGATGTTTGTAACAGAGAACCAGTTTAATCACTGATTTTCCGTTTCAGTGGTATCAGCAATGATGCCTTAACCTACAGACAGATAACCTACAGAGAGATAAATGAAAACAGATGAGCTGAAAGCTGGTGTGCTTTCACAGAGTGTGTGTTGGCTGTTTTGTGGAGCCTCCCAGTTTACTTCGTGTGGTTTTCTATGGCAGCATCTCCTCCTTCCACAGACTCAGAGAACTCATGGGGCAAAAAATTGGTGAGGAATTTCCAAAATGTGGAAGCACATCATGCAGAGGGCATGGGAATATCACCCACAGTGCAGAGACATTTCTCTGGAGCCAAAGGCATGACAAATGTCTGCTGGTGCACATGTCCTGGGGTGGGTAACTGCATTTGTTACTTTGTTTGTGTCACCACCTTGAGAAATGCCACTGAGTTTTTCCTGTGTGAAATTGCATTTCCAGCAAGGCTGCAGACCGAGCTGACTGGTCATGGACAGAGAAGGTAAGGAAGGAAGACCCAAAATGTGACATATCGGTGATTTAGCTTTTACACTGATGTGTTGGTAACATTTTGCTATGAAAGCTATTTAGAGATACAGGTTTTTCCTGAAGAGTGCTGGTATGTGATAGACTTGACATACCAAGGGTTTCCCAGTCCTCCTCTTACCCAATTCACCTGTGGCACGGTCAAGGGCTGCAGGACTGTGTTGCTGTTGTGCTAAGTCTGGAGCAGAAATTAGAAAACCGAGCATGAAATGGCATTGGAGTCTGCACAGAGGTTTCCTTGGAAGGCCACAGGCACAGACTCCTCTGCCAATAAACTCTGTGTCACCTCATTTTTTCACATCACAGACACTGGTGAGGGTAAGCCTTGAACAGTTTAACTTACAGTGTTACAGGCTGTTCAGAGACGTTGACCAGTGCTTTGATCTTCAGATCTTTCTGAATTTGTTTGTCACTGGCCTGCTTGAAATTGCCCATATATAGCTTTGCAGGCAGTATTTCTACAGGGTATGGCTGGAAGGTGTCTAGTTCCTGCCAGAAAGAAACCATAGGCTCAGGTTAGAGAGTGTCTTTGCTCCCATTAGCTCACTAAGTTCTTAAACAGAAGTAATGTGAAGAGTTGAACAGGCACTTAGTCAGCAGCCCATGACATATTTTAGTGTAATGATTCATTCAATCACCTGGATTTGCCGTATATTGAAGTCTTTGCTAGTTTTACTGAGAATAATTAACAGCCTCACTGTTGTTGTGGCGTTACTTGAAGCAAACTCCAACTAAACAGGAGGTGGAATACATTCTTTCCATTGTCTGGAGGGGCTGCAGCATGACAGACTCGTTTGATGTTCTCCGTGGTTACTGTTTGCAAGGCTAAATGAAATCATCTGCCACCTGCAGAGCTGCAGGTGCCCTGGAGTGGCCCAACACAAATCTGCAGCTGCATCCGGTGTTGGCAGTGTGGAGGCTGAGAAGGAAAACACACCAGCAGCCAGCAGTGCCTCGATATCCCTAAGGGGTACCTGGATCCTGCTCCAGGAGCACAAAGGAGCAGTCTAACAATTTAAAGCTTAAATTGAGAGGCAAAGAGGGGCCTTTGTCCAGCTGAGTCTGAGGAGGAAGCTCAGCAGTGAATTGCCCTTCACAGAGCAGCACAAAGTGAATCGATTTTTCTCTCCTGCGCTGTGGCATCCACAGGTTAGCACTGTGTCATGGGCTATTTCCTGGGAACCAGAAGGGAACAATGGGAACAAAATACACCTTGGAATTAAACGCTCTGTTGTCCAGCACCACCTTAACCTGCCCTGCCTGTGCTAAATGTGCAATAAAGGGTAATTGTTCCTCATAAGCTAAATAGATTGACGTTTATAGGTGAAACCAAGCAATCAGGACACCAGTGTTTGAGTGGATGGCTGTTTTCTTCCTGGGCCTATTGAAACAAGGCACTAGCACTTGCTTTGTGACCTTTCCCACTGAAAAGACATGATTCACAGTGCTTGGTAGGAATTGTACTTCTGCTTGAAAACATTTGCTGTGTACTATGCCAGATAACCACGTGTGAGAGAGCAGCCTGCTTCTTGTCATCATTTGCTACTGTTTGTTCAGTTATCTGTACTCTCCATGGGCCAGTTTCGGGGTTATCAGGGGAACATTCCCAGCTTGTTTCCATGAACTTCCTTTCACGAAATAGAAGAGAGGAAAGTGTGGCTGTAAAAGAATCAGTGGTGAGACTCAGAGCAAGCACAGTAACTCAAATTACATTTAATTCCTCTGTCTGAAATGACTGTGATACCAGGTTTGCAACACCATCTAACCTGAATTCACCAGCCATCATGGGTTGAATATGAGTTTTCTACTTGGAAATCAGTCTCATCTCACCTGAGGCATCCACAGTGTCTTCTGGCTCTTCAGGAAATGGTAACAAGCTGAAAAACGCCTGTACCCTCCCTTCAGGAGGAGCACGGGGTGGCGGGTGAACTGCTCCAAGTTTCTGGCGTGGAGGAGGGCGTCTCCTTCCCCAGCACCTAAAGAGACCAAAGAGTTGTTTGTTGGGCAGGTTCAGGGTCTCCATCTGCCCCCCTGACTTCCTCAGCAAATCCCTTTTCATTCCATCTGATGCTCTGGAGAAAACTTTTGTTAAAAGCTCGACTTATTCTTTACTTGTTGCTGCAGGTCAGTTACAGGGGTTGCTGCTTTTCCCCTCTCATCCTGATCTTTTATTCTTCTCCTGGTTTCTTTTCTAGGACCAGATTTCTTCTCTCCTCGTTTTTCTTTTGAAAATGCTTGTAGTAAGTTCCCATAATAGGGAAGTTTTATTAATTTAAATTTAATAATCTTGGTTTTATGGAGGCCCTTTTCTTTAGTTTGCTTTAGGCAAACAGAGAAAAAAAAGGAAGTGTCTTAAAAAAATTTTCACAAATGTTTAACACATTCCCTCAATGAAGTAGATTATGTGAGATGGCTGCTCCTCCTCCTAGGAAATCCATACTGCTTCCCTCCAGCTATGTCTGCTTTAGAAATAGATCAGCACAATAGAAACCCACTTCTAATTCTCCACACCTTCCCTTTACTGCCTCACCACTGAGCATTTAGGGACCTGCTTGCTTTAATTCATTCCCCTCACACCCCCACTTGTTTTTTTTTTTCCTTTAAAAAGTGATGCAAATCTTTGCTAGAGCTCCTGTAGCCTTTGTAAAGCTCAAACAGACAGAAGTGGTTCTGCTCACAGCAGAACTCCTTGCCAAAGGATGTGTGAAAGCCAAACACTTCCATGGTTCAAGGGAAGACTGAACAATGGCATGGAAAACTTTTCAGCACTTCACATTTCTTGGTGAACTCCATCAAATCACCACCCCCATCCAAAGTAAATATTTTTAAATATCATGAAGGGAAAGCCTTTTATGACCCTCAAAGAAGGAAATACTTACTCTGGGAACATGTGGAACCTAAGCTGCCGCTTTCAGTCTCTGAGGAAGAACTGCTCTCTGAAAGGCAATCATTGGACAAGCCAAATCTCAGGGGGATGGGGCAAATAAAGAACCCCTTCCTCAAATGCAACAGGGAGCTTCAGAGGATCATCCACAGATGGGAAACCAGGGCTGCCAGGATGCTTTGAAATAAAACCTGGATTTTTGAAGCCCAAGAACATACACAGCACAGTGAAAAAAAAAATGAGGCAGAGCACAGTTTTTCACATAAAACTGGGAACATTTACTTCTCTTCCAACAAGCTCACAAAATTAAATGAGGAATGGGAAGACTTTCTGTCCAGAAGTGAGGCCTGGACTGACATGAATCACACGTACCTGTTTCTATCTCCTCCTCCTCCTCATAGTCAGTGCAGCCAAAAATGCCGGTGTCGAGGTCATACACCACACAGAATCTGACGTAGCCCAGCGCCTCGGTATTCGGGATCAGGTACTCCCCCTCAGGACTCTACCAAAATCACAGAGCAACCCCATCAGGAGCACGGCTCCACTCTCCTCTGGGGGCACCAGCACTCCTGACACCTTGTGAGTTACAACTCTCTAGCTACGCCTCGTGTTTGTACGCGTGGGTGGACAGGACACTGACAGCCCCGGTTTACAAATCAGGAGTGATGCAAATCACGCCGATTGCTCCACCAGCAGCAGCGGTGCAGATGCCAGAGCTGTCCTTGTGAGGCAAGGCTGCACTGCGTGAGTTCTTGTGCAATGTTTTCCCTGATATTCGGCTCCTGTGTGCCAATCCTCCGGGCTGCTGGAGCCACCTTTGCTTGGTGACAGAATACATCCCCCCAGTGGCAGCCGCGGGGCACGGCCGAGGCAGGGCAAGGGGCTGGGACGTTTCCCCGTTGGGTTTCAAACCGGTTTGGGTTTCCTGCTAATTGCTAAATCCAGGGGTGGTTCGCACAAACAGCAATCCCCTCACCAGTTCAATCCTTTGGGCTGTAATAATGTGGCTCTCGTTGAATTCACGCTGAGAACGGGCATCTGAAAAAAAAAAACCAACCCAAACAAACAACCAAGACAGAGCAATTGGCTTTTAGAGGTGGAATGCTCTTTGTATTTTGTCAGTGGGAATTCAGGCACTGGCATCACTCAGATAAAGAGATTTGGAGATGTGGCACTAGGGGATATGGTTTAGGGGAGGTTATAATGTTGCAGGGTCAGCTCTTGGACTGGATGAACTTGAAGGTTTTCCCAATCTTGATGATTCTGTGATTAGTTTTTGGGGTTTTTTTAGAAACAGAGGCCTTCTGGTGTGGGTATAACAAACTCCAGGGTTGATGATCTGAGTCTGTGTGCAACACCAAGTGATAACCAGCAGTGTTAGTCCTGACCCAAGTGTGCTCCTGCAGCATTCCCAGCATCAATCCTGTGCTCTGCCCTGTGCCTGCTCTGACCAGTCCAGCAGCTCTGCGTCTGCTGCTCCAGAGCTGGGGAGAAGGGCACTGGAAAGACCCCAACCCCACTCCCAAACTGGCTAACTCCCTCACCAAAACATTTAATTGCAATATCATGCATCCTTCTGCGAGTATTGGCACTATGCAAAATGGAAGTGGTTATGAGGAATCTTTGTGTAATGGTTGAGAAATCTAGTCCAGTTGTAAAACCTCTGGGAGCAGCAGGGGAGAGTGTGTATCCATGGGACTGGTGAGAGCAGGGAGAGCTGAGCATGAGGAAAGGCAAAGCAGCACCAGGTCATGGCACCTGAAATGGGATGGGAGGAAGGTCCCAAGTGCCAGGCCTCAGAAATGACGAGAAGTGATGTGTGTGCTTTTCCTCACGAGCCCCCTTGGCTCAGGATATCTGCTGAGCACGGTGCCTGGCTGCAGGCAGGGACAGGGACAGGGACAGGGACAGGGACAGGGACAGGGACAGGGACAGGGACAGGGACAGGGGCAGGCAGGGACAGGTCTGTGCCGCGGCCTCACCCAGCAGGCACAAGTAGTTGGGCTCCGTCAGCCGCGATCTCCACCGGTACTGGTTGATGATGTTGTAGAGCTGTCGGGGCTCGCAGAACATCACCCCCGCCATCCCCCATCCGCCCGGCTGTCGCCGACTATCGCGACACCACGCACCCCCCTCCCCACGCGGCCGCCGGCAGCGACGCCCGCCGGTCTCCACGGTTACCTCAGGCGGGATCTCGCGAGACTTCCCCCCCTCCCTTCCCGCCGCGGGCGGCAGTCTCGCGAGAGCGGCGGGCGGGGCCGCGCAGGCGCAGCGCAGGCCCTGGAGGTCGTTGGAGTCACCGGTGCCGCCGCAGCCGCCGCTCGCGCCCCGCCGTGCCCGCCATGCTGTCCCGCCTCAGCACCGCCACCGCCCTGCGCCGCGGCATCGCCACCTCCGCACAGGTACGCGGCCCGCACGCCGCCACCGCGCCCCGCGCGTCCTCCTCCTCCTCGCTTCTGGGGGCTGCTGCGGAGCTCGGGGGGAAGCAGGGAGGAGCCCCGGTGCTGCTCGGTGAGGGGGTTGTGGGGCACGGGCTGTGCCCGGTGAAGGGGTGCAGGCCTGGTTGTCCTCCATCTGGGCCTGCAGGGCCGCGGTTGGACGTAGTTCCTCCTGCGAGGTTCCGGTGGAGCGCAGGCCCTCGATGAAGAGCTGCGAGGCCGGGAAGCAGCCCCGGTCCTCCTCGGCTGTGGAGCCCGGAGTCTTCCCGGTGAGGGACTGCGGGGCTCCGGTGGTGCCCGGGGAGGACCATATCCCTTCATCCCCTCGCTGAGGGGCCGGGAAGGAGCCCAAGGCCTCAATGAGGGGCTGCAGGGCTCGGGTGTAGCCCGGGGAGGGGTTGGGAGCGTGTGGCGGGGCCTCAGGCAGGGGAGAGGGCGCGGGGGTCTCGCTGCTGGGTGTGCCGGGCTGTGCCCGCTGACAGCCCCGTGCTGGGGCCGTGGCCCTGCGGGGCTCGGCCCAGCAGCTCCAGCCGGGCTGCGGGTGTGATAATCCTGTCCGAACTCCCTCTCTCTGATGGTGTGCAGGGGGTGGTGGGTTTGCTGCTTCCTCCCTCGAGTGCAAAAATACCCCTGCGTTCCACCACTAAAGCTGGTGACTGGGGTTTAGCAGTAATCCTTCATGTGCCGAAATCCACTGTGCTGATAGAGACCGACCTCTATCCGCTGTTAATAGCGCCGGTGGGATGTAAAGAGTGATTATTGCTGCTATATGCTGTACAGGAGAACCTTGTCTGAGTCTTTTCATGGGAACTGTATTTATTAACAGCGAGGTTTTGACCTCGCAGTGTCAGCTCAGTCACAAATGGGGCTTAGCAGTGACTCATGCCAGACTTTGCTTCCCCTTAAAGAGTTTTATGCAAAATGATATTTGTTACAATAGCAAGAAAACTGGGCTGAGGTTAGCCTGATAGAGTTCTTGGGCAGATTATTTCCCATCATAGCGCAGTAATTAAGCTGTTCATGGAGTGACGTGGAGCTATTAATGGCTTTTATCTGGTAAGATTGTGATAAAGAATGGCTTTCTCAGCAGTAATTGCTTGTTGCATCTCCACAGGAGTTTTCCGTCACTTTGGCAGCATTGGAAAGTTTTCTTCACTTTGAGGTTGTTCTTGCCCCTGGAAGGAGCTTTCCTCCTGTGCAACACTTTCCAAACAGGGATTTGTGAAAGAAATCACACCCTGCCAGTCAGTACCTGAGTTAGGATAAACTTGGTTCACAGGGCAACGAAGCAGAGTTGATTTTACTTGGTTCTCAACCATGTGATCAAAGATAGAAACTGTAGTCACTTAATGTTCTCAATCCTGAGGTATCTGCAGACACTGGTTTGGATTTTTATCAGGTGTAAACATTTTCTTCACGTATGTGCAGTGGTTATTACATTTCTTGTAGTCCATGAAATGTATTGATTTGCCAAATGGAAGGCATATTTTTTTGATACTGGCAACATAAACTAGAAAAACTGTGAACCGTATTTGCCCTAAATCAGGCCTGGGCCCACAGGGTGGCAGGTATTAGTCTCAGGCAGACATTTCCACTGGGAGAAGGGTGATCCTTTGGGTTCCTTTGCCTTAGCCTTGCTTTCCTTTTTGAGCTTCAGATCACAGGTAACCATTTCCTCCAACTTGTGCTACCAATAAACCTGCAGGATCTCGGGGAGGTTGCCGTGAGGGTCGTTTTCTGTAGGCTTAGACTATCGAGTTTGCATAGTGCTTGGTAAAAAATTGAGAAACAGAACTAAAAGCAAAGAAAGAGTGGTGAAATCCCCCAAGGTCACTACTGGGGGTGGGCAGGCAGGGGTAGGTAACTGCCAGAACAGCTCCACAACGTGTTTCTCTTCTGTTTTGCACAGAACAATGCCAAGGTGGCAGTGCTGGGGGCCTCGGGGGGCATCGGGCAGCCCCTGTCCCTGCTGCTGAAGAACAGCCCCCTGGTGAGCAAACTGAGCCTCTACGACATCGCTCACACCCCGGGCGTGGCAGCCGACCTCAGCCACATCGAGACCAAAGCCAATGTCAAAGGTACCCTGGGAATGCTCCCGGAGGGCTCTGACCCCGAGTGCCCTGAATTGCTCGTGAGGGGAAATCTTCACCCACTGATCCTGAAGCCCAGTATCAGTTTAAGTAGCTTTTTTCCTCAAGCAGTGAATGATTAATTAAGGTTTAGCTGATTAGATTGATGGGTATGGAGATGAAAATGAGCTGTGGTTGCACTGTTGAAGGGGAATTTGTGACATCTGGCAGGAGATATTCAGTGAAATTATCTCAGAGCGTTGAATTTTAAAAGTTTGACTAGAAATAGGTTTAACACTCCCTGAGTGTCCACGTGAATTCCATGTGCTGCTTTTCTCTTAGATTCTGATTTAATCAAAACTGAATCTGCTCATTTTTCTTTTATCTGAAGATCACCAGAAGGTGACATTTTACATGATTGTGCCAGTCTGCAATTCTTTGAGGGCACTGACTCTAGTGCCAAGGTTTTTGGAGAGTAAGATACACATAGCAGGAGGAACTGGGGGTTTGGAAAACAAGTGAATGTGAGATTCTCACCACTCTCATTCTGGAAGTTTTGAAACAAGAATAAAACATCAGATGTGATCCATCCATAGTTGTGTTTCTTTGCTTTTCAGCATTAAGTCTAAATTGAAGGTTAGATTTTAAAAGAGAAGTTGGATGCCTCTGGGCATGATTTTGTACTTCAAAGTGTCAGCTGTTGAATAACTGTCAAAAACATAATGCCTGAACATCTTCCATTTCAGGCTTCATGGGACCTGAGCAGTTGCCAGAATGTCTGAAGGGCTGTGATGTTGTTGTTATTCCAGCAGGAGTCCCAAGAAAACCAGGTAGATTCTTCTCTTTGTTGGAAAGCCCCAGGGCTGCTTTGAAGTGGATGCCTGCAGTTGTGCTGCTCAAACAGAGCCGTGTCTGTTGGAGTGTGTCTGTTTGTGCCCCTGCCCCAGAGCTCCCTGTGGGATCAGGCAGCTCCTTCAGCCTCTCTTAGACTGTCCCTTGTGAAATGGGCTAAACTGATTTCTGGAGTCCTTACGTGGGGCTGAGCTGCAAAGACTTTTCATGCAAGTGATCCTAAATCTCCTTTAGTGTTTCTTGTCCCAGAGCAATGCTCAAGGAGTAAAAACTGGTTCTTTGTTTCATTTCTCAGCAGAAGAGAAATAATCCATTTTGTTTTGTGTCAGTTGTGCAGCAACTTGTTGAGGCATCTCTGAATAAGTGCTGTCAAACCTTCCTAGAATCTTTCTGACCTGCTCCATTCCCACTCTATTTTCCAGTATCCTATTAGGAACATAGCAGAATTCTAGACTTTAATGTCTAGCTCTTCCTAAACCTTCATTTTTCATGGTTAAAATAGTTGCTGCAAGAGAAATGGGGGGTGGCACTTACACAACCAGCAATATTTTGCATGCAGCAGTTGACATTTAAACTGTAGTTGTGGAAGTGACTTAAAAGAGGGAGAAGGATTTATCTTGGAAGCAGTTGTGCTGCTCTGAGCACCACTTGGTGTGGGTTGTGTGGTCACAGTGTGCTTCAGGCAGCCTCAGTGAAGTGGGTTCTGACAATGGACGGTTGGGCTGATGTCTTTATCAGAAGAGTTGCCTGTGGAGCCAGTTCATTACTGCAACTGGAGGATTTGTTCTTGATCTGTGAAACCAGAAGCTGATGTGTGTCTGTCCAGAGCAGAATATTGGATTTTGATTGGATTTCCTGCCCATGATGGTAACTGTGGGTAACTTAAAATCCTGCCCTGGCTGTGTTTTAGGTATGACCCGTGACGACCTGTTCAACACTAATGCCAGCATTGTTGCCTCCTTGACATCTGCCTGTGCAAAGAACTGTCCAGAAGCCATGATCTGTATTATTTCTAACCCAGTAAGTGTTTTCTGAAGGCATTGAAATGTAGTGAAAAAACCTCACCAATGTCCAGATATTAGAGTATACTAAATACTAGAGTAGTCCAAATTCCTGCCAGTTTTCACCAGTATCTTTAAAGTCTGCAGTGTATTTGCAGAAGAGCCTGGTTCTACTAACCCATTTTTCTTGGCTTTATTTAATTCACAGAAAACTTGGATGTAAACACGCTTAATATCTCCAAGTCTTTGTGACTGGTTATAATGCAAGCTGGTGTATTTCCTGGGATAAAAGCCTTAGCTCACTAAGGGAGGAGCTTTTGTAATGGGAATGACCCAATTTACTGTCTTAATGGCTATTTAAAATTAATGATTTTTATTCCAGCCTGACTGTAAATTGCTCTTCAATTTAGGCATTAAAGTAATTGGCTACAGTTGATTCCGAATTGGAAGTATAGTTCAGGTTGTTAATTGGGCTGTTAAGTTCATGCATTGGCTTTGTTATTAAACTGCTTTTAATCAGTGTTTGCCTATTCTTGCTTGTAGGTAAATTCAACCATCCCAATAACTTCAGAAGTCTTCAAGAAGCACGGTGTGTATAATCCCAACAAAATCTTTGGTGTTACGACACTGGACATCGTCAGAGCGAATACTTTTGTGGCTGAACTAAAGGCAGGTCATGGTTAATGTGCAGGGGGAGGGATACTGACTGCTTTGGTCATCAGACCTATAAAGAGGTGCTTCCAAAATCACTGCAGAGAGCTGAAGGAGCTCGGATTTCTGTGCAGCTAAAGGCAAAGGCAGTGATTCCCTGTCTCCTTTATTTAGAGGAGCCTGAAGATAAGGTTTCTTGCAAAATGTGGTTCAAGAGACTTTGACCTTTCCTTTTCATAGCTGTTCCCTGCAAGTGAGCTATGTGTTGGCCTTAATTCCCTTGGCATTCCCAACCCTGCCATGCAACCAGAGGAGGGGGTTGAGCTGTGGTGTGTGTTTGCAAGTCAAACTCTGCTGTGTGTCACAGGATACTCTAAAAAGTATCAGGAGCTGTAACTCGTTACTGCTCTTAGTAGCCCTGGTGGTGTTTATGTTGTGCTGCTCTTTATCCAGCCCTGCAGTAATAATATCCTGTAACTGTGTGAAGTGATCTGAGTAACCCAGAGTTCTGCCCTGGAGATGTGGCTTTGTCCCTGGAGTGCAGCTACCTCTGGAACTCCTGCCCTGTGTGTCCTGATCTCCAGGGCAGAGAGAAGTGTGGTGTTTTCTCTTGTTCTTCTTGCCCACGTGCCTCAGCAGCTGGAAAGTTTCATGTTTCCTTTAGGGCTTGGATCCAGCTCGAGTAACTGTTCCGGTTATTGGTGGCCACGCTGGGAAGACCATCATCCCTCTGATCTCTCAGGTGAGTCAGGGGGACAGCTGTGTGTGGCAGCACACTTGTCAGCATGTTAGGGTTGATATAAAGTGCCTTTGTGATGGCAGGTAGTGTGCTAGGATAGAGCACAGAGAGTCTCTCATGCTCTCATGGCTTCTTTCTCTTTGGGATGGGGGTGAGGATAAGGTGGAAGGCAGCAATCTAAATCTGAACCCGTCTGGGTAGTGTAAACAGTTCCAGCTTTCCTCCAAAGGAGTTTAGGATAAGAATTGAGGAGTAGTGTGAGTGTTCAGGCGTCCTGGCACTGTTTGTGACAGGTATCTCATGACAGGAATACCTGGCTTCAGGAGAAAAATGGAATTGATTTTGCTGTGATGGACTGGAAACCCCACCCAGACCTCCAGCGTTGAAAGGCACAGCTCAGGCTGTGCAGGGAGGCCTGTTCCAGCCATGGCTGGTAGTCTGGCCCTTCAGCCAGGCTGAAATGCAGTTCTAAAGCAGGTGCAGTCTCATGGGGAGATGCTGAGATGCTGGCCAAGGAGCAATCTATAACAAAGGGGGAAAAGCTGTGCTCTAAGTGGGGAATAAAGTATCCTTTAGAGAAGGATTTTCTTGGGAATGAAAGCAAGGGCTTTGGAGCAGTTGAATGCTGAGAGGTGCTTTGGTTAAACAGTCCATTGAGACAGACACAACTGTGCTTAAGCTATGCTTAAGCTGGTGTAGCTGTAACTGAAGGTTCAGTGAATTCCTAAATACTGCTGGGAAACTGGATCTTTCATAAGGCTCAACTTCCATAATGCCACAGTGATCCAAATATTTACAAGATGACTTTCTGAAATTCCTAATGCCTGGAGGGTGTCTGTAGTGCACAGGACTGCACAGTAGTGAGGAACCATGGCAAGCTCTGGTTTGCCTGTGAAGTTGCAGTTTGTCCCTGAGGAAGCTGGGCATGGCTGGGTTTCTGTTCCAGGCCATGCAGTAACCTCAGCTCTGATGACTTTTGCAGCTGGTCAGTGTCACACAAGCTGTGAGCTGGGGATACACATTTTGTCCAGTTGACAACTGTTGGTAACAACTGCGGTGGTACAAAAAGTATTGTGTGCTTTATTCTAAATCTGGAGGAGTTCTGGTATTGGTAGTAACTTCTTTTTTCCCATCCAGTGCACACCAAAAGTGGAGTTTCCTCAGGATCAGCTGGAGAAGCTTACAGCCAGAATTCAAGAAGCTGGGACTGAAGTTGTCCAAGCTAAAGCAGGAGCAGGTGGGTTCCTGAGTAAAGCTTCCAAGTAATTCTTGTTGACTATCTGCAGGGCTGCAGTCCTCTGCAGTTTAATCTCCTTTACAGGTTAGGAACTGTTGGTTGTCAATCTCACTGCTCTGCTATGTCGGCTGCTGCCTGGGCTGTGCTACTAGAAACAGCTCAGTATGTAAGACTAAATATTAACTGACCCCACACCACCTTTAAAAGAATCTTCTCTGTCAAATTAAGCTGTTTCTTTTATAAGTTGGTCAATTAGATACATGTAGCTGGCCAAAAGCTGCTGCTTTATCTAACTGGCTGTGAGCTTGAAGTCAAGGACACTGCATTATTCTTGTTTTGTAAACACACCACTATAGAAACCTTTGATGCTAAAGTAGGTATCAGATTTCAACGTGATCTGTTCTGAGAGTGGTTTAACTCTTCCAGGATCTGCCACCTTGTCCATGGCCTATGCTGGTGCTCGATTTGTGTTCTCCCTGCTGGAGGCCATGAGTGGAAAGCAGGGGGTTGTTGAATGTGCCTTTGTTCGATCGGACGTGACAGAGGTCCCATACTTCTCCACACCTCTGCAGCTCGGGGTAGGTGCTTTACATCACAAGCCTTATAAACAGCAGCTACTGCTTGTGCCATGTGGGTTTAACTCAGTGGTTTCAGTTTAGCTGAATGCCTGGGTATTGTTGGAGTAAACAGCTGAGTGTGCCTTTAAGAGTCTGCAATATTTGGATATAATACTTTGGCACATAGGTCAGCTTGACAAGGATGCTGCTGCTTTTATCTGCTGTTAGACTGCAGGTCACTGAGTAACCAGAGGTTCAGACTTGGCTTAAGAGGTCATGCCTGCCTCAAGTCAGGCCTGTTTACTCTGGGCTTTCATATGATTAATCAGAGTCAGCAATCCTGTCTCCTTGTAGCTTGATCTGCTACAAGCAAATCCTCAGAAACTGAGGCACATGGGGAGCTACAGCACGGATTAGGATTAACAGCTTGCTTTCAGGACCTCTGCTGAACTCTGAAAGAAGTATTCCTTTTGTCACCCATACCCTGGGGGAGTGATAGAAAACGCTGTGCTGCAGCCCTGTTGTGGCTGCTGGGATACAAAGGGTGGTGTTTGCTGTCTTAGGGCAGGCTGGTGAGGGCATGGAAGCAGAGGGATATTAAGAGGGAATGTAGCCATCTTTAAAACCTGGGAGTGCCACTCTGAGGCAGTTTGAGATGGCAAGCAAAGGACATAGACCAGAGATGCTCTTGCCAGATGGTGGGTGTGGAGTTAGGAAGGATCCGTTGGTGTCAGTCTCTTCTTGAAGGAGCTGCTGGGTTGGCATCTGGTTTCACACATGTGAGCAGTGAATGAGAAGTCTGTGAGGGCTCTAGAAGTTACCACAGATAGTCAAGAGGTTTCTGAGTCTTTCCAGG
Organism: Sylvia atricapilla; assembly: GCF_009819655.1. Classification (NCBI taxonomy): domain Eukaryota; kingdom Metazoa; phylum Chordata; class Aves; order Passeriformes; family Sylviidae; genus Sylvia; species Sylvia atricapilla. The sequence goes on along the minus strand of NC_089159.1, from coordinate 5,066,813 downwards.
AAGCACAGGGTGGCAGACTAGAGATGACACAGGTGCCAGGCTGGGTCTCTGTCTCAGCTGGATAATACTTAGTCAGAGCTGTTAAGCTATTCTTTAGGTCATTCAATGAATGGTTAATCCTTAAATCCTCTTTCCCTCAGAAAAAAGGAGTTGAGAAGAACCTAGGCCTTGGCAAGCTCTCCCCCTTTGAAGAGAAGATGGTTGCTGCGGCCATGTCTGAGCTGAAGGCTTCTATTAAGAAAGGAGAGGAATTTGCAAAGAACTTCAAGTGAAGACTTGATGACGGGGAGGAATTAACTTCCTTAATTTATTAAGGCATCATGTCACTTTACGACTTCTGAATCAAAGCTCATGCTTTGATTGAAGTCTGTCTGTATTAGCTTGATGCTTATTGCCAGTGCAGAGTCTAATCATCAATAAAACGGCCTCATTTTTTCAGTGTACCATGTGGAGTTGTCCTGGTGTGCTTGCCCCTTGGGAGGTGGAGGCTGTAGGTCTCTGAGAGGGGATTGGTTTCAGCAGGGATGAAATAGCCTTGGAAAGGGGGTGAACTGATTGCTCCCAGCTCTGCTGCTGCCTGGCTTTAGCTCCTTGTTCAGCACAGCCACTGGGAACCAGGTGTGACCAGATCAAGATGGGTGTAGGGGCTGCACAAGGGATAACTGAGTGAAATGATCCAAAAGATGTTTTTTTTTCAGGAGGTGGCACCATCTCTGTTACCTTGTATTACCTTAACCTCTTGTGTAATTTGATTTTAAAGGAGTTGGTGAAAGAGCACAGCGTTTGAAACGTCAGTCCTGCGCTAAGACAATAATTAAAGTGCTGAGAGCGACTTCTTTCTAGTTAGGAACAAAAGCCTTGATTTAGCATCTCCATAAATTTCTCTTACATTCATCCTCTTGTGAATATAAAAATAAATGTCTGCGAGAAGATGGTGATGACGAGTTCTGTTGCTGACTTCTTTGAAGGTAAGCTTTAATGAAGGAAGCTATTAATTCACTCTTCCTTCGTGCTCTGAGCTGCTTACGCTGTTGCTTTGAATTGCTCTCATCCGTGTAGGTTGAATTCTAACTTGAACAGACTTTGTTTTGATGAGTGAAGGAAAAGCCAAAGCCCAACACCTCTGGAGGAACTGAGGTGAAGGTTGATTTGAGCCAGAGAACATGGGGTAGTTGCTTACAAAAAACTAAAAGTTGTAGATGCTCTTTGGTCACTGCTTCTTTTCTTCCTCCCACGTGCATTTTTTTTTCCTGAGCTCTTAACTGGGTTTTTATTTTTTTGATTTTAATTAGTTCATCATTCTGAACCAGATCACACAGTTGTACTATTGTAGATGCATGGTGAATAAAATCCCTGGTTCTTTTCCGTCACTGTGGAAGATGTGGGCAAGGAGGACAGGAAGCACAGTCCTTGTCACTCTGCAGAAATTCAGCATGTTAAAAGCTTGGTTTCTTTACAGAATAGTAATGAAATAGAAGCGTTGGCAGTCATTACTCAGCAGGCCTGGAACAAAGTAATTATTAGGTGGTATTAATAGAATTAAAGATCGTGTTGGAGGGGGCAGGGGAAGATGTCAGAACTGGAGGACACTGAGGAGGAGTGACAGGCTAGGCCTGGTAAATGTGGCAGAGACTGTTCCAAACAATAAATAGGAATTTATTTATGTGTGGCAGAGTGCACTAACTGGGTGTAGGGGTCTTGCAGGCCTGTCAGCAATTTCAAACCTGAAATAGGCAGCACAGGGTGTTAAAAATGGTGTGTGTGCACCTGCAGAGGTGTGTGTCCAGTCTGGGTGCCCAGGAGGTCCAGAGACACTGCTCCAGGAGGCTGCAGGGAAAGCCTTGCAACCACCAGGACAGGAACACACATTTGTTCCAGTCCTGCTATTTTTAATACAGCAGATAGAGCAGATTTCTGAGCAATGGAGACATTTTAGAACTTGATGTTCACCGTGTGGCTTAGGTTATTCAATCTTTTCTTGTGTCAGCGAAGTCTGGGGGAATTGCATGGACAAGCAGAAAGCTTTGCTTGTACCAGTAGGGACTCAGGGGCTGAGGTGGAAGAGGATTATGTCACAACACCTGCTGACTTTTAGGTTCTCCAGGGTCTCCTTCAAATCTCCTGAATGTTAACCAAGTCCCTACACTGTTTGGATTTTGCAGTTGTTTCTTCTCCCCAATCCCATGCTGCACTTTTGGAGTTGCAGCTATTCCCTGTGCTGGAAATCTTCTCCCTTTTGGGAAAGGAGTTGAGAGACACCCTTCTTGAGGCTTTCTGCAATGAAGTCAGAGGCCGGAACACTGGCTAAAGGTGAGAAATGGACTTGTGTCCATTTGTGTTCCCTGCTCAGTCACTGTGCTGTCCCTGTGGCTGAGCAGTGCTGTGGTGGGTAACAATCCCTCTGAAGATTGGAGATGGTTTGTGAAGGTGTGGGACATCCCACCCTTCTCTTTGAGCAGATTCCCTGGAGGAGGAAGGGATCTGGGGCATATCCCTCCTCAGGAGGAGCAGGATTCAGCTGGGTGTACCCAGATAAGCCAACTTTGTGCTGGGAGTTGTTTCCTGGTGCTGTGGTCCGAGACACAAGACCTTCATCCTCTCTCCTGTAAGGGCTGCCCTGCTGAGTCACAGCACACACTCCAGTCCTGGCAGCCTTTGTGTTAACCTCCTGTGGAGGGGAGTGACCAGGTCTGGAGGAGGTGAAAAACCTGCCCTGTGCACATCTCTTGGGTTTCATCCTTTTTACTGAGCAGACTTCTGCCTCGATGGTCCCTAAGCACCTCTTCCCTTGCAGCATCATTTCTGCACATGGAGCTGCTGCCTCCTCAGGCAGCCCAGCCCCGCACCGGAGCACAGATGTCAAGACACAGAGGAGATGTGTGTGGAGAGTAATAAATAAAGATTCTCCAGATGGCCATATGTCAGGTCACTCCAGCCCACCTGCTGCTCCTGTGCTGCTGCAGCAGTGTGTTAAATGTAGGAAAGGATAGAACAAGGAGAAAAGCAAATGCTGAATGGTGTAACTCAGGCCTCATCCTGATCATCCCTGTCCTGGGGGGCTTCAGGTGGGATGACTACAGGAGCAGGCTGGCAGACTTGTGTCCATTACTCCTGGGAACTGTTTTCCCTTGCAGCAAGGGCTGGTGCTTTGGTGTGGGGTACAGACCTCTCACCCCGAGTCCCAGCTCACCCTGCAGGGCTCTGGGTGCTGAGAGGTGGCAGGAGCCACTGTCCTTGGGGTGAGGCTGGTTAGAGCTGCAGCAGGCCTGGCTGACTCTGAGGACAATCCATGGCCTTTTGATGACATTTAGGAGAAGCAGAAGAAACAACAGTTTTAGTGCAGCTGCTGCCTTGCCAAAGCTGGCTGCCTTCCCAGCTCCAGCAAAAGAGCAAAACTGGAAGGACTGGAGGTACTTCAGGAAGGTACTGGGTAACTACTGCCTTTGCTCAGGAGCCCACCTCCAAAATTCACGATGTTCAGTGATTTCTCCTCACAAAAGGTGCCAGGACAGAGATTTTGCTGCCCTTTCCCCTCCCTGTGCAGCCCAGCATGTGCACCACCAACCCTGGGGTAGCCTGTGCTCAGCCTCATGTTACTGGGGCAAGCAGTTCAGAGCAGGAAGCACATCCTCTGCCCAGGAATGGGGAAAGGAGAGGCGGAAATACACCCCGAGGATGGCTGGGTGTAGCTGGGGGGGCAGGCAGATTCCCCCACAGCCAGCTCAGCTTCCTCCTTTCCTTGCAGGGCAAGGGCAAAGGGTTTTAACATGAGCAGGAGCATCACAAACCATCTGAGCTGCGGATTTGGCTTTGCACAGGCCTCTCCCCCTCCCCTGGCTCTTGCCCCGGGCCCTGTGAAATCACCACCTTTGCATTCTCTGCTCTTGATTTACTGAAATGCCCGAGAGCTCCCACTTCCCTCCTGGGTGCCTCAAAGCAGAGCTGGAGAGCAGCACCGAGGCAGGAGGGTTTGTTTGCATTTGCAGGGAAACCTGTTAATAAAGGAGACCAAAGGGACTGCTCTTTTCCTGGCTGTGGGAACAGATGGCTGGATAACACAGTGCAATTAATATGCAGGGAGTCCTGCCGGGGCAGGGATTTGATTGCCTGTTAGGAGAGGTTAGCACGCTCAAGCTGAGCTCTACCACCACACTGCCCATCCCTGGCACCTGCTGCCTGCAGGGCCTCTGTGGGGGACACTGGGACAGACTGGATGGGGTCACAGATGAGACTGTGGGCACTGGATATGGGGGATGATGCAGCTGGGGACTCTGGGACAGTGGCGGGTTTCTGCTTCTCTCATACTGGGTGATGCTCTGGGAGGGTTTGTAAAAGCAAAGGATGGCTCTGGTGATGAATGATGGCTCAGAGGTACTTTCAGGCTGGAAGGGCAACACTGGATCATTCTTTCCTCCTGGACTTGTTACCTCTGGGTAAGGAGGTGCCAAGAAAAGCAGCAGGCAGGAGCTCCTGGATGAGTGGAGAGAGGTGGGCACAGGGGGTGGGCATCTCCTTGCTGCAGCACAGCGCAGGTACAGAGCAATTCCCAGGGCTTCAACGAGTGACCTGATAAATCTATGGGAGAGAAAAACTCCTGCCAAGGGCTAGGAGGGTTAGGGAACCCTGAAGAAGCAGGAAACCCAGTAAACACACCCCAGCACTGAGCTGGGCCACGTGGCCACATGGTCAAGCCCCAATCGATGGGAGCCTCCAGCTGCTGGGCCACGATCGAATGGCCCAAGGTCACCCTGGGCACGTGTGGGGCTGTTCCAATGCCCTGTCCCCATCATATCCTGGGCTCACAGTGCCTCTAGCCCCTTCCCCTTCATGCCTTTGCTTTGCTCCCCCCATTTTCTGGTATTTTCTTCCCTCCCCTGCCTCGTCGAGGTTGTTGAGCACCATGAAAGGCAGCGCCAGGCTTTGATCTGCTCCTGCCTGTGCCGTGCCAGCAGCACGTTCCCGCCACTCCCGGCCGCCCTTTCTTCTGCGTCAGGAGGAGGCTGCTGGAGATGTCGAGCCTCAGTGCAAATCCTTGCAATTAGGCCTGTTCTGCTGCCTGCCTCGTTTGATCTCCTTTAATTATTTATCGCCTTTTCTCTCTCCTCTTTCCTAAATCCTCCATTTCTTTCAAGTGATGATTTTCCTCCTCTCCCCCCCAGCCGGGGCTAGCTCTGCCTGTTTGCCTGCAATTACCGACCCTTCGGCTCCTTCCATCTCTCCCCCTTTTGTTCTCCCCCAGATCACCGCTTCTCCCCGCTCTCATGGCTTTATCCTGCCCGCACGCCTGGCAGCTTTTTCTTCCTGCTTTTCTTGAATTTTTCCCACCTGGATGGATATTGCCTTTCTCCATCCCATTCCAGATGTGGCTGTGGCTGTGTTTCCACCCGTGGCAGCTCTCTGGCTGGGATCCTGCACCCTGGGCTGGGCTGTGCTCCATCTCCCACTGCTGTTCTCCCAGGCTACTGGTCAAACCCTGGTGTGGCCCTGCTACAAAGCCCTGGCTGCTGGCCAAAACCAGGAAGCCCCATGGGGCTCCTGTCCTGGCTATGCCAGGGTCTTCCCTGTGCTGCTTTTTCCTCCCTCGTCTTCTTTGTTTCGCAGGACCTGATGCATTATTCAGCGCTGCAGACGCTGCGGGGTGTTGGGAAGATAACGGTGCTGCAAAGGGCATGGGCTCACCCTGCCTATGCTGGGTTTTTCTGCCATGGGCTGATTTCCAGCTCCAGCATTAAACCAGGAATAGCCCTGACCAGGCAGGAGGTTCCTCCTAGGAGGTGACATCTGCTGTCAGCCCTGGGGGGACGTGGCGGGGACAAAGGTGGGAGCAGGGGGAGGCAGCAGTGGCCCTGGCAGTGCTCCAGGGGCTGCACCTCTCAAATCCAGCCCCATTGCATGGCTGGAGTTTAATAAAGACAAAGGTCCAACACATGGCCACTTGTTAATGTAGTCCTTACACAGATAATGGATGCAGGATGCAGGTTTTGCTCAGCAGAAGTAGCAAACATCCCCAAACCGTTGTTTAATCCTTGTGGAAAGAGGATGCTCATGCCCTCCAACCCTGTTTGCATCTGGGCACTGTGAACCCCCAGCTGGATCTGTCCCCAGGGCTTGCTGCCACCTGAGCCCTGTGCACAGGGATGGGGAGGAAGGTGAGGGGTGGAGTGGTTTCAGGCTGGCAGCATTTTGGTTCCTGGGTCAGTCCTCCCTGGGGAAACAGCATCACTCAGCTCCAGCAATTGTGGAGACATCCCCTCCAGGACAGGCCTCTCCAGCCTTGGCTGCCCCCAGGAAAGCTCTGCTCAGACTCCATCTCTGACTTCCCATCCCTGTCTCTGCAGCAATGCCCTCCCCAGATCCTGCTCTGAGACCTAATCCCCCACGGAATTACAGCCAGGTGCTTTTGTTGGGCTCTGCTTGGGAACTTGCAGCCAAATTCAGGAGGGAGCCGTGGACACAGGGGATGCAGAGCCCAGGCACTGCAGAGGAAACTGAGCCAGGAGTGGGACTGGGTGTCCTCAGCCAGGTGCACAGCAGCTGAGGTGAATTCAGAGTGTTTTGGGAAGATAAACCCAGACCATGACCACACTGGGCAGCTTTGAGGTGATTTAAGGGAGGTTTGGGAGCTTCCCTCCTTCTCTGGTTTCACCATTTCCTGTCCACAGAGGAGGGCAGTGCTCGGCATCACAGAAGGGAATGAAAATTAATTATGGGCTCATTAACACCGACTCATTACCTGAGCTGCAGCACTGGGGAATGTCCCCATTGAGGACACAACACCTCCTGCATCACCACAACCCCCCCAGCCATCCCAAAACCTCACACCTGCCAGGGTGGGGGTGGTCCAAGTGCTCCCAGGCAGTGCTGGAGAGTCAGCTGGGAACTGGGCAGGGCTGGGAGGCACTGGGCTGGTACTGGGAGATCTCTGGGGGCATCACGGGGAGGAGGTAAAGGGTAGGATAAATTTCAGGGTGGGATTTGGGATGTGATTCAGAGTAGGATATGGGATGGAATGCAGAGTGGGGTATAAGATGGGGTTTAGGATGGGATGTGGGATGTGGGATATGGGATATGGGATGGGATGCAGTGTGGGATATGGATTGGGATACAGGGTAGGATATGGGACAGGATTTAGGACAGGATATGGAATGGGTTGGGATATGGGATGGAGTGTGAGATGTGGGATGGGTTGGGATCCAGGGTAAGTTATGGGGTGAGATGGAACACAATGTGATGGGTACAGGTTGGGGTACAGGGTAGGGGTATTTCTGGCAATTGCATCCCCCAGCATGAAGAGCCCAGGGCAGCCTTGAAGAGGAGGTGGAGGGGCACTGGGGAGAGCCATGAGATGTTGGGGGATTGGGGCAGAGGGTTGTTCAATAATGGGGTTGTGTTGGAGCCGTGGGGTGAAGGAGGGGGGTCTCCATGGAATGATGAAGGGTGGGTTGAGGAAAGATGAAGGGGGCCTATATGAAGGATGGGGGGCTCTGAGGCAGGAATTGAGGGGGAGCTCTGTAGAGGGTGGAGCAGGGCTGTGGAAGGAGAGGGAGCTCTGAATAAGAACAAGGGTGCTCTGTAAGGACATGGGGCTCTATGGAGGGGTGGGGGGCTGTGTGTAAGGATGACGGGGGGCTCTGTGGAAGGATGAAAGGGGGTCTATGGAAGGACCGGGGGCTCTGTACAAGAATGGAGGGTTCCGTGTAAGGATAGGGGGCTCTGAAGAAGAACGGGGGTGCTCTGTGTGAGGACGGGGGGCTCTGTGTAAGAATGAAGGGCGATCTATGGAAGGACGGGGGGCTCCGAAGAAGAACGGATGTGCTCCGTGTAAGCACGAGAGGCTCCGTGTAAGGATGTAGGGGTGTCTATTGGAAGGACGGGGGGGCTCTGTGTAAGGAAGAGGGGCTCTGTATAAGAACGGGGCGCTCCGTGTGAGGACGTAGGGGTGTCTATGGAGGGACGGGGGTGCTCCGTGTAAGGACAGGGTAGCTCTGTGTAAGAACGGGGGGCTCTGTATAAGAACGAGGGGCTCCGTGTAAGGATGTAGCGGTGTCTATGTAAGGACGGGGGAGCTCCGTGTAAGGAAGAGGGGCTCTGTATAAGAACGGGGCGCTCCGTGTCAGGATATAGGGGGGGGTCTATGTAAGGACAGGGTAGCTCCGTGTAAGGACGGGGGGCTCTGTATAAGAACGAGGGGCTCCGTGTAAGGACGGGGCGCTCCGTGTCAGGATGTAGGGGGGTCTATGTAAGGACAGGGTAGCTCTGTGTAAGGACGGGGGGCTCTGTATAAGAACGAGGGGCTCCGTGTAAGGACGGGGGGCTCTGTATAAGAACGAGGGGCTCCGTGTCAGTATATAGGGGGGGTCTATGTAAGGACAGGGTAGCTCTGTGTTAGGACGGGGGGCTCTGTATGAGAACGGGGCGCTCCGTGCGAGCCCGGAGCCGCGCCGGCGGCGCGGTGCAGTTCGCCCTCCGGGCGGCAGGCGGCGCTGCGGGCGGTGGCGGCGCGCTCCCCCCGCGGCGGCGGCGCTCTGTGTCGGGCGGCTCCGTGTGCCGGAGCTGTCCAGCACTTCAGCAGGGGCCGCGCCGGGGCCGCGCGGGAGGGGCCGCGGCCGGCGGGACCCCCGGCTCACACCGGCACCCACCGGCACCCACCGGCTCACACCGGCACCCACCGGCACCCCCCGCGGCCGACAGCGACCCAGCGGGGCCGGGCCCAGCGGGACGGCGGGGCGAGGTGAGGCGCGGCCGGGCCCGGGGCTGTCGGGCCGGCACCGGGCGCGGGGGGCCCGGGAAGGGAGAGGAGGGGATGCGGGGGGCGGTGGGACCGCACTGGGCCATGGGGGGCACGCTGGGGGGTGCAGGGGGTGGGTGACGACGGGCCCCCCCGCCCCACCTATCCCGTGATGCTGGGAGCAAGAGGGTGACGACCCCCAGGGATGGGGGTTTGGGGCTGCGGTGCTGCTCCTCCGGGGGTTGGGAATTGGGGTCTCCAAAGGGACGTGGATAGAAGGGATGGGTAAGGCGTGCATCGTATTGTGGGTGCTGGGACAGCTGGGGACCCCACCGGGACGGGTGTGCCAGGGGTGTCCCCCCGTGAGGTTTGATGCTCCTGGGGGTGTGGGGTGCGGTGAGGAGTCTGGAGGTGAGGTGCTTTTGGGGTCCCTCCAGGGACACGGGTGTGCCCGGGGCTCCCCGGTGCTGGGGGAGTGGCTGGGGGGGCACCCACATCCCTCTTTTCCATGCTGGGCAGAGACAGGCTGGGACTGGGACAGCGGGTGACCCCCAGCAGTAGGGTTTTGGCTGGGAAGGACGGGACAGTGATGATCCCTCAGCAGATGCTGGTGCCTTGTGTGGTGCAGGCGGGAGACGAGGCTGAGACAAGGTCCCCAAAGCCCCTCTCTCTCTGCTGCGTGGCCCCCAGGCTGTGCTGGGGAAGGTTTGGCTGATGAGATTTCAAACCCTGCGGGTGTTGCACAAGGGAAGGAGAAGGGGCAAGGCTTGGCAGCGGGGAGCCACAGCAGCAACTCCACCGCTTGTCTTTCGGGAGTGTTTTGTGCTTCTCCTTCCCAGATCAGGTTTGTCCCCAGGGATGTCCGGGCAGTGCCATGCAGGGGCTTGGTGGTGACGGGTCAGGACATGGCTCAGGGGGAGCAGGTGGCTTTCAGAGGACACAGGTTCATTCATTCCCTGCAGAGCAAGATTTCAAACTGGATGTGTCTTGGTTCGCCTGTGCTCCCGCTGCTGTGGGGGGGGTCACTTGGAGGCTGGCAGCATTTGGGGATGTCTCAGGTTGATGACAAATGTCAAGGACCTTCTCTGAGGGTACAGATGCTCACTGGTCTCTTTGCTCTGTGGCATGTGCATTCTTCTCTGGTAGGAGTACAGGGACACTCCTGCTGGGGGGGATTTTGGGGACAGTGTTTGTGTCCAAACACACATTGTCATTGCTCTGTCCCACTCTGCCAGTGTGACCTCACACAGTGTCACCCTGTGTGTCTCACCTGCTTTCCCCTAAATCCCCCCAGCACCCCACTTGCCTACCCCTGCCCCGGGACTCATGCTGACAACACGTGCAGAGAATGTCTGGGGCCTTCAGAGCCAGAAATTGGGCAGATTTTAAGGGAACCTTTAGTCCTTGGTCACTGTTGGGAACAGCAAGCAAGGCTTTTGCCAGGCAGAGGGGTGCAGGAGTCTTGGTTGGCTTTTTCTCTGGTGCCAAGAACATGAGGCTTTCCCCCTGGACAAAGGGTCTTGTGCCCCAGGGGACAGATCCAGTGGTGGGTGGATGTGTGGCAGAGGGTCCTGGAGGCTGCTGGAAGAGGGAGCAGAGGCTGCTCATCCCGTATCTCTGGGCAGGGGATGCCTGCAGGGTGCAGGTCACCCTGTGGGGTTAATGCTTATGCTGAGGGCCTGCCGGATGTGGGGGGTCCCCAATCCCCAGAGCCCTTTCTCCTCCTCCTCCTTCCTGTCTCCCAGCTCCCGTTTTCCCCAGCCAGGTGGCCCGTGGCTTATATAATGTGCTCAAACCCCGGAATAGCTCCTCCCGTTACACAACCACCCAACCAGCCACGGGGGGGGATGGTGGGGGGGATTCCCAGCTGGATGCTCCCCCTGCACTGGCCGTGACCCCCCTCTACCTGCAGTGCTCAGCCCCAGGGGCTGTTTGCCAGGATTGTGTCCCCGTTGGGGAAGGTGACCTCATTGTGACAGTCATCCCCCTGCTCCTCCATGTGCTCAATAATTGCTTTTATTTGTAGTAGTGTTATTACTCCCCTTCCTCGGAGGGGTGATGGGCCTCAGGCTGACTGTGCCTCCTCCTGACTCCTTGCCCAGCAAAGCAAATGACCCCAAAGGTGCAAAACCTGGGGTAGCTGTTCCCCCTCTCCATCCCCATTCCTTATTTAAGTAACTCCTGTTTGGGGAAGGTCTGGCAGGGCATTCCCAAAGGGATGAGGAAAGTGTGGCCAAAGGGGCACGGGGGGCTGGGGATCCCATAGGAAAACCCAGCACCTGGATCTGCTCCCTCTCCACTCAGCATGGGAGGATTGCTGTCGCCAAGTGGATGTGCTGCTCCCTTCCCTCTTCCCTGATTCAGGAATGGGGTCACTGCATGGGTCCTGGGGCTGCTCCCTGCCATGGTGTGACCCCCTCTCCCAGCAGCTCTTCTCCAGCCAGAGCTGAGAATGGGGCTTCTCTCAATAGCCAACAGCCCAAGGGGTTCAGGCTGGGGGGGCTCCAGCCATGGCCTTTTGGGGACAGGAGTAAATCCTGGCTCCTCACCCTCCATTGTGCCCTTTTCCCTGGATTGTCTCCAGGGGATCTCTGTGCCCACACCCCTGTGTGATGCTTGTCCAGTGGGGGACCAATCCTCAGCCCTGGCTCCCCCATCCCTATATCCCCAAGCCAAGAAGGAACCCAGTTGCTTAGCAACTGTTTAGCTTCTCCACCAGCCTCCTCATCTATTTTAAAATATATATGTATTTTTATATATATATATATATCTGCACAGACGTAGGTATGAACATGCAGCTGCAGCTCCTGACCCCCCAGCCAGCTTCTATATATTCTTTACTAATTGCTTTAGAGTCTGTGAGGTGCCAGATTTTGGTCAGGCAGCTTTAGGAAAAGATGCCCCGGGCTTGGGGAAATAGGGATGGAAGCACTGGGACAGCTGTCACCAATCCATTCCCACTGCCCCTTCCCACAGGCATCATCCCTGTGGTTTGGGGCTGGAGGGCAGTGCTAACGAGCCCCAGAATGGCTGCACTTTTAAAGCTAGATTTGCCTTTTTTCCTCATACTTGAAGGTCTGACTCATGGTTTTTGGCACTAGAAGGCAGCTCCGGAGAAGGTCAGCCCAATTAATGGCAGCAACCCTGGACTTTTCCTTCTTGTAACTCCAGCTGGGTGTTCAGAGGAGGCCTGGCCTGTTCAGACTGCCTGGCCATGGTGTTCTGGCATATTTTGCATCCTGAAAAAAGAGATCTTCTCCCAGCTGTCGCCACCTCACAGACAGGGAGCAGCCTGGGATGGGGCTGCTGTGCGTGCTTGGGGCCAGGCTGATGATTTCAGTCGGTGGTGGTTTGTCCTGATGAGATCCAAACAGGCAGGAGAAGCGTGGGGACCACCCCTCTCAGCCTCTCCGGAGTGACTGGAGCATCCTCACCTCATCTGGGCTGTCCCCGGCGCGTTGGGGCCGAGCTCTGGCACGCTCAGCGCACGAGTGGTCCAGGGAGCCGCCGTGCTGGGCTGCCTGCCCACATCCCGTGCCCGCATCCCGGCACTCGGGCGCTCACGGCAGCCCCGGCTGGTGCAGCTGGATGTGGCGAGAATTAATGGAGCACCGGCCGGAGGCGGCTTTAATTAGCACCGAGGCACGAGGAGGGGGCAGGATGCCCGGGGACCGCCTTTCCCCCCAACGAGGGAGAGATGCCGGGAGAGCATCCAGGCACTCGGGAGAGCATCCAGGCACTGCCGCCCCCCCTCGCTGCCATCCCCGCTTCCCCCGGGAAGCGGCTCCATCCGCAGTACGGCGGCAGGGCCCTGCGGAGCGGCTGCTCAGCGCCGGGGGCTGCGGGCACGGCCCGGGGGCTCAGCGGGGCCCGAGGGGGATTTCTGCAGAGCCGGCTGGGAAGGGGCTTGTTCCGGGCTGGGAAATTAAAGGGTCAAAGGAGGTTGGTGAAATAACGCTCTTTTCCCCATCTTTCCTTTCTGACTGGAGTTCTGAACCCGTGGGCTGGACAAAGGCCAGGGCTGGGACATGGGGATGGTCACAACCTGGGGCCACCCCACTCCAGCCCACAGGGAGTGAGCTCCGTTCACAGCTTGTCTGGAAACCAGCAGCCCCAAACCCTGGCAGGATGGAGAGGCTGGGCCTTGCACCCTGAGCTGGCAGGGCCTGTGCTGGCTGTGTGACAGGGGCACAGTGCAGTGTGTCCATCCTTCTGTCTGTCCTGGCAGTCACTGAGCTGGAACTGCGGGTGCCCAGGTCCTCCACACCCTGGGTGTGATTCAGCAGGGCTGGGGAGGGAGAGACCTGGGCATGGGATGGAGGAGGGTGAGGAGGAGGAGAATGGAAAAGAGGGATGAAGATGGAAGATGGGGATGAGGAGGAGAATGGAGAGTAGGGATGGGGATGAGGATGGTGGATGGGGGATGAAGATGAGGCTGGAATTTGGGGATGAGAGTGAAGATAGGGATGGAGGATGGGACATCTCTGAACACTTCCAAAAGCTCTAATCCAGCTATCAGAAAGCACCTGCAAGCTGAAAAGCTGGATTGACCTCCCTGAGGCCCAAGGTGGCACGTAGGAGGAGGATCAGGATCCCAGAAGACGTGGGCGAATGCCTGGTTAATATGGGAAAAGAGGGATTTGCTCCCTAGGAGCTCCAATCCATGAGGACAGGAAGTTTGGACCCTCCTGGGTGGCAGAAAGGGAATTTGGGGCGGCAGTAAGGGAATTTAGGGCGGCAGTAAGGGAATTTGGGAGGTGGGAATGGATGCCAGCAACTGTCCCCAGCTACATCCTGCAGCCTTTGGGAGTGTGTGGAGACACAGAGCTCACCCCAGGATGCCTCCTCTCCCTCTGGGCGAGGCAGCCGGGCAGCAGCTGCCAGTGATTGATGTTTTGTGGGTAATTACTGCAGATAATGAAATATTTAACCATCATCTTTATTATGGGGGTAGCGCCGAGCCAGGCGGGAAACCACTGCTGTTTGGACAGGGCTGTGCTGATGGGTTTGGTGCCTTTTTGGTGCTGCCAGAGCCGGGTGGTCCCTGTGTGCTGGCCAATGCATTGAGGTCGTGGTGGTGGCAGCCACTCAGTGTCCCTGAGCTGTCCCTTGTGAGTGCAGGGCATGGCTGGGGTTCTCCTTGCAGGGCAGGGAAAGCTCAGCTCTCACAGACCCAGCTGGGGACATGGGCTCCCTCTGCCCTGCTGCCTTGTCCCCATTGTCACCAGCAGTGTAGGGCTGGCTCTGTTTGACACCCAGGGATTTACCTGGAGCCCCTTTGGAGAGCTGGGAGGAGGGTTGTGGGTGGGTTTTTCCCCATTCCTTTGTTTCCCTGCCCGTGCTGTGGCTGACAGAGGGGGCTGCTGGCAGCTGGATATTGCTCCGGGCTGAGGGGACATTGGGATGCAGTGCCATGTCCATCCCCAGTCCAGCTCCACCTTCCTGGCCCCAGATGCAAGGAGATTTCTCCAGCTCCATCCTTTTCTTGGAAACAGGGAGCATTTCCTGGCAGACCTGCATGCCTCCCCCCACCATGCTGCCTTCTCCCACAGGTGCCCATCCAGCTGCCAGTTTGTGTCCATCTACCTGCCCAGCTCTATATCCCTCACACTCTCAAGGTTTTTCAGCAGTGAATTTATCCACTGCTGGGCTCAGGATAAAATGAATTCCCACAGAGAACAAGCAAGCAGAGGCTGCTGCACAAAGCATTCTCTTCTTTCCCCTCTCCTTCCCTGAGCCCCTCTGTGGGGGAAGGTTTCTAAGTGGGGAGCTTCCCCCTTTCCCTGACCTCCTTCCACGTTTTTGGCTTCATGTTTTGATGGGAGAAAGAGGGAGAGGAGCCCCCCAAGGCAGGATTTTCTGCAGCATCTCTGTTTTCCACCCTGGGATACAGAGGGGGCTGGTTCAGGGTGGGCAGGGAGGGCTGAGCAGGGCTGTGGGGTGTCAGGGGGTTTGAAATGTGGGTGCTGCAGGCAGGGGAGGACCGGGGAACCTTGCAGGTGCAGGGATAAGCATCCAGGAGTGCAGAGCCCTGGCTGGCTCCTGCTGCACCAGCAGGATCTCTCCCGTGCCTCTGCGGAAATAAAGGCTGCTGGCTCCTCTCTGCATGGTAGTAATGGGGGGAAGAGGAAGAAAAAAGCCTGGTAATTAAGCACTCAGCTGCTGTCCTCCCCGGGCAGGCTTGTCAGGAGATAAATGACTGTGTGGGGCAGCCAGTGGCAGCAGGAAAGTCAGGGATGTCCTGTGGGAATGCTAAGGAGTGGGAGATGCCTTCTGGCCAGGTTGGGATCCCTACGACCCCAGGGAGAGCTCCGAGGTATTTTCTCTCCTCAAACAGCAAAGAAACCTTGTCAAAGCCCCTCGTGGGTGATCTGCATTCCCACCCTGGCTCTGTCCCAACCGGCATGGCCATGGAAAGCTCTGAACTGCCTGGTATCCTGGTGGAATGGTACACTGGGAATGGCAAGACTTTCCTGGGCTTGAAACAGTGTGGATCAGCCCTTTCTCCTTCTACTGGGCTTAGGGATGCCTCCTTCCCTGGGCCACTGTTTGCCCCATCCTCCACGGGCAGCATGTGTCAGCCACCCAAAGACTGCCTGATTCCTGCACAGGAGATGATGTGCAGGCAACACCCATCCCTGGAAAAGCCTCTCCAGCAGAATCCCTGGGATAGAAACACCTCAGAGAAGTGACTTTCTGGCAAAAGCTGCTTCTCCAAGCCCCAGTCCAGCTTGGAGAGTGAGGCAGGAGGCTCTGCCTTTGCTCCTGATAGCTTTTCTCTGTGCAGAGTCCCTGTAAATCTCAGGTGGTGCCTCTGCAGCCTGGTGGAGCTGCTGGTTAAGGCAGCAGATTTCCAGTGGGAGCATCCCATGCTCAGGAGAGGGCTGGAGTGCTGGGCCGGGGAGCTGGGGCAGGTCAGGACAACAGGGACAGTGAGGAATGGGTGCTCAGCCATGCACCAGTGGCCTGAGGGCGCTGAGACAGGCCTGTGTCTGTCTGGTTGATCCAGCAGATTTGGGAGCATCTCCTCCCTCAGGCTCGGGGAGCATCAGCCTGAGCCTCAGCACAGCGGTGCTGCTCGGGAACAGTTGTCCTCTTCCAGGGGTTATTTTTGGAGCCAAGTGAGGACACATCGCCTGTGTGGTGGAAAGAGGAGACAGAGACACGTGAAGGTGAAGGAGCAGGGAGAAGATGGGGGGAAAGAAGCTGGTGGGGATCCTCAGCTCCCCTTGCAGCCCATAGCAAAGGGTGCCAGCCCATAACCAAAGAGTGCCAGGCCATAACCAAAGAATGCCAGGCCATGGCCCAAGAGCATCAGCAAGTGTTTGCTGCCTGAGCCAGACGTCAGAATGTCCCACCACTGCAACCAAACCAGCCAGTGCAGCTGGGAACTGCAAGGGGATATCTGAGGTCTTTGTGTCCCTAGAGGACTGTAAGGATGGATTGTTATCTCTGCTCCAAACCCACACTGGCTGACAATGGGTCCAGGGGCTGGGAGGGACCCCTGCCCACCTGTCCTGCTGTTGCTGTGCAGACCCACCCTCAGCCAGGTTTTTCCAGTACAAAGCTGGAGCAGAGCATCCTCCTCACTTTCCCAGGAG
Source organism: Sylvia atricapilla (assembly GCF_009819655.1). Taxonomy (NCBI): domain Eukaryota; kingdom Metazoa; phylum Chordata; class Aves; order Passeriformes; family Sylviidae; genus Sylvia; species Sylvia atricapilla. The sequence continues at coordinate 5,050,484 of NC_089159.1, read as the reverse complement.
CCAGCCCTCTTGTCATGGTGACGGGAGTAGCCCCAGCCTTGCTCTGAGGATGAAGAAACTGAAGCAAGGAGCAGGGACATCTCCTAGTCACTGTCCCCATCAACCTGGTTTCAAGACTGATTTTACCCTCAGCTCCTAGCAAGGCCCCCGCACTGTCATGGGGTGAGAGGGGAAGCAGGGCAGGGACTAACCCTGACTCTTTCTCTCCCTTCCAGGCAACCATGGCTCTCTACAACAATGGAGCTGACGTGCCTTCGCCCCAGGAAGCCTCCAACGGCTTCCCCCAGCCTGGAGCCTCAGGAACATGGCACAAGGGCGAGGAGGAGGTGAGGCTGGTGGAGCCCAGCATGGTGAAGAAGGCTCACCGGGAAATCCTGGACCACGAGCGCAAGAGGAGGGTGGAGCTGAAGTGCATGGAGCTGCAGGAGATGATGGAGGAGCAGGGGTGAGTGGCAGGGACATGGGGGATGGGATGCTTTTGACCTCTTTGCACCTTGTTATCCCCCTTCAAAAAATACCTCGATGTGGCAAAAGTCCCCATTTGGAAGTAAATCAGCTTTTGGGTGAACCAGCTTTGGTGGGAAATTCATCCAATTTGAAGTTTGGGCTCCCAGCTTGTCCTGCAGGGAAAGCTGAAACAGGAAGGAGGAAAGAAGTTGCTCATGGTTGTACAAGTCATCAGCGCCACTTATCCTGTGCCCCACACACCAGGGATGTGAGATCCAAGGGGGAAGCTGAGGTTTAGTCACAGGAGGGGCTGGTTTGGGACTTCAGCTTGCTCTGTCTTCCTTGTCCTTCCCATTTTGGGGTGATAGGACCCCCCTGCCCCCATCCTGCCAATGCCATGGCCAGGCACTGCAAGCTGCTCCCCAGCCTTTGCTCTCCCCTTGGGACACAAAGGGATAGGGAAAAACCCAAAGGGGGTGAGGAACATCCCTTCCTGGGTGGGCAGAAGGGACTGGGGGGCCAGAAAGGAGACCCCCCTCCCTGCCAGGCACGGCTGTGCTGTCTCTGGCAGCAGCCAAACATCCTGATCCCTCTGACAGCTCTCTAAAACCTGATGGATGGAGCAAATTCTTCGGCACACTTGGGTAGATGGGGACTGGTATCAGCTGGGGAGAAGGAAAATGGATTGAGGGAAGGCTTCGCCAAGGCTTTCATTAAGAGTGCAAGCGTGACCTAGAATTAAATTGTCTCACACAGACTGGAATAATGATTGTTCCTAATTTGTCATTATGGAAATAAATAAGGCTGACCTGGCGCTTTGGGGAGCCCAGAGCCTCCTGTCGGGTTCCCGAGCCCTAGTAGGGATCTTACTACTGGTAGTATCATTACTGCAATGGGTAATAGCAACACTGCAGCCAGGATTGTTGTCATTGCTATAATTGCTTTGCTGTTATTAAGGCTATTAATAACACTGATGATGGTGATACGCCGAAACGATAATATAATTACAGTAATAATCTTGGTCAACCTGCTTAATCCTCTGCCTGCTCTTCCCCTCCTCACAGGGGCTTTCCAGGGGGGTTCCATGAGAAGGGATTTGTACCCCTGAGGTTTCTGCCTGGACCAGGGGCAGCCTCCTGGCCATGGCACTGGGGGAGTTGTTGATGAGGGCAGAACCCCAGGATGGGAGTGTCAGCAGAGGGGGTTCTGCAGGGATTTAAGCACTCTCTTATTTCCTTAAAGGTGGATGGCTCCTCCTGCCTGTGCTGTAGCTCGCTCCAGGCTGCCTGCACTGTTATTCCCTGCCTGCAGGCTGGATTCCTTGTCCAGAAAAGAAGTGTCAGCAGATTTCCTTTCTTTCCCAAATCCATTCTATATGTTAAAAGCAAAAGCAACCCCCTCCAAGGGGGTTATAAGCAGCACCAGAGGAATGCAGGAGGGAAAAGGCTGGTGGTGCTCCTGCCTCCATCCCTGGAGGTGGTGAGGAGTTCCTCGCCTTGGCCTCCCCCCACAGATTTGCTAATGGCCCAGCCGCAGTGGCCCATCTGTCACCTCCTGTTTGGCCTCATGTCCCCTCTCCAAGAGCACCGGCCGTGTTCTTAATATGCTGCAGCAAATGCTCAGCTCGGGCAGACATCTTCCTGCTGCTGTGGGCTGGCTGATGTCCATGGGATGGCTGAGGCCAGCAGCTCTGTCCTTGTGGGGTGGCCACTCTGCCCAGCTGGGTACACTGCCATCGAGGGAATGGAGCAGAGCAGCATTTGGGGGTGCTACCCTGGTTTTGGGGCTCCAAGGTGAGAGGAAGCAGCCAGGCTGCCTCCATACCCTGTTATTAGCCTTCCTTCTGTGTGGGGTATGGCAGGGGAATTAATGACAGCCTTTCAGTGCAAATGAGTTTGTTAATATTAATTCCCCTCTCCGTGCTGTTCCCCTTCGTGGACACTGCAGGAGGGGTGGGTGATGCCATGTGCCCTTCTTCACCCAGGGCACCCAGGGGCACACAGAGCACTGTGAGGGGCATCAGTGTCCCCAGCACAGGCTCTGTGAAGTGCCAGCCTTGGGGACTGCAGGGCTAGGCCTGGCTCTGGCATCCAGTTTTCTGGACTCGTGGCAGTGAGGCTGATGGGATGCGATGGAAAGGATGGGTCATGAGGCCCCTCTGGAGCCTGTGGCTGAGGACAGGGACACATACAGAGCCTGACTCCTTCCCTCCCAGGGTGGCAATGTGGTGGTGACATGAGGTCCCTCTCCCTTCACCCTCTCCCCTGGGATGATGCCAAGAGCATTGTGGGTCTCTCCACTACATCCCTCTGTTTGGACGTTTTTATTTGAGGACGGCGCTCAGGGTGCCCTTGTGCAGCCACGAGATGTGGCACAGGACCTGCCGCCCAGGGCTGTCACCTGTCCCTTCCCAGGGACACCTTGGGGACAGCAGGGGCGCTGTGGTTTGCAGTGGCTGTTCTCAGATGCCAGGACACAGTGATTAGTGTCCCTCGTTAATAACCCTGCGGCGGCCTGAGTCAGCGCTCGGCGGTAGCGCAGAGCTGGCGCGGCTCTCAGGGCCCCGGAGCATCGCAGGGAGGAGCTGGGGGAGCTCGTGGTTGGGACAGAGATGCTGGGGGTGAACCCCACAATCACTGCCTGTGATGGTGACACTGCCAAGGGGGTTTGGTGGGCACTTGCCCCAAAGCCTGGGGCGGTCACAGGTAATGGTAATTTCATGGTCTTCCTTTTCTTTTCCCCCTTCCTGATGTTCCTTCCTCTGCCAAGCACTGCTGGGAGAAGCAGGCAAGAGAGAGGAGGGGTGGCAGGGGACTGAGCAGAAATCCTGCAGTCCTCCAGGCCCTGATGACTGTCACCATGCCACTCTTCCTTTGGATTGGCCCCTTGGGCCATGTGTCACTTCTAAAAGTAAAGAGTTCCTCAGCAGGTCCATGGGGAGCCCGTGCTCCAACCACAGCAGCCCTGACCATGTCTTTGCCCATCCAGGTACTCCGAAGAGGAGATCCGGCAGAAAGTGGGGACCTTTCGGCAAATGCTGATGGAGAAGGAGGGTGTGCTCACCAGGGAGGACCAGCACGGGCGCCAAATGTAAGTCAGGCAGCTTCCAGCTGGTCCACCTGTGCCTCTCATCTCAGAGAGGCACATCCCTGATTGCCCCTGGATATCAGTGGGCTGGTGGGGGAGTGGGTGAGGGTATATCTAGGCGTGACTGGGGAGATGGATGGACATGGAGAGGATATATAGAGATGGATGGATGATGGATGGATGGGTGGATGGATGATGGATGGATGGTTGTTGGCTTTGAGTCAATGTTTGTTTGATTTGATGGTTGATTGGTTGATTTGATGGTTTGTTGGTTGATTTGATGGTTGGTTGGCTGGTTGGCTGTTCAGTCACTGGAGGCAGAATTTGCCCCTCTGGGGCAGTATCCTACCTCTGGAGAGGTTAAAGGTTATCTTGCACTGGTTGTTTGGAGACCTCTGGGTGCTGTGCAGAAGCCAGTATTGCAATGCTCCTGTCCCAGATGATGAAACCCAAGTGCAGAAAGTCTCAATGCTTGACTCACCCCGCCAGACAGAGGCAGGGACCCCATGGAAGAAGCTCCTCCAAGGACATCCTGTACTGTTCCTCTGCTTTTAATCACTCCTCACAGTTCCTGATCCTGGAGGGCTACACCTGCCCTGGGACAGGGCTTAGGGCTCAAGTCTGGTGTCCAAAGCAGCTCAGCTCCTGCTGGGGACATGCCAGTCGCTGCTCCTGCCCTGCACAGGACTGTCCCCAGCCTCACCAGGATCCACCCCAGCTCGATGATGATTTATCAGTGTAATGTTTAATGGCCCAGGCAGCATGGCTGGCCCAGCGTGCACCATCCATCAGCCTGGAAACCAGGTCACTTGGGACAGGAATAGATGCTGCAGGTTCACTGAATATTAATGCTTCATTAGGGTCAGGAAATCAGGGCGAGGGGGGAGGCAGGGAAGCCGTGGCAGCAGGGAGAGCCTCTCTCACACCACTCTGCTGGCACGCCAGGCAGGGTGGGACACGGACATGGCCGTGCCCTGCCTGGATGGGGCTCATGGGCTTGGGACAGCATGAAACATTCAGGATCCTGCTCCATGCAGGAAAAAACACAAGGCATGGGGAAAACCAGCCTGCCCAGGTCACTGAGCATCACACCTGAGGTGTTAACAAGTGGCCTTTGCTGGTGGGGGCAGGAGTCATCTCTAGGGCATCTTCCTGGCAGGCTCGTTAGGGCCAGCACAGTAATGAGCACATGGGGAAGCCAAAGGTGCCTTAAGGTTACTCTGGCTGTCACCTTTACAGGCTTGGTTTTGCAAAACGAAGGGTAATCATTAAAGATTAGCCCCAGGGCTATAAATAATAGTGCTGAGCTGGAAGGAGCAGTCTCACAGCAAAGGATTGCTCAGAGGAGAGCAAAGCCAGAGGCGCCTGAGGAGGCTGGTAGGAGCTGGGTCCAAAGGAGGTGGCTCTTCAAGCAGCAGGGATCTGAGCTGCTGGAGGATATCCTGCGTGCCAAAGGTCTGTGCTGCATGAAGAGGCTGGACAAGGGGGTTAAATAAGCTTTAAATAAAGAGTCTCAGCCCTTGTGGTGGCTGGGAGAGTGCTCAGCAGAACATCTCATGGGCTGGTCCTGTTCCAGCACTGCTCTGGGCTTTTACCGCTCGGTCCTTGGCTGCCGGGACTGTGAGTCTGAACCAGCTGGTCCTGTTTCAAAGCCAATGCGAGAGCTCAGCATCATCTGCATAACTCCCCAGGGAAAACTGAGGCATCGAGCAGAGCTGTGGCCACCTGAGTCCCTGGCTTTTCTCTTTGTGCTCTCCCAGCTCCCGTCTCCATGTGCACGGCTCGGTACAGCCCGATCCCCAAGGAGAAAGGCTTGATGGACAGGCTGGTGGGATTGCAGACAAAGGCAAGCGTGTGCTGGGCAGGGAGGGATAATTGGAACAGCACAAGGCTGGTCTTGAGCTGCTGAGCACAGCTAATGGGTGAGATGCTGGCAGCAGGCTCCGGCACGGAGCACTGCCTGCTCACGGAGCAGAGACACACACAGAGAATTAACCCTGCTCCCTTCGCCTCTTTTCTCCCCCTTCCCACGGTTGGGTGGGTGGGTGAAAGGCTGTTCCTACCTTTGGGACATGGCCAAAGCAGAAATCACTTGGAGAGGACCCAGCAAGCCATGGCTGTGGCAGAGAAGGGAGCCCGAGTCCTGCTTGAGCGATCATCCGTGGTTAGGGGGAGGGTGCCTCGTGAGTAGTTTCGGTCCAAGACATTTCTAATTAGGTTAAACAGCCCATGGCCTGCTGTGGCCAAAGATGGCAACACGTGCCACGGTCAGATCTGCAGTCTGAGGAGCTTCCCTTTCCTCAGGCAATGGCCAGGCTGCCAAGGGGCTGATGCTGTGGGGCTGCACCGCTCCACCAGCATCGCTGACTGCTCACCTCCAGGGAGGGAAGGGCAGAGGAGCCCACATCAGATTTCTGAGGGCAAATCTCCCTTGGGAAGCAAACACCTGGGCTGGTGTGGTACTGGGCCCCCTCCAAGCCTGCCCCATCTCTGAAGTTTCTCTCCAGAGCACCTGGATGTCCTTGTCCCTCCATGGGTGAGATGTCCTACAGTTCTCCAAGAGCAAATGAGAGGCTCCGTGTGGGGTTTGCTCCTGGGGCTGATGGCAGAGCTGGACCAGGGAGGAGGTGGGGGCATCAGGGAGGGGTCGGCCAGGGACTCCTGAGACTGTCCTAGTCCAGCTGCCAGGCCTCTGCCAAGCCCTGCCCACAGCCCTGGTAGTCAATGGCAACCTCATGCCGGTTTCCATGGCAGTGGGGAAAATTAATGCTGACGAAGACACTCGGGAGAGAGAGAGAGACCCTGATGGCTCTAGGCATGATGTCCCCCCACTCCTTCCTCACCTGGCCCTAGGAGGGACATTGACTATTACCTGCCTGAAGCTCCAGTGTTGAACTGGTGGCTCTTTGGGGTGCTGGCCTCAAAGCCCAGATCATCCTGGGGAGTTCCCACCTAAATTTCCCCAGCTGGTTTTCTGCCAGCTCCTCTCACCCTTGTCCAGCCCTGCAAGCCACCTAGGCTGACCCGGCCTCCTGCACAGCCTCAGCACTTGAGCAAAGCCAAAAGGGACTCAGATGAGGCTGAGGCTGGCCCTGTGGGGAGATGGTGGCCTGAGTCTCTCAGTGTCCCTGTGCCAGCCTGGTGGGGATCTCTGCAGAGACTGGAGCCACAGGAAGACCCTGAGCAGCCCTCCACCCTGGGACTTTGCTGTATGTGGACATCAAGGGACATGACAAGGTCCCCTGTGGATGCTGTGGCAGAGGGAATGTCCCCCAGCCCCTGTAGCAACATTGGGGCTGGCCCAGCTGCTCTGGTGGGAGACAGAGAATGGGAATCCCCAAATTAATCCTGCTCTTCCTCCTTTGGCAGCGTGATAGAAAACCACCACGGGGCAGATGGGGACGAGTATGCAGTGGAGTATCCTGACTATGGAGAGGGCTGCCTGCTGCAGTGTGACTGCTCGGCCGAGTGCTACCGCGAGGACAGCGGCCACCGCGAGTACAGGTTTGTGTGGATTTTGGGGACCCGCTGTGCACAGGGTCCCCATCCAGGGACACAGAGGCCAGGGCCGTGTCCCTTCTTCTTGCCCCAACCCTGCCCATTGTCTTCCACAGACTGAAAAGACGCTCGAGCAGCTCCACCTCTCCTCCACCCAAGAAGAAAAAGAAGAAGAAATCAGGTCACCGCCGGAGCCGGTGAGTCCCCGCCTGTCCCTGTGCTGTCCCCTCTCTCTGGAGAGCAGCTCACCTCCCAGCTCAGCCTTTTCCCAGGCTCTGGAGGGGCAAGTTCCTCCACTTTAGGGGGCAGTACATCCCTGAATGTGCACCCTTAAGAGGCGCAATGCATCTGCATGTACTGATACTGTAACACACACGTGTGCACCCACCCACTGCATGCACTGGTGGGACCTTGCCTGGTCCATGTGGGGAAGGAGCTCACTGCCACAGGGCACAGCACCAGGCAGGATATGGGATATGGCTCTGTGAAGGGTCCATCTACCCAAAACCTCCCCACTTAGCACTGGCTGCCTGGGCAGGATGCTGTCCCTAATGTCCCTTTCTTCTCTGCCTTTCCTGTGGCAGCAAAAAGAGGAAACCCGGCTCAGAGCGCAGGTGAGTGACCACTGGGCTGGGCGGGCTGTGGGGTCCCCTCTGGGCTTGCAAGGCCACTGGCTATGGGCTGGCCTCTACCTCCCATTGTCCCCCTGTGAAATCCCACTGGGAAGTGACCACCTTGTCTCCTGCTGGAGGCTGTGGAGCCCACGAGGTGGCAATGAGACACAGCAGGATTTGGGCATTCCAGATTTGAAGGCAGCCAGATTCCTTCTGCCAAAAGTCCCTTTCTGTTCCCCAACCCAAACCCCCCAGGAAATAACTGCCATGCAATGTTCATGCATCCCATGAGGTGGTCCAGGGGAAGCATTGTCACTGGGGGTGGTGGGACCAGTCTCCCCCAGGCCAGGAGCAAGAGGCTGGGGAGTCCCTTGCTCCCTGCTCAAGGGCACCCACTTCCCCTCTAGCTGTGACAGCTCTTCACCCATCCGCAAGGAAAAGAAAAAGAAGACTGGAAAGAAACACAGACGTGACAGGTAGGATGGACATGACAGCAGCCTGAGGACAGCAGGGGTGGTTGGGGACAGTGGGGCTGGTTGGGGCTGCTCAGGCCCCTGGGGTGGGATTTAGACGTGGATAAGGATGGATGCTGATGACTTTTCATGGGGCCATCACCTCCTCACAGCCACTGTCGCCTGCCCCAGTGGCCCACCTCAGGGCCATGCCCCTGTCCTTCTCATCCCTGAAAACTGCCCAGCCCTTGCTCCCCGCTGGCCAGATCTCTGTATCTCCTTCATCTCTGCCTCCTCTTCATCCCTTAGGTCTGAATCGGGGTCACGAAAAAAGAGAAGACACAGGTAAGAGTGATGGCCACCAGGAGCCACCCCACTGTCACCAGCTGCCAGCTTCCCCTGTGTCCTGCTCTCCTGCTGTCCCATCCCCTCTGCCTATGGTGATGGGCCCCCTCACCCCATAGCTGGACACTGCTGTGTGTCCTCTGTCCTTGGATGTGGCACAGGGCCACTCTGGCTCACGGTGGGATCCCAGGCAGCCATGGCCAGGGCAAACCTTGACTGTTGCCCTGCTCTGCAGATGCCCTCTGCCAACACGGCTATTTTAGTGTGGAAAGAGTGAAGAAAAGACAAAAGGTGCCAGAGAGGGTGCAGGGCAAAACAAGTGTGAGGGGTGACAATGAGCCGAGCCCTGAGGATGCAAAGCAGAGCCAGTCCCCCTCTTCTCTCCTGCACTTGATCCCACAGTCCCCCCAAATCCATCTGGGATCCCCACCACGCTTTGAACCTCAGTGGAGCCCAGCTCCAGACCAGGCAGGTCCTTCCCCTTGCTCCTCCCGCAGCCTCGGTGCCTCTGGGGGGGTTGGGAAAGCCACCCTCAGGTGCTGCCCCCGCTCCCACATCTGCAGCTTTCGGCTCTTCCTGCAGGTCCCGAAGCCCCAAGAACAAACGGAAAGAGAAAAACAAAGAGCGCAAGAGGTGAGGGGCCGGGCTGCTGGGGGGAGCGGAGCTCTCGGTGTCCCTGCGTGTCCCCTGCGGTGGCTCAGCCTGTCCCTCGGCCCCCGGCCGCCCTCTCCGCAGGTCCCGCAGCGAGTCCCCGGCCTGGCGCTCGCACCGCCGCAGCTCCTGCAGCTCCCACAGCGCCTCGCTCTCCTCCGACGACAGCGGCTCTAAATCCCCCGGCAGGTAGGGACAGGCCGGGACCCCCGTCCCCACCAGCACCAACAGCCCCCAGCGTCCGGAGGGACAGAGATGTCCTTGTGATGGACACCCTTATGTGGTGGAGGGCAGGGAGGTGGGAAGAGAGATGGGGACCCCAGGGATGGAGGGCAGAGGCAGGTGGCAGAGGTGTCCCAGAGATGGGGACCCCGGGGATGGAGGGCAGAGACAGGTGGCAGAGGTGTCCCAGAGATGGGGACCCCAGGGATGGAGGGCAGAGGCAGGTGGCAGAGGTGTCCCAGAGATGGGGACCCCAGGGATGGAGGGCAGAGGCAGGTGGCAGAGATGTCCCAGAGATGGGGACCCCAGGGATGGAGGGCAGAGGCAGGTGGCAGAGGCATCCCTGAGACATGTCTAGAGGAGAGTGGGATGGTGCTGCAGCATCTCTGGAAGATTTGGGAGCATGGTCCCTAGACGGGGTTTCAATTTTGAGCTAAAGAAAGCACAAAGGCCCAATTCTCACCCGATTTCTGGCTTCGGCAAAGCCTGGGCCGCAGCCGGTGGCTCTGCCGGGGCCGGGCCAAGGCGCGGTCAGGTTCGGGGTGCCGGCAGCTGACCGTGCGGTTCCCCTCAGGCTGAGCCCCAAGCGCCGGCAGGATGGCCCCAAGGGCAGCAGCGCCCGCTCCAGCCGCAGCCCGTCCTCCCCCTCGCCCCAGCGCTCGGCCTCGCCGCACCAGAACGGGCACAAGGGCAGCGCCCAGAACGGCCGCCACAGCCACGGCGCCCCGCTGCCGGAGCCCTCGGATGTACGTAGGCTTTTCTTGGATCACTCTTCGCTTCCCTCCCCTCCTCCCTCCACAGGACTGCCCCACTGCTCTCCTCTCCCCTCCTTCCCCACTCGCCCGGCTCCCCGCCCTGCCCAGCCGGAGCGCACGGGGGAGACGCGGGGTGCAGCTTGCACCGTCCCAGCACTCACCAACCCCGCGCTGGGTGCACGATCTCCCTGGGGGAGCCAGCCCATCACCCTGAGGCAGGGAGCGGGGCAGCCAACAGGTCATGCCTCCCCCAAAGCCACACGTCGTCCTGCGGATGTCACCTCCCCGGGACAGGTGACACCCTTGGCAGGACAGCATCACCTGCCAGGATCACCACCTCAGCACCTCCCTGAGACTGATCCCAGGCAGCCAAGAAATGGGCAAAGCAAGAACATTCTTATTTGCCCACTAACACCAACCCTTCCTAGTGCCGAGGGGCCAGCGCCAGTGCTCAGGACCCCAACACCCAGTCTGGCCAAGTTAGGGTTTGGAGCAGATTTCATGATGGATGCTCAGATTTTAGGACCCTAAGGTCCCCGCGGCAGGTGACACTGGAGCTGAGCATCCCCAGCTCTGCCTCAGCATCCCGAGGGTTTTGGTGAAACCTTGGGGGCTGCTGCCTTTCTGAGTGAGGCAAAGCCCTAACCCAGTGGACCTGGAGGGCTTTAACCCCAGTTTAACCAGTGCTGGGATGGTGAGGAGCCTGCTTTGGCTGAGGGGAGGCTGGAGGCAGGGCTGAGAGAGGGCAGAGCACTGCAGGACTCCACTAATGAGACCCACACAGGTCCCCACTTACCCAGGGAACTTTATTTCCCCAAGTGAGGTCCTGCAGGGACACTCCTGGGCTGGCAGCACCCACCGCTGACACCCCGACACCTGCAGGGCCAGAAAACAGGGCCAGGCCCCCAACCCCACATCCCCTTCCCCTTCACCCTCCCCAGGCCAGCACCCCCCAGCAGCACCCAGCACCCTGCCCACCTCTCGGGGCACCTCTCTGCTTTCTTCTTTGCTGTGGTTCCGGCTGGGCCGTGGGGGGGTTCGGGTGCCGAGGCGCCGTCCCCGGGCTGGCCCCGCTCTCCCCCTGTCCCGCCCCAGCATCGCCCAGGCCGCCGAGCTCCCTTGGCTCCCCGGCACCAGCGGGACTTTTCTCCAACAACTTTCTCTCTTTCTCTCTCTCTCTCTCTCTCTCTTTTCTTTCTCTCTCTGGTTTCTATTTTTTATTTTTTTTTTCTTTTTAATCCCATCTGTGTTTTTCTTTAGCCTCCCATTTGAAAAAAACCCAAACGGTAATATACACTTCCATTTCTTGCTCAGCAGAAGCAGGGACGAGGGGGAGGGAAGGGCAATGAAACGTGCTTTTTCCCCCACCCCGTTGTTTTAGTTTCCTTTCTCATGATTTCTTTTCTTTTCCCTTGTGATGTACAGAAATGCAAACGATATATATTTCTCTTATTTTTATTTTCCCCCACCCCGTCGTCGTCGTGTTGTTCTAGAATTTTTTGCTTTTGTGTGTGTTAATGTGGAGAAGAAAAAAAAAAAACAACCCAAAACAAACAACAAAAACCAAAACAAAAACCTGATGTGTTTTCTAAATATTTACGACCGCTGAACATTGTACTTCCATCTTCTATATTTTGAACAAGGAATTTAAAAGGGAAGAGAACCCAGCAGCTCTACATTGCAAAGGAGCGAATTGCCCTTTTCCTCCTCAAATGGGCGACTGACTGCCCGCTGTCCTCGGCTGGATCCTGCTGCCCTGGCGAGGTTTTTTTCCTCCCCGGCTGCAGGATGAGGCCGCCGGGTGCGGGTTTATCCAAGCCCTCTGCGGTCATCCCACATCCTGAATCCCCACAGGATGAGAGCTCGGTACCCAGCCTCCCCTCCCCACCTCCTGTAAACGCCCCAAAATCTCCGGGCTCAGCCGGTCCTCCGGGAGAGCCGTGCCCACCCCAGCATCCCCAGAGCCGCCGGGAGCCAGCGGTGCCCCGGGGCGCTGCGCGGCGTTACCTTCCCTTTTAAATACCCAGTCCTGTCTCCATCCATCCTTGCTGCCTTCCCAGCCTTCCTCCTGGCTCTCTCCTCCTCCTCCTCGCCCACACGCACCCTCCAGCCCCTCTCTCTCTCTCTCTCTCCGGTTTTCTTTGGGCCAACATAACCTCGCCGTGTCCCACCTCCATCCATCGCCTTCCCTGCATGTTATCCGGGACTTTGCCATGTTATAGAGTGACTTTTAAAAAGACTGAACCGCAGCCTGATGGGGTTACAGACACCAGCCAGCCACTGCCCCCGCGACCCCACCGCTCGGCGGCCGGCCGCAGCCTTGCCATTGAAAAACGAACGAACAAACAAAAAGATAATAAAAATTTAGAAGCTAAAGAGACCGATTTTAAACATAATTTTAAAAATTCTAAGCAAAGCAAACGGGATTAGCCGAGGGGTCTGGATCGCCGTACTAAAGAGTCCTTGTCTTTTTCCCATTCTGCCCTCCAAATGTGGAGATTATTGTTTTCTTTTTTTATTATTGCATTCCTGTCACTGCCAATTCCGAAGGTAGGTATTTTGTCCACCTCTGCACGTTCACTTCTGCAGATGAGCCTGTTGAAAAGCACCGTAGCTTGATTTAATGTTATTTTCTCTTTCTGACTTTCTTTCTCCTTCTTTCTCACTCTCCTTCTCTGTCTCTCATTTTGTCTCTTTTTGGTGGCTATATATAATTTTTTTTATTATTTGTATGGTTTTCCCCAGTTAGCTGCAAAGCCATGCTCTTCTCTTACGTTCTTTATTTTTTTTTCTTTTCTTTCTTTTTTATTTTTTAACCGTCCACGTAATATTTTTTTTCTTTCTTCCCCCCTTTTCTCTTCCCCGTCTCCTCGTGCTGTCGGTAGAATGCATTTCTGTGTCTTTCAGCCCTCCGAATTTGTGTTCGTTTCCATTCAGGGGGCCGAGCACGGCTGTTCCCTTTCAGTCCCCCATTAGTGGCTGGGTAATTAAGGCGAACATAATTAAGGAGAATAGAGGCAGTGGTCACGGGTAGAAGTGGGCACAGAGGGTTTTGGGGTGGATGGATGGGGCAAGAAATGAGAAATCTGGGGAGACGTGTGTGGGTTTAGCCCCTCTTCAAGGGTAAAAACCCAGCTCAGGGAAAATACTGAGGGAGGCTGCAGTAGGGAAAGGTTTAAATCTTCCTGCGTGCAGAGAGGCAGCTCCAGGACATCCCAGTCTGCGAGGGGCAGGGGACAGCACCCTGCACTGGCCGTCCCATCCCTACAAGTGCCCAGTGTGTGTTTTCCCTCTTAAGCCGAGTCTTTGGCAATTTGGGTTTGTTTGGGACGCTTTTACCTTTGTTGCCTTCCTGCACGCCAGGGCAGGAGACTCCAGGGTTTGGGTGGGAACCCTCCATCCCACAGCCCGAGCTCACAGCACGGCCAGCCAGTGCCCAAATGCCACCCTGGGAAAGAGGAACCTCCTCTCTTTCTCTCTTCATCGTCCTCTTCTTCTTCATCATCTTCTCTGCTTTAATGTTCCTCTCCAGGGATGTGGGGCTGGGCATGGGCTCCCCTGATCCCCTATTCTGGGGCTGCTGCATCCCTCTGGAGCAGATCCATGTCCCCCAGGGCTTGCAGGGCAGCTGGGCAGAGCTGATCATCACTGCCAGCCTCTCCCTCGGTGCAGCCATTGCAACAGCAGCTGGTTTTTAATAAAAACCTCAAATCCCCTCATTTTGGCTGCAGCTTGCTGCTCTGTGACTGGACAGATTGGATTTTCCATGGGGACAAGGAGGTGATGGGGTGTGGAACAGTCTGGGATCTCTTTTGCAGCATCTTCGTGGTGGTCCCCAGAATCCCTTCACCCTGCCTCCTTCTTTTTTGAGGGGAGAAAAGTGGCATTGAGAACACAGCGGGGTGGGTGGAGAGAACCTCAGCCTCAAGGATTCATTGTTGTATTTGGGGCAAGGGGATGGTGAGGAACAGGGGTCACCAGCCCTGGGCATGGTGGCCCAATCCTGGCACCACCCCGATATCCCTGAACCCGCTTTGACCCTCTCAGCTGGACTCAGCCATGTCCTGTGCAGGATTCACCCCTCCAGGGGTTCTCAGGGACCTGGCACTGGGCTGTGACCAGGGGGAAGGAGACCCCAAAGTCCCCCAGGCTGGGGTTTGCCAGCTCGGTCAGGACTGGTGTTGCAGGAGCCGTTTCCACACATCTTTTTAGTCTTGTGGTGTTTGCAAAGATGGGGGGAACACCCAGGCAGCGTTTGTGGCTCAGAGGAGCTCAGATATTTGGGAACCTCAGGGTTGGGCAAAATCCCTTGAGGTCTCAGTGAGAGCCTGGCTCAGGGCTTGGCCACGGTGGTGGCCCAAGGTTTCCCCTCCCCGTAGGAGAAGTGAGTTGGTTTGTTTTATTTCTCCTCTCTCTGGCTCTGTCTCTGTCTCTCCTCCTTCTCTCGCTCTTTCTTTCTCTCTTGCATTTTTGTGAATCTAATGATGCACTTATATTGCCCCGCTTTTCCCTTCTCTTCATACCTTACCTACTAAAGGAGGAAATGCCACTTTTTTGGTAAGTGGATGTTAACCAAGAGGGACTTAAAAAAAAAAAAAAAAACATATAATGGAAAAAAAAATTTAAAAAAGGAAGCAGAAAGCAAAGTCTGTGTTGAGTGCTGATGAGGACTTAGCAGTTCCCTGCAGAGTCACAGCTAACAGCTCAATGCGTGTCCCAGGAAGAGCTCAGAGACATTCGTTTATCTCAGTAACGAGGACATTTGTGAAGTTTTGCTTTGTTCTTTATTTATTTATTTTTATTATTTTTTTTAAAAAAATTTGATTTGGATGGTTTTCTACTTTCTTTTTTGTTGGTTTCTTTTATGCCTTCTCGCCCCCCGGCCCCCTCCCCTGCCTTGCCCTCCATTGTCGCTCTGTGCCGTTTTTTCCTCGTTTCTGGATTTGTTTTAAGCCGAAAGCTGTACTATTGATAAAAACTACACGTATCAGAACATATATCTCTATATATGTGCATGCCTCTGTGTGAGCAGACCCCATCACATCCAGCCCTCTTTGGTTCGACCCTTTCCCCTCGGCTCAGTCTGATTTACTCTGCCCCACTGCCCCACCTTCCCTCCTCTCATCTTTTATTTTTCTTTTTTTTTTCTTTTAATTTTTTTTTTTTTTAAATTTCCCCCATTTTCCTTCCTTCGTTTGGGTTTTATCCCACTTTTCCCTTCCCTTTTCTTGGTCGGGGCGGGCGGGCACCAGGGTTTGCTTTATCCCCTCTCCAGGTGTTTTTGGGGGAGGGGGTCGTTTCTTTCCCTTCGAGCTCTCCCTCCCCGACGACTTGGGGCTTCCTTGGATTTATTTAGTTCCCTCCCATCCCACCCCTTCCTTTGGGTTTTTATTACGATTTAAGTTGAGTTATATTATTTTGGCGTTTTGCATGCGGAGGTTTGCATGACCCACGTTGTTGAGGGCGAGAGGAAGGTGCAGAGTAGCGTCTGTGTAGCCTGCCTTATGCGATGTGCATTGACGTTGTGATCTGCGCCCCCGGCCCGGCGCCCCCCGTTAAAATCCCCTTTCTCCTTCTTTCTTCTTTTCTTCCTCCCCTTCCTCCTCTCCTTCCTTGTCTCTCTCTGTCTCTCCCCCCTTGCCAGAGGCCGGCCTCGGCGTCCCCCTCTCCGCGGGCTCACGGCAGGACGGAGCCGCCGTCCCCCCGCAGCCGGGGGAGCCGCCACGGCGCCCGCAGCCCCCGCTCGCCCACGCCGGAGCGGGCCAAGCACGGCCACCGGCATCGCTCCCGCAGTGCCTCGCCGCCGTCCCGACACCGCGGCCAGAGCAAGGGCCGGCCCCCGGCGCCCCGGGAGCCGCCGCCGCCGCCGCTCAGCCCCGCCGGCTACAGCAGCGACTCGGAGGGGTCGGCCGGCTCCCACCCCTACCACCCGCCGGCCGGCCCCGACAGGAACCACGGCGCGCACGGCAAGAAGTAAGGGAGTCCTCGGGATGGGATCCTGTCATCCCTGCCAGGATAGGGGAGCTGGGCTGGGGTGGTTGGGCTGCGGCTCCCTGCGGGCACCTTAAATCCATCCAGGCGAAGCCCTGGGGGTTAAGCCGGGGAGCGGAACTGGGTTGGGATGCTCAAGGGATGGGCGTGGGAATAAGGATGGGAAAGGGACAGGAATGGGGATGGCAATGAGGACGAGTTGGCGATGGGAATGGGGATAGGGAAAGGATGGGTCTGGGGACAGGGAAGAGCCACAGTGGGTCAGTGCTAGCACGCTGTGGGAAGGGTCATCCCTGCAAGGGATTATCCCACTGACAAGGGCAGCGCTGGAAGGCAGCATGGGATTGCAGCATCCCACAGGATGCAGGACCCCAAGCAAACGAAAACCCTGTGCTTTACAGTCAGGGATGTAGCCCAGTCAAAAGCTGGTGTCACGGACGTGTTCCTTATGGGAACCTGGGGTCCCTGCCAGCCAGGACGAGGTGCGAGGCGGTGCTGGGATCTGCCTTCACAGGGTGAAGGAGCGGCACCACCGCGGCCGGCCGAACAGCAGCTCGGAGTCGTCAGCCAAGCACTCCCGGCACGCCTCGGAGCGGAGGAAGAGCCCGTCCCGCAGCCCGGGCCAGCGCAGCAGCTCCTGGAGCTCCAGCGGCTCCCTCTCCAAGTCGCGCTCCCGCTCCCGGGAGAAGAGAGCAGGACGCAGCCGCTCCCGCTCGCCCTCGCCGAAAAAGCCAGCCAGCAGGTCAGGCCCCGGGGGACAGGGGCACGGGGGACACCGCGGGTGCCAGATGTGGGCTCAGGGTGGTCCCTGCCGCCCTGGGGCTCGGGGAGGGGTCACAAGTCATTGTTGGTCACACTGGAAACGGCAGCCCCAGGTGGGAGCGTCATCCGTGCAGGGAACTGCTATCACAGGATGTCCCTGTGTCTGACACGGGACCCCAGCCCATCCCCTGACCGTCCTCCTCCTCCCCGGGGTGTAGAGAGAAGGACAACGAGCCCCGAACACGTCACGGTGATCCCGACCCCGCCCGCCCTCGGCGCCGCTCCAGGAGCTACTCCCCCATCAGGAAGAGGAGACGTGACTCCCCCAGCTTCATGGAGCCCAGGAGGATCACCAGGTGCGTCCTGGCGTGCGGCAAAGGCTCCGCCACGGCCCGGGGCTGAGCTCTGCTGCCAGCTGACCCCAAAGGGGGGGTGGGTGGGCGGGCAGATGGATGGATAGATGGACATACAGCTGGATGGATGGACGGATGGATGGATGGATGGATGGATGATGGAGGGATGATGGAGGGATGGACATATGGATGGATGGATGGATGGATGATGGAGGGATGATGGAGGGATGATGGAGGGATGGACATATGGATGGATGGATGGATGGATGATGGAGGGATGGATGGACGGACATACAGATGGATGGATGGACATATGGATGGATGGATGGATGGATGATGGAGGGATGGACATATGGATGGATGGATGGATGGATGGATGATGGAGGGATGGATGGATGGACATACAGATGGATGGATGGACATACAGATGGATGGATGGACAGACATATGGATAGACAGATCAGTGGATGGGTGGATGGATGACAGACATAGGAATGGATGAATGGACATACAGATGGATGAATGGACAGACATATGGATAGACAGATCAGTGGATGGGTGGATGGATGACAGACATATGAATGGATGGATGGACATACAGATGGATGGATGGACAGACAGATGGATGGATGGACAGACATATGGATAGACAGATCAGTGGACGGGTGGATGGATGACAGACATACGAATGGATGGATGGATAGATGGATGATGGATGGAAAGACAGATGGACGGATGCATGGATGGATGGACAGACAAATGGATGGGTGGATGGATGGACAGACACACAGACGGACAAGAGCAGCTCTGTGGATGCACAGATAGCCCTGAGGATGACTGGGTGAATCAGCTGGCCCAGACAGATGGGTGACCAGGCTGCCTCCAATACTGTGACCTTCTGATCTCTTCCTATTTCGAGGCATGAAAACAGGAATTAATTTTAATCCGCCTGTGCATACTCCAGCAATGTGCACGTCCGCAATCACATCTCTCCTGCCCTCCAAAAGCTGGTTTCTCCTTCTTGGGATCCTATTGCCTCAGGATCCTGAGCTGTAAGACAGGCAATATTTTGTGCCAGACGAAACACTGTGTGCATATGTAGCACCTCGTTAAGATGCAGCGCTGGTGGCAGGGCCGTGCCGAGCCGAGATTACCTCCTTCCTGACCTATTTGTCTTTCCCACTATCAGCTGGGAGATCGGGGGGGGGGCTGGATTTTCAGAAATCAGCTCTGCCTCCCTGTGGGAGGGATTTTGTTTTGCCTGGGCAGAACTGGAATTGTCAGGAGGGAGGACAGGAGAAAGGACAAGAGAAACACCGCAGAGCCCACGGGTTAGAGCTCCCCACAGTTCCCCCTGATGGATGTCCTGGAAAGAGAATGGGCTGGGAAAACTGCTCCCAGCCCAGCCCAGATTCCACTGTTTGGTTTTCCATCCCTCCTGCTCCATCCTGGTTTTACCAGGATGTCCCCAGGGAGGTGGCAGGGCTTGGCTGGAGAACACAGTCCATGGTCCCTGTGGGGTCTGTTCACCCCCTCGCCATGCTTGGGGTGGATGGGGATGGCAGACCCCCACTCTGCTCGGGGTTCAGGAGGAGCAGAGCCATTTCTGTGAGGTGTAGAGGATGCTGTGGGGAGGGGGCAGCCAGGGAAACACCCCCAGCCCCCCTTCCCTGTCCCATAGCCCAATCAGAAGCCTCAGGGCTTTTCTTTGTCCTCGTGCCCTGTCCCCAGTTCCCATCACACCCCTCCACCATGTGGTCCTACCTCAGTGATGCCAACTTCTCCTTTTCCATTTCATCCCAAGGTCCCTCCCGGAGAGCATCGCCGCCAGCCTGGCTCCCAGGGTAACCTTCCCCCTTCCTCCTCCTCCTCCTCCTGGACCCCTCTGTGTCTCCTCACACCTTAGGACGCCCTCAGCACCCAGCCACTCTCTGCTCCCACTAACACCAGGCTGGGAGAAGGGACAAGGGGCCGACTCCTGATGTCGCTGCCCCCTGTGTCCCCCCACCCCACTGTCCCCGTGTCCCTCCTCATCCTCAGGCGCCAGCGGGCCGCAGCTCTCCTCCCGCTAATCCCAAACGTCTCTTTTTCAGCAGCTTTCAATCTTTGGTGTCTGGGAAACACAAAAGCCACATTAACCTGCTCACTTTCTGCCCTCGACGCTGCCTAATCCAGGACTAACACCCCGGGGGAGGGGGCTGGGGAGGAGGAGAGGGCTGGATGGAAGGGGAGGCGATGCCGGGTGGCCGCATCCTGACACCCCGCAGTCGGTCTGAGCCCTGCCGCCGGGACGTTCGGGTGGATGCTTGGGTCCAGCGCCGGTTCCCCTTCCCCGAGCGGCCGTCGGGGACCTGACTCAGCTTCCCTTTTCCATCTGCAGCGCCCGCAAGCGTCCCATCCCCTACTACCGACCCAGCCCCTCGTCCTCCAGCTCGCTGAGCACCTACTCGTACAGCCGGAGCCGCAGCCGCAGCTACGACAGCTACAGCTCCAGCCGCAGCCGCAGCCGGACTCGCAGCCCCCCCAGCCGCTCCCGCAGCCCCAGCCGCAGCCCCAGCTACAACAGCCGCAGCAGCTCGGAGAGCGCCGGCTTCTGAGCGCCCCCGGCAGCCGGCCGCAGCCCCCCGACAGCCCAGCTCTGCCCCCTCCATGCCGCCTGCACCCCCAGAAGGGACGGGACCGCCGGGGAGGTGGAAAGGAGCCGGGGGATGCTAAGGATGGACCTGGCAGCGGGGGAAAGCACGGACGGGAACTCAGATGGGTCCTTGTAACGCCCCGTGGGGGGGGGTGGTTCCCCCTGCTCCGGGGTGTTTTGGGGTCGGGATGGGGAAGGGGAGGATATCTTCTTACTTCTGCGAGTGCCGGGGTGGGGCGGGGTGGGGTGGGCGAGCACAGAGCGAGGGAACAAATGCTCTGCAGAGACCTTGGGGCCAGCGGGTGGGGGTGGCTGGGGACACCTCTGGGGCCCCTCTGTGCTTTTTTTGGTTTGGTTTGACTGTTTTTTAGCACAAGAGCATCCCGGGGAGGTGGGGGAAGGGGGAAGGAAGGCTCAGATGGAGGGTGTGATGCCAACCAGAGGTGAGCAAGACCCTGTTTCCCCCAGTGAAGTTGTCCCCAGGGTGTCATGGGGGACAGAGGCACTGCAAAATATTCTGGGGTGCCCCCAGACCTGAGCACACGCCGAGCCATGGATGAACAAAGGCGGCAGCACCTTCAAGTCTCTTCCCAAGCGAGGAGATCCAGGGAAAAACGCTGCTCGTCCCAGCTCAGGCCCTGGCACCCACCCACCCCACCCAGTCTGGGGGGCACCGAGCTGTCACCCCCAGGAGGAGGGAGCTGCAGGACCCAGGGCTGGGCAGGGGGTTTTCCCCTCCTGGGGGTGCATCCAGCCACCCTCTGGTGTTGGCACGGCCTGTCCCACCTCTGGGCTCGCAGCCCCCAGTCCCCTCCTGCTCTGGGGGAAAAGTGGCTGCTTTTTAAACTGAATTATGGGAAGAGAGAGGCAGGAGGGTCCCGGGCTTGGCCCGCAGCCCAGGTTTTGCAGGATTTTGCTGATTTCCAAAAAAAACCAAAACAAAACAAAAAAAAGCCCCCCAGGCGCTGAGGACAGTGGTGGCCCCCGGGCAGGTCGGTGTTTAATCCCGGTGGCCCCGCGTTTTCCGGATGGCTGGAGCAGGACAATGGGGATGAGCCTCCCTGGGTGGGAGAGCAGCTGCCCGGATTAACCCGCTGCCCCCGGCTTTGGCCATCCCGCTTGGCGCTGCTTTCCAGCCAGCCGGGATGGGGAAGATCCTTTGGAGTCCAGCTCAGCCTCGTTAGCCGTGGCCTGATGAACCAGAGGATCAGGGATGGCAGAGGTGGGAGCAAAGGGGCACTTCAGGGCCAGCCTCCCAAACCTGGCATGTCCAGGCTCAGCCAGAGGCTGAGGATTCACCAGCCCTTGGAGAAGAATCCCAGTAGCTGGGCAGTGATGGGTGCCAGCCCCTGGGTGTCCCAGCCACCTGAACAAGCAGAGGTGTTAGAAATGGGGTGAACAGGTAAGGAGGGGACACACTCGTGGCACTCCATGGTGGAGCTTGTCCCCACGTGCCAGCTCGGGGCAAGGTGGCGGCTCTGGATGAACTGTGGCAGGAGGAGGAGACAAAAGGTCCTGCTCTCCTGGAGCCTGCGGAGGTGGAGGACATGAGTTCCCCCAGCATCTCTACAAACCCTGAGCCACGCGCTCCAAAAACCATCCCAGCAATTCCAGCTGCTGCCCCACAGCCCCCGTATCCCCCCCCATCGCCCCACGGGAAGCTCAGACTGGCCGCTGGAGCCCCCCGATCCTGCTGGGAGAGGGCGGAATCCCCTGAGAACATCCGAACCCAAGCCAGCAGCGGGGGATTCCCTCAGCGGCCGCAGCCCCAGCCCTGCAGCCCCCGTGGGGCCGCGGCTCCCAAGAAACCCGAGACCCGACTGCAGCGGCGCCGCGGACCAGCCAGCACATCAGGGAAAAATTCCAGTCTTCCTCTTTTACAGTCTCTGTCTCCTGCCGCGGAGGGAGCCAACTGGAACAAATACTCTGTAGAAATACTTCAGTATTTTCCTGTCGCGCGTGCGCTCTCTCTCTGGGTTGTGAGTACAGCTGTAGATGCCGTGAGCTGGTGCAATTATAATAAATATACAGTATATATTGTAAATTACTCTGCTGGGCACGGAGAGGTTTCTTTCTGCCGGGAGCACGGCAGGGTCACCCTGCTCCCTCCGGATCCTTCCCGCTCTTCCCTCTGGCTCCATGCGGAGCAGCATCGGGAGTTTTGTGTCTGATCCCACCGAGGATCCTGTTGTGTGTGGGGAGAACCCTCCGTGGCTCCTTGCCGTCCTCCTGGCTCCCTGCATCCTTCCCTGCGTCACTCCCGTTTGTCTGCAGCTCCCATCCATCGTGCCTGCATCCCTCCCTGCATCCTTATCTGCATCTCTGCCTGCATCCCTGCATCCCTCCCCTCTCTCCCACCTCCCGGCATCCCTCCCTGCGCCCCTCCCATTTGCCTGCAACTCTCCCATCCGTTCCATACCTCCCGCATCCCTCTCCTGATCCCTCCCATCCTTCCCTGCTCCTCCCTGCGTTCCTGCCTGTATCCCTCCCATTCCCCTGCATCCCTTCCTGCATTCCCACCTGCAACCCTTTCATTCCTTCCTGCATCCCTGCTCTGATCCCTCCCCTCCCTCCCAGCATCTTCCTCTGCATCCTTCCCTGCATTCCCTCCATTTCCCTGCATCCCTGCTTGCATCCCCGCCTGCACCTCTCCCCTCCCTCCCTCGTCCCTCCCACTCCCTCCCCTCTGCAGTGCTCCTTCTTCCCCTGGTTCCCCTGGCCCCAGCCTGCCACAGCCCCACATGTGCTCCCCACAGCCCCTTCCCCCTCACTGCCATTCCAGGGGCAGCACTGGCTCTGTCCCAGGCAAAGGACACTCCCAAACTTCCCGCTGCTGCATCCCCCCACACTGCTGGAGGTCACTCATTCATGCACTGAGTGTGTCGGGGCTCAGCTGTCACCCACCTCCTTCTCCTCTGAAGGCAGAGGGGAACTGGGCAGAGGGAACGGGGTCCCGGAGCTGCTTGGCTTGCTGGGCTGGGAAACGGCCTTCCCCAGGATGGGAGCTTGGGGTCTGGCCCCAAATGGGAATCCCTTCCCGGGTGCCAGGCGTGCAGAGACACTCATTGGATGAGAGGATGCTGCCCCTTCCAGCCCCCCTGTCCCCCCCAGTCCCTCTGCCCCCCTAGAGCGCCCCAACCCCATTATCACAATCAGCCCCTCCGTCCCCACTGGCCCCCACAGGGTCCTGTAAGCCCCAAACATCCCCTACAGGTCCCATCGGCCCCCAAGCCCCTCACCAAGGGCCTCAGGGACCCCCACTCATGGGGACTGGAGCAGCCCAAATTGGTGCTGGGGTTTCCTACCCACGGTGCTGATCACTGGAGTCACAGAGGGCTGGGGGGGCTCTGGAACATTCTGTTGATGGGTGACCAGGAGCTGGGGGGCTCTGGAACCTTCTGCTGGTGGGTGACCAGGAGCTGGGGGACTCTGGAACCTTCTGCTGGTGGGTGACCAGGAGCTGGGGGGCTCTGGAACCTTCTGCTGGTGGGTGACCAGGAGCTGGGGGGGCTCTGGGACCTTCTGGGTGATGGATGACCAATAGCTGGGGGGCTCAGGAACCTTCTGGCAGGTGAATGACCAGGAGCTGGGGGGGCTCTGGAACCTTCTGGCAGGTGAATGACCAGGAGCTGGGGGGGCTCTGGAACCTTCTGCTGGTGGGTGACCAGGAGCTGGGGGGCTCTGGAACCTTCTCCGTGATGGGTGACCAATAGCTGGGGGGCTCTGGAACCTTCTGCTGGTGGGTGACCAGGAGCTGGGGGGCTCTGGAACCTTCTGCTGGTGGGTGACCAGGAGCTGGGGGGCTCTGGAACCTTCTGGCGGCGCTGACGCAGTGCAGGGCCACTCACGCCCTCCTGCTCTGACTCAGCCCCGCCGTTCCCCAGGCGCTGGCCCGGCCCCAGCCCCTTCTCTGCTGCCACGGGGCCGCATCCTGCGGATTGTTTTCCGGGCAAGGCAGGCGGGAGAGGCCGGGAGCCACTCCAAGGGCCATCCATCACTCCCAACCAGGCCAAGGCTCTCACGATGAAAGGAGGATGGACATTTCCTTGGCAGGGAAGGCTGGAGGCTGCCGGCCAGCTCCTGCGCTCCCACCCACCGCGGCTGCGTGCGGCCGCCCCAACCTCCGGACAACTTTCTCGTCCCTTCCCCGGGGCTGCCGCGATTTCCATTAATAGCCAGCTGAGCGGCCCGGCTAAAAATAACCCCGGGCCCTCTTCATAAGGCCCCGGCAGCCGCTCCCCCCGGCAAGCCTCACGCACCATGGCCGAGCGCCGCGTCCCCTTCACCTTCCTGCGCAGCCCCAGCTGGGATCCCTTCCGCGACTGGTACCATGGCAGCCGCCTCTTCGACCAGTCCTTTGGGATGCCGCACATCCCCGAGGATTGGTACAAGTGGCCCAGCGGCAGCGCCTGGCCGGGATATTTCCGCCTGCTGCCCCGGGAGAGCGCCCTGCTGCCGGCGCCGGGCTCGCCCTTCGGCCAGGCGCTGAGCCGGCAGCTGAGCAGCGGCATCTCCGAGATCCGCCAGACCGCCGACAGCTGGAAGGTCACCTTGGACGTCAACCACTTCGCACCTGAGGAGCTGGTGGTGAAGACCAAGGATAATATCGTGGAGATAACCGGTGGGTGCTGGGTTGGGGCTCTGCGGGGTGTTGCCGGGATGGGGCGGCTGCAGCCACGCCTGGAGCTTTGCTTAGGGGGGAAAAGGGTGGAATAAGGGATGGGAAGTGAGGGAAGGAAAGGCAGAAGGAGATGGAGGAGAGGAGAGAAGGGGGAAAAGGGAAAGAGAAAATCGAGGCACAGAGGAAGGCCCAGCTCGGTCTCAGGGCGCACTCAGGGGCTCAGACTCTCCCAGCCCCACACACTGACCCCGTGCTGCTCTTCTGGAAGGACACGGGGAGGGACCCGGGGGTGACGAGGGGTGTCCCGAGCCCCACAGCCCCTGTGCTCCCCCACAGCGCCCTGGATGCCGTGACAAAGGCCAGATCCGTGGCACGAGGCCAGGATGTTCTCCCTGCTGCCTGAGGGGGGGTCTGCAAGGAATGGGGGCAATTCCCCAGGCAGATGAATTCGGGGTGCAGCCCCAGGGAGAGGGGAGTGCTCAGTCTTCAGCCCTGCCAAGCTGTGGGGCCACTGTTGGGCCCCTTGGGCCACCCCCAGCTCCTGGCACTGCCCTTCCCTCAGCTTGAATTTGGGGGCTGCACCCTGAGTGGCCCTGCAGACCCTGGTGCCCCCAAGTTTGTCCAGGCTGATATTATGACAAAATCCCCAGGGTGGGCAGGATCAGCCCCTCACAAGTGTTGGGGTGGGGCAGGAAGGTTCCCACCCAGCCAGTCCCTTCCAACCATGGCGTGGTTTTGGTTTTTTCCAGGCAAACACGAGGAGAAGCAGGATGAACACGGCTTCATCTCCAGGTGCTTCACCCGAAAATACACGTAAGTACCAGGGAGGAGGGGAGACACCTGGCACAGCCCCCTGATGTCTTTGGGGACGTTTTCCCACTCACCCACGCCCTCCAAATCCTACTGGCCAAACCGGGAATGCTGCTCAGCCCAACTGGGAGGGGAGAGGGAGCAATTTGGGGCTGAGCATTGCATCCCCTGAGTTGGTGCTGCAGCCTTTTCCTCCCCTCCCAGCCTTCCCCCTGGCGTCGAAGCCACGGCCGTGCGGTCCTCGCTGTCTCCCGATGGAATGCTGACGGTGGAGGCTCCCCTGCCCAAACCCGCCATCCAGTCTGCCGAAATCACCATCCCCGTCACCGTGGAGAGCCAAGCCAAGGAGCCGGCCAAGAAGTAGGCGGAACCGAGGAGGAGGAAGAGGAGAAGCCGCCACTGCCTCCCCGCCCCCAGCTGCCCCCTCACACCCCCACCCCCTTTTTACTGTTGATTTTGTACTCGCCCTGCCACTGAGTGCCTAGAATAAATGTGAAGAATCAGCCGGAATAAAAGCTGGTGAAAGAAACCTGTCCTTGTGGCGTGTCCGCCCCCGGCACCACGGCTGTGCCATTCCTGCTGGGAGCTGCAGCGGGACCAGAGCACCGGGACGGGGCCAGAGGGGACGGCAGGAGGGTCCCCGAGCCCTGCCCGGCACTTGGGGGCTGTAATCCAGGGCTCCACATCCCTGGTGTTCTCATCCCAAGTCTTCACAACCTGGGCTCAGCGTGCTGGGGTCGGTGACCCAGACTTCACACCCTGAGTCTCCCTATCCTGAATATCCCACACCGGGGTGTTCTACCTCTCAGCTCTCCATATCCCCCTCCAGCCTTCTGGGGGCTTTACATCCCAGATCTCCAACATCTCTGGTGTTCACATGCCACGTGTCCAACATCCCTGGCTCAGCATCCCAGTTTTTCACAATCTGGGTCTCCTACATCCCGAGTGTCTCCAATTCCAGCTCTCAGCACAGTGAGTCTCCTTATCCCTGCTCTCCCACACTCAGAGTTTCCCTGTCAGAATATTTGGGGTTTCCACATCCCCAGTGTCACCATCCTGGGATGCTGCATCCCTGAAAGCCAAGTCGGGTCAGAGGGCAAACAGGGGCCAGAACCCACCCCAGCAGTGCAGCCCAGTGCTTCCCTTCCTCCCCCCCATAGTCTGAGGGGCTGGGCTGGGGGTTCAGCTCAGGGGCTGCAGCTCCCTGGGGGGCTGAGGAGGGGCTGGCCTGTGGTCCCGGTGCCCTTCGGCCTGGCTGGCCCCGTGTCCCCTGTGCCCTCCCTGCCCCCGGGGCTCAGGGCAGGACTGGCCCTACATGGCCGAGGTCAGGCCCACGATGTCCCGCGATGTTCCCTGTTCC
The DNA here is from genome assembly GCF_009819655.1 of Sylvia atricapilla. NCBI lineage: Eukaryota > Metazoa > Chordata > Aves > Passeriformes > Sylviidae > Sylvia > Sylvia atricapilla. The sequence goes on along the minus strand of NC_089159.1, from coordinate 5,023,881 downwards.
GTCAAATCCCACTAATCCCCCCTGAGTCATCCCGCTGCAGACGGTGACCTGGGAGGAATCCTGCAGCTGCGAGGCTCCTCTCGGAGCTCGGGGGGCTCCACGTGCCCCCTGAGCTCCTGCCCCCCAGCCCCTCTCCCAGCAGCCTCGGGTGGGATGAGTTTGGCAGGTCTCAGGCAGATACTGGCCATCAATTCCTGATCCCGGCGATCAATTCCCACTGCCGGGGGTCACGCCTGTGCCTGGGGGGGTTCCCGTGTGTGTGTGTGTGTGTGTGTGGGTGAGGATTTCCAGCCCAAACGTGACTCCAGGGGCAGAAGCCCCCGAGGAGCAGCCCCTCTCCTGCGCCCACGGTGACTTTCGCTTCCCCAAAAGCCGGGGGCGGAGGCTGCGGCGTGGGCTGGGCTCCGGGGTGTCCCTCTGTGTGCGGGGACCCCCAGCCCGTCCCTGTCGCCAGCCCCTGGCCGGGGTGTGGGTCCTGCAGCCCCCGAGCCCCGGCAGGGCGCGTGAGTCAAGGCGCATTTGCCGTTTATAGTTTTCCCGGGGAGTATTTTTACAGCGTGAGTCACGGCGCGTGTTGGCTGCGAGCGGAAAACCATCGGCGAAGGGAGGGAGGTGGGGAAGGACGGAGGTGGGGAAACACCCACCCGGCCACTCCTGAAGCCACGGGAGCCTCCCCACGGCTCCCACCGCCCCGCAGGACACTCGCCTGTGCCCCGGGGAAGGTTCAGCCGCGGATCCTCAGCAGCAGCAGAAGGGAGGTGGCCCCAGGGGCAGACCCCGAGCCCCCCCAGCCCCACGGAGCCCCCCAGAAAGTCGAGACAGGCGATAACAATTAAGCAGCGCTGACGTCAGATCTGTAAGTTTATTTGCTCAATGTACGACGGCTACATAATGACTCACATTCATGATATTCCATCACTGAGGAAAAACTGCTAAGAATGGTCCGTGTGTGAAATAATTCCTTACAGAAACACGGAGTTGGAAAAATAATCACTGATTAGACCTTAAAAATAGTTCACTGCATAACATGACAAAAAGCACAAACAAAGGCTCATTCAAAGAACACAGTCATTGTTCTCCTACACTGTAATAGTTATAATTTCACCATGACGAACACCAGACATTAAGATTAAGCTAACACTGGTGTTTTCTTTTGCTTTTTTTTTTTTTTCCTTTTTAAAAACAAAATCATATATAATTGCATGTCACTATAGCAACATCCATAACAGATCAGTTTGTTACGATCACTATTTGGTAGAGCAAACTTTACCCCCGAAAAAAAAAAAAAAAAGGAAAGAAAAATAAATTAAAAAACTTTAAAAAAATTTTGAAGACTATTTTGTCATAGGAATACATAACATCTACAGTATAAGTTAATAAATTTCAAGCTACTGTATAGAAATACGACACTAGCATGCACAATATTGTATCAATAGAGTAATGGAGCAGTAATCATTTCACTGGAGAGACAGTATCATAGGCAAGTGCATCTCTTAAAAAATGAAAGAAACCATTCAAGCTGCTTAAAAATCAAGTCCCTGACCCCCACTCCGTTTTTAGCCCTCTTGTGCCATCTCTCCTGCGTAAGTTTCCTAAAGCAGCCAGAGCAAAAAGCCAAAAAGAGTAGTAATTATTTGGAGGACAAAAAAAAACCCCAAAAAAAACAAAACCAAGAGAGAGAGAGAAAAAAGATAAGAGAAGATAAGTTTTGTAATTCCAGTAAATCACTTCCAAATTATACAGCTGGGACAACACTACTCACGGGGCTCAATGAGAGGGAGGTCAGAAGCCTAAAGCACCTCCCGGTCCCGGCACGCAGCGGCACCGCGCACCCCTCGCCGCGGGATGCGGAGCCCGAATTCCCCGGGGAGACTCGGAGCGGGGGAAGGAAGCCCGGCCCAAAGCAAACCCTGCCGGGGCTGTGTCCGTCCCCACGACGGGAGCGGCGGTGCCGTGTGTGCCTCACCACGCCCCGTGTCGGGCTGGCTCTCGCAAGGGACAGGGACAGCCTGGTTCCAAAATCAGCGGCAGCATGGCAATAAGGGATTAAAGCACGAGCGCGGGTTCTCCTCACTGCGCAGCGCTCCGCGAGCCAGAGAACAGCAGTGAACCTCCGACAATCATGGGAAAAAAAAAAATAAATCTAAATTAAAGCTAAACTTACTCAAAATGGGGTAAGTATTACCTGCTAAGCAACTCAGATGCCCCGACTCCCACCCCCGGCCGGATCGGACAGACTCGGAAAAGATTTTGCTAAGAAGAGAACTAAGTTCCTGGGCTCCCGATGGTGGATAGAAATGTCTATGATTGTAGCTCTTCCCTTGAGGAATTTCTCTACCAAATTAGTGTCTAAGCTCCTGAAGTTCACTCATTACACCACAAGCTTCCCCAGGAGAAAGGAAAACACACCCGGCTTCCCTGGTGACAAACAAGGGAGCCCTGGGTGCTGGAGATCTGCTGACAAACCTCATGGTACAGTGGGAGAAAGTCAGGCAGAGTGAAATGGCAGTGCAATCCCTGAGGAAGCAGCTGTGGCACCTTAAATCAGGATGGTCTTTTGAAATACCAAACACAGTACATGACATACAGACCTGAATGCTCTTTTTTTTTTAATTTTTTTTTATTGTTTTTTATTTAAGTGGCATTTTTAAAGTTGAAACACTTCCCCCTTTGTCTAATTAAGTTCTTAAACCTTTTGCTGTGGACTTAAAATAGTTGAAACAGCCGCTAGCCAAGCACCTGTTAAGCTGTTGACCAAAAAACTAGAGCAGCTTTGATGTTCCTCGGGCGGGCGGTCTTCTTGCCTTGGGCGACACAGAATAGCTAAAGCCAGTCCACAGGCGAGGACTGCTCAGGAAGGCAAGCCAAAAGAACTAGCAAAAGAAAGAAAAACAGACAATCAAAGGCTTGATGTCATATGGCTGTAATGTAGAAATACTGTAAACTGCAATTTACTGTTAATACTGTAAGCTACCCTAATAAACATCTCAACCAAGGAAAAAAAAAAACCAACAGGAAAAAAAAAAGAAGGAAAAAAAAAAGATTGGATGGCCTAAATCCCAGGGCTTTGAGAGCCCCAAATTCTTTAGTTTTGTTGGTTTTATTTTTTAATTCCTTCTCAATTTGGGATTTGCAGCTGCACCCTAGCAGGCAGAGAGCTGCAGAGAGAGGCCCCGCGACGTGGTGCGGGCACACGGCACCTGGGCTGCGGAAACAAACGCTCGAAGCCTTACTGGAACCACAGAACTCCCTTCTTTTTTGTTTTTGTTTATTTTTTTTTTTCTTTTTTTAAATGTTATTTTTTGCGTTGCTTTCCTTAAAAACGAGGGCCATTCCATCCACGCAAATTCGTCTTAAAACCCTTTTTTTTTTTTTATTTCTAGCAATAAAGTTAAATTAAAGACAGCTCCACTTGTATTAATAATCTACAGAACAGTCCATATGCCAGTGAGGCTGCTATTCCATACCAGCACAGCCAGCCTGACTTCCACTAGTGGTGTTTTGGCAAAAATGTCAACGAGGCAATCAAAGACAGGTTGTGGGGGGCCTCCCTGGGAAGGTGTCCCCTCCCTTTCCCTCCCCCACCCCGGACCCCCCCCCACTCGTGGGAAAAAAATAAAGACTGCAGTAGTTAGCATCAGCGTGCGGCTGCCAGTCCATCGGGGGGGTCTAGTTGTTGCCTTCTCCGCCGTCGTCGTCTTGCTGATCGCTCGTCCAGAGCGTTAGGTTGTCGCGGAGGAGCTGCATGATGAGCGTTGAGTCCTTGTAGGAGTCCTCGTTGAGGGTGTCCAGCTCGGCAATGGCGTCGTCGAAGGCCGTCTTGGCCAGGTGGCAGGCCTGCTCCGGCGCGTTCTGGATCTCGTAGTAGAAAACCGAGTAGTTAAGGGCCAGCCCGAGCCGGATGGGGTGGGTGGGCTGCATGTGCTCCTTGCTGATCTCATGGGCTTCGCTATAGGCCTTCTCCGAAGACTCCACCACGGTCGCCCTCTTCTCCCCGGTGGCCACCTCGGCCAGGTAGCGGTAATAGTCCCCTTTCATCTTCAGGTAGAAGACTTTGCTCTCGTACTGCGTCTCGCTGCAGTTCTTGATCAGGTAGTTGTCCAGCAGGCTCAGCACATCCTGGCACACCGCTTCCAACTCCTTCTCGATCTTCTCGCGGTAGGCGCGCACCATCTCGATCTTCTTCTCGTTGCCGTCGGCAGAGGTCTTCTGCTCGATGCTGCTGATGACTCGCCAGGACGAGCGCCGCGCCCCCACCACGTTCTTGTAGGCCACGGACAACAGGTTCCTCTCTTCATTAGACAGGGGCTCGTTGAGCTCCGTCACCTGCGGGGACAGAGGGGGAGAGAAAAGAGACGTTTGGGTTAAGCTCCAGCTGTTTGATATTCTCAGCACACCTTTGAGTGTTCCTGTACGTCTCTAGAGAGAGGCAGGAGGAAGCAGTCGGCTCCCAAAGTCCTGCTCTGTCATCCAGCTCTGTCTCTGCTCTCATCCCAGCAGAAGCCAGCTGTGGTCCAGACCCACAACAAAAGGAGCAGGGGTTGGGTTTTCTTTGAGAGATCAGCTCTTCCAGAACGAAAAAAATCTAAAGGAAAGAGATGCCTTTCACCTGTAGGATGAGAGTTGGGCTTGGTGACACAGGGGAGAGAGACAGTCAAAGCAAGAGGGAGGAGGTGGTCCAGGGTACCTGCATAGATTAACACCATCACAGCTACAGGGTGCTCATAATTTCTGCTTCCCACAAGCACGGGGCAGACATCAGAGACACCCAAAGAATCTCTGAGATGGTACAATTACAACTGCTTCAGGCACCTGCACAGATAAGGACTTAAAAGCTCACATGGGGAGGGGGAAATCCCCCCCACTGGATTTTCCTCACCGAGGTTAACAGTGTCACCGGCCTCATGCACTACAAAAAACACACAGGGATTACAGAGATGACAAGCACAGAGCTTCCCTAATTTGGGAAACATCACTTGGTATCAAAATAATCCCATTCCAGCTCCCACAATATCACTGCTGGCTGAAGCCACCCTGGCAGCACCCCGGCCAAGCCTGCAGCAGTTTCCCTCCTCCAGGGGCAGGAGAAGCCCTTGGAGCAGTCAGGACAGCACGAGGCAGCTGCACACGGCCGCTCCCCTGGGGCGGTCACAGCTGCCAAGTGGCACTTCAAGCCTGGCACGGCCACAGTCCCCTTTTCCCCAGGACACGCCCCCACCCCACATCCACACCCTGGGCACAGTCACCCGGGAATCGGGCCAGCGGAGCAGGAACCTGTGAGCCACCTCAGGGTTGTAAAGGATTAGGTAATGGTTTGGATATGAAAGGCTTCTGCAAACACTGAGTCACTTTCACAAGGATCTGTAAGGACAAGGTTTGCCCTGGGCCCAGATAACCGTATTTATGGTAGGGATCAGGAGGCCAAAGGCCCAGCCCAGGACCTCATTTGAATGGCCCGGAATGACTCACAGTTGCTCACACCATATTGACCTGCACATTCCAGCACATCCACTCCTCCTGCAGCTCTTCAGCCATGCTCTGGCTGATGTCTCCTCCCAAAACCAGGCTATAGCTAAGTCTGTTTCCCCCATAGCAAGCAAAATCTCTGATCAGACCCCCTCTAGCCCCTTCCTTCAAGGCAGAGGCAGCAAACAGACCCTCCACGCCCATCCTCGCTGCTGTGTGGATGTGCTGCTCCACAGGATGCTCTAGAGCCTGGCAGAGGAACAGCAGACAGCCCTTTTCCAAAGGGAAGAGGGTCTTCCTGTGCAAACCAGCACAACTGCTTCTGCTCCAGGGTAAGAGACAGCCACGGGAGCAGGGAAATGGGTGTCACATTAACGAGGGCAGGATCTCCTGGGACTATCAGCAGCTGCCAGCGGCACAGGACAAAGAGCACAGAGCAGGATGCCAGGGCAGATCCCAGTGCTCCCGCCCAAGGTAAGCAGGGCAGCACTGTCAGGGCAGCTCCCAGTGCCAGGCCAACCCTCACACCACTCTCCTAGCCAGGACAGCGGTGACTGTTTAACCACAGGGCCCTGGATCCCTGTGATATCCTGTTTTCTGCAGCAGGGCCAGGCAGGGCCTAACCACAATGTGCCCAAATACCCGCGGTGAGACACTCAGATGCTGCCTCCAGCCTGCCTGGGGCGCTGAGGTCTCCACTCTGCACTTTTACAGAATGTCTCCCTTCATTCTTCCCTCTCAGTGACACCTGCACAAACACACACTAATGATTCTGGGAGTTGAAGATGTCTCTGGGAGCACAACCAAGGTGTCCCCAGATCTTATGGGTTGTCTGTCCTCAGAGACACCAAGGAATCCATCAGGTTTCCTGAGGGCTTGTCCCACTTAAGCTACCCTGTTTTGAGTGAGGGGTTTAAAACTAGAAACATCCAAAAATCCCAGCCTGAGTTATTCTCTTCCAGCTATAAATGGGAGCGTCCAGCACCAACAGCCATACAAGAGATTCACTGATTCCAAGAGTTTTCTGTCCTGACAGGGGCTGTGGAGATTGATCACCACATGAAATTTTGCTTTTAGCAAGATGCCCCCTGAGAAGAGACACCAGTTTTGAAGTGAGGAACACGCAGGTGCCCCACAGCCACGTCTGCAGATACTTATCACTGCAGGAAGAAGTAGATTCACCTCTTCTCACCAGAAGAGTCTTGCTGGAGGACAGATTTATTAAAACTACAGGGAGTTTCGTGGGATTAGCTTTGCTATAAACATTTTAAATTCAAAGCTATTAAGGATTACGGAGGAAAGTTGCCTGTCAAAATCCTTTCAACAAACTGGCTGACAGATGGAAGGTACACCTGTGGAGACAGCAGATTCCCCCAGGGAGCTCACAGGGAACTTGTAAAAGCAGGAGGGGAGCCTTGTTAACCACGTCACTGCTTTCTAGCAGGACCCAGACTCTCAGGAAGGAGCACTGCAGATGTGACATGGGTGGGGACAAGGACCACGGCCCTCAGCACCAGGAGAGGGAAGAGGATGGAGTCCCACACATTTCAGTTCACAATTGAGCTGAGGGTGGAAGAACAGAAAACCATCTGGCTCTTGCATTCCTAGCAGGAAGAAAATGCAAAATGCCCAAGACACAAGGCACCAGACAGCAGAGTACACTGAGCTGCCTCATCAGAGTCAGAAAAAGGTGGAAAAGATGTATCCCAGGTTCTGCTGCCTTTGAGGACATCCCTGCCCTCGGTCTGCCCAGAGCTGCCTGCAGCCCACTTGCTTGTACTGGCATTTCCTGCCACAGCCCCCTCCACACTCCAGACTGTGCAGTCACTGTCACTCTGCTCTCCCTGCAGCAATGCCCATCTCCAGCAGAAACCACTCCAACACCTCTGCACCAGCCTGTCACATGCATGTGGGACTGTGCCTTCTCTGTAGCCTGTGCTGGCCAAACAAATGTTGATTTTTTTTTTTCTTGCACTGCAGGATACCGAAACAAAATGGGTTTCAAGCCACAGGCTAAACAGCAGGTTCTGATATACTGAGTTTGTAGCACATTGCACTGAATGCCTCTGATATAACATCAAATAAGGCAGTATCCTGCATCAGGCCTGGATCACACTGCAGCAGTCGTATTATGCTGAACCTTCCTTCTTCTTAACTCAGACATCGAAGGGGTCTCACCTCCCCAAAGAAGAGCAGTGCCCAGATCAGGTCCTTTGATACAATTTCCAGCACTATTACATGAAATGAGAGTCTTCAAATAGCCAAAAGAAAATCTTTATTTGGCATTAGGAGGGCTTGTCAGGAGCACAAAGCCATCCGCCCCTGGCTGGAGTCTACCTGCTCTTTGGGAAGCTCAGTCAGTTTGGAGTTTCACTTCCCTGGCTGCCAGCAGAGACCAGCAGAATTTGCTCTGCAAATCTCAGTAACTGTCCAGCCTCATCTCATTCTTGTGCCCATGGAGACTGGGGAAAGGGGCAGGAGATGCATGAGCCTGAAATGGTGTCAAGTCCTGGATGTGGCATAAACAGCCGAGGACAAGGAGCTGATCCACATGGTGGAAACCTGATAGAGGAAAGTCTTTTAGCTATTCTGGAACAACAACAACAACAACAAAAAAAGAGAACACACCTGCCAGGAGCAGACTGCACAAGGACAACTGGGCAGGGAGCTTGGCATGGAGCAGTCCATGCTGCCAGGCTCTGGCTGGGAGGCATGGTCCATCACCAGGCTGGAGAACACTGCCAGTTCCAGTCTCACCAGTTCTCTGGTGGCACAGTGCCTGCACAACTAAAACTCAATTGCCCTTAAGCCATGGGGAAAACTCTGTGAGCCCCTCTTGGACAAAAATTACTCAAAGTTTAGGGTTTATACTGCTTGGGAGACCAGAGGTTTGTACAAATCCAAGCCCTCTGATTTGCAACAAAGCACTGCATAGGCGGCACCATCTCTGAGAAGGTTTTTCTGATTTCTCCACTACAGCTGCAGCTCTGACTCAGCACCCTGTCCAAAACCTGGCAGGCTCCTGGCATGCTCGAGGATCACATTGCACACAGGCAAGGTTCAGCCTCATGAGGAGAAGCCAGGGAGGAAGCAAAACTTCACCTGGCCCTCATGTCGAGGTATGTAAACTCCAAAAGCCCAAGGGTTGGTTCTACAGCACGTTCTTTCTGGAATTATCCCGATTAAAAGGCCTTGGTGAGACCCACGGGGAAGATTTGCTCCCAGAGAACAGCAAATTAGGTTGGTTAGGGGCTTATTCCAGGACTCCCATCCTCCACTTTTCACCTTGAATGAGTAGGGCTGAGTATACATCAGGAAATTACTGTTTTTGAGGTCCATTCAGTGACTGCAGTGAAGATCCATCACTGGACTTAGTTCTACTTGTTTATCCTTGCACACTTTTCACTGAGTCTGATAATTAAGTGCCCACCCATTTACAGCTTCTGCCTGGCTTTGATGTCTTATCTTGAAGCAGACAGCACTGGCAAGCTGAGACGACCCAGAGATCCTTCCCTGGGGAATACCATCAACATCTGACAGTTTAACCCACGTTACAAACATCAACACTTGCTCTTCTTATTGCCTGAAAGAGAACCTGAGTCCTTCAAGACATCAGACAGCTACAAATGAACTAAGCTTTTCTGGAGAGACAGAGACAGCCATAAGAACTTCAAACTGTTCACTGAGAATAGCTTTTAGAGATCACCAGAACTCCTCTCCCACCAGGATACACAATATCCCTCTCCTCTTCAGCACTCGTGCTTCCTGTTCTATCTAAAGCTCCTGCATCATGTAATTAAGTTTGTGATCTCTCCACACAAACCCTAGCAAGACCCTTGTTTTCCTTCACATGCAGCTCGTTAGTCTGAGCTCTGGCCTGAAGGTCCCCTTCTCTGTTTGGTTTTTTGAAAGGCAAATGTACTTTTGAAACAACGTTCTGACCAAGTCCAACCACTGAAATTCCTTCTTGGTCTGTAGCCACCGGCAAGGGGAGCAACCAGCACACAACCCCTCCAGGCTCAAGCAGCTGAAAAAGGTCACAGTACCTGCACATGTGTCACCTTCCCCCCATCTGCAGCTGCTGTCTCATGCTGGGACCCCAGCACCCATGGGCACGGACAAGAGGACACAGCATGCTGTGACAGGGGAGGTTCAGGCTGGACATCAGGAAGAATTTCTAAACAGAAAGGGTTGCCATGCCTCAGAAGGGGCTGCCCAGGGAGCTGCTGGAGTCCTCACCCCTGGAAGTATCCAAGACATGACTGGACATGGCACTAAGTGTTCTGGTCTGGCTGACAAGGTGGTGACTGGTTAAAGGTTGGACTCTGAAGGTCTTTTCCGACCTTAATGATTCTGTGACAAGTCCACCTTCAGCAGCCCAAATGCTGTCATTTTGGAAGGTCATGACTGACAGACTGCCTGCTTTTTTCTGTCCCCAGCTCGCCCTATCTTGAAGAAATGGCTGCCCTCAAGCACACGAAATTGTCACCATTACCCAGCAGCCTGGTGAGAGTCACGACTCGATGTCACACAGCCTCACTGAGAACAGCTTCTCCCCAGGCACCAGAGCGAGCTGTCCTAAACTCCATCGCAGCATCAGAAAAATGCTGTTCTTAAACACTGTCCTACTTTGCCCAAGTAGGCGTGTGTTAAACCAGACCTAAATCTAAAATGTTACCAGATTGGTTTGGGCTCTTTTCCCTGTTGCCTTGCCTTCGCCCCCATGTCACACTTCCAAAGTGGAAGTCACACCATAACTGCTGCTCTGCTTGCTGACCCCTTCCGCCGTCCTCTGCTCATGTTTTAACTCAGTGTGGCCAGGAGAGGTTTGGGCTGTAGGTCAAGCCCTTCCTCTCATCCCAGACAAGACCAAAAAAAAAAGCACGTGCAGGCTGTGGGCAGACACAAGTTCCCCACTGCCTTCTCCTCTGCCTGTTTCAGTATGAATAATCACCTGCTACTTCCCCTTTTCTAAGCTGGCAGGGCCAGTTCACATCACAGGACAGCAGCTGAGGGCACATGGGATGGTTCTGCCATTACATTTCAAATTGCTCCCAGTGCCTCAAGGACCAGTGTCTGCAGAGAACTGTTTATTGCTTGTAGGCCAACTGCATCTCAGAGGCCACTCAGGCGCCCCAGACACCAATTAGGATTTCTGCGTGTTCCTACACTTAACAGCAGCTTTCATCCCACTCTGCAGCCTTTATTACTTAAGGCGACTTTGAACCACCCAAGACAAAGTCTTCAAACTGGGAGATGTGGAAACGAAGAGCTCGTTTATTTCATTGGCCTTTGTAGCTTAATAACTACATGTGACCACACTGCATTTAGGTTTGATCAGTCCTTGGAGCCTGCAGACTTCCTTTTCCAGTTTCAGTGGGGCCATCATGGGTTTCAGTTAGAGAAAAAGCAAATTTTTTTCAGCTACTTGGGTCATTCTTGCACATGGAAGGTTGAAGAGAGCCAAGGTGAGAAAACCAGTAAGAGCAGCAGAGCCCTGAGCTGCTCCATTCAGCAGCTGGCAGCAGCATTTTGTGTACCAGCCCTTATCTGCAGCACTGCAGTCCCAGCACTTGGTCTAACGACTCTGGGGCTTTTTTCCACTACAGAACACCTGGATGGCATTGATTTGTGTCCCTGACTTCTTCTGCAGCTTGAGATAAGGCAAACATGAGGGAGCATCTGCCTGCCATGGCTATTGTGGAGAGAGGGCAGCCCAGACACATCCCAGTAACCAACTGGAAGGAAAAACCCCAGCCTCCCAGTTTTGTGTATGTTCAAGTGTTCTACAAACAGATGCTCAAGGAGCTACAATCCATTTCTGAGTTAGCACTGCACAGTCCTGTCACAGGGAGCTGCTCCTCTAACCAGCATGTGCTTTCAGAGCCAGGAAGAGAACTATGCTCAAGTTCTCTTGTTTTCCTTACTAACACCCTGGCTCCCATTAGCCTTCCTGACAGGCTATTAACCAAGATGAAAACTGGCCCTAAGACAACTTGTTTCAGCATCTTGTTGCCACTATTCACCTCATACTATTTAAAAACTCTTGGGGAAAATTATCAACCCCTGTTGGCCTAGTGCCTTCCAGCCAGCAGATGGAGAGAGCAGCAAGTCCAACCACATCAGCCCCAGCTTTTCAGGGGATTGTCACTCAGGGCTCATCACACCGGCCCTGGCAGATGGGATACCAGCACCTTTGCCTGCTAACTACAGAGCAACAGAAGGGATGCCAAGCTATTCCTTCCCCAGGATATGGCAGGCTGGCAACATCATCTGCCCACTGCTGTGTTCTGTGAGTGCCTCAACAGCAGCCCAGGACCACCACCATCCTCCTCCATCACCCAACATCCTGGGGAGCTCTCCTGCCTTGGATTATCTGCACTGTTCCCTGCAGACAGGCCTGCTCTCCAAGCTCCCTGCTAAACACGTGGAAGAGCAGTGCCACAGCGTGCCACTGCTGTGAGAGCTCAGATGCACCCCTGGAGCGCACAGCAAGCTTCAGCTCAGAGTTGATCTGCTGATCCTTTTGGAAGGAGAATGACAATTCATGGTTGCTATAGGCTCCTCTGGGCTGCATTAAGCTTTTCCAGGTGAGAGCTGAAGAGCTCTTCTAGAGTAACTGCAGCTCTTTCCTCAGAAGCATTTCTGTACAAGTTTAAAGATTTGGAGGTTTTTTAATTTCTGTTTAAGCATTAATCCTCAGAAGATTCCATCTGCTCATAGGCTTTTGAAGCAGTCATCCACGGGATGGCTACTGGACATTTCTAGAGTCTTAAGACTTGGTCCACGCAGAGGAAGATGGTTTTTTTTCTTTCCAATTCATGGTAAAACTAACCCAAGCTAGGCAGATTTCAGGGATTCTCTAGATAAATGCACCAAGTTTCATGTGGGGAGGGTGTTTGGTGCTGCTGGGAGCATTAGCTGCTTAAAGATTTACCTCACAGCTTCCAAGGGTACTAATCTGGCTCAGATCTTTGTGCTTTCCTGCTCACCTCCAGCCCCACTGCCAGGCATTAAGAATCCTGCCACCAGATCATCAAATCCTCCCCAGAGCATCAAGTGCCAGGGCTTGTCCCTAATCAGGGGCTCAAAAAATGCCTGTGCCCATGACCTCTACCTAGCTGAGCCAAGTGGAGAGGGAAGACATGATGTGCCATGGGCAGGCCACCCCAAGGCTCAGAGCAAGTTCTGGTTGCTGGAAGAGCCTGTTCCCAGGTCTGCTGGAGCAGGATGAACTGGGCCATTCCTGTCTGCTGGCATGGCTTCCTTTAGCACAGCAGAGCCACTGCTGCCATGGCAGCTGCAGGCTGCTGTTCCAAAGGGTGAAATGGGAGAAGCTGCAGCCATACAAAACTCCCTGCAGTGAGCATGCATGTTTTTAGCTGCTCCATGTCACTCCTCCAAACATTTTGGAAACACCTGGTTGTTGCACATCAAGGGAAGATTCTGGAAATATTTAAAAAAAAAAAAAAAAAAAGCACCTTGTAAGATTTTTGCTTTAGGTCTCTTGGCCTGCAGATGCAGCAGTTCCTTGGTGTCTCAAACATGCTTTATCAGATTAAGCAAGAAACTTCCAGAATACCCAGGTGGGTTTCTGTATGCCAGCTCCACCATAGGTTCAATTTCTACATCAGTGGGTAAGGTGATTATCGTTCAAGACGTACTTTACCTCCCACTGGTTTGAGGATTTTAGGCTTGATCTTACATACCTCTAGCAAAGGCAATTTTAGTTAATTTCTTAAATGAACTTGCAGAACAGAAGAGAGTCAAGTTTTTGCTCCAGCAGCTTTCTGGAGCACTGCAACCAATTCTAAATTACAAGGAGGGCCATTTTACTATCCTAGATCCAACTATTTAACTCCCCTTACTGGGTTCCAGCATCTCCCCCCAGCCTCTTCTGAAGCCCAAGGGACTCCCGCCACAGATTTCATCTCAGTTCATCACAGGTGACAGAACCCCTCAGGTGCTGCCATCATCTTGACACCACCAAATGCAAGAAGCCAAGCTCCCAACTTGTAGGTAATGAAATATTCATCCCATGTAACAAAGGCCAACAGCATAAACAGGCAAAGCTTCAATGCCTGCCCCAGCTGGGTGTAAATCAAAGGCTGTTAATCTCCCCCAAGTTCTCATTCACTGCTGAACACTAAGCATTAGCCTTTTACAAGGTGAGATCTCCTACAGCAATTGCTGAGCGTGTCTGTTAGCACATGGCACAGCAACAGCTTCTCCACCTACTATTAATAAACTTTATGCTGCTGAGCACCACAACTGTCCAAACAACGTGTCCATCAGCAGCCTCGTTAGCACTGAGACTTCTCACTGGTGTTTTTCTAGAGCCTGGCTGAAACCATCTTAGAGAGGAGTCAGAAGCACACTGACACGCCAAGTAGCTTTGCTTGGTACGTAAGCAAAGACACATCCCAAGCAAGCCAACCCATGGAGCAGAGATCAGAGGGAATTTGCAAACAATTAAGGAATGGTTTGCACTTGGAATCCCTGCAGACTTGTGCTCGTCCAAGCACAGCTGCCTCGAACACCCGTACACTGACTCAATTCCAACATCTCCTTTATAGAAGAAAAACATTAAGTACTCTAATCCCTAATCTGGGGATCACTTTAAGGGAATCTCACGCCATCATCAGTGACATGTTCCCTACTCCCCTACTGCAATTAACTAATGCACTGCCCCTGGTCACTAGATCACCAGCTTGAGGCCAAAAATCAGGTTTATTTGATATCTAATTGATCATGTACTAGGTCACGTCTGAGATGTGACTAAATGTGGGTTAGCACACAAAAACCTGAAACTGGGGGAAGTTTGCCCTTAAACAGGCAGACAAAGGCTTTTGTTTTGCCTGCTCCACGAAGGCTTTGCTTTTGAGAGACTGTCTTGTCAGTATTTCCTGCAGCCCAAGAACTGCTGCCTCATCATTTCAGCTCCATTTTCCAGAATTCACCATTTCTGAGCTCTTCCAGACTATGCCAAGATAACCAACAGTGCAACCAGCATGAGACTCCTGGGTGAAGATCAACCCTTATGATTTATCAGCCCCAGTAGCTCTCAGGGCTCCAGCCCACAGAAGGGACCAGAAAGATGCAGCAGCTCGGCCTCACTGTCATTGTGCACTCAGAAAAGATGGACAAAGACATCCCACTGCTGAGCTCCTCCCCCATGCTCCCCACCCAGAGTCATGGGCGGGAATCTCACATCTTGACGTCTGCGTTCTGGAGAAAAGAGTCAGGCCTCTTACTTAAAAGAAGAGATAAATTTAAACAGCAAAATGAAAGTAAAATTGTCCCCATTTTCCTTCATTTTAGGCTGGGAGGAAGGACTTTGCCCATTAGATCAAGCAGCCAGGGGAAAACCATTCCCACAAAGCCATTTCATTTCCATGGGGAGAAGAGTTCCCCCACCTTCAATGACAGAAAGCTGCACTGACAGGAGCACAGCCTGGCAGCCAGCAGCCATGGCAGAACATTTTATCTCAATGCCACCAGCATAAAACTGGCCACCACCGTTTATCTAGACAGCTTCTTCAAGTCAAGCCAAAGGTTTCAGAGGCCAAAAGACAAAGCCACTCAAAATACAGCACAGTGACCAATTCACAGCTACTTCTCCTTGGTTTTGGCTGGTTTCCAGGCTATCACTGCCCAGCAGTGACCATCACTAGTCAAATCAAGTCATTACTTATGTTTTCACTCAATTCTTGCTTCCCAAATGGCAAGGCAGTTGCCATTTTCCAGAAATGGTAGTTGCCATTTCTCTGCAGTCATGCAAATCTAACACTGGGAAGGCAAGACTGCAGCTAAGGACCAGTTAGGTTAGTTACCCTTCCAGTAAAGAGCAGAAGCTGTTGAAGGCTTTCAGCTTTCCAGAAGGAAAAGACAAAGACCTGACCAGCAAAGGAAAGAAGGTCTAAGCTGGCTCCAAACCAGTTAGCACAAAAATACTCCTCACAGTATCAGCTTTGGAAGGATCTGTCATGAGCTGCAGAGCACTGAAGCATAGAAGAATGCTTGGACACATTGAGGATGCAGGAGCTACCCAGAGACAACCTCAGCCCTGCATCACAGCTTTGCCACAGTGAGGTGGAAGATGATGCCTGGATCCTATCAAGACTGTCAATGAAGAAACGCTTGGGAAGCCAGGCAAATCCTGTTCCACCGTGCTTTGTACTGCACTTATTGTAATATGCATTCGCTGGCAGCTCAGGAGGCTGAACAGGGCAGAAAAGCACAAAGCAGAGTCCTAAATGCCTCAGGCATTGACCCATCTGAGGAAAAGCTCCCTCAAGTTAAACTGGAGGCATTTTCCAATGCCTCTTTTCCCTGAACCTGCCTCTGAAGAGCCTGGTGTTTGGCTGGGACACCGAGCAGCCAGCTCTGGTCTGAACTAGTCTGACAGTCCTCATGGCTTTTCCCTGCCAGACTGGAATTGAGCTCCCAGCACACCACTCACCTCTGCCAAGGAAAAAGCAGCACCAACAAGTTCAGCAGTGCTCCATATCCAAGGACACGTCTGAGCTCAGACAAAGCCACCTCCCAAAAAGCAGCTGATTACTCAAGCACTAGCAGTTGGGACACACAAAAACCTGGATTCTTTATTTCTCCTAAAGAGGTAACCCTTGCACACAACTTCTGTGCATGGTTTACTTGGCATCAAGCTGCTCCAAATAGAAGCCCCAGAGTTCAGTCACAGAGTTGGTGCATTAGGCACTGCCAGCTGTGTCACCATCCATGGAGGTTTCTCCAGATGTCAGGCCATGGCTACCACTCTCCTCTCCAGCCCTGCTCCATCAGCTGCACCCTGAACCATGTTCCTCCTTCTGTCCTCAGAAGCAACAGCTAGTAGATCCAACTCCCAGCTACAAGCCTGCAGAGGTAGTAGAAATATCAGGCTCTGAAAAACCCTTGTCCTTAGGATTGTGACTTTTGGGTCACTCACCAGCCTGGGAAGAAAATCCAGAGTCCCCCATAGGCTAATGGGGACCATCAGGTCACTTTTACTCCACCTCCCTGATCTTACTCTTAGCAAAACTGAGGCTGTTCATTCCTACTTGGAAAGCCAAACTGACATGCCTCTGAGCAGCACTAATGCTACTGGCCCAGGCACAAGAAAAGTGGTTCAGTAATACACATGAAGAAGAGGAAAAAGTATGGTGGGGATCCCCAAATTAAGGAAAATCTTAATTCTACCAGCTGTAGAAGCTGAGGAAGAACAACGGTTTTCATCTCTCTGATCAGAAACCAAATCCCAGCTGCAGGAGGCAGAAGGATACACCACAGTTATGTGGACAACCCTCTTGATAGCACCATCCAGAACATCCATGAGAACCACTGAGAGGATGCCAAAGACATCATCCACTTGCCAAGAACAGTGTATATGCTCCTAGATGTTGGAGTTTTCAATCCACAAATCATTTCTGGAGCTGAAGGTCTGTGGCTGTCCCTAAATTGCTGTTCCTGAATATTCCACCAAGCCCAAGTACACATCATCAGCGTCCAAAGAGTTTATTCCAGAGAGCAACTTTGGGATCAACTGGTGAACACTGGGGCAGATAGGGCTTATCCACTGACATTATGAAGCTCATTTGGTGTACTAAAACAATTGAATCTCCTGTGAGGCAGCTTTGTTTTTACAGATGAAAGGTGGTTGAAAAAGAATTTAATAAATCAAGACAGCTCATATCAATCTTTTTGCACTTTCATGGTTAGACATCATCCAAGAGATTTACTGGATAAACCAAAATAATCCAGGGGTTCATGGAGAACCCTTGCCCAAGTTTTACTGTTTCTATGGCCCCAGGTCTAATTCAACTACTATATTCTCCATCACAGTCTCAATATCACTTTTGTTGTATTCAAGAAGAGCTATTTTGAGTCAAATCCACCCTGGCTGCTACACGTGGCCAACTAAGGAACCCGGCATGGTCTCCTAAGTCAGTGACCCTTCCGAAATAGACTAAATAAGAACTCATAGGAGCTCAAAGAGGAATTTTTAAAAGCTTGATCTGCTGAAGACTGGCCAGTTACTGCGAGCAGTGTCCACTGCAGTTGCATACAGGGGACTTTGCTACCTATCTGTGGCTTAGGTGCAGATGTGACTTGGGCTACTGCTACGAGGTCCCAAGGCTGAGTCACATAGAGACAACCCCATGGTGAACAAGGTCAGAAGGACAGGAGCTCCTGAGAGCCACCATCCTGTCCTGACCCCATGGACCCCCAGGAAGGAAGCTCTGCTCTCCAGTCAGGCTGTCTCCAATCCCCAGCACCACTGCAGTCCACCAGTGGTCCGGAGGCACTGGGAGGCTGGGCAGCATTCAGGAACATCCGCCTGCACAGGAGCATCAATGCTGCCATTAGATGCCAACAGCTAATGACTGCATCCTCCACCTCAGCACTGGGAATGGTTCCTCCAAAGCCTTCCCCAGCCCCCCTGGGAAGTGCTACTACAGCAGCTCACACTCCTTGCTCCCCTCCCACCATCACAGATGGCCTGCCCAGCACTCCTCCTGGAGAAGCCTTTCCACACCACCCTTTTGTCTGTGTACACTGCGAGCAGAAAGCAGCTAATCATCCCTGCTCTGCCTCCTGCAGACTCTCCAGACAGGATGGATTTGTGTTACTACCCCTTTTTCCAAGGGTGAGCCTGCTGTCTGTGCGAAGCCTCGCTATCAGCACTGATACACTGGATGTGGGGGATGATAACCTGCCCAGCTGGTGACCATCACGGGAGAAGCCCACACACCCAGTGCCAGGGAAGGCCTGCCATTCCCCATCCTCACGCTCCTCCTCCACCCACAGTGGCCATTTACTGCACCAAGTTGTGGTGTCTAAAGCTTGGAGCAGCCATCTGCTTTCCAGCATCTCCAATGTTCCCCCCTCCACACTCACACTTGGTGGTCCTTGCATAAAGCACAGCCTCAGCCCTGCTGCAGAGGTTGGGCCCCCCAAAGTCAAGCAGTCAGGTGTTCCCCTCACCAACACCATACAGAGGTGCAGTGCAATAATTCTCCCCACACACTTTTAAAAGATGACTTGTTTCTTGAATAAGTTATTGCAATCATCTTGTTCATTCACTTGCACATCCCCTCAACACGAAGGTCTGTGTGGAGGCACGTGCTCTGTCCCCTGGGCAGCGCTGGCCAGGGGCTTGGCAGGGCTCCCACCTCCGGAAAGCCTCCAGCAGCACCACTCTCCCCAGCTAATGGATATCGATCCCCAGCCCTGGCATGGGCTCGGACACTAAAGCTCTTCCTGAAGCTGCACCAGACAAAAATGCATCTCATTCCAGCCACCAGCACTGTGGGAAGTGAAAGTCCAGCAAGCAAGCCCAAGGCCAGTGTCTGACCAACCTGGGAACCAGAAGAGAGCTTTCCTGTCCCCCAACACCTGACAGGGCTGATGGTACCCCCAGACAGTGCTGAGGTGACAAGGGACATGACCAAGGTCATGAAGACACACCCTGGATCGATGGGCCCAGCCCTGCACCCTTCCTGGGTGTGGCATCACTTTCTGCTTCCTCTGGTAAGTGAGGGAACCACCTGCTGTGTTTTCAGAGAACCACCCCCCAGTAAACCTGCCCCTTTTGGGGGCTGAAGGAGCAATCCTGCACCTGCAGCAACAACATCATTGCAGGTAGCAATCAGAGGCACTGGCAGCTAGCACTTGCAGGAAGGAAGGAGCTAGAAGTTATTACATATAAATATTATTTTTGAGAAACTACTGCGATCCCAGACACCACTGGATGAATCAGCAGACAGCAAAAAACCCCAGCACACCATTTCCGTTTCAAACCATTAACACAGCCGTTCAGCACAGGTTCCCAAGCAGATAGGGCTGAGGCTGAACAACCCACCCAGCTGCCCCATGCGAGGCAGCCACCAAAACGCAAGGGTGAGACGAAGCTGCAGGAAAACGAGCCTCTTTTACATCCCTCATTGCCACGGCAGCAATGAAAGGAGAACCATCCAGCATTTCCCAGCAGGGTGCCGGGGAGGGCTAGGTTTGGAGGGCAGGATGGCTCTGCATCACCTTCGCTAGGCGCAGCCCGCATGCTCTCTGCTACCGCCTGGGTGCATTGCAGCTTGGACCATGGCATATGACATCACTAGGCGTTGCTACGGAAATGAGTGCGAGGTCATCAGCCTCCCGCACAACCGGGGCTGGGGGCTGGGCAGCGCACGGGGACGGGGAGAACCGGCTGTGACACGGCTGTGACATGCCCGTGGCCGCCCGACCGGCCGTGCCGGAGTTGGGGCAGCGCGGTGCAGAAAGGAAGAACAAAGCTCTGCCTTTTGTTTGCTGGTGAAGGGAGGCGTCAGCGCTCCCGCTGGGGATCGTTTCCTCACGGCCAAACTACTCGGCAGCTGATAAGAGGCGTTAGCCCGGTTACTGTTTCACCAGGGCCCGTAAGGGCTGCAAGGAAAAATCACATATATGAGCTCTTAACAACACCTGGGGTTCAAGCAGCCAGCCCGGGGAAGCAGGCTAAGAGGAATTCACAGTGCAACACGGCTGTGAGTCCCGGGCATATCCCTGCTGGCTTTGTCACGGCGGCTGTATTATCCGCAGGAAATGAGCTGGAGGATCTGCTCACACAGCAGGCTTCGCTTTAAAATGAATAGATGCCGCTATCAGAAAATGGTATAAAAGCCACAGTGCAGCAGAGGGACAGCCCGGCTGGTTTAATGTGATAATATCTCGTTCCGATTATCCGTATTTCATTCCTTGATAAGACATCTCCTCCCTCCCCGGGCTCGGGCTGTGACAGTTTTGTCTGTTTGATAAATGCAAGGTTATTGACAAAATGGTGCAATATGGGCAAACAGAGCTGCACCCACGGCAGACTGCGACATTCCCAGATCGGCATTCACTTTTCATCAGCCGGGGAGGACACCCCAGCTCCCAGCAAAGGTTCAGACCTGACTAAGAAGACAAACATAAAGAACAGTTTTCCCCTTTAAAGCACCCCCTCCCTCCCTCCACCCAGTCTAGCCTCTCTGCAATATGACAAATGCAGAATCTTCTGGAATGACTTGATCCTGCCTCCCACGATTGCTTTGTTTGCAAGATCAGATCAGAGATATGTTTTTTTTTCCCTTCTTATATTGTCAAAATGTCAGTATTGAAGGGGAGCGTTCAGTGTCACAAATCAGATCAGCCTGCTATATGCAGAGTCTTTATTTTAAGAGCGTGAAATGAATACAACATGACTCAATTCATAAATCTCCAACCAAGAGCAGTAAAAATAAGAGCTTTGACAGTGAAAGGGCTCCCAATCTTTGGGGTCAGGGGCGCGCACACACACACACACACCAGCCCCGGAGACCACGCGTGGGAAGGGGATGCACGGCGAGGTATTTGGGCGGCGGGGAGAGGTGTGCACGCAAACCCCCCACTCCGGATCCCCCCCGTGCCTCGCCCCACGGGGCCCCGAGGCGCTGTGACCCCCCTGGGCTCCTCTGCCCCGCCACGCCGAGGGACGGTGGGCAGGGGACACGGGAGGGGACACGGGAGGGGACCCTGCGGTGTGGAGAGAGAAGAAATGCGGCTGGAAGGTGATGTGGGGGGCCGCACGGCTGCGGAGGCAAGGTGTTTGAGGGCAGAGGAGAGGATGTGGGGGTGCTCTAGGGCAGGGCAGGGGATGCGTGGGGCTGGGTGGGGGCAGCAGGGCACAGCGCGGGGGTTTAGAGCAGCGGGAGGACGGGGAGGCGGCTCTAGGGCACAGAAGGGGGATGTGTGGGACTGGGTGGGGGCCCCGGAATAAGGGAGAAGATGCGGTGGGGGGTTAGGACAGGAGAGAGCGACGCGTGGGGCTGGATGCGAGCCCCAGAGCAGGCGAGCGATGTGGGGAGGGGGCTCCAGCACAGACGAGCGGGATGCGTGGGGCTGGGTGGGGGCCCTGGAGCAGCGGAAGGGATGCGTGGGGGGCTCCAGGGCAGGGGATGGGGGTCCGGAAAAGGCAAAGTAGCCCTGGATCGGAAAAAGCGGCGGGAACGGGACTCAGCTGGGGGTGGCGGAGAGCGAGGGACCGGGGCCCTCACACCCCCGCGGCTCCCCCGGCCGAACCCACCGCGGGGAACACGCGGGAAGGGCGAGCGGAGGGCGGCCCCAGCGGGGCAGGAGGAGGAGGGGGGGGGTGTGTGTCTGCGGGGAGCGCGACGGCCGCGGGACGGGACTCACGTTCTTCATGGCGGCCGCCATGTCGTCGTATCGCTCGGCTTGCTCGGCCAGCCGGGCCTTCTGCACCAGCTGCTCGCGGTCCACCATCTTCGCGGGGTCCAGGGGGAAGAGGGGCGAGGAGGCTGCGGGCTCCGGGAGGAGGAGGAGGAAGAGGAGAAGGAGGAGGAAAAGGAGGACGAGGAGGGCGCGGCGGTCTCGGCGCTGCTGCGGCTGAGGCGGCGGCGGCGGCTGCGCCCGGTGCTGTGCGCGCGCCGCGGGCCACCACAACCCCCCTGCGCGCGCCCCGCCCAGCCCCGCCCCTCCCCCTTAGCCCCGCCCCCCCCCACCCGCACGGCACGACGGGAGATGAAGTCCTCAGGTGCGGAAGCCGTACTGGGTTAGTGCAGCCCAGCGCCTCCCTCTAGGACTACATCTCCCAGCGTGCACCGCGCCAAGGCACCGCCCCCTCGCCCCTCTGAGCCCCGCCTGTGCTGATTCACCGGAGCCCGGCCCGGGTGGGCCGCGGAGGGCGCGGCCCGCGCCGGGGGAAGCGGGGGGAGCCCCGGGAGGCGCCGTGGGACGGGCGGCCCTCGGGATGGAGCGGCGGGACCGCGCCAGGCACGGGCCCACGCGGGGCGGCGGCGCACCCGCAGGCCACGCACACTCACAGCCCGCTCGTGGCCCAGGAGCCATTGGCGGCATGGACACATCAGGGCGTGGACGCTCCCACAGCCCCGGCGCACCCGCGGGGCTCGCACAGAGTGGACTCGGTCACAGCCCAGGCCCGCTCAGAGCCCACACGCCCCGCACACTGCCCGGCCTCGCTCACAGCCCGTGCCCACCCATAACCCACGGTCACTCACGGCTTGGACCCACCACAGGCTGGGCTCAGAGCCTAGACACACAGCGTGGTCCCACTCATGGCCCTGACCCACTCATGGCCCTGACCCACTCACAACCTGAACCCACCCGCAGTCCAAGCCCACTCACACAGCCTAGGCCCACTCAGGACCAGATCCCACTGAAAACCCTAATCCACTCAAACCCCAGACCCGTTCCCATCCCGGTCCTGCTCACAGCCCTTGCACCATTCCCTCGTGGAGACCCTGCCAGTGTGGCTGTGCCCGGGCTCTCTGTGGCAGTGCTGGGCCAGGTTGTGGTGACACATCTTGGGGTGAACCCCTGGCCCCTGCTTTCCCCTGGCCCCTTTTTCCCACCACAGCCGGGGTCCTGATCCACAGAGGAGAGCATTCCCACTGGAGATCACCTTGGGCACACTCACTCACTTATGGATAACCCCTGGGATGAAAACATGTTTTCTCCAGCCATGTAGGGCTCTGCTACATGGGGAGAGCCACTGGGAGTCCTAAGACATCCCACTTTCCTAAAGAATCTATGGATAAAGTGACGTTGAGAGGAGGCTACAGCACTGGGAGAAATGGAAAGGGTTCAATGGATCCTGTTTTCCTAAAAAGCCTCTGGATAAAGCAGTGCTGAGAGGATGCTGTGGCACTGGGAGAAAGGAAAGGGATCTAATAAAGAGTGTGATCCCAATGGAAGCACTTTATCCTGGTTGGAGAGAGCCAGGCAGTGCTGATGCACAGATGAACGCTGTCCTTCATGTGCCCCATGTCCCTGGCCCTTCCCAAAGCCACTGTCCTCAGACAGGTGCTTTGGGGTGTGTGGGGATGATCCTACAGGATTCAGCCATCCCTCTTGCCAGTCCCTGTGCCCTGTGGGTTCCTCCTGAAACCTCACAGGAACCCTGGGTGGCACTGAGACATGTTGGTGTCCTCGGGGCATTGCTGTGGCTGTCTAGAGCCCACGGCTTTGGTGTCACCCCCGTGGGTGTGGACAAACTGGTTTGGGAATGCTGCTGGCAGTGAGCAACACCCTTTTGGGACAAGATCTCCGTCTTTATTGTGGGTTTAGCTCCGCTCTGCAAATAACAGGGAACGGCATCGCCTGGGTTTGTGCAGCACAAAATCCTGCTTTGTTTACAGCTTCCGAGAGCAGAAGAAATCCCCCCTCTCTGATAAACAGCAGCAGAAACCCGCCCGGATCCTCTCCGTTTCCTCTACAAAAATCAGACGCTGCCTCCTCGCCCGCACCCCCGGCCTCACACCCCGCGGTGCACGTGGCTCCCGAGTGAGAACAGCCTTTGTGCCCAGCCTTTGTTTACTGCCCCGAGGAGAGATCCCGCAGACAAGGGCAGTTTATTCCTCTCCCCTGATAAAGGCTCATTCATCCTCCCGAGGGGGCTCATCTCTGGAGAGCTCCGCACTGGGGCTCTGCATTGTTTTCGCCCTAACGCCAGTTTTGGGAGAGGGTTTGGGTCAAAAAGTGCAGAATGCAAGACAGTGTTAAAGGAGTTTGGTGCCCAAATTTTTTTTTTTTTTTTTTTTTTTTTTTTTTTTTTTTTTTTTTTTTTGCAGTTATGGCTGCCATTTCTTATCAGTAATCTGGAGTTGTCTGTGGGGCATTGCCCCATCGGGGCCAAGCACACACAGGTCTGTGAATGGATGAGAGCAAGCTCCCTGCTCATCTCATCTGGGTGATCCTACTGCATTTGGGCTGGATATATGCATCCTCTAACTGGGAAAAGAAATAATGTTGTCCCTTGGGTACAATTCCTGGGTTCTCATGGACGATATTGAACACTAGCCCAGACCTGAAGAAATACTTTTGCACCTGGAAGAGCCCCTGATTTCTCCAAATATATCAACAGTCCTAATAAAAACTGTTGCCTCTCCATACAAACCTTTGGACTCTTATCTAGTATTTTCCATAAACCTGGCACATTCTCAGCCAGCCTAGCTCTGACGATTTACAGTGACCCTGTTTTTGTCCCAAAACGAGCAAATACTGATTTATTTCTGTCAGAGCACCAGAGCCATAAATACATTTCCCAACGCAGATGATTTCCTTCCCCATCACAGGTCAGAACAGGATATTCATGATGCTGTAAATTCTTCAGAGTAGCAATCCGGCTGTAATATTTATCTGCAGTGAATCCAGCCCCGTTTTTGAGCTCTGATGCATAAATCAACACCCCTCACAACACCTAATTCCTCTGTTGCACAGCCTGAGCAGCAGTTGGGTGAGGGTTTGGTGGTGAATGGTCCAAGTTGGAAGGTTCTGGTGGGCAGCACAGGCAGCTGGAGGTATTACCTGGCTGGACATCGCTAAATCCACTTTTCCCACCTCTGATGCCTGCAGACAGCCCTCAGTGAGAGGCTGGGGCAGCTGCTGTGTTGGGAAATCACAATGACCCAAAGGATGTGGGTCTGTTCTGCAGATGTCCCAGAAAAACCTAATAACCTCGATCCCGCCTGCGGGATTAAAAATACTTCTCTGCGTTCAAATGTGCCACTTTGCTAATTCCTGTGGCCTGGAAGAAGAGTCTTTCTCTTTGCATTTCCTTGCCTTTCCTGCTACGTCTTGTCAATGCCTTGTGACACCGTGAGGGAAGGCAGGAAATTCTCTGTGACTTGGAGGTTTGCTTGGGTGAGCTGCTGACTGCTCTGAAAATGGATCCAGAAATCCTCATCCCTTGCTTCCTGTCATGTGCCCCTCCCCTGGTGCCTTTTCCCTCCATGTCTGCTTGCTTGGAGCCGGGGAAATGCCCAGGGAAGGAGATACCCAGCATGGGAGATGGGTGGTGCAGGTGTCCCAGCCTGTCCCCACACCAGGGGTTGTCACTGCAGGTACACCAGCACACCTGCCACCCCTCACCAACAGGGACCTGACTGCTTGGTGTCTTCGGCTGGTGGATGGCAAAGCTGTGGAGACCAGGGGACACAGGGTGGCATTTCCCAGGGCTGGGGTGGGTCTCATCTCTGGGATGCTGCCTGGGGTTCCCTGGCTGGGTACTCACCCCAAATCCCACTGCCCAGGAGGCTGCTGCTTGGATTATCCTGAGGAAGGAGTTGCCTGCCCAGGGGAGCACTGGTGTGACTCTTGCAGGTGGAAAAACAAGCTGAGGAAACCTCTGGATTCAGTATCCCCTTCTCTGAGGTTGCAGGACAGTGGTGTCCTCATGTCCTCCCTGCCTGACCCCTTCCTGGGGCAGACTGCCTGTCCCCAACACCTTCATGCTGTGGTACCCTGGCCCTTTTCCCACCGTGCTGCCCTGAGCCTGGCAGTGTGACACAGCGAGGGACACATCACAGGAGCAGGCCAAGACTGACCCCTCTTCCCCTGCACCCCCCAGCCCCCCACGGTGGAGCCTTGGCCCCTCCCTGACCCAAACCACACCTGGGGGGGTCACACCCAACCAAGGGAGGACCCCACAACCACCAGCTGGGTGAGCTCAGGGGTTCACCAACCCTCCCCAAAACATCCCAGAGCCAGAGGCTGCCTCACCTGGGGCAGGAGGCGATGGAGGGGCCATGGCTGGTGGGGCTGATGACAAAACGAGGGTGCTTTGCTGGGAGTTTCCTTCCCCCTGTCTGTGGAGCTGCAGCGCTTTGTACCCAGCCCTGGCCTTTCATCTCAGCCTTTCAAAGCACTTTCCAAGCCCAAATTAATTCTGCTGCAGCAGCTGCCCTCCCGTGCTGTTTAGCATAAGCTCTGTCTCAAAGCGGGGCTGCCTCTACCCCTCAGGGCTTCCAGGAATGATTTTCCCTGGAACCACCTCAAGCTACGGAGATGGGATGGCAGAGCATCACCCCGTGCCTCCCACTGTCCCCTTATTCCCAGTACCCACTAAGAACTGCAGCAATGCCCATGCCCATGGCACCCTCCTCTTGGAAAATCCCCTCTCAGCCTTCTTCCCTGCCCTCGGGGAGATGCTCCCACACAAGACATGTTCCCATGGGAAGCTGGGGTGCTCTGGGATGTCGAGGTTGTCACAGCTCTCTCTGGGTGCTGGTGGGGAGCCGGGGGGACCTGAGATGTGGGATCCCAGCGGGAAGGCGGGCCGGGACCAGGCAGGCGTGCTGCTTCCCTGCGGGGCATTAATAATTAAGCAGGCTCGTCAGGCTCAGATGGCAGCTCTTATTTAAGGAGCCGATATAAATACCGCCCAGACGGCACTTACGGAGCACCTAAAAAAAGCCCTGCCTGTCTCGGTCCCTCCAGAAGCAGCTCTGAGCTCTGTGGGGCTGGTAGGTAGCACCAGGCAAGGTGGTCACCAGCGTCCTGCGGGGACAGGGCTGCCCCGGACTCTGAGCCTGAGAGGTGGCAGTATCTGGGGCCAATACTCGGGGCACAGCCCGTGCCTCAGTTTCCCTCTGTGTCAGGGACCTGTCTCAACCTTTCTCCTGTGCAGTGGCAGGGGTGGATGCTCAGCTCTGTGTCCTGGCTTGGTGGCATCGGGTAGGAGTTGGGGCAATCTCTGCCCATCCACCTGCCCACTCCACCCACGCCAGGGGAAAGCTGCCCCGAGTTTCAGTGGCTGCTGCTGCGCTGACAGCAAGTGACCCCCTGGCCCTGCTGTCCCCCATGTCAACAGCTACCCAGGGACACCCCTCCTGCACTGGGGTCGGGGACACTCATCCCCCTAGGGCAGCTCAGTTCTCCTCTCTCCCTGCCCAGGAACTCCAGGATACCCATCCTAGAGCAGCCCCATCCCTACTGAAGGGCAGGGGGCTGGGGGTTGGGAACTTCTACACAGCCATGACCAGGGGAGCAGCGGGACCCCCTAACCTGGGGGATCAACCCCCAGCAGCATCCTGGCCCCCAGGAGGAGGCGAGGAGCCGGAGGCGGAGGGACAGGGCTGTCACACCGAGCCGCTTGCTGCAGTCCTGCTCGCAGGCTCTGCAGCGTGACTCAGCACAGCCTCACGGCTCCCAGCCCCACCGCCGCGGCCTCTTCCCCCAGCCCGGGGGGAGAACACGCTCCCCACCTTCCCGCTGCCCTCCCACAGCCCCTGTCACTGCAGAGTCACCCCGTGCTCCCATTCATCGCAGTCTGTCCCCACCCCAGGACCACCAGCAGCTCCCCCAGCCCCAGCACAGACAGGGACCCCTCCTCCAGGCGCTCCGAGGGATGGAGAGCAGGGTGGGGGTCAGTCATCACCTCTGCTGTGCCCATGGGTCCATCTGCATCTGGCCCTTCCTATCCAAAGCCCCATATGGGATCAGGAGAGCTGAGCACCAACTCCTCCTATGGCACCTCTCCAGGCGCTGGGAAAAAGGACTTGGGGTGGTTTTTCCTGGGGGATGGGACTGAAAGAGATGTCAGGTCGCATAGATATGTCTGGAGATTTTTTTAAAGGATTGTTTGAGCCTCACTTTTGGGGTGTTTGGAGCCTGCCAGGATCAGCTTGTCCCAGCATTTCTGTGCACGTCCCATCTGGCCATGACCTGGAGGTTACCGGGAGGCGAGGAGGGGTGGGCAGAGAAACCAAACAGCACTGGGCAGGGGGACTGAGAACCCCAGCTGTCCTCTCTGACTGTCCCCACATCCTCAAGGACACTGCATGGCACAACGCCACCGTGCCCATGGGACAGGTGTCCCTCCAGTGTCACAGCCGCCCGTCCACACCCCCATCGCTGCCATGGGGCCAGCAGGGCATTTGCGGCCGTGCACAGCTGGGGCACCGCGGTGGTGGTGTCCAGGACGATGCAGACCGGATTAAACCAAGCGTCCAGCTGGCAGCAGAGCACCCGGGAATAGCCGGACACCCCGCTCCCACCCCGCAGGGCCTCGGCATCGCCCGGGGAAGCGCGATGCTGGCAGACGATCATCCCTCTCCTGCCTCTCTCCTCCAAACGCGAGCGGTGGCAGCGAGGCGGCAGCGAGTTGGCTTTCGCCAGCGCTCGGCGGCCCACGTGGGGAGGCTCCTGCCAGGGGAGCGACATCAAATTAAATATTAAAAAAAAAAAAAGGCAGAGAGAAGGAAATGATGGATGGGAGGATTTGCAGCCGTGGCCGGTTGTCCTGGCGGAGGGAGCCTGCAGGGAAGCTGGCGGTGCCCGTGGGCCGTGGCCGCGCAGCGCCCGGCACGGCACGGCACGACACAGCGTGGGGAGCAGCCGTCCCCGCGGTCCCCCCGCCGCCCCGCTGCCTTTGCCAGCCGACTAATTGCGCCAGTGACTTTGCAGTTCCCAAAATAGCTGCTGGCTCCGGCGGGTGACGTCAGCGGGAGCCGCGGCGGCAGGCCCGGCAGCGGCGGGGAAGGAGGGCGCTGCCGGCGCTGCGGGCTGTGCCAGCGCCTCCGCACCCACCGCCGCCCCGCTGGGTGACCTTGGCACCCGGGGCCACGCTCGCGAAGGGGACGAGGCTTGCGGCTCCGCAGGGAGGTCAGCTCCTCGTTTATCCCATCGGAGGAGGAAGAGGAGGTGGTGGTCTAAGGCTGTCCCTGCCCTGCGTCCCTGCCACACGTGGGTGTCCGCGTTCCCGAGGCCTCTGACTGTAGGGGCTGGAGCAAAGCTCGGTGTCCCCACGGGGAAGGAATGCCCCTCCAGTCAGAGCAGCTGGGTCCCTGCGGCTCTCCGAGGGTGTCAAGGAGTGAGCCAGGGCCATCCTCCCCGTGTCCCCCCAGGGAAACTGAGGCACGTGGAGGGGTGCAGAGGCAGCAAGGAGGGCAGGGGAGGGCACAGTGAGCCGAGAGGACACAGTGAGCTGGAGAACAGAGCAGAGCCCAAGGTGACCCAGGTGGTGCTGGGTGTGCAGAGCCAAGGATGCTCCCGGCCCAGGGCTGCCTCCGGCACTGACTCACCCTGCAGCGGATAGCGCCCAGCTCCTCCGGTTACAGGCACAGACGGGATTGCCTTAACGGGGCACGGCGGTGGCAGGGCTGGCCCGGCCCGGGAAGGGCACCCCTGGGACCGGGCACTGACCCACGGGCCCCTCCTGCCGCCCCTGCCGTCTGCAGCCTCCCCCCGCAAGCAGGGCATCCTCCGCCACACCTCAGCCAGAAGCACTGCTTGTAGTGGTCCCAGAATGGATTGCACATCCCTCGCAGCACAGCTCGGGGGGTTAAATCAGGAGTGTCCTGCCCCAGTTCCCAGGCAGCAGAGCTCCTGAGCCCCGCACCAGCGCCCAGCCAGAGGCCAGCTTATTATTCTAGAACGTGGCAAAATAATTAAAGCCTCCTCCATTTCCCCTTGCTCATTTGTGCTCCTTCAGTCTGGATTAATGGGTCTCTTCTCCCCAGCACAGACTCATTCCTTATTCCTAATAGCCCATAAATCCCAGCCTCAAAATAACCCCAGCTTTTGCCTGGACCTGCTGAAATATTTATTCTCTCCTCCCTGCTACCCCCCACACCATCCCCTCTCCAGGGACGGGGAGAGGAACTAATCGATGACATCGACCGGTGTGGAGCTGCAGCTGCTCTGGGCGCCGGGAAACAGCTGACGTCGGCAAGAGGATGGGAGCTGGGCAGGAACTCGGCTTCTCCCGGCTCCCACGCAGCCGCTGCAGCCTGGCTGTGGTCCCGTGGTGGGATGCACTCACACCCTTGGCACCCCCTGCTCTGCTACCGAGCTCCAGAGCATCCCCTGTGCTGCTACCGAGCTCCAGAGCATCCCCTGTGCTGCTGCCCTGCTGCAGAGCCAGGGCATCCTCCACCCCCTTATTCCTTGCCCCAGGGCATCCCCTCGCTGGTTCCCTGCTTCCACCCTGCCCGCCACTCCCTGCTCCCAGAGGACCAGGAGATGATGCCCAGCTTGGCTGTGGAGTGTCTGGGGGCATCCCTGTCGATCCTAGCCCATCCCAAGCTGGCTGTAGGAGAAAAGGCTGGGAGATGAGGGAGGCAGCTGCTGCCTTTGCCGGCTGGAAACCCTTTGATTGCCAGATCGTAGGCTGTGAAAGGGAGAAACTCCAGGATACCAGGACCTGCTCTTCCCAGCTCAAAGCCAAGAGGAGCGGGATGTGGGGTAACACCAAAAACCCGGGTTTGCCAGGTCAAGGCATAATCCCCAAGAAAAACAGGGAAAACCCATCCAGCCATTCTTATCTTCCTCTCTCTGACATCCCAGGAGGCTGCAGCTTCCAGAGCAGCTCCTGGCCACCAGCCCCACTCCCATCTCCCATAGCCACAGAGAGGGGACAGCAAAGCTGGAGGAGCCCACAGCACCCTGTGACCCATCCCCAGCTGGTTTGGGCTGCAGGGAGCTGGGGGCTCTGTCCCCCTCCTGCTCCCAGCAATACCCAGACATTGCCCAGCTGTCCTGGAGGCAG
Organism: Sylvia atricapilla; assembly: GCF_009819655.1. Lineage (NCBI taxonomy): Eukaryota > Metazoa > Chordata > Aves > Passeriformes > Sylviidae > Sylvia > Sylvia atricapilla. The sequence goes on along the minus strand of NC_089159.1, from coordinate 4,993,115 downwards.
GAGGCGAGATGGGAAGTGAGGGGGCAGTGGAGCATGCAGGAGCTGGGAGCACAGGGAAAGGAGGAGGTTGTTCACACACCACCTCCCTGCCCTCTCCCAGGGCCTCAGCAAGACCTTGTCCAGCTGTGCTGCCACAGCCTGCCTGGAAGATGCTTCCATGTCTCAGTTCCCCCAGTGATGGAAAGCTGGACTGGGATCAAAGAGCTGGGAAAGTTCTATCCATGGGGAGTGGAAGAGAAGCAGCCAACAGAAGCCTGAGCATGGGGCCAGGGCCACCCCACAGCTCATGTGACTGCCAAATCCCACTGGGAACAAACCCAGAGCTGGATCCAACCTCAGCCCCTGAGTCTGATGGGCATCAGAGTTGTGTCCCCAGAGCTGGGGTAGGGAAAGGTCCAAGCTGAGCTCTTATCTGGGTGGGGATTAAAGGCTGCTTGAGGGTCAGCCAGGGATTTGGGCCAGGTTTTGGCAGCAAGAACTGAGCTCTCTCCTCCAGGTTTGGGGCATCCCCTCTTCTCCAGGTGTTTGCTTTTACCCAGGACTTTGAGGGGATGACAGGAAGACAAGTCAGCTCTCAAAGCACTTTCAAAGGGCTTTTATATATTCACAAAAACAAACTCAAACACATATAAAAAAAAAAAAAAAGGAAAAACCAAAAAAACCAACCTAGGAATATGTTCTTATCAACAAAAGAATTGCACAAACAGAGGAGTGAGCTCTGTGCCACTGCATGAGCCCTTCCCCACCCTTGAACCCCATCCATGAGAACACGGAGATCATCTTCCCAATGTCCCAGCAGGAATCAAACACTTGGTGGTGAAGGTGACTGGTGCTGCAGGCTGAGTCTTTCCACCTGAGCTGGGAGGAAAAGAGCCTTTATACCCCAAAGGCACATCACTGGGGAAGGAGCAGGCTCCTGGGTCCATTTCCTTGCTCTAGGAAGGGATTTGGGGTCTTCCCTATGGTTTTCCATCTGCTTGTGTCCTGTCTGCCAGCTCCCTGCCTGCCCTGGGCACCTCGGAGCATGGAGCTTTTGGGACAGAGCAGCCAAAGCCAGCACGTCTGTATAGCACAGGATGGAGAAGGATGGGGGGACTGCAGGGAGCCCCATCCTTCCTCACTCCCCAGGAGATTTCTTTTTGAGCATGGGCTGGCTGTGCTGAAGCCCCCCCCAGGAGGGGAAATCTCATCTCCTAAACCCCACTGTGTTTGCAGAAGGAACAGGTGAAATGGGCACAAGGATTGCAGATGGCGTGAGATCCAACGCCTGCATTTCTGCTGCATGGAAATGGGGGAGGAATTGGTATTTCTGATGCCAAAATGGGAAGAAAAAGCTGGTAATGGGATTGCTGGAGGGCTTGCAAAGCAAATTGCAGAACTACAGTAACTCGCTGCAGAGCCACTGGAGCATCCTGGTGTGATTTCAGCCCCCTTTTTTACATTTTCTGAGTATAATTTAACGTCATTTTCACAGCACAAAATCCATTTTTCTCTCCTCATCTCTTAAAAGAAATGGCTGAAACCAACCAGATTTCACACTAGAAGCAGTTTTGTTTTTCCAAGGGGCTGTCTGGGGGTGGAGGGGGGAAGCTTCAAGCCACTATTTCAGGAGCTGAGGAGAACCCAGTCCTCACCCAACTCCTCCCATCCTCAGAGCCCAAACATGCACAGGGCCAGAGCAGGGAGCGTGTCCAGACCAGCACCGAGGGCTCAGCCCCTCTCTGTGGCATCGCCACCAGCTCCCCCCAGCGTCCCTGTCCCTCCTTACCTGCGGGAGGGTCATAGGATGTCACACACAGCACCGGCATCCTCGGAGTGGTCGCAGTTGTGGACGTCCCAGCGGATGTGGGAGCAGCGCAGCAGCGAGGGCTCGTGTCCTTTGCACTTGAGGTTGTCGAGGAAGATGTAGCCGGTGCCTTGGCCGTAGCGTGCCTCTCCCCAGGCTGCCAGGGCGTGGCCACAGCCCAGCTGCCTGCACACCACCTTGGCGTCCCGCAGGTCCCAGGCGTCGTCACACACCGTGCCCCACTGGGACAGGTAGAACATCTCCACGCGGCCCTCGCACCGGTGGCTGCCGTTCACCAGGCGCAGGGAGCCTGTGGAGGGCGTGGGGTGAGGCAGCCCCTGCCCGTGCCCACCCCAGCGCTGTGTCCCACCATGCCTGCCCACGGTTCAGCCCAGGGCTCCCTCACTGCCTTTGCACAGCCAGGAGCAGGGGTTGAGCTGCCAGAGCTGGAGGTGAGCCTCAGAGCATGGTGGTGGATGTTAATGTGGAGGAACAAACCTCTGTTCCCAGCTCTGCCCCTTTGGTCCGTCACCTCTTTTCCCCACCTCTGTCTGAACCAGCCTTGGGGGCATCAAAAGAGGCCGTGACTTAAAAGTGTCATCATTTTTTCCCCTCCCGTAGGCTGCTCCAAGCACTGCCAGATCTTGTGCCTCTGCCTGACCCAATTCTTTTTCCACCTTGTGCCAGCTTGGATCATCCCCAGTGTGTGTCACTGCATCCCCAGTGTGTGTCACTGTGTGCCCAGGTGACACCCCAGTACCTACCCTCCTTGGGACGAGTCAGGGCCGACGTGGTGGTTGTAGCTGTGGCTTCTTGGAAATGGTCTTCAGTGTCGTCAGCACCTGGTGCAGCAGAGGAGAGGTGGGAAAAGTGACTCAAGGGACAGGATCGGGGCAGAGCCCCCCAGCAGTGGTGTGAGGTGGCTGGGGATGCCTGCAGGGGTGTGGGGTGGGATCCGCAGCCACTGTGCACAAATGGGGATCAGAGGGAGTGCCACACTCCAACCATCACCTACACCATGACACCGACTACCACTGCTGTCCCCACGTGCAGGACAAACCCCGGGGTGTGGGGACTCATTCATCACTCACAACCCCATTTGGGGAACCCCATTTCCCACAGCCAGCCTGAGCGCGGCCAAAATCTTCCCTGCACCCACTGACTTTCCCACCGAGCTAGGCTTCACCGGAGACCTGCAGACGCTCCCATGTCCCACTCTCACCTCGACAGATGACCCCGGCGTCCTCGTGGTGGCCGCAGTTGTGCTGTCCCCAGCCCAGGTGGAAGCAGTCGGCCAGGCGCTCCTCGCCGCCGCCGCAGCCCACGTTATCCAGCAGCACCGGCCCGCTGCCGTAGCCGAAGGAGCCGAGCACGGTGGCGGCGAGGGCGGTGCCGCAGCCCAGCTGCCGGCAAACCACCTGGGCGTCGGGGAAGTCCCAGTCGTCGTCGCAGACGGTGCCCCAGGTGCCGCGGTGCCGCACCTCCACCCGCCCGCGGCAGCTCCCGTTCCCGTTCGCCAGCCGCAAGCCGCCACCTGCGTGCCACGACGCCGGGGGGACCAGGGCTCCACAGGGGGTCCGGTGGCCCCTGCTGACCCTCCAAGGGGGTGGGGTGAGCCCCCCGGGTTCTGGGGTAAGCCCTGGGGACGGGGGGGTAACCCTCTGGGCATGTGGGGCAAACCCCTGTGGGCATGGGGTGAGCCTCTGGGTTATGGGGTGACCCCTGGGAAGTAGGGTGACTGTGGGGATGTCAGTGAGCCCCCGGGGACACAGGGGGAGCCTGGTAATGTGGGGTGACATTGGGTACATGGGGTGATTCCCAAACAGCACTGTGGGCACGGAGCAATCCCTGGAGATGTGGGATGAGCACCCTGTGAGTGTGGAGTAAACCCTGGGGATGTGAGATAATTCCTGGGGTATGGATTGAGCACTTGGAACGTAGGGTGGCCTTTGGGGACATGGAAGAAGCCCTGGGGGCATGGGGGGGAGCCCTGGGGATGTGGACTGACTCCCCCGGGGATGTGGAGCCCCGTGTAGAACCAGCAGCAGCTGCACACTTACTTTCCTGCTCGATGGTCAAGAGTGTGGTGGTGACCACCTCTGTGGCCTGAGAGGGCTGGTCCCTGCTGTCTGTCACTGCTGGGAGAAGCGTGAGGACACATGTGCATTGGGGGATCCAGATCTAGCACCCCCTGCCCCTGCTGCAGTCCGTGCCAGCGCCCACCAGCACCATGGCTGTCCCCAGGCAAGACCCTGCCATGGGCAATGTCACCCCCTGAGCATCACCCATGCATGGCAGGACCCCAGGGTGGCCAGGCTGGGTCACAAGAGGACACAGAGGGCACAGCTTCCCCCTCCAGATGACTGAGTGCCAACCTCCTTACCTGTGGCCGTGGCTGTGACCGTCTCCTCCGAGTCCATGGCCACCGAGGTGGTGAATGATGTGATGGTGGATGTGTCCAGTCCTGTGGTGACACAAAGGGATAGAGGTGACACCTGGGAGATTTATCATCAGGATTCATTAGCTTTTATGCTTCATTATCCGCTGCCCCTCTGAGCAAGGTCTGGGAGTGGTGGTGCCATTGACTTCGTGCCCAGAGGAGGTGCCAGAGGGGATGGGGATGTTTAGGAAGGAAAGGACCAGACTGAAAAAATTGCCCCTTTTGTCCTACATCATCCCCTTTGTCCATTAATAGTGGGAAAGGGAAAGCACTGGCACTTACTGCTCCTGTCATTAGCCATGATAATGAGGGAATTCAGGGGGTTTATTAACACTATAAACAGTAATCAGTGGAGAATGGCAGGAATACATCATTTCAGGAGGGGAAGGGGAGGCAGGCTGGGCCTGGCGCCGTGCCCGGCCCCTGGCAGCCACTCCCACCTTCCGGACACGGGCAGCTTGTTTTCCAGCCAGCAGAGCAGGAAAATGGCAGGATGGCAGATGCATTTCCCCTGCAAATCACCACCCCGGCTGTGCTCTGGGCTCTTGGTGTGAGGTTGCTACTCCAGAGCACCAGGATGAGGGCAGATAAGCAGCAAGGATGCTCCCACAGCACAGAGCCCAGTCCCTGCCCAGCCTTGGGCATCTCAGCATCTCTCTGAGGCCATTTCTGCTTGGAGAACAGGATGTCCCTGGGTTTTTCCCCACCCCGAGGGCGATGCCCTGCCCGGTACCTGTGCAGATGACCCCAGCATCCTCGTGGTGGCCGCAGTTGTGGATGCCCCAGCCGAGGCTGTAGCAGGCTGACAGGAAGGGCTCGCTGCCGTCGCAGTTGACGTTGTCCAGGAGGATACGTCCCGTGCCATAGCCAAAATAGGCATTGCTCTTGTAATCCAGGGCTTGCCCACAGCCCAGCTGCTTGCAGACCACGCTGGCGTCGCTCAGGCCCCAGTCGTCGTCGCAGACGGTGCCCCAGTTGCCGCGGTAGAAGATCTCCACCCGGCCCTGGCAGGTGTCGGGGCCGCTCACCAGGCGGATGCTGCCGTCACCTGGAGGGTGGCAGCACGAGGTGAGGAGGATGTGGTGTCCCTGCATGTGGCACAGCGATGCCACCGTGCCAGACCCTGCTGTGCCAGTGGTGGTAAAGGAAATGAGTGAAAAAGAGGGAGGCAAGGGGGGAAGCTTTAGGGCAGCAGGGCTTGGGAACCTTGGGAATCTCTAGGATAGGGATGGCCAAGGCCAGCACAGTGATGGGGTCTGGGGGTCTGCACCTCAGGGTTGGAGGGTTGGGAGGCTTCAAGAGGGGCAGCAGGTGAGAGTAGGGGACACTGCCCTCAGGCAGGATGTCCCCCCTGCAGTGACAGCTGAGCAGCTTACTTTCTCCATCCTGTACTGAGGCCGTGAGGGTCCTGGTGGTCGGTCCTTCACTGACTTGTGTGGGGGAGAACTCTGCAAAGGAAGCAGAGAGCTGGCACCTGCTGCTGCTGCTGCTCCACCTTGAAGCTGGAGGGATCCTTCCCGCCCCACTGCTCCAGGACAGTCTGCACCAAACCAGCCCCAGCTGAAAATAGAGGGGTTTGCAGCTGCACCACCTTGCCCAGAGCTCTCTGCCAGCACCTCCAGCCTCTCTTCTGCACTCAGACCCAGCTCCCCACCTCCTTTTTCAGTCCTTCCACCTCTCCTCTCCAGCAATGCTATTATTCAGTCTCCTGCTGGATCCACAACTTCTGTTCTCTGGTTGCTGTTGGTGCAACCTACCGCCCAACCCAGCATCCCTGCCTTTCCATCCCTCCTTTTCCAAGCCCTGCTTCTGCAGTGGATTCACGGAGCAGCTGCTCCAGGTCTGCACAGCCTCACTTTCACAGCTCACTGATGCCTGGCTGATGAGCAAACCTTGCACAGCGAGGGAGGAACGTGTGTGGGGTACATAAGGGTCGTCAAGGAGCCGTTCCATTTTCACTTGCCAAGTTCAAACACTTTCCACTGCTTTTCTCACCTTTAGGAACATCTCCTGCTGAAAAGCTCAGCAATTTAAAGAAGCACAAGTCAAAAGGGGAAAGAGCAGTTGGGCAGCAACTGACTCTGAGGCAGGAGCGTGGGTGAGCATGTGCTCTTTCCCCAGGGATCATACTGGAGAGGGCGCAAAGTCCCCGAGCTGGGAGTGACAAGGAACACAAAACAGGCTGGTCACCTTATGGAGCACCAGGCTGTGAAGCTGGGAGGTGACCTGGATTGAGGAGAGGGATAAAAGGAGGATGTTTGGCTGACCTAGGTCAGAGGAACAGGCTCTGAGATAAGACCCTTGGGCTCCAGCAAGGCCCCTGCATCACTCAAGTCTTGCACTCCACAGGGACTCCCTGCTCTCCTTTGCCCCCAAGGAAGCCAGCCTCATTACCATTGCACACAACAGCCACATCCTCGTAGTGGTAGCAGTTGTGGATGCCCCAGCCGTGGCTCCAGCACTCGCTCAGGGCTGCCTCCCAGCCCTTGCAGTCCACGTTGTCCAGGAAGATGGGCCCACTCCCTTGGCCAAAGGTCATGGCAGCCGGGAGGGTGATGGCATGGCCACAGCCCAGCTGGCGACACACCACGTTGGCGTCCACGATGTCCCAGTCATCGTCACAGACCGTCCCCCAGGAGCCGTTGTAGAGGATCTCCACCCGCCCCTGGCACCGGCTGGGCCCGTTGGAGAGACGGATCTCTGGGAGGGTGGGGACAGAGAGGTCCCTCAGCAGGTGATGAGGAGCAAACCTACATCAAACTCCTGCTCCTTAAATAAAATCCTGCCCCTTCTCTGTAGCACAACGCAGTTGTTGGCTTGATGTGCCCAGCTGCCCTTCATCTGCTGGCAGCAGTGGCTGTGGAGACACAGTGCATCTCAATCCAGGAATGAGATGCACCAAGTTCAGGCTGGATGGAGCTTTGGACAGTCTGGTCTAGTGGAAGATGTCCCTGCCCATGGCAGGGAGTGGAATGAGATGGTTTTTAAGGTCCCTTCCAACCTAAACTGTTCTGTGGCTCTGTGATGCTCCCATCATCTCACCTGCTAATGGGCAAAAACCATTATATAAACCATTAATAGGAGAAGGGAAAAGCAGACACATGACACCACATGTTGACTTACAGTAGGTGACAAGTGACAAGATGCAATTAGCAAATTCTCATTAGCCTCAGTGAATGCATACAGAGTTGGTTCCACATGGGAAATGGTGGGATGGAGATGATCTCTCAAGCTGCTGGCCATAGGGAGCAGGTGTGGAAGTGCCTGGGGTCTGCTACATCAAGGGAATTATTTACTTGTGTGTGAGGCATGGCACAAGGACAGGGACTCAGCAGGAGGTGGCAAAACTCTCCTTTCAGGATAATTAGTGGAATAGAGATAATAAAGAACCTTTATTTCCTTTCTGTAAAAGAAGTTTAACGTCTTCTTGCTGCTTTTTGTTCCAAACCAATGTATTTTCTTTTTTAAAATCCCCAAATCCCTTCTTTTACCTAAAAACGTGTTTTTCAACTACAAAACTTCCTGGAGAAAAGTGACTTAATGAGAATAATCTCACCTGGGAATGGCAACAGCTCAGGCTCAGAGGTGGTGCCTGCAAGGGAGAAGAGAAAGGATCAGGTCTCCCCAGAGAGGAGGAGGTGCAGCTTGGAGAGTGAAGGCAGCACGGATGGGATGGGTGTGGTGGGGACTGGCAGGACCCAGCAGCCCTTGGACCCTTCCCTTTCCTACAAAGTCCTGTTGTTTGTAGGGGAAAAAATAAACACTCTTCCCTGGGCCATCACTCAATCTACTTCACAGCTGGGGAAACTGAGGCAGCATATGAGTGACTGTCAGTTTGGTGGGACTGTGCTTGAAGCACACGGTGACACATGTGTGACCCTGATGAGCCCAGTGGCCAGCAGAAGCCACTCCAGGTGGGTCCTGTCTTGGGCCAGCTCTTGGGGACATTTTTGTCCATCCCTGGCTCCATTGCTGCATTGCTGTGGGCTCTGGGCAGCTCGTGCATTCTCCTGCCTCTTCACCCCCATGGAAAACTTGGGTGGTGAGATGGGAGAAAGGAAAATCAATCCTGCCCAGCTTGAGAAACCCAGTGGAGATCTCCTGATGGAAGATGCTGCACCCGATGTGCATTTTAATTGTTTTGTTTTTTTCTTTTATATCCCCAACAAGCCCCACTTTTTGGAAGCTTCATGATTACATGCAAGTTCCCACACACCTGCTGATGGGGTGCAGCCACCTTAGGGGGTGAACAAACCTCATCCAGAGGGAAGTGAGCACTTAAAGGATGCAGGATGTGTCCTTATCTCTGGACCCCCCTCCCACAGCTGGGAGTTATTTGGGCACAAAATCCTTCTCAGCCCCAATGCTGAGTGATGTGTCATTCCTCCCTGGAATGCTGCCAGCCTGGGTCACTGAGGATTCCAACTTGTCCCGTAGGTCATAGCAACATGATCATGATGCCCTGGGGCTGGGGACGAGTGGCTCGACCTCGTAGACATCCCAGTCCACAAGCACTTGTCCAATGCTGGAGCCCAGCACAGATCTCCTTGGGCAGATCTCTGAGGTGTCCTGGGTTTGAGGCTCTGGCTGCACAACCCTCTCCAATGGGTGACACTTTCCAAAATCCTTCCAAACCTCGTGGAAGGTGTCACTGCCCACGGCAGGGGATTTGGAACGAGATAACCTTTAAGGTCGCTTCCAACCCAAACCATTCCGTGATTCTCTGATGCGTCCGTGCTAATTACAGCATCCAAGGACTGTTCAACACCCATGGTGCCTCTGTGGCCTCTTTTCCTCCCACTGCCTCAGACCAGCCCTGTCCTGCTTCACGCTCAGCCCACGAGCAGTGACGTGAAGGTCAACCCCAGGCGCTCCGGGGGTGGATGTCACTGCCGTGAGGAGCAGTGTGAACCTGGGGGGACAGCAGAGCAGATGAACCCACCTCCCTTTTCCTTGCTAGGACGTTGCCTTGGAGACCATTAAGTCAGCCAGAAATCAGGGCTGTCAAAGAAAGACCTAGAAGCCCCAAGAGAAAAGAGAATAAGGCAACTGTCTGGCTGTGTCCGTGTCTTAGCAGGGATGCTGGGATGAACAGCAGCAGCTGGGGAGCTTCAGAGAGGTCACAGCTCCTGCCCTACCCAGCTGGACCAGGCGTGGAAAGGGATGTTGTGATTCCAGCAAGAATTAGGGATTAAACAGGTGAGACCACGGGAGCAGAGAGGCTCTGAGGAGAGGACAAGGAAGGATACAGCAGCCCCATGGGCTGGACAACAGGGTAGGGGTAATGCAGCTCACCCCTGCACCAACAACGGGGAGATGTGAGGGTTTCTAGGAAGAGTGTCTTATCCTGGTTTGTATTGATTTTTAACACATAGTCCTCTCCAGAGCCGAAAAAGCAGTGGATAAAAAGGACATTGATAAATATTCATCTCCCTTTAAGTCAAAATCAAAGCTCTGAAATATTCATTTAAGAGCATCCTCCAGCAAAGTCAGGAGAGATGTGAAAAGAATATGCCTGGTTTGTCTACAATAATGAGGAACGAGGGGGAAACTGTCTTTTTTGAGAAGAGACAGAGCCCTCCATGTTTCTCTGATCCAGCTTCACAAAGCCAAAAGGAAAAGGGAATCTGCTCGAGTAAAAACCGCTGCTAAACAAAACCACCAAAAGGGAGGACAAAACGCCCTTCGTTAGCGACTAATCTGCCCATTATTGAAGAGAACCAGGAGAGAGCCAGGCTATGCAGGGGACAGCGACAGAGCCACCAGGGTCCCTACAGGGTCCCCACACCCGGAGTGTGGGCGTGGATGCTGCCACAGCATCCCGAGGGGAAAGGGAAGCACCAGCTGAGGCGGTGGGAAGGTAAAACCCGATTTAACTCAATTAGGTTGTGTGACCACACCTGAATTCACAGTTTTCTGGCTGGCTCTGCTTTGGCACGAGTTTGTTGAGACAGGAATGGGTTTCCCACCGCCTGGCTGTAATTACGTGGACAGAGTCACACTGGGATAACTACTCTGCCACAGCATACGTGTGGACCCGCATTCCAGGGCAGGAATGGCTTTGCCCAGATCTGTTTAAATGCTTCCCATCCAGCTTTCCATCCTGGCTGGACAGTGCCTGCCAGAAATGAGTAGGGACCATTGTCCTCAGGGGACGGGTGCTCATTCCACCCTTTTCCTCGGCAGGACTTGTCCCACAGTCCTGGTCCCGGGGAGCAACTCCAGGAGCATCCCTTGACCATCAGCACCTTTCCCATGGGTGCTGCCTGTTCTGGAGCCCAGAATTGCTCTGCCACCAGTGCTGGCAGCTGCCTGCCCCATTCCCCGGCCTGTCCTGAGTGCTGAGCTTGCCATCACAGGCAGGTCACGGTGGGACATAAGAGCTGAACGTGCTCCCTCCATCCCTGTGCACACTCAGCGCTGTAGGAGACACCATAATAATCCTGTGCCTGGAGAAAATCTGCCCACAAATCTGAGAGCTGGAGAAGGGTCACGGGTGCCTAAAACCCCTCCCACTGCCCCGGACAGGAGCTCACCCGTGGGGCTGAGGAGGATGAAGAGGATGAAAAGTGTGGCTGGCATCAAGGAGAGAGGGAGCACCTCGATGTTCTGCCTCCTTGTGCCGTGCTGGGTGTCCGGACAGGGACCGAGTGTCATTGCTGCTTGTCAGGTGAATTTCCAGAGGACACTTCCCTGAAACATGCGGACAGCAGTGTTAGTGGTGGTGGCCAGGAGAGCCTGTGGTCACCAAGGTCTATGCAGGACCTGTGAACATGTCCCTCCCCAGTATTTTCTGGAACATGAAACATTAAAAATAATTCCAGCTGGATTCATTGATAAATTGCTTATTAGCAACTTTTTTTTTTCTTTTTTTGAGTGGCAAGATGAAGCTGAAGGGCCATATCCCACCTGCGAGATAAAACTCAGCAACAAGGAATGTCAGCAGAAAATGAAGAAGAGATTAAATATCTTAAGATTCAATTTCCCCCTCATTTACTGCTCACTGCCGCAGGGGTGGGTTTCCAGCTCTGTCTCACTCGCAGGCTGTCTGGAAGGGGGATGAATGGCGGTCCTGCTGGCCGGGACACCTCTGGGAGCCCAGACCCACATCCCGCGGTCCCAGCAGCCGGTCTGGCGGCGGCGTGCGCTGGGGGAGCAGTGCCATCGTGAGGATGCTCCCGAGCTGTCAGGCTCAGCTCAGCGGAGCCCTAAAATTAGTCCCTCCAGCCCGCACGGGGCACACCAATTCCTGAAGGGATACACCAGGACTGCAGGCATCTACTGGTGGTCAGAAACTTGGGAAAGGTCCTTGAAATCCACTGTATCAGTGACTAAACCCTCCTTCCTATGGAAACCTCTCATCCAGCCTTTTGCTGCTCCTGGTTTTCCCATGTGGAGGCACGGGATGAGAAGAGCTCCGTGTGCTGGTGTCCGCCCAGCCAAGGCCCCTGCAGACCATGGGCTGGGGGAGCTCCAGAGTCTCCAGACCAAGGCTTGGACTTTGTTGCCGGCACTAGGGAGAGATGATGGTGGACCGAAGGGTTTTCTGTGCACCAGCAAGAGGTGATGGAGGTGCAGGAATGAGCCCACGTGGGTGGGACACCCCCTGATCTCTGCTCGGCTCCTGCTGACCAAGCCTCTGGAGGAGACTCACCAGCGGACAGACAGCTCAGTGATGGGGGCTGAAAACCAATCTACTGGCTGAGGTGGTGGCTCTCAATACTCCATTCATCCTCCTGAAGCAATGAATAATGTCGCCTTTTGTCCCACGGGCCCTCCCCTCTCCGCAGCGGGGCAGGGCTGACAGACGGCCCCTCCGCCGCCCTGCCCCGGCCAAACCCCGGCATCGCGTCCTGCTCGCAGGGACGTTGTCATCGCCGGCCACTTTTGTGCCGGAGCCAGCGCGTTCCTGCTCCCTGGCAGGGTGGCAGCGGGCTTTAACCACTGCGGTGCTGTGCCACGGCTGACCCCAAAGAGAGAAAACCCAACTTTCCTTCTCCGTCTGTGCTTTTCCAACCGCTTCTCCATCCTCACCCCAACGCTCAGGATTCAGCTGAAAACTGAACTCCCTTCCATAAAACCCAGGAGTGTTGGGGTTCTTTCAGAATCCCCATAGATTAAAATCTGCTTTTAAGCTACAATTAGTCGTTATGGCACTGTAGCAAAACCCAGCATCCCTTTTCACATCACTGAGAGAAGCTGTGGCTGCCTCAGCCCTGGAAGTGTCCAAGGCCAGGTTGGACAGGGGTTGGAGCTACCTGGGATAGTGGAAGGTGTCCCTGCCCGTGGCAAGGGGGTGAAATGGGACGAGCTTTAAGGTCCCTTCCAACCCAAACCGTTCTATGATTTTGCGATGATTCTATGATTTAAAGCGTTGCTGAATGTGGGTTTATGGAAGCCCCTTCACACCAAGGTTTTCAAGCTGTCCTGTGAAGCCAACCCCCCACCCGATGGAAGGAGCAGCAAATCCTCCATCACCCCCATCCTGCACAAGCACTGACCTCCAGGGATGGTACAAAACTCCCAGGGGAGGATCAGGGCTTCAACGTGGGGCACAGAAAATCCCTGTTTTCACCCCAAATAACACACCACAGCAGACACAGTGCCCAGCCAGCTCTTTGCCCTTGGTGGAAACTCCCTCCTCCCACCCGGACACAGGACCCCACAAGTCCTTTCATCCCGTTCGATCCCCTTTGTACTCCATGGCCACAGCTAGAGTGAACCCCAGTTCTCTATCACTTCTTCCACTTTTTAACATTCAAACAACTTCAGGAGAAAACAGTTTTTCAGCTGCCACCACCCCACTAAATCATCATTTGTAATTACCACCCTGAGCTAAAAAAAGACAGCATAAATCCACATACCTGTTTGGTATTTTCTCTCCAGTATAAAGGTGGGTGTATCGAATCCCAGAAATATCTGTCCTCTTTTGAAATAAACAAAGGAGCTGGCTAGTTAGTTATAAAAGATTAAAAAATAACGTTTGAAATTAATATTCCTGGTAAGATGTGATGGCGACAAGGCAGGATTTTTTTTTCTTTAGGTGAGATCTTGCTTAGTAAATTTTTAAAAAATTAAAAAGGGGGAAGAAAATGGATCTCATCCATCAACGGAACAGCTCCAGCCTGTCATCTCTTTGCACTTTTGGGGCTGCTGCTGCTGGGTTACAGCAGGATGGCAGCCCTGCAACCCATCCTGGGACAGACCATCCCCAAAGCAAAGGAGAAAGAGAGGGAGCAGGAGAAGGGAGAAGAAGAGGAAGAAGAAGCAGAAAGAGGAGAAGAGAGGGAAGACCGCTAAGGAGACATGGCGCGGAGGGAATGGCTCGGGTTTCAGGGAGGCAGGCAGGGACACATCCTTAAATTGGGTGCTGGCAGAGCCTGGGTTACGCCTCGAGGGGAAGGAAGAAGCTTTTTCAGAGGATTTGGGCTTTTCAGCTCCTTCCCACCTCCCTCTTCGGCTGTCTGAGTGCCCACCTGGAGAGGAAGTCAGCAATAACCATCTGGCTGGAACTACTTCTGTGGGTGCCTGAGCCAGCACTGGGATGCAGCAGGAGGGGATGGTTCTGACCTCCTTCCCTGCCTGGGAGACTTGGAGACCTGTTCCTTGGGCAAACCATGGTCTTCCCTGCCTGTTCCCAGGCAAGAAATTAGCTTTAGAGGTCCCTTTTTACAGGATTTTTCCTGTCTGACCGTCCAAGGCATCTCTGCTGAGGACATTGGAGGGACCTGACTTATCCTTGTGCTCTCAGCCTGTGGTGAGGGATATCCTGTGGCTGGAAACCTTCCCCATCCACCTTCACCACCTCCTGTTCTACACATTCATGTTGCCTCCTTCTGCTCCTGACCAGGCCATCTCTTTATTTTTAAAAGAATAGTGTATATTTAATATTTTTAAAGTATTATAGTCTTTAAACCATTTTAACCACCATTGCAAGTAAAAGCCAGAAAATGTGAGACTCTTGGGTCTCAGCAGCCTTGAAGACCACAGAAAAGGAACCTCCAAACATACTGGGTTTCCCAGCCTTACAAATTCTTAAGTTCCCCAGCATTTTTAGGAGCCTGGTGTGCTTTTGGCTTTGAAGAAGTTGATTTTGTAAGCCACAGGATTCCTGCTCTCATTCTCACGGGAGGCAGAATTTGCCTTGTGGGTCTTGCTGCTGGATTTTTCACTTGCTCCTATGCAAAGCCCAGACTTACAAATGCCCTAAAAAGCCTGGGTTTTGTATTTTAACTCTGCACAAAGCCAGCTCTGCCTACAACTGTCGCCAACTGCTTCTGCTGTTCCTTTCTGGCAGGGATTTAGCAATTAGGCACTTTTATTTCCCAGTAGCAGCAAAGTTCTAATTAACCAGATCATGAGCACAAATTTCAAAGGTGCCTTTTAAGTCTGTTTTGCCTAAACTTTGACAAACTCCCCACTGTCCTGGCTGTCTGCCACGGACCATGGACTGGGAATCATCAGCTCCAGCATCAATCCAAATCCAGGTTTTGCAGACCAGGAGCAAAATGTGGACATGCAGGGATAAGATGCTCTCCACCCTGTCCAGGATTTCTCTGGGCATTTGGGGCAGCATCTCAGCCTTTTTCCATGTCTACATCGTTCCTGCATGTGCTTTGAGTGGCTTGGCAGTATCAGGCTAGGGGATTACGCTGCTCTAGGGAAAAGAAAACACAGTCAGCCTTATTCAGGGAGCAGCCACAACATAAAAAAAGGCTAATTATAAAATTCCACAGGACAGCAAGGCTGTTCTCTTGTGCGCCAGGGAAAAAAAGAAGCTCTTTTTATGCTCCTTGATGGTCCTGCTGCCTAGGCAGGGACACTCCAGGACACTCTGGGACATTCTAGAGGTGCTCATGGAGGAGAAGCTTCTCAGGACCATCCCCACATCCACTCAGCAGCTGCCACGTGCCATGAGCAGCATCTGCCACAGCTTCCTATGGCATCTCCAGCAGACCTCTTTTCTGGCAGCAGTTTGGCCGTGGTGGAAACTGGGGAAAACAACTGGCTCACAAATCTGCAGAAAAAAATACAAGGCCTCCAGAAAAAGAAACAACGGGAAACCAAAACTGAAAACCAAAACCAAAACTCCAAAATTATTTCCCTTTTCGATTAGTTGGGAAAATACAGAGAAGAGAGATAAACTCATTTGTCCGGGCTATACCATGGCCAGGAAATGCATTTGGGATGTAAAGAAGAGCCTGGTGCTGTATGAAAGAGCTGTTAGCTGAAACAAAGGGCATCTTCTTGCTGCCAGGAGGGAAACACAGGGATAAAAACACCAATTGCTGTTTCCAGCCTTTAGCTGGTGCATGAAGAATGACAAGATTCCCCTGCTGATTGCTGTGCTAAATCACCGGGTATTTAGGGGGCTCCTGCTGCTGTTTTCACTTTGGGGAGCACCGGCACGAAAAATGCTGCATCTGCAGTAAGATGGAGCGTCCCCTCCTTCCTCCGCTCCTCCTGCTGCTCCAGGGCACGGCCAGTGATGGGATCCTGCAATGTGGGGAGCTCTCACCCCCAAACCATCCTGGGTCCAGCAGCCTTTGAAGAAATGAAAGATGTAAATCCAGTACAAGACCATTTTGGTTCCCTGTCCTGACATCAAGCCCCGCCTCGGTGCAGCTGGAGCTGCGCTCCCAGCACACTCCTGTGCTATTTGGGAACCACGAGCTAATTTTAAGGTGTTTTCTGGCAGGTTATAGGTACAGATGGAGCGGCAGGGCTGAGGAAAGAGCTGTGGAAATCCCCAGAGAGGCTGAGCGTTGCTCTGGGCTGCAGCAAGCCGGAGCTCGGGGAGAGGTACCCATCCCCTCCCCAGACAAAATCACCTTTGTTCCTCCCTAATCTGCTTCCTGCCCGGCGTGCTGCAGGAAACCACCTCAGGCAGGTGGGAAGGAGCAGCCCAAGGACGCGGTGCTGACAGGAGGGCAGCAGACCCACGGCCTGGGCTCCGGCCGCCATCCAGGGCTGGGGAGGAGCAGGAAAGGATCACAGCGGGGCAGAGGGGATGGGAAACAGGGAGCTGGGTCCCCTCTCTCACCAAAGGCACTCGCTGTGGACCATGAGCTTTAGGGTGTGTCTGTAACTCCCTTTTCTGCCTGCCATTACCTCACCTGGCAGCAGGATCCTATGGGACAACAGCCATATATTTGTTATATATATATGCAGGTATTTATATAGGTGTATTTATTTTTATGATTTGTCCTTCGGGACCAGTACTTGCTGGCTTCTCCGACAGCCCTGGGGAATTAATTCATCGCACTCCTGCTGCAGCATCGCTGCTGTGAGATGGAACTGCTGCAGCCTCAGTGCTTTTAGATTCACTCCAGAGAGTCCAAACTGTGCCAAAGTGGGTGACTGGGAAGCGATGACCTGTGTGAGAACAGCCAGGCTGACAAGACAGACGGGGTGGACATCGCTGCCTGCCAGTGCAGGAACCTGCTTGAGGATGAAAAAGCCGTGCCCGAACCTGACGCTGCACGGAACAGCTTGGGCTGGAAGGAACCTTGAAAGGCTCATTTAGCTCCGAGAAAGCTCCCGAGGGATGGATCGCCCGCCTTGTCGGCTGCCAGGCGGCTGAGCGTGCACTAGGTGGCACGCAGCTGCAGGGAGAAGCGCTGGAGACAGCGGGGAGAGGCTTGGATTCGGGATGAGAGAGGAAAACTCCACTGGGAAAAGCAGGCAGAAAGAGAGGGATGAGCTCTGCCCCTAATTAGCACTAATGGCGAGGTGAGTGTGGCCAGAGCAGGTGAGACAGGATCACAGCCCAGACGACTCGGCTCCGGAGTTTCCCGGCTGGATTCAGCAAAGGATTGAGAGAGCCTTTTGATCGGGGCCAGGATGACAGGAGAAGGGGCAAGGGTTTCAACTGAGAATGGTAAATTTAGCATTGACATAAGGAAAGAATGTTTTATGATGAGTGCGATGAAGCCCTGGCACAGGTTGCCCAGAGAGGATACGGATGCTGGAAGTGTTCAAGGTCAGGCTGAGTGGGGCTTGGAGAAACCTGGGATGGTGCAAAGTGTCCCTGCCCATGGCAGGGGCTTGGAACAACCTGTGCTGATCCCTTCCAACACAAAATGTTCAAGATTCCATGATTTCCCCAGAGAAGGTAGGCAGTGGAACACAGACAGCTGAGCTCAGGGGGCATCTCCCACTTCCAGCAGGGCTGAGGAACATGTCCCTCCCAGCAGGTAATTCCCAAGGGTTGGACAGCAAGGTCACCCAGCAGGAGGGGGATGCCCACACCAGATCCATCCCTGCTTTGTCTAGCTGGTCCCTGGCGGGAACCAGCAGCAGCTGCTACAGAGGAAAATGAAATGAAATTTCACCTATTAGTCTTTGCCTGCAGAGGAATTTCTTCCTAATTCCTGTCACTTTGGGTTTGTCTGCTCAGGGAAATTAATCTGCAATCGAGTGGGCTGTGAATTCAGAGTGCTGCAGCAATCCCAGCAGAGCTTGGACAGGCTGTTTCCTAAGTGGCCAGGCTATTCCCTGGAGCACCAGGCTAAGCCTGGCAATTTAACAGAGCCTCAAGCATCAGGTTTTGTAGACATTAGTGTAGGACCTCGAGCCAAAATCGTGTGAGAGGGAGCAGCCATGGGGAGATTAATTCAACAGCCTTCCAGCACCACTGCAAGAAAAGGAGCAGGGGGAAGGCAAATATTTGGCTGGTTACCCCAGTGCGTGGATGGATCAGACAGGAGGTGATGCCACGTTGGAGGACTCAGTGCTTTGCATACTGATTTGAGGAGCATGCAGAAAAGGGTGTGGGAAAGAGCAGCATGGGGGAAAAGGGATCCAGCTGGAAAAAAAAATCATAAGGGACTATGTTAAAATCTGGGGTTAAGGTAAAAATAATGTAAAATATAAAATATTTTTGCAGGATTTGAGGATTGTGAGGTCTGCATCCCTGTGCAAACAGGGTCCTTAGGGAAAGCAGCACACTGAGGTTCACCTTTCAGACTTGGGGATCATTGAGGATCTTTGCAGCCACCCTGACACAGCACAGTTGGAGGAAGTTGTGCAGTGGGGTCTGACAGGCTCAGCAGACCCTGGATTCATGTTGCCCATGGCTCTGTTAACCCCTTTCAGGTTGCTGGACCATTGTGGAATACAGGACAAGTGACAGACAAGTGTGAGAAAAGGGAGGCTGAGGACCAACCATGCACTTGTACTGCTGAGATGAGGTACTTCAGCCACTCACTGTGCCTGGCAAAACCTTCCAGGGACCCTGACGCAAGGTCAGAGCATGAATCCCTGCTCAAAAATAAAAACCTAAATAAATCCAATGCAATTAAGGCTCTTCCCACAGCTCAGCCACCACTTGACTGGTTTATCTCCACTGCACAGCCCTTCTCTCCACCCAGGAGCTGCACCCAATTCACCTCTTCTCTCCCCCACCCTGCAGCCATTATCAGTAGCACCTTTCAGCCCTGGAGCATCACCCTGAGCCCTCGCCCATCCCCTCTCACGAGCCAGGACTCCTCACTGGGAGCATCCCTTTGTCTCCCAGCCATGCCATGAAGGTCTGCGAGACTGGATAGAAACCCTTCTTCACCATCCTCAAATCTCCCTGAAACCTCTCCCCATTTAGGATCACAGGATATTTAATACCTGTCCACCCATGCAGCCACATGGAGCACACAGCCTGCTCCCAGCACGGCTTTATGAAGCATTCCTATCTATTTTTCAGGAAAAAAAAAACCCTTTGCATTGCTCTCCAGTTTCTAATTACAGCCGCAGGAGACAGGAATCCCAAGCACCTGAGTTGTAAATGTGAAACTTATTGCTTAAGCAGACACATTACAAGCAGGCTATCAATCACTTCTGGCAATTATTAGTACTTTGTGAGTATTTTGAACTCGAGTACGTGACAGTCTCATCCATCCTGGAGCAGAGAAATCCATGGGCATTTGCATACAAGGCTGAGCTGTGTGGGGTTGCAGCTCCAGAGGGTTTTCACTGGAGCTGTCGTGGTTATGTGCTTGGTACTGTACATTTGGGATGAAAACCAACTTTATTCAGGCTCTGTAAATATGATTCTCAAGTTTAACCCTGGAAGAAGAGTTTTACAATATCCTTCCATTCCTACAGTAGAAAGTGGTTCTATATGTTATTTTTTGCTGTAAATACTGGCTCCAAACATAATGTTTTTTGTTTTATAAGATTTTTGGGGCAAGTGTATCATGGCCTGGGTGTAAAGTCCAGGGAGGTTTCAAGTAATTTGATAAGGACTAGTGAACATTTCCTGGTTCAGAAGGAATTATGGTGATTTTAAAGGGTCTTTCTCAACCTAAACGATTCTCTGGTTCTGTAGTTCTTTAATCACTGCTGCCAAGGTCTTGGTGGAGATCCCAGGAAAGGGAAAAACCCAGGTGAGCTCTGACCTACCTCTAAGACAGCATGAAGAAGCGATCCAGCACCCTCCAAGATGCTGCAGGATCGCAGGAATCCCTAAATAAACACACACATCTTGCAAGACGGATGATGGAGGTGCAGCAGCTGGGAGGGAGCAGCGCCGTGTCGTTGCAGAGATCTGTGGCACAGAGGGTTGTGTTCCACCGTCCTCATCCCAAACAAGGAACAGGCACCTCCAGGGCTTTGCTTTGGATGTACATGGGTGCAAACAAAACCCTCAAGGCGGTGAGCAGCGACTGATCCAGGCTGGATCTGGGTCCAGGGGTCACACCCACAGCACCCAGCGGTGTTAAACTGCAAGGAGAGGCTGCGCTGGTGGTGTGCCACACACCCCATCACACACACACACAGCCCCATCACACATGTGGGCACTGTCACACTCAGAATTCCCTGTACACACAGAGCATCTCACCCCCAGTACTACACGTGCTCACACTCACAGGGATGTATCACACTCACAAAGATGGTATCACACTTACAATGGACGGTATCACACTCATATGGACGGTATCACACTCATATGGACGGTATCACACTCACAATGGACGGTATCACACTCACAAGGATGGTATCACACATGGATGTATCACTCACATGGACGGTATCACACTCACAGGGACGGTATCACACTCAAAATGGACGGTATCACACTCATGCACACTGTCACACACACTCACACACACCTCCACTATCCCACATACACATACCACCAGTTCTCCCTCACACACTGTCACTATCACTTACACCATCATTTTTCCACATTTATTCACACTCACCGTGACACACTATCACACACGCAGTCACTAACACTCATTATCATCATCACACCCTCATTATCGCACTCAGTCCTACACACTCGCACTCATTGTCATTACCACACTCACAAGCAAACTCGTCCCCACACGCTCCACACACTTATTATCATACTCGGTCCTGCAGACTCACTCAATTATCACTATCACACACTCCTTAACACGCTAATTAACATACTCATTATCACTATCACACACTCCTTATGACACACTCATTAACACACTCATTACCTCATTAGCACACTCGGTCCCACACCGCCTCACGCCCTCCCTCACGCCTCCGCCAATCACGTCCCCGCCTCCCCTTGGCCCCGCCCCCTGGCCCCGCCCCCTGGCCCCGCCCCCTCAGCTGGCCCCCTGGCGGCCCCGCGTGCGCAGGCGCGGAGGTTCCGTGTCCGCGGGCCGGGAGCGGCGGCGCCGGGCCCTGCTCAGGGTGAGGGGCCGTGGGCCGGGTGAGAGGTGACGGGACCGGGGACAGCGGCGCCGGGACGGGGGGCTGTGCTGGCCTGGGCTAGGCTAGGCTAGACTAGATTAGACTGGGCTGGCCTGGGCTTCGCAGGGTGGGCACCCCCGGGCGGGCACCCCCGGCACCCGGTTCCCCGTGCCGCGCAGCCCGGCCCGTTCCAGAGGGACCACCCGGGCCGCTGCGGCCGCTTCGGGCCCGGCCTGCCTGGCGTCCCGTCGGCCCGGGAGCACGGGCGCCTTTCCCCTCGCAGCAGGCCCCGGCTCCTGCACTGGTCCCGGGGCGGTCGGTGCCGCTGCACCCCTGGGCTCCGGTGGGAGCCAGCAGGCGGCTGCGGTGGGTGGCGGTGCTGCCCAGGGCCGCGGGGAGCTCCCTTTCGGGCCGGCCCTAAGCCACAGGCTCGTCGAGGGGGGACCCGGCTTGGCTGTTCCGGAGCTCCAGGAGTTCTGCCGCTAGTTGAAGCCGTTGGGGAGCTGGAGGGGCTCTCCAGATCGTGCCGGGTTCTCGCTAACAAGTCAGTGATCTCCCCGCAGATAAATAACCCGCCTGGGTGCCCGGAAGGACCCAGGGTTGGGCACAAAGTGTGGTGAGATCCCGTGTCCAGGTGGGATCCTGTGGGTGAACCTGCCCTCCTCTGGCTGCCTCAGCTTTTCTATTTATCCGTGCCCGAAACCAGCCCTCGGCTTAACTGACAGGCAAACGCTTTGTTCCGCCTCAGTTGCTGTCTCTATTTTCCCCCTCCGAGGGGAACTCTTTTAAAAGCCTGTTTTAAATGGAAGCAGTCCAGGTTCGGAGCAGCCGGGTTTATTTCTTCCGTTGTTTTGGCTGTTAACCCAGCCACCTTGTGCCGTGGGGGTGAGCAGAGGCTGGGAGAGGACAGGAGTGGGATGGATCTGCGTGCTCGGAGTCATTACTGTGACCCTGCTCTACTGCCGAGCTCTGCCCTTTCTCTTTGGTTGGTGCTAATCGGTGCTGGGTGCTTGTGTAAGGAAAGGTGTGTTTGGGTATGAATTACCTGGCAACAGCTCCCAACCCTGTAGCATCGGGTTTTGCTGTGCCCAGATATGGAGCTCTGCTAGTGTGGGGGCCCTGGCTGGGTGGTTTGGGGTCGGGGGAGGGCTCAGAGCACCTGTAATGCTGCTCCAGTCGTGCCCCCTGCACAGGGTCACGTCTTACTGCAGCCCTGTGGCCTCCCTGTGCTTTATGTGCTCCCCTAATCCCTGTGTAATCTCCTCCCGTGGGATCCTTGTTGCCCTCCCAGTCCTGTCTCTCAAAGTGGTGTCATGATGCTTAACAATCCCTCCTGGGCACTCTTCTCTGAACAGCCTGCTGAGAAGTCTCTATTTTACCAACCTGGTGAGTTTTATTTTTAATTCAGCCTGGCTCAAGAGCTCCCAAGGCTCTTTTTCTTTTCCAGGTACAAGCTTGCATTTCATGAAAACTTCTATCAGCGCTGGCAATTCAAGTTCAGAAACTTAAAAAAGGAGTTGGCATTTTTAGAAATTGTCTCAGACCCATGAATTTTAACATCCTGCATTTAAAGCGAAAAAAATCTGCTTTCTGGAAGTAGAACAGAGAATTAAACCCAGCTTTCAAAGGCTTTAATTCCTGTTCCCCAGCTTTTTCACCACCATTTGCTGGAGTTTGAAGAGCAGGGAGTGAAACTGCTGGAAAACACATCTGAAAGGCACTCAGTTTTTTTCCTGTCCAACTCCCCAATTAAAGCCATGTGGACAAATGTTTCAGAGGTTGTGCTGGGCGTAAAGTTCCAACCAAACAAATCCAAACTCAAGCTCTGATCACGTTACCAAATACCTTCAAAGTGAAGGGAATCTGGCTGGAATATTAAGGTCTGCACTTGAATTGGCCAAGGTTTTGTTCACTGGAGGAAGAGTGGCCCAGGGAATTTCTGACTGGAGCGACGACTGTTAGGTGAATAAAAGCTTTTAGGGTTGATGTGAATTTCAGCATCTCAAGGTCTTTTTAAAGCTTGAGGTGAAGTGTTCTAGTCCATGAGATTTGAGTAAAGATGTGAGCTGGGATGTGTAACACATCCCAAACCACGTCCCACTCCTCTCCAAACTCTTTCTGCTGTGGTGTAATGCTGAACACTGTGCAAGCAGCTCCAGTATTGAATTTCACAGCTTTTAATATTTGTGTGCTGCTGAATTCTCAAAGAGAAGTCAGGAGCTGCAACTTCAGGCTTTTTCTCTTTCCTTTCCCCCAACTCCAGGACTTGTGTAATTCTGGTTTACTGATGCTCTCCCACATTCCTCACTTCCCAATCCGTGCAAACAGCTGCTGGCTCCAGCAGCTTTCAGCAGGAACTGGCGGGAGGCTGACATACGCCCCTCGCTCCTCCTTTGGAGCAGCAGTCCCAGCACAGGAAATATTTTTCCACTCTGATGGGGAAGTGGATGTTGGAGCACGCGACACTCTCGTGCAGCCAGCCCCGGGGACCTTCACGTGTGGTCCAGGAGTCACAGCATCGCTGCCACCCCGGAGTGAGGGACAGGTTGTTGTCACCCAGCTGTCACCCCAGCGAGTGTGAGGTGGCACGGGAAGGAGGTGGCTTTGCTGCTGCGGCGTCTGCTTGTTCTGCATTTCCTGCTGCTGTTTCAGAAAGGAAGGAAAACGAATTGCCGACTCCCTCCTCACAGCCTCCCTCTTCTCTGCTCTGCGTGTGGCTGCAGATGAATATTTGGTAACAACTTTGGGGGGGAGAGAAAGGTGTTGGTTCTGTATTTGGGGTTCAGAGCATCTAGTGCAAGGGGGTGAGACAGAAAATACCACAGCCTGGATTTTGCTCTGAGTTCAGCATGGACAGTGCTGGTGGTCCTTGAACTGGAAAAGGGTTGGTGTGAAACCTGCCATAAAAAGAAATGGCAGAGGCAGGTGTTGGATTTGATACCATAAGTCTTAATTTGCGGTTTGAGCAGTAAAATAACTGTCCTTGGCGTGTTAGGCGAGAATGGGTTACTAGGAAAAGATTAACAGCAGAGACCAGATCTTGGTGATCTGGAGCAGTTTGTCACCAGGACCAGTTGAGCTGGGGGTGTTGTGTAAAAATCTCAGAGCAGCTCATAAACTAATTTACACTGAATTCCTGGGAAACTGTTGCCTTCCTCTTAGAAATGCAGACGTGTGGGTGTGTCTGTTCTGTGCTAGCTCTCCTTCTCTGTCTTTTTTAAGCTATCAAGCCACATGGGCATGGTGGATGGGACGCTCCACGGAGCGTGGGATCTTCCCCCATCCGGCAGGGATGTCATTCCCTGTGCAGATGGCATCCTCCAGTGGAAGCCACCCACTGCTGCTCTGCCTCTTGGGAGACCTGCACTTGTCCATTGGATGGGAAGGAAGCTCACGGCTCCCTGCTGACTGCTGGGAGTTAAGCGAGCAATCAGTGACGTGAGACCTCAGAAGGGAGAAGGCGAATTTATTTTAAAACAAAATGAGTTTCACTCATTCGCAGCCAAACCCACCTACACACGAGCACCAACGTGGGGATCTCCATGCGGTTGTCCAGCATTTGGACAGATGTGTGTGCAGATGGTTTGGACAGGATTCCTCGGAATGACACAACAGACAAGGAATGTCAAATATCAGACCTCTGGTGTCTCTCGGTGATCATGTGATGCCTTTGGATCTGCTCTTTTTACATCCTTTGGGGGCTGAGAGTGGTGATCTCTTCTTGTTGGAATTTATTCGCTGTCCTTTGTGTCTTCTGTGTGGTATCTTTGGGCTCCTACCCTTTCTCTATTCTTCCCCAAATCATCTCTTAAGGGCTTGAGTCTCTGATGCTGATTGTCCCTTGTTTCAAGATGTTCCTTGTTTTCCAACCTGAGAAGCTGCAAGTAAGTGTGCTTTGATCTTGAAGACCTACTAGATCAGTGCCCTCAGCACAGGCATTGATTATGCCCTGTGTTCCTGCTGGTTCTCTTGTACTCCTTCCTAAATGTTTTTTGCTGAGATCACACTCAAGCAAAGAAGTGTGCCTACTGTGATTTGCAACCTGTGCATTAAGAGTTGTCCTCTGGCTTTGTTTGCATGTGTGGTGCTGCACAGGAGTCACAGGAATGATCCTTGGCCAAAGCTAAGTGGTCAGAACCCTGAATGGAGCTGATTATGTAGCCCTGGAGCTCAGATCAGTGTGAAGAGTTTGGGAACCACTTGTGTAATTCAGTCATTTCTGTGAATGAGTGTTTGGCCAGCATTTGGCAGCTCAGATTGGGGTGGTCAGTGTGATGCTGCCAGGAGCAGTGCTGAGGGTGGGGAAAAGGCAGAATGGCAGCTTGCCTTGGCACACTGCTGGCTAGTGAGTGTCTGTCTGAACTCATGCCAAGGCTTACAGGTCTGCCTGACACAGATCAGCCTGGGTATGGGATGGTTTGGTACAGATCTGTGGTGGTTCAGGTAGTGTTTGTTGCCACAGACCATAGGAAGCAGAGTCTCCCTGAAGAATGTTTGCTCTCAATTAGCAGGAGAAGTTGTCAGCACTGGCAGGGGGTGAGTGGTGGTACCTCAGTGACTCTCATCAGAGGGTTTTGAGGCCAGTCTGCTTCCCTAAAATCCACGGTGAACGTCTTTGTGAAAGTCAGAGCTTGTTTCCCTCTCAGATGCCTTGTGTGATATGGATGTGAAGCAGGAGAATTCGGGACATCATTCTCAGCTCCCTGTGCTCTGTTTCTTGCTGCAGGTCCCCAGGAGAAAATGATGTAAGGCCAGCCCAGCTGCCACTTCCAGTCACAGCGTGGGCAGACCTCAGGGAGGACCATGGCAGCAGCTCAGGGAGCAGCGGGGAGCGGCTCAGCCGGGCCATCCGGCCCTGCCCCGGGGCACAGCAGCAGCTCCGCGGCAGTGGCCGTGTGGGAATGGCAGGATGAATTCGGCAGGTGGAGGCCCTACCGAGGCAACGTGTGCAGCTACATCGAGCAGGTTATCCAGGCCTCGCAGCAGAAGGGGCGGCGCTCGGGGTCGGGGCTGGCCAGCAGCATCCCTTTGGGGCACGCCGACCCCGCCCTGGCTCCTTATGTCATCGACATTCCCAGCTTGACGCAATTCCGGCAGGATACAGGTAAGGGAGCTTCCCCACCCGTCCTGCTGGTGTGCCTGGGCCTTGTTCTGTGTGTAAGAGCCCTGTGAAGCTCTGCTGTTTGCTGCCGTGCTGGGCAGCTCCGTGAGCACATCTGCAGTCTGCTGCCCAGTGTGGAAAAATCTGTGGGGCTGGGTGCAGGCAGACAGCTGTGATCTCTTCAGGAGCATCATCATGGAACCCCTGGAGCTCCCAGCCTGTGAGCCAGAGCTCTCAGAGCTGGAAACTTCCCCCTTCTCCTGCCTCCCCTCAATCCATTCAAGATCACTTGCGTAAAAAAGGCCTTTTTACGATTCCAACCCTCCTGCTTGAATCCCTTGCTCCCTCTGGAGCTGGAGTGCCAGCTGCTTTACCTTGGCATGCAGCCCTGCTCAAGCTGCTTGTGAGTGCCTGCAGCCCCCGCACGACACCAAAACGCTGCAGCAGAATATTCCCTCCACTTGTGCTGTGTGAGCCTGGCTTGCTTCCTCCCAGGGAGAAAGGGCAGGATGGGCTCAATAGCAGAATTGAGACCTGTTTTTCATTCTCCTCTCTCCTGGGGTCACTGGGAGTAGCAGCTCAGAATCTGCAGGGATGACTCCTGCTGTCTTTTGCTCCAGATGTGCTGAGCAGCTGGAGCTTAGAAAAAGGGCAAGGATGGAATGCATGCACTTCATCCCTGGAAAATCCAGGGAGATCCCAAATTACACACCCCAAATGAATGGCTGCTTTTGAAAATTTTCCATCCATCAGTTTCCTCTTTGCCAGTGTCTCTCCAGGATGCAGTTGAGCATCATCTCAAGCTTTAGAGAGGGGCATGTGCTGGTTTCTTGCCAGTTGAAACAGTAAATGAGCAATATTTTGGATCAACTGCACGATCAGCCAATTCCGGCAGGAAAGGGAAGTGGTTGGAGCAAATGTGAGTGGTCATCACAGCTGCATCCGTGTTTTTATTCTGACTTGGTGACCTTAGGCTGAGTTTATCTAGTGGTGTCTTGGGTGAGGTGAGGAGCTTTCTAAGATGGAGGCCTTGGCAGGTGTGCTCAGCTTGGCCTGTTCAAACATCTGGAAGGCCAGCTGAGGCTATGGCTTTGAGTGGTACAGCATGGACCACCAGAGCAGGTATCAGCAGCTGTTTCTTTCCTGTTTTTTTCATGCCAAACTTATGAAGGAGCCTTCTAGCCTCTGGCCCTTTCAGCCAGTGCTCCAGCCTGGGGACAGCAGTCCTAAGGTGTCTGGTGAAGGTGAGCAGAGAGTCTGTGGGAGGGTGAAACATGTCCCAGTGTGAATGGGACATTCTTTTCCGCAAGTGCAGCTGTTTGTCATTAGAGGGTTTCTATCTCTTCAGACTCTTGTGAAAGATCTCAAAACACCCAGTGAATATTGTCCATTGCAGGGTGATTTGGAGCTGTTCATCTCTGAGGAACAGTCCAGTTCAATTCTGGAAATGATGTTGGCTGGTATGATCTCATCTTTCCTTGGTGTAGATCTGACTTTGAGTTGTTAATAACAAAAAGGCTGATGCTGCTCCACAGCTCTCCTGCAGTGTTTCCCATTGATCCAAAGGGATCAGAGTGGCCAGTGCTGTGAACCTCCCTCCACAAATACCTGTGTGCTCTGCAACGTGACTGTTGGAAAAACTCTCATATCCCCTTTCCATGGCCCAGTTCTAAGCAAAGCTTTTTCTCTCTGCAAGGTTCTGCCTCAAACGTGAACCTTTCGGAGTGAGCCGCCAGCTGAACTTTGTCATGTGCTGGAGAAAAGAATCCCTGCAGGAAACATCCCCATGAAAAATCTTTAAACAGTGCAAAAAATAGGCTGTTGTACTCTGCTCATTAGCTTTTAGACAGATAAATAGGCTCTTCAAAGGAAGCCAGGGAGAATAACAGGAAGCCAGTGTTAACGGGAGCAGCGTCCCCAGCAGCAGGGAATGACAGCTGTGCGGGGGGATCTTGTGGGCAGGATTAGCTGTGGGCTTCAGCTGCTGCTCAAGGCAGATTAGCTGGGAGTGAGTGCAGGGGAGCAGCAGGAGTTGTCCTCTCTCCACAGCTGTTTGCCCACCCTGGAGAGGAATGCCAGTTTCCCTGCCAGCCTGGCCTTGGTCTTGTTGTTGACTCCTAAAAAAAATCTTGTTTCTGCTGCTGTTTGAGGATGTTAAAAACACAAGTTGCTTGCAAGCCCTGCAGTTCTCTTTGTGCTGCTTATAGCTTCTGAGCAGCCAGTGGAGCAGGGGAAGCCTTGCTAATCTCCTGACATGTGTCTCACTGGACACCTCGCCTTACCTGTGGTAGTCCCCTTTCTCTGGGAGCAGGTTCCCTGCACTCATTTTGAAATGTAATGCATGTCTCACCATCTCATTCCCAGTCCAGTCCCATCCCTAGTCCTCCTGCTCGGGGTTCATTCCTGAAGTTATCCACCTTTTGAGGCTGTGGGTTTGTTTCTGAAGCTTGGCAGGACTTTCTGGATAGGAGCAGTCGTTGCTAGAGTTTGCTTTTGGCTGTTTAGTCTGCTTTTCCACTAGGACATCAATTCCAGGCTGGGAAGATCATCTTGGTTCTGCTGATACTTTCTGCCAGAGGAAGGTCTGGTCCCACCCAGCGAATCCTGAGCTCCATGGTTGATGTGTTGGGGAGGTTGCCGTGTTTGACTGCTAGTAGTGCTTTAAGTGTGCTGATGAGATGTGTTTTGTTGGCTGGTGCCACTGGAGAGTCCTGCTCTGCAATAAGCAGGATGCTGGGTGCTGCTCTGGAGCAGAAACAAGTCCTGGCATTCCTTGGTCTGGCACATTTTGCCTTTGAGAGAGCCTTAGCCTTTGTGTCAGCTCTGGAGCTTCAGCAGTGCCGAGATAAGGGAACACAGTTTTCACAACTATTGGGTACAATAACAGCAGCATGATCCTCATGGCAGCATGCAGGCAGGCAGAGCCTGAACGCAGCAGCAGTTGGATTTTGGCAGTGTGGAGTCCCATGTCCTCCCTCTTCCTTGGGATGTGCTTGTTGGCTGTGAAGCTTGCCTGGATTGCCTGTGCCCCCCAGAGTCTCCAGTGATATCCTGGGGCAGTTCTCCTCGGGCTTTAGGTGTGAGTACTTGTAAACGTGCCAGTTTTCACCCAGACTCCTGGAGCATAGTGCAGTAACTCTCATGACCTCTTTAGAGGCTTAATTTAATAATTTTTTCTCTCAGTGCTCTTCTTTGAACTCCTCCTGTGTTGTAACAACTTGCTGCACCGCTGTTCACCCTCACCTTCCTAGATCCCCAGACTTGCTTTCCCCACAGCTTTTCCTGCTCCTCTTTCTCTGTGCTGAGGAATGCTGCTGAGGGTTTTTCCTGCAGCAGCAGTTTTGACCCTGCCACAAGAAGCCATTTTTCAACAATTTCAGACCTTCTGTCCTGTGGGTGGCTTCCTTCCCTCTCATTAGGCTGCTGCTTTTTTGAAGTAAGGGATAAAGTACCCAGGAGTGAAGTCATCCTGGAAAGCCAGGCTTCCAGGGGCTTCGAGCTCCAGCTGTCGCTGTCGAGTGGCCTCGCAAGAGTAGTGTGTCTCCTTCCATTTCTCTCCCTTTGTCTGAACAGCTGCTCTCTCCAGTTTTCAAGTTACTTCATTGTCTTCCCCTCTCTAGTCTTGCTCTCCCTCCCAGCAGTCAGAACTGCAGAAGTTTGCCCTTTTCAAAAGTCCTTGCCCCTTGTGGGGTTTCACCCACTCTCCCAAGACCAAAATTGCCCCAACCCTCGTGTAACAAAGTGGGCGTTCAGCCCCTTAAGTGCTCCTACAAAGCACTTGCCGATGGTGTCTTGTCTCTATAGTTACTCTGTTGTCAAGGCTGTGGGAGTTGTTTTTTTTTTAACCAGATCTGTGCCTCAGCCTGATTATTTTTTTCTTTTTACTTTTTTTTCCTTTTAACGTCAGGCAGGCATATGTGATCACTGTTCCTTTGTGCTCGGGTGTGTCTGCGTCTGCATCCTCTCTCTTTCCCTCCTTTCCCACCCTTCCTCCTAGCAGCTTTTTGAACCTGCTGCCAGCCCACAATCAGATTTGGCAGAGGGACAGGGATCTCGGGGATGTTGCATTTTTCTAAGCTTCATGAGCAAACCCAGCCCTGTTGGGAAGAGAAGGTCTTTCGGTGCCCCTCTTGAGGGAGAATGACAACGGCCACCCCCACGTAGGCAGCGGGGATCTGTGCAGACACAAATCGCTGGGACAACGTCCCTCTTAGTTCTCTGCTCACTAAACTGTTTTTATTCTCCTCTCGCCCACAGGGACGATGCGGGCCGTCCGCAGGCACGTTTTCCCGGGGGACTCTGCAGCTGGGCGGGGCATCGTCTGGGAGTGGCAGAACGACGAGGGCGGGTGGTCCCCGTACGAGATGAACGTGTGCGTGTTCCTGGAGCAAGCCCACGCCTCCAACCACCAGCGAGTGGATCTCGGCTCCTTGGGCTACAACTACGAAATTGACTTGGTGGCTCTGGTCCAGACCAACAAGACCACGAGGTTCCGCCGCAGCGTTCAGAGGCGCTTGGACGCCCCGTACCCGGTGACAACCTCCACCACACCCCTTCACACAGGGGTGGGATGTTCTTGCCAGCAGTGCTGGCCAAACAGCGGCACTGGTCCCATCACCACACGCTACCGTCACTCCATGACAAACTTTCCCAACTCTTCCACTACTCATCAGGTTCCCGGGAGGACAGCGTCAGTAAGTTCTTCCAACGTCGGCTTCGTGCCCTATAACAAAGCCGCTTTGACTGGAGCGAGGTCAACACCAAGACTCAATGCACAGAACACCTTGGTTTTGGCTCAGACTGGGAGTCTCAGTGCAGCACTGGCAGCATCTAATGGAGTCAGGTACAGATCCTAATTCACCTTTAAATACCATCTGTCTGTCCAAGAGGTCTGCTGTGCTCAGGTCTGCCTTATTCAGGAGGCTCTCTGTCCCAGAGGACTTTACCTGAGGGACCCAGAAGGGTCTTCTCTGTAGGAGAGAGAAGTTTGTGCCTGTATATCCAGTGCAGTGGATGAAAAGACTTCTTCTCTGCTTTCTACCTCTTTTCTTCCCATTTGAAATACAGTCTCTGTCTACCAGTCTGCCTGAGCCACAGGGCAATTAACTCAGGTTGAGATTCTGAAAATTTGAGAAAGGTAATAGTGAGCAGTGGTATTTTGAGTTAGGTTAAAAAGCAGCTTTGAGGGGGATTCAGTGAAGGAAAAGGGGATTTGTAAAAGGGGACTTCAAATTAGGCAGTAGAGTGGAACACTGCATTGCATCCTTAGCTCTTTCCCCTTCAGGGTGAGACCACAGTGGCTGAGACTTCATGAACTCGCTGTCAAAATCAGGTGTCCAGGCTATTTTTTCAATAGTGGTGATGAAGAGCAGAGGTGCCACTGAATCCATTTCCACTGTGGCTCTTCTCTGACAGGGCTGGAACCAGTGAGCATCTCTCAGCCCAAGAATTAGCTCCCATCAGCTAGAGCCAAAAGAGGGCTGTGATTGCACCTTACTGGTGGGGGAGGAAGAGCTTCACTTCTCTTCAGGCCTTTTGGTTGCTGCCAGCTCAGGGAAAAGCAGAGGCTTGTGGTCCGACAGCCCGGCTCCTCTCCATGGCATGGGCTGCTGGGGCAAGCCACAGTTGGTTATTCCACTTTCAGGATCTTAACTCCTCCTGTGCTCAAAGCCCTTGCTGGCAGAGGTGTGTGTGGCCTGTTTGTGGCAGTGCTGGCACCGAGTATGACCCAGCAAGGGCTGGCTGACTGCTCCCTCTGTTTGTGAATGGCTGGAAGTGGCAGAGCCTTACACTCACTTCACTGGGAATAATCCAGCTGTTGAACCCCTGAGAAACTGCAGGGGAACTTGCCAGGGCTGACTTACCTGTCCAAGTAAGTACAGAGATAAGAGATCTGGCAGACTGTTGGAAGCACATTCTGCTAATTGCACGAGGCACAGTGGTTGGAGGCTTGTTTTGAATCTCGTTTGTGTTTTAAACAAGATAGTGAATCTTGAGATGTTTTTCGTAGTGTCGTATCTGGACTTTCCCTCTTCAAGGTCATCCGAGTGAAATGGCTTATCACATCCTGTTCTTCTTTCTCACGGTCTTTTTTTTGGTGCCTTTTTTCCACCTGGTGATTTTTTGTCTTGCATCCTCCGTGCTTCTCTGTTCCAGTCACCTTCGAGTAGGGCTGAAAATCAGACCTCAGCACTGCCTGCAGGAGCCCCCAGTAAGGCTCTTGCTGTCTCCTGAGGAAGCTGCCAAATTCCCCCTCTTGCAGGAGTTGCTGGTAGGTGCATGGGGCCACTGGGCTGCCTGGAGTCCCCATCCTTTCACAAAGGATTTGCAAAGTGACTCAGGGTGGGGAGTTCGAAAAAGAAGAGCCAAATGCTGCAGCAGTTCCCCAAAAGCCTGTCTGGAGCTGCTCAGGGTCTGGGTATGTTGTGTGCTACTGGTGAGGGGACAGGCTGTCCTGAAAGGTGGGAGAATGGGAGAGAGATGCTTGGAGAGAGTTGCCATGGGCTTCTGACCATGAACTGAGCCCATGGCCCAGGCAGTGCTGACTGGAAGGAGAGGGATGGCCAGGAGGTGCCCGTGGCTGGTTACCATGGCTGGTTGAGGTCGGGCTGTTGGAACCTGTTTTGCAGCTCAGCTATTTGTCTTGTGGAGGGGGTGAGGGGGCCAAGCCAGCCTTTCTGGGGCATACAAAGGGATTGTACAGTTAAATCTATGCTGGGGACAGCAGGACATGTCGCACAGGGCTGGTGGCAGCTCTTTGGATACCTGGCAGTGTGTGAGGGCTGTCAGACTTGTGTAAAACTCACACTCCCAGTGAGCCTCGCTCCCCTGGCCTCTGGCTGGCTGTTCCCTTGGGGTGTGATCTCCAGTCCTTTGGGATTATTTGTGCTGGGGTCACTCTCCTTTATCCCTGCCAGAACAAGTGCACACAGAGGGGCAATCTCTGTCTTCCAGCAGCGTGCCATATGTGAAAAAGGCTTTTTCATCCCCAGCTGACAGTTCGGGATGGCTTTTCCCCATCAGTCCTGTGCTGGGGTTGAGTTGGAAATGCCACTGGGTGGATGTAATTGCTCCTGGCTGGAGTTACAGTCTCGGGCTCATAAAACCCATGTTCCAGCAGAAAATCCTTTAATTTCTGTGAATTAGAGGAAACCTGAGTAGAAAACTCTAACAATGTATTTCATTTAATTCCTAAGCCCAGAGCATTCCTGGGCTATTTTATCTAGGTTCCTTGTCTTCCCCCCTCAGACACTGTATGGTGGTTAGTTCCCCTTCCCTTGCAGTCAATTCCCCACATCACCAAACAATCTAACCATTTTGGGTAATTATCCTGCCTTAAATATGCTGCCTTAAATATCCAGCCTTTCTGGCTGTGTTCTCTTAGCTGTGATGTGCAACTCCTGTGCTCAGAGACCAAAGGGAAGGCAGCACTGGGCCACGGTGGATCTTCTGGTGTCTGCTCAGGGTTGTGTTGTTTTCACCCCACAATCTTTGACTCCAGCCTGACAGATTACTTGCTTTTACAACACATGCAGAGAGGGCTGAGCTGCAACTGGCAGAAGGGCTCAAAAACTCAGTGAGAGAGGCTGAAAAGCAGTGCAGTTGTTTACACACAGTTTCTTTAGGAAATACAGCTAAAAATGGCAGCACCTCTCTCCTGCAGGGCTGAGAATGAGGTGCAGTTCATCCTGGAAAGCTGCCTGGCTCCCTGTGTGGCTGTGACAGTTATTTCTAGCTAGCAGGCAGGCAGGGGTAGCCCCCAGAACGGGCAAGCCTGGGCTGCTGTGCCACTGAGGGTGATTAAATGTGTTTCCTGCTTGCTGGAGGGCAGATGTTGGTGTGGGAGCAGGCAGAGCTCTGGCACTGCCAAACACACTTTAATTTCCTCTTGCTCTCAAGAGGGTCAAAGCCACTGGAAAACCCAGAGAGGAGTGCCAAGGCTTAACTAGATGCTAATATCCTTGGCTGTGCTGCTAATGAATTACATACATGTGGGCAAGTTAGTTTGCTTTTTGGTGGATTAAACACAGTTAATGAATCTGGCCTCTCTCGTAGACAGTGCTGGAATCTGCACATGGAGTGTGCCATGGCAAGGCTTGTGTCCTTATCTCAGCACTGTTAACCAGGATCCCAGCCACCTCCTGGCAAATCCCACCCCACATGGGAAAGCATCAGTTCCCTAGGGCAAGAGCTCCCCTGTTCCCTGTACTGTGCTAATTACAGTGTAAGGCACTCCTGAAGCACAGTAAGGAGTGCTCTGCTTGTAATATGAGTGAGTAAAGCTGCAGGAAGCAATCTTCTGAGGGATATTAATTAGTGTCCCAGCCAGGCAAATCCCTACAGTAGCTCTGCAGACTTCTCAGAGCTTATGTGGCTTTGGCTGCTGGTCTGGATTGTGCCCACAAATAAGGCAGGCAGCTCATGGAGGCAGGATTTTGTATAAAATCAGGGGGAACGGGGGTCTTGGGAGCTGGAAAAGGATGCTGACAGAATTGGCGTGTTCTTAAGAAAGGTCTAGTGCTGCACCCCAAATCTCCCATGGGGAACAATGCACAGTCAGTGCTTTGTAGGATCAGGGAGGACCCTAACTAGGACCTTTCCTTTTTTCTCTCCACCTTTGTATCCTTCAGCTTTGTCCATAGGCATTCCCATGAGCTCCTTGGGTGGGAAGGAACTCTCCTGGTGCTGGTTCCACTGTGCCCGCTGTGAGTTGTCCTGCAGCCCTTTTAGCCAGCATGGTGCTACCACCAGGTGGGGTCATTAATGTCACCTGACACTCGGGGAGCTCTGGGAAGGGGTTTGAACCTTAAGGTGTGGTGACAGCACATGGTGTGAAGCAGGGCTGGATGCTGCCCTGGTCTGTGAGGAAAAAGTGTTGGCTGTTGCCCAGAGGGCGACAAAGATGCCATGATACAGAGATCTGTGGCCTGCTGGTTGTGTGCAGGGGAGAGGAAGGAAGAAAGGGCCATATCAGGTGGAGAGGGTGAGTTCCTACAGGCTTCTCCAGTTCTGCTCCACTGGGGTATTGTGCATGTGTGGCTCAGGTGATGGCTCCAAGCTGGCCACCCCGTGTTTGAAGTGGCAGCAGCCCTAGATTCCAAACTGTTGACACAGCTCCTTGCTGGACTTGTGCTTTGCTGTCTCACTGGTGTTGCAGATTCTGGAAATTCTGGAGAAGCGAGTGGGTTTGTCATGCTGAAATCTCAGTCTGCCC
The DNA here is from genome assembly GCF_009819655.1 of Sylvia atricapilla. NCBI lineage: Eukaryota > Metazoa > Chordata > Aves > Passeriformes > Sylviidae > Sylvia > Sylvia atricapilla. Next base: position 4,957,906 of record NC_089159.1, on the reverse strand, counting down.
TGTCTGCCTCCCATAGCAGATTGCCTGGGAACCTGTGGTGGGAAATATTACCAGGATCTTCTTGCTGAATCTCCGAGGACGTTGTCTTATTTTGCATCCTTTTATTCCCAACCTGGTGATCCCTGTTAACGCTCAGGAACATCCAGCACACCGAGCAGTGGGAGAGCAGGAGCTGCGGTGAATGCCAGGACAAAATTGGACCAGGAAGGAAGAACTGATACTAGGACACATTCAGAGAATTCAGGTGTTGACTTTCAGGTGTTGCAAGCACCTGCAAGAACACTTGGCCAGGAGTCAAAGGCACTGCCTGGTAAGAAATCTCCACGGGCAGCAGGAGCAGGTGTCTCAGCAGCTCCTTGTCTCTCCACACTGCAGTGCTTGCTCTTGCATTGATGCTACCCACATCTCCCTTACCCAAAACGTCATTTTTTCTCCAACTGAGCTGTTTTCAATAAATGAACAGGACCTCTCCCCAGAAGCCAGCACTGGTATGGCAATGCTGGAATATCTTGAGCTTGTGCTGTTCCATTATTGGATGCATAGTCCACATTACAGTACAACAGCAATATCTTTCCTTGTTAGCTCATCCCCTTCTTTCCCTCAAACCCCCACTTCAGACCCAGGGTAGTCTCTGAGTAGCATTTCATCACCTTTTTTGGCACAGCAGCACTTCCTCCCACACACTGTTGCTGCAGACCTGCCCAGGCAGTGTTGTGGTACCCCAGAACACTGTGGATTCCCCTTGATTTCATCAGCCTTTGGGCTTTCTGCAGTGGTAACAGAGCTCAGGGAGCGTGGCAGCCCTGCTCCCAGGGAGCAGAGTGGATGGGTCAGCACATCCCACAGCCCTGTTAGCTGAGATACTGCTCATGAATGTGTTTATTTAGTGAAATAAGAAGTATTTGGTATCATCACATCAGTTGGCTCAAAGCCTCCAGCAACCAAAGCTGACACACTTTGCCTTTACACTAAGAGTGCAGCTGATCAGTGACTGTTTCCTGGCTCATGGATGGTAATTTATCTGCAGTGCACTCACAGCTTCCTAAACTTGATTGCTTGCAAATGCAGCAAGTGGTTATCTGTTTTTCTCTCTGCACATCTCAAGGGCTCTTCTCACTTCTGTTGTGGTTTTGCCCAGCAGACAATCACCACACAGCCCCTCAACTCACTCCATCCTCCCCCAGGAGAATGGGGGAGAGAATTGGAAGAAAAAAAAAAAAAAAAGGAAAAATTGTGAGTTAAAATAAAGACAGTTTAACAGGACAGAGAGGGGAAGGAAAATAGTAATGCTGATGATCATTAAAACATACAAAATGAGCGATGCACTAAGCAATTGCTCACATCCACTGACCAATGCCCAGCCATTCCGAAGCAGCAGCCCCCAGTCAGTTTTCCACCTGGTTTTGCTATTGATCATGGCATCCTGTGGACTGGAATATTCCTTGGGTGACTGTCCCAGGCTGAGTCCCCTCCCAGGTCTTGTGCCCCCTCCAGCCTCCTCACTGCTGGGGTGGGGTGAGGAGCAGGAAAGGCCTCACTTAGTGTAAACACTGCTCAGCAACAACGAAAACATCCCTGTGTTATCAGCATTACTCTCATCCTAAATCCAAAACACAGCACTGTACCAGCTGCTAGGAAGGAAATTAACTCCATCCCAGCTGAAACCAGGACAACTTCATACAAGTTCTGACTCATGGATGACTTGGATTTGAGCCTCGTAATTAGGAAAGAAGAGTGAAGGATTGCTTTTCCATCTTTTCAACGCGTGGTTACCAGTGATCCCCTTCCCAGGGCAGCTCTGGGTTTGCTTTCTCCAGCCTCAGGTGTAATGGCCCTGTTCTCCAGCCCCTTGGAAGGATTCCCTGCCCCCACCTGTTTTCCTGGCACAGCAGAAGGTTCAGCTTTGTGCTTTATTTTATTTTTACCTTCCATGGGGAAATGAAAGCACCTAAGGTGCTGCTTTATCTCAGGGCATGACAACAAAACTCGAAACTCTTCTGTATCAGTCACAGGCTGGGGTGGAGGGCGTGCCCAGGCTCGTGGTGTCTTCTTGGTTTCTCAGAAGAAATGAGAGGGGAAAAAGAATCAATGTCTCTGATTTTTTGGGAGCAGTTCTCTCAAGTTCCTGGTCCTCAAATATCCTTTGTGTTTGCAGCTTGAGAACAAGGAATTTCCCTCCTTGCCATTCTCTGAAGAGGATCATGAGGGCAGAGATGAAGCAAAGGGATGAGATAAAGAAGTAGAGAAGTATCTGAGAAAGAGCTGTGATGAAGAGGGTGATCAGGAAAGAGAGTCATAAAGACATCTCATTTAGAGCCCTTTGAAATCACTGTTAAGATTTCCAGTATTTGGTGGCTTTGAATTGTAGCCAGAACAATCTATTGCGTCATTTGAAGGCATTGCAAAATTTGGGGCAGCAGAAGGGAAAGCACAGGCTTTCAAAGAGGCAGGAGGGAAACCTCTGTGGTCTGGAGAGCTTTATAAGGGTCTGGGGGTGCTGATCTCACTTGGCCAGGCTGCCAGAGCTGCAGCAAGCCCTCTGTCCTGCCCAGGGTTCTTCAGGGACACCAGCACACGTGTGGGAACCTATTCCAAACTGTGACAGGTAGGAGAGGGAAGAGGTGGGAAAACAGCCGTGTGACACTCAAAAATCTTTTCAGCCCTGGTCATTGTCATGGAAATGTGAACAAAGATTTTAGCAAGACTGAAAGGAGAGATTTGTGTGCTATCATTTTGGGCTGGGCAGCTCTTGCATCCCAGCTGGACAGAAGAAGGTTTCCCCTAAACAGTGGGTGAGATTTGGGCTCTTGACCATCCTAGTCTCTGAATTCCTAAGCAGCTGGCCAGGTCTGTGTAGTTTTGGGGAGTCCTTGGAGACTGTTGTGTGAATGTACCATGTATTAGCTGCTGCTGAGGTGCATGAGCCTCATCCATCCACCTGAGACAAAGTCCATGGGTGGCTTCTCTGTGCCACCATTTGGATTTCAAGTGTTTCTGCTCATGAAACTGCTGATGCGGATCCAGCTTGCTTTCTTCTCTAGTGACCCCCTGTCAGTGTTGATGCTGCTGCTCCCCTTCCCTCCCTAACTCCTGCTGCCAGCTAACAGCATAACCCTGGCTTCCATGTATCCCAAAATTGAAGTACAGCTGCCAGCACTGCCAAAACAAGTAGGTGAGGAAAGCTGAAAGGGATGTTTGGTGTCCATATTATCTTGATTTCCAAGTGAAAACAGGCCAGGCTCTTCTAGGTCTCCTTCAGCCTTTCCTCCCTCATCCCCACATCCCTCTTGGATGTGTAGTGCAGGTTGGCTGCTCATAGGAAGCTCTGTGGGGGAATGGCAAGAGCAGGGATGTGTCACAGGATCAGAGCAGGGGCCAGCAGGAGGAATGAGTGAGTTAGGAAAAGATGGGGCTGGAAGCAGCTACGTGCAGCACAGCTCTAAGGCAGCTCCCCTTGCAGGTAAGTCAATCCAGGAGAGAGCTGTGGTAAGGACACAGCTCCTTAAATAGAGCTGCTGGAGCAGTGGGAGAAGGGTGCATGGGTGAGGGTCCCATCTGGGGCTCATCTGAATCATTAATCCCTGTTAATGTATCCAGGGATATAATATACCCAGCACTCAGGAGGCAGCAGTGCATTGCTGCATTGTCTCTGGTCTCTTTGTCTCTGATCCTTGCTGTTCAAGTCATCTCTTTATTTCTTTCTAGTGCCCAGACCCTGCCTGTCAAGATGCCCAAACCCAGCAGGTTGAACCAGGCCCTGGCAGGTAAGAACTCCCCTGTGCTTTATTTGCTCAATTCTTAGGATTAGGTGAATGAGAGGTTTATCTTTTTGTAAGCAGTTACTTTCCATTTTTGACTTTTGGAAAGAGTCAGAAATGTTGCTGGTGTTTAAGGTTTTAGACCCAAAGACTTTCTAGGAAAGTAAAGAGGGCAGATTTAGGAGAGAATGGGATAGACAAACCTTATTAACTGTTTTTATCATCCCGAGTCTTTTAAAATAAGTAGGATTATTTGAGGCATGGCTATTCATCTTCTTCTGTACATGTGGATGAGCAAGTAGCAAAGGAAAGGGCACATGGATCATGCTCAGTGCTAACTGCTATTTTCTGCTTTTTATAAAGTCAAAGGAGAGGACTGGTGTGAGATTTTGTGTGGTTTTTAATATGATTTTTTCCAATGTGGTTTTATTTAAAAAGCTCAGATGGTCTTTAGCTTAAAGAGGATTGTGATGCCTTGTCTTGGGAAAGGGGAGACAGAAGTTGAATCAGACATTGTCTCCTGGTGCAGCAGAATACAGGTTACCCAAACCTGTGAACACACTTCTAAATATACTGAGGAGTATGTCTGAGAGGGATGAAAGTGCCAGCTTTCAATGCTCCTTTTCAGAGTAGATCTGCCTGTTAAAGTTGAAATGGTATTGCCTTGGAAATGACAATTTATGCTGTCAGCTCCCTGTGGAAGCGTTGCTGTGCCAAAAGCCAGTGGCACCTTTGCTGTATTTTGGCCCAGCCAGTGCTAAACCAGTGACCCTGGTGTGGTGGTACTGGGGCGTTTGGGTGCTCTGCCCAGAGCAGAGGTCTCTGTACTGGTACCAACTATGTCCTCAAAACATTACCTGGTAGAGGAGTGCTAAAAAGCTTATATCAGGTATTTTCTGGAGTTCTCTCTGTTTCAGACACTACAGGATGTCTGTTAACCCTCTCCTTCCTCTATCTCTTGTCCATGCGTGGTCCCTTGAGATTATTAGCTGCTGGGACACCAAACTTTGCTCCTGAGCAAGCAGAAACAGTTACAATCTTGTTTTTCAAGATAATGGTTCCCGCTTTATTCCAGAAGAGGTGTTTGGTCTCCTCCTGAGAGCCAGTTTTAGCCTGGCTGTAAAGGGTCCCCAGGATTGATATTTCTCTTCATCTAACATTGGCACCATCATGATAACTGCCTTGCACGGGTCTGCAGCCAAACTGGCACCGCATGAAGACTAACACAGGTGTCCTCTGACAGCATGCAGCCCATCTGTCTCCTCCTTAGCAAATCACTGTGGAAACGAGATGTAAAGTCAAGCTCAGACCTTGTCTAGGTGGGTGACCTGAGCAGAACTCCCCTTGCTGATAACAGCTCTGCCTTTCATGCCCTGGCTGTTAGCACTGACTGTGTAATTAGGTACTTAATCACATAAAGGTAAATAAAGCACAGAGCTGAAGAGCCCTGATGGATCTAGGCTGTGTTAATGTTGTTACCTGTGATCTCATTCTCCACGTACAGGGGGTGAAATATGTGCACTGTGTTTATGCCTTGTGGTGCCATGCTTGGATAGAAAAGGCTGCAGGAGATCCCAATAGAATAAGCCATTTGCCACCATTTAATACAATAAAATGGTTAAATGTGTAATTGGTATCTCTGTTGTTGGAGTCTGGGGGTGTAAAAGAAGGGATAATTACTCAGTTTAATCCTTTTTACCTCTCCCTGAGGCAGCCAGAATGAGGGATGCAGGCAAGTGCAGAAGGAGCTCCCTGGGGCCAGGGTCTCCTTCAGATCCAGGTCTTCACACAACATAATTTTGGGTGCTGTGCTGCTTTCTGCCAGATGTCCCACACCTCTGAGGTGTAAGGGAGGAGGGAAATTTGAATTTGAGTTGTCAAAGTCGCATAGAAGCAGAGGAAAGATTAATACAAGTTAATTAGGGAGCGGAAGGAAAATAAATCTCTGGGGATATTTCTGGTGAAAAGCAAGCAGTGGAGTTCTGGTAAAAAGGAAAAGTTTTGCTGAAATATTAATTGGCTGAGTCTTTAGGGACACCTTCTCCCGCTCTATGCTCTGCTCTCTGTTTTTAGAACCTCTTCTGGGAAGTGGTATTTTGTTCATAATTAAAATCCTGCTGATGGTGTGCAAGTTACTCATTACTCAGGTTATTCTCTAACGCAGGCTGGGCTCCTTTTGTTCCTCCAGTCCCCACTGCCTGACTGCTTCCTACAGCATCAGTGGAAGGCTGGGGGACAGTGTTGTGAGGGGGACAGAAGTCTCAGATGTAAATGAAGGAGGCTTTGTTTTGGGAAATGTATCTTGGTCTCCGTCCCCTCATGTTGCAGCAACTTTGGCTCTGGGCTGGAGCTGGACACATACAACCCCTGAATCTCATGGGTGATGTTGAGAAGTGCTGCAGGTGCATCTCTTGGATGCAGAGAGAACTTCTGGTGGCTAAACAGGAGATGAAGAATCCTGTGAGTCTGAATTAGAAGCTGGGTTTTGTTTGTGTGATGGGTGCTTGGGGATTTGAGCAATGGATTTGTAGCACTGTCAACCCCACGTCTTCTGAAAGCACCTCTTGGGATCCCAGAAATCATGAAGCTGACTTTAAAACCATGTTTTGTCCAAAAAAAGTGTAATTTTTTTTCCTTGCTTTCTGCTATTTTAATACTTCAAAGTGCATGTGGAAACTTGCCTTTTAAGCTTTTTCTTTTCCCTCGAGTATTTGATCAGTACAGTGAAATGTCAAACAGGTCTAAGCAAAGTGTTTAACCAATGGTGTTGGTGTTTAAGGATCAGCTGGACTAACATTTCCTGGGAATAATGGAGTTTAGCTGATGTGCCTTGGGGCTGAGGGGTGACAAGGTGCTCATATAAAGACCCTTCTAATACTGTGTTTAAGATGAAGTCTGCAAAGGAGCTTTTTATTAAATAAAACTGGGTTTTGTTTAAATACAAACGTTTCTTGTTTGCATGATTCCTGGAGCTGGGGCATTTATGGCTGTGCTAACCATACTGATTTGGCTGGTGGATATTATTGTACAAATTAACAATGCTTTTCTGAGCTGTCACATTATCTGAAGGTAAGCTCTGCCCTATAACCAGTCTGAGGCCTGTGCAAATCCTGCTCAGTGGCCAGAGGGGTGTGCTGGGCTGTGTGTGAGTGACTGTGTGGCCAACGCTCATTACATAATGTCAGGGTGTTTTTCCTGTGCTCAGCTTCTGCACAGGATATTACAAAAAGTCCCTTATTTACACAGCAGGCTGAAAAAAGTTGGTGGATGTTGTCATAGCTCCAGTGAAAATAATTTTACCCCAAGGAGCCACTAATGTATTTCTGGCCAAATGAAAAGCTTTGAGCAGGAGAAAAAAGGCAGTTCTGCATGTGGTTATTGCAGACATAGAATCAGATCAGATCCCAAAAGGTTCTTTGCAAGGCTTTCTGTCTCCTCCCTCCTGCAGTCCTTGCAGGGAAGAAACCCAGAGCCCAATGGAAAGTGTGAACATATAAAATAATATTTTTCAAGCTCCTGGACTAGCTAGTAAGCAGCAGGAACTCTCAAAGGAACATGTCCAAAGCAGTCTGGGCAGGCTTGTCATGTTGCAGCTTGTATTCAGGTGAGAATTTATCCAGGTCTAGGACTGCACTTGCTCCTGGCATAACTCCACAGATGCCTGGAACAGGTTCTGACTGCACCAACTGTGAGAATTGGAGACTCAGTCTGCAGATGTGATGTGTGTCTGTAATGTTTTGGCACCTTGTAGGAAAACACACTCCCACCTAAGGCCTGGGTCAAAGATGTCCCTTCCTGGGGACTCCAGTCACCGGACTTGTGGGAGGATTGTTAATGCTGAGTTTTCCAGTATTGTATTTGAACTTTAAAGGCAGCATTGCTACTGGGGGTTGACATGAGCCAGCAGAGCAGTGTGACACCAGAATATTTTTGAATGCTCTCTTGACATGAGTCTGCAGAAGATGATTCATTGCATGTAGCTCCTAAGGCAGCTGAAGGTAAAAAATTGGCCAAGAAAGGGTTGTTCCCCACGTATCCTTTTCTTGACCAATTGAAGATGGGAGAACACTGAGTTGGGGTAATTCTTGTGGTCCCATGCTTCCCCTGTGCTTGTATGTCTGCATGGAGTTGTAGATGGGTATGCAGCTCGAAAAACCTCAAAATTTGTGGAACAAATTATGGGGTTTTGATTGTTTTGGGGTTTTTTTTAGTGATGATTCCTAATGCTGCCATGCAGTTTTGGACATGTTATTCCAGGTGCAAGGGGGGCTGTGTTATAGAATAGCTGAACTCACCTGAGGTTCTGTGGCTTCTGCTTTTTGCTAGGTCTGAATTTTGTTGCCTTCTGCCTTTGGGAGTCTGAAGCCAGTTGTTCAGGCCGTGCTTCTGTTTTCTCTTTTTCTTTCTGGGCTCTGCCTGCTAATGTTAGCAAGACAGTATTGATCTCTTCAGAAGAACACATTAATTTTGCATTTGCCTATCAGACAGCTGTGCGTGGGTGGTGATAATCCCTGTTAGTCTTTGGACTCCCTTTTCAAATGTCAGTCTGTGCCATCAGTGCTATTGCACTGCTTAGAAACAGCTTTTTTAGGGACAACTTTCCTGTTCCTTTTCTGCACCAGTTCTAGGAATAGTGTTGTGCAACCTCGGTGGGGTCAGACTGGGATGATTTCCCCAGCTGTGGTGGGAAATCTTTCCTGTTTCTCAAAAATATTGTTCCTCCAGCCTCTCTAGTCAGTGTTGCTGCTGCTCTTCTTGGAATACCTCTGACTGTTCTCTGCTGGAAAGAGCAAGGACCTGAAAGATGCAGGGTGCTGTTGCTGGGCTTTGGATGTCAGCTGTATTCATGAAAAAAAAAAAAAAACCAAGTAGCTTTTATTCTGGGGACATTTAAGCAGCTCTTCCTTAAGGCTCTCTGGAAGTAGTGGACTGCTGGCTTTGATGGGTTGAGAGTTTTGCAATAAGCTTTAGTTATCACTTAAAGGGAGTTACTTTGGTAGTGAAATTTCTGGATCTGGTGAGCTCTCCTTGGCTGTACCTGGTGCTGCCAGTAGGGCAAGGGGTGCTAACCCAGTCTGTGTATGCTCCTCTGGCTCTGCAGCTCCTGGCAACTGGGAGAACTCTAGATGTCAGATCTAGATCCCCTCTGAGGGTGATCCATTGTTGCCTGGTTACCTGTTTTCATTAGGAAGTGCATTTCGCCATCCATTTGGCAGCCTGGTCTTGTGGTCAGCCCAGCTCTTCCAAAAGTTCTTGGGTAACCCTGGGGAAACTCCTTCCTCTGTCTCTGTCCTGCTCCCTCTCTGGTGAAACCCCTTGTGTTTTTCTTTTGGCCCTTAGATGGGAAAGTTTTAGTGGAAACATTAAACTTTGGCTGTCAAAAAAGGAGTTGAACAGCTTTTGAAATATTTGTGCTCAGACCTTAGGAAAGGGAGGTACAGATTGTGGTCAGCACTGTGTAGGAGTAATTCTCCTTCTGGGGCACTGACACAGGCTTTGCACAGGGGATTTGTAGTCACAAGACACGGGTTCTTGACTGGTTGCATGTTTGAGGCAGAAAATAGTCTTACCACTTGCACACAAAGCTGATGTTTCCCATCATAACTCGATTTTCAGTCATGTGTGGGCAAGGTGCCTCATTTTTGTCCTGAACAAATGTGCTCTAGAATCTTCCTTTCCCCATATGACTGAATAGAGGCTTACAAAAATAAAATGCTTGGGAATCTCAGCTTTGGCCACACATTACTGAGCAGGAATTCTGTAGCATTAGGATGATTAGGTTTGTGTGGTCTGCCCTCAGAGGGGATTTCTGGGGAAATGCTGGCTTTTAGGTTTTTCTGCTGTTGGTTTGCAACTAAAAGCTTTTTTTTTCTTATTTCTGGTGCTGACTGTTGCAGGTGGGAAGTTGCTCTTGGGAAAGCAAAGGCAGGTGTTCTCTTGGATGTAAGTGTGAGAGCAGTATGGTACCTGGGAAATGTTATGATTTGTAACCACCCTGGATTTCACAGGCAAACATCAGCTTGGATCAGCATGATCAGTCCTGTAGCTTTCTGTGTGCCAATTTTACCTTCAGGGAATGGCTGTCCTTTTTAATGATTCATTAGTTTTATCAAACTGCATCCCATGGATACAGCTGGCTGGGGTGGGGGAGGATGAGGATTGCATTGCTGCTGGGAGTGTGAGGGAAAACTGGAGTGCCAGGGAGGAGAGGATGTGGGGGGCTGGTGTTTGAAGGCAGCTCTGCTGCACTCTGGGGATTGATTCAGTGTGACACTGGTGAAATGAGTGGCTTTAGGGGGTAGCAGCTGAGCAGGACCTTTAGGGGTTATGGGTGATGCCCTTCATCCTTCAGGGCTGCTCCCAGGGCTCCGCTCAGCAGGAAAGCTCTGCACCACAGCAGACTCGGTGCCTGAGGAGCCCTAAAGCCCAGAGAGGAAGTTCCCATTCACACACCAGCACAGAGGGTCACAGACAAGACGTGCCCACATTTCCCTCCCTTAATTTGCTGCCTGGGCTCTTCCCTCTGACAACCCCCAGATCATCTTGTTGTGCTGGCTCCAACCCTGTTACCTCTCGGACGTTTTATACCCTCAGAACTAAGGACTTGGGGTTTGTTTTATTTTACTTTATTTTTTTATTTTCTTTGAAGGGTTGAAGTTTTTTGGTTTTTTTTTTTTAATGAATGTGTTTCCCCATTGTTTCCTTCCTGCATGTTGACCTCGTGCCCACTGTAGGCATGACAGCTATTCTGATGTCAGCCGCCGGACTGCCCGTGCACCTCACCCGTGTGCCGCAAGCTGCCAGCACCCATAAGGCCACTAAAAAACACAGCTCAGTTAAGGAGGGGAGGAAAGTGTCCAAGAAAGGTAGTTCCTGCTCAAACTCTGATATTTGCTTCCATCTCCTTCTCTTTATCTCTCTGCCCCCTTCTTTTCCTCTTGTTTCTCCCCCTCCCACACACCCTCGTGGCTCTTCTGGTTTGACTGATGTTCATCCCAGCAAGGGGAGAAGCAGGACACATCTTCCCTGACCTGCAGTGTCTCTGAGGCTCTAAAATAACATGGTGAGGTAGGTGTGGTCCTGTGGTAGGTCAGCTTGTTTCCTTCCACACAAAATTAAAGCTGGAACAGATCTGTTCTCTGCATGTCAGACTCCAGCAGCCTCCCCTGTGATCCTGCTACGCCCTCTTGGGGAGTGTCCACATACCAGAACCTTCGGAGTTGTTGGTGGGATGAGTCTGAGAGCTGAGGGACCATGAAGATGAACATCAAATCTGTATGTGCTCTGCAGAGATTTGCTTGTGAGCCATGCCTGTCATGACTGAGTCATGGGATGACAAGGATCTCCCAGACAAGCAGGCTCCTGAGTCATGTAGGGCTTTCTAGGTCAAATTGCAGAGGATTGGTTCTCTCCACCTCAGTCTGGGGTGGAAGGGAGTGGAGTGCTCTCAGGTGCACTGGCAGGAAGGGAGGGATTACCTCAGCTCTCTTGCTGAGTGGAGCCTCCTCCAGGACAGGGCTTTCATTTCTCCTTTTCATATCACACGGGCACCCCTCACCTTTGCAGAGCCTGTAGCTCCCAGCTGAGAGCCTGGATCTCATCCATGCTACAGCAGCCCTGGGACTCTGCAGAGGTAGGTGGGAATCCAGCCTGGTGTAGCTGTAGGGGTTGTTTGCCAACCCTGGCACAGGGGTGTTAACCACCACCACCAAACCTGCAGCATGTCCCCCTTTGAATAAGCCATGTGGGGACTGGAAATGTTCAACACAGAGAGCTCTACATTTAAGAAAGGAAAGATCCCAGAGGTGAAGAAGCACCTGCCTGTTTAGGGAGGGTTTTTTGTACCTTTTTGTCTTTCTTTGGAGACTATGAGGTCCAAAGCTGTCTGAAGGAGGCAGGAAGAAAAATAGAAATTAAATGAGGAGGGAGGTATTTTATGGAAATGCATTATGGAGAGAGCTGTGAGAAGGAGTGAGATAGCAAATGTGGAGTAGGATGTGTGATCGAGGGGGAGGAGAAAGCAGGGGCGGCAGGAGAAGCAGCAAAGAACAGGAGGAGCAAAGGAAAATGGGAGGAAGGAGAAGAGCTGAGCAGAGGTGGGTGGCAGGGGGCTGGATGAGGGTCCTGCTCCATGGAGGCAGCTGGCAGTGTGGTGGGGCTGTGTGGCTCCTGGTGCTGCACTCCTGGCGAGGGCAGGAATGAGGTGCTGGGGATGCCCTGGAAACGGTGCCAAAAGGGGGCTGTGGGGAGGCCACACCCTCCCACAGAGACACTGCCTTGCCCTGGCTGCTGGAGGAGCCCAAAATAACCAGCACCAGGCCTGCACTGATGTTGGTCACCTGCTGCTGCTTAGTGACATGAAACAGCTGTATTTAGGTCACAGGATGGCCACAGACACAGCCTGGCTGGCTGCTGCCTTCTCTGTGAGGTCTGTGGGTGCAGGTGCTGCTCTGCTCCCAGCAGAGCCTCCCTGGCACCTTGCAAACAGCCAGGATGCTGCAAGGGTGAGGTGTTAACAGGAGAATGTGTCTTGTGACTTCTGAGCTGGTGGGGAGAGCAGCAATGCAGGGCATGGGAAGGGGAGTGGGAAGGATGGGACGTGGGCTGGGAGGTGAGAGCAGCACACACCACATCAGGTGTGGCTGTGCACCCCATCAGCATCGCTTCTTCAGCTGCTCAGCCAAGGGCAGGCTGTCACCTCACTGCCAGCTCTGCAATGCCACCTGCTGGGGCTGGGACACCTCCGGAGGAGCAGAGAGGCAGCACCAGCAGGAGGGATGGGATGGGAAAGGGGCATCAAGCATCTCCTTCTCCCATCCAACGTGGCAGGATTTGTCCCAGCTCTCCTCATCCTGCCCAGGGTGTGCTGCACAGGAGACTTGCAGATCAGCCCTTTCTCACACTGACCCCTGGGAAGGGGAACCTTTCAGGCTGCAGGTTGTTAAAGTCCTCCCTCTTATTTTAAAGAGCAGGATTCCTGTTGGTGAGGGTTGGGATGCCAGTCCTGTGGAGTGCCTCACTCCTGGGATGTAGAATGTGCTCAGTCCCTTCTAGAAACAAGCTGTGTTTGTACAACACCCCCCAGGGCTTAGGAGCATTATTCTGCAGTGCAGGTACTGAGCCTGACTTTTGGCCAGACTGTTCTCTTTCCCTTCACAGGCCCAGATGCTGCCAGCAGACAGACATGGGCTCATTTTGTTCCCTGAATTTCTGCATCGAGTTCTTTGGGAATCCCTTTAGGATTTTCCATCATGGAGAGCCCAAGCAAGAGCTCTGCATCCAGGACTAAACCCAGCATTGTACTGACCACAACCAGCTGGTGGTGGGTGCAGTGTGCTCCTCCTGAGCCCCTTCTCCCTCCCTGCTGTTGCTGCCAACCCTGGCCTCACACAGGGTGAGGCAGTGCTGGTGGAATTGCAGCTGGCTCGGTGAATAGCTGGGGTGTGTTAAGCAGAGGTGCTAATTAGTCAGGACTCGTTAGCGTGGTTGCTGCTCTGGCAGAGATGTCTCTGGCACAGCTGGGTGCTGCAGGGCTTGGGGAGGCTGTAGCCTCTGGGCAGGCTCTGTGCTCTCCATGCTGGCACAGGGCCTGGCAGCTCTGCCATCCCCATGGATCGGTGCTGCCCTGGGATGCTGCAGCCACTGCCCCGTGCCAGCATTGCTGGCTGGGACCTGACTGCTGTCCAGGAGGCAGGAAAGCTTGTCCTGCTCTCTCCAAGTGCTGCTTTTGCATGGAGCTGGCCACAACAGGGCTCCTTAGCCTTTCCAAGAACCCCCAGGAACTGCTTGGGTCTGCTGTGTCACTTGTTACCACCTTCCACCTGGTGAGGAGGTTTCCCTGCAGGTGTTGCAGTGAGGAAGGAGAGGAGCACGCTCATCCTTCCTTGCCATCCACCTGCAGCTGCAGGTACAGACTGTGCCTGTGGGATGGATGGGACTGGAGAACCCCTCAGAGTTGGGAGATCTTGCTGTTCCCATGGGGAAACATCTGCTGAAGGAGACAGGGATGCTCTGACCAGAGCAGCCTGGTCACTGGATTATCCTGCTGAAAATTAAGAAATCTGTAGCTACAGCCTTTGCAAGTCGAGGGAACAGAGGTGATGGCAGCTGTGTGACTGTCCATGACAAAAACTAGAAACAGCCAGTGTCTGGCCTGCAGAGGGTATCAAAAAAAGTCTGCTGGAAACCATATGGCTTGTTTTGGGCTACAGAAGGAGACTTTACTGGTGCAAGCATTTGGTTGCCGTGCAAGGATTCAAAACACATCTGTTAAATGTTGCCCATGGAAAGCCCTTGCTGCAGCTAGCAGCTTATTATCTACAGGGAGGAAGGGGAAGCATTAAAAACAATTTGATATTCCTCTCTTTGTAAAGGAAAGAATGGTAAACATTCTTTGGCATCCTGGATAAATCCATAGCACAGTGCTGGGCCAGCTGGTGATAAACGGCACCGGTCGATTCTTCCAGAGACCATTTTCAATCCACTATTGAATCCAGAAAACTCTGGGGACTGACCAGGCTTTGATGATCCCAGGGGATGGCTAGAACAAAGATTTGGAAGCAAACACTTGGATGGAGTAAACAGCCCTGTAAGGAAGTGATTCACGTGCTGGAGCATACGTGGCTCGTGCCACGGCCCCCGCTGCCTCCTGGCTCCCCCTGTGCTGCTGGGATGTGGCCAGCCAGATGTGCTGCTCTGCCCAAGGAAGGCCATGTGGGCTTTGTTACCCTTGCTGAAAAAGAGCTCTCAGCATCAAAAGTCCCTTCTTTGGGGCTGGACTTTGAAATCCTTGCAGCTGGAGATGGATTTTTCTGAAGTATCAGGGCTGCCTGGCCCTTTCTGTCTCCAGGCAGCTGTGGTGGCTCTAAGTTCATTAGAGCATTGTCACAGCAAAGTGACAGGGACAGATTGCAGATGCCACAGGGCAGATCCATCAGGCATGGGTTTCCTCAGGGCAGCTGAGGGCTGCATCACCTTCTGCCTCTTTGGTTCCCCCAGCTCCATCCTAATGCCAAATGGTGACGTGGTGTAATGCCCAAAATCCCAAGGACTTTCCTGTCTTGTTTTTACCCAGCTCTACACCAGAATTTTTGTCTCCTTTCACTGATTTCATATGAATGATTTTGACCCGTTCTTGGGTGACTTATCTCTGTTCCTTGGAGCAGCTCCAGAGAAGAAAAGTCACAAGGGATTCTGTGGAAGGAGCATCCCCCACCACCCTGAATGACCTGAACTGCTCTAAAGCTGCTCAGATCTGCTGTGCAGGTGGGAGCAGGTGAGCTGGGGCTTTCTGCCAAGAGCTGGGCAGGTCTTGCTGCTGGTGTAACACACCCTCCCTGCTCCGTTCCCTCGCTGTCTTCACCTTGGCTGTGCATCTTTTTGGCTTTGCTTCCTCCAGCCCCAAGCCAGAGGAGACAAGAAGGTCACTTCAGACAGAGCCACGTGGAAGGTTCAGGGTGTGTGGAGAAGGACTTGGTGGTCTGTCTGTCAGGCAGCACAGGGATGAGAGCACAATGATCATCATGGAAGCAGATGGCTTTAGGGGGGATAGCAGCTAGTCCTGCTCACAGCATTCTTCCTAAAACCTGTGAAGCAGAAGAAGCTGAGGCCTCCATCTCCTGTAGGGCCATGAGGGTCTCCAGAGGCTGATTCCAGCTGCCACACATTCCTGTGTTTGCCAGCCTGGAGTACTGACATCCCAGAACACTCAGCCAGAGGGTTTCAGGGACAGCAGCTGGGACACCTCAGACTGATCACATCCCCTTAAGACTCATTCCTAGCTCTTGATCCTATGCATGCAAGCAAAGTCCCAGCAGAGAATTGCTGGACCTGTTTCTCTCTTTTGGAAAAGACAGGACAAGGAGCCACATTCCCTGTGAGATCTGGTGATGAGGCCTTGAAGCAGCTTCTGGCACTGCTGAGCCCTTGGCCTCAGAGGTGGAAGCCTGAGGCTCCTCCCTGTTTCCTGCTCTTGGGGCAGTTCTTGGAAATGCTTTCACAGGGGATTTTGGCCCCTGAAGAGAAAAACACCTGCTTCTGTGTTGTTCTTTGTCTTAATGCTTAATCCTGGTGTCACCTATCTGGCTTGGGATCTGCAGAGATTGATCCTCACAGCCCTGCTCTGCCTGAGATGTCAGGCATCCCTCCTGCCCAGCAGTGGCACTTGGAGTGAACGTCCCTCCTTGCTCTGTGTGCTCAGCCATCCCTTCCTCCTGCTGCTCCTGCCAGAATTCATGGGTTTCAGGATGGCCAGGAATCCCCTTCTAAAAATAACTCATCTCAATGGCTGTGTTCTCATTTAGCAGTGTCCAGCCCTCCGTTCCTCAGTCTTCTAAGCTAAAGGATATTCCTTAGCTAAAAGATGTTGGTGCTCTGCCTTGCTCTCTTACACAGTGTTCTAGGGAATGAGGGACTTCTACCTGGTAAAGGATCTGTGCCATCCAGGCCTTTGCCTGTTCAGCACCAGCTGTGGCATGTGAGCAGTCCTTCCCTTCTGCTTCATGTTTGTCTCTCCATGAGAACTGGTTATCCAGAAAATAGCACCCCCTTCTTCCTGCTCATGACAGGCATGGCTCTTTGGACTGGAATAACAGCTCCAGTGGCTGTCTCTTGATGTGCAGCTTTTTGAACCACAGAGCAAATGTTTGTGAACCCTCTGTCTTCCCTGAAAGCCCCAGAGTGGATGGGGAGAGCTGAAGATGGGGAGGGCTGAAGAGATCAGAGCTGCAGCTCTGATCCCTGGCTGATCCATGTGATGATGTGTCCTCCTGGAAGTGTGGAGTTGGGAGCAGCAGTACTCTCCATGCTAGGGCATCCACCAGGACAGGATGGAGATAGAAGGAAGAGCTTGGCCAGCCTGTTTTCTCTTGATATCCCCCAGAAGTGGATTCAGGAAGGAAGGAGGAGGTTCTCCCAAGCCAAGTGTCTGATCTTTATTATGCTGCCTGCCAGGTGGATTTGTAACATCGCTTGTGCAAATGTTTCCTTTCCCAAGCTGGTGGAAAAGCCCGGCAGCTTCTGTGGCAGGCCTGATGACTGGAAAGGAGCTCCTGTCCTCTCACTCAGGGCCAGGTGCCTTGCAGGGGCATGGAATGCTCCCTGGCTTAAGCCAAGCCTTGCTAGGCAGCTCCAGGAGGATGGGCTGGGAGTTGAGGTGACAGTGGAAGCACTCGGTGGTAATTTGCTCTTGGTGTTGTGTCACGTTTGTTGCTTCATCCCATAATGCCTCCAGGGCCCAGGCTGGTGGGCTGCTCAGGTGTCTGTGCCTGGCTGGTGGGCACTAGGATTTGCATTTGGGAAGATGCAAAGATGCTGTGTCACATTGCAAACAGGGTTCATGTTAAAAGCTGGTTTATTTTATACACTTGGTGACTTGCACTGTGTGTTGCCAGGTATGAGTGTGCAGAAGCTCAGGACAAAGGCCACTGTTTGATGTTAAGGATGTGGTTCATGGTGCTGTATTCAAAACAGGGCCTGAAGCTCAGAGTGTTGCTGGGTTTCCTTGCTGGACACCAGCTGGAGTGCTGTGGGAATGCCTTTTTTTCCTCCTTTGACAACACGGACTGTGATCCTTTATCCCATCAAGGCTGTTGAGTTTGATCTCAGCTGGCTTCTGGTGTGCACAGAAAGTGTGGCTGGGATGTGCCTGGTGTTACCTGGGGAGAAGTGGAGCACAGCAGCTACAGGCAGACCTGTGGCACTCACAGCCCTCATGGGAGCCATGGCTGAAAGCAGAGCCTTTGCTGGGCTTGTAGGGATCTGCTGGAGTGTTCTCTTCTCCCCTCTAACCCTGACCTTTCTCCTTGGCATCCTGGCCAGTGACCTGTTTGTCTGCCTTCTCTCTAGCTTGCCCCACATGTGCCCATCATACCACAGTGTCTGACTTCTCTGTCTCATCTCTCCTTGTGCAGCCACACCAACAGAGCCAGAATCAGTGGTGAAGAAGTACCTGGAAGAGCTGAAATCTGCTCCTGCTGATGAGGTAAGAGGAGAGCGAAGCAACTCCACCTTGCCCAGTTCTCTGGGGTGCCAAGGAAAGCACAGCAGTGCCCGAGGACCATGCCTCCTTGGGTGTCTGCTGTGGTACATGGTGCTGCTGGCAGTGGCATTGTTGAGAGAGGTGGAGAGTCCTGAGCACTGCCTGTAATTCACATTTTACAAGAAGTGACTTGTCCTCATCAGAGGACTGTGACAAAGGCACAGTGTGGGTTAAATAGTTCATCCTCTCAATGCCTCCCCATTTCCTTTGGAGGAAGGAGTTTGGTTTTGGTCTCAGTGCTGAGAGATCAGAACTAGAGATCAAACCCTGCACTGGAGCATACTCTTCTCTCTGACTGATGGCAGCTCTCCACCTCCTGGACAATGCAGGAAGTGAAGTGGGGTGATACCAGCCAGATAAGGAAACCTGTCTCTGTGTCCTTAAATCTCAATTAAAGCTGAAGGCAAATCTTCCTGAAGCATCTCCTTGATGGCTTTCTTGGTGTGTCAGTCCTCAGGAGCAGCCTGTGCTCACACCTCATGGTGGTTTCTCCTCTAGGACTGCATGATCTGCATGGAGAAGCTGTCCTCCCCCTCGGGCTACAGCGACTCGTGCCAGTCCAGCACCATCAGGCCGGAGGCAGTGGGCCGCCTGAGGAACTGCCAGCACTCCTTCCACATGCTCTGCATGCTGGCCATGTACTCCAATGGCAACAAGGTACTGAGCTGGCCTGTCCTCAGCAGGCCCCTTGTGCAGCTGCCTGGGCTGGGCAGCTCTGATGGGGCTTCTCTCCCCTGGCAGGATGGCAGTTTGCAGTGTCCCTCCTGTAAAACCATCTACGGAGAGAAAACCGGTACCCAGCCCAAAGGGAAGATGGAGATCTCCACTTTCCCCCAGTCCCTCCCAGGACACAAGGACTGTGGGACAATCAGGATTGTGTATCACATCAGCAGGGGCATCCAGGTGAGTGCCCAGTGTGCTGGCAGACAGCACGAGCTGGGAGAGCCTCCCAGAGAAGTTCTGGCATCTAGTGCAGCACTTGCTAGCAGCCCTTTGCTGAGCAGCCTGTGGTGCCTGGACCCAGCAGCTGATCTGGCTGTTCTTCAACATATGAGGGTCTCCTCCATCAGAGATCTTTTCCTGAGCAGCCCTAGCTGTTCACCTGCTGTAAAGTCTGATGTCTGCCTGAAGCAGGAAGGAGGGTGCTCATGATCACAAGGTGGGAAACATCCTGTCTGGTTTCACAGTCCACGTTGGTTTCAGTGGAGGGAGTGAACTTTTAAAGGTTTGAGCTGTGTGGCCTTTTTAAGGGGGTACCAGACCACATGTTAAAAGCTGTGGTTTGGGGCTGTGTCTCACCAGAATTTAGGTAGATTTTAGATCTGGCTTTATATCTCAGCATGAGATTGGTTTTGGGGGATCTGTAATGCTCATTTGTCCCATAAGAACAAGTCAGACACCTTGTACTCACCAGCAGTACCTTGCTGCCTCTACATGGAAGAGCTGGTTTGGGATGGGCCTGTCAGATCCTGCTGCTGATGGATTGTCCAATTCATATGAAGATGGATATGTCCATGACAAACCTGTCTCATCTCTTGCAGGGCCCGGAGCACCCCAACCCTGGGATGCCATACACAGCCAGAGGCTTTCCTCGCTATTGTTACCTACCAGACAATGAGAAGGGCAGAAAGGTGAGGTGTCACACCCTGATACCATCACCCTTCTTAAGCTGTCAAGCTCCTGGCAGGCTGCATTCACGGCACAAGTCTCCTAGCTGCTGCTCCTAGCTTTGTTTTTCCTTTCCCCCTCTAGGTCCTGGAGCTCCTGAAGGTGGCCTGGAGGAGACGCCTGATTTTCACAGTGGGCACCTCCAACACCACCGGCGAGAGCAACACGGTGGTGTGGAACGAGATCCACCACAAGACTGAGATGGACTCAAACCTGAGTGGCCATGGCTACCCTGACCCCAACTACCTGGACAATGTGCTGGCAGAGCTGGCTGCCCAGGGTGTCACCGAGGACTGCCTGGGCCAGTGAGCCTCAGGGGCCACCTAGTGCACTTATTCCTGATGCCTTAAGTTCCCGTGTCTGACCACCCGTCACACTGAGCAATAACAGTTCTGTGGGAGCCCTGCCCGCTCTTCACATTTATTTTTGGGGGGGAAGGGTGGGGGGAGGGAAGGATATTTTTGTAGAAGCTGTGCTTGTGTCTCTGGGTGGGATTGGTGGCTGCAGCCAGGAGCAGCTGGGATGGGACTGAGGTGACAGATCCTCTGGGGAAGGCAGGACCTTCCTTTGGTAATGCCTGAGGGACAGGGTGGAGGGGACAGAGGAGAGTGCCTTGCTTCCAGTAGACCAACCAGAAGTCAAACAAGGTCCTCCTTTTGGGACACATCAGCTCCCTGTCTGAGGCACCTCTTGCCTCCCTCCTGCCGTGTATCTCTGCTCGGTCCCAATAAACTCTTCATTCTCACAGCAAGACCCTGCTCTGCTTTCCTGCTGCCTCAGGGCTTGGGGTGGTTCTTTCTGGGGAATCAGCCTGCTCCATGGACTATCAATCCAGCCAGGAGGGAGAGTTTAGCTCAGTGGAGACAGGACACTGGTCACAGGGGTCGTGGTTCCAGCCTGTCAGTGCATTGGCCACTGGAGTCTGGTGGTCTGTGGCCATGGTGCCAGCAAAGGTGATTTATCAGTGTCCAACCCATGGGAAGTTGCAGCCCCCTGCTCTTCTCAAAGATGAGAAGCAGAGCCTGTCCCTGTCTCCCCTTCTCTCAGGTGAAATGGCAGCAATTCAGTGAGGCCTGTGCAGGGAGGAGCTGCTGTGCTTTGTGCTGCTGCTGCAGGGATGCTGGTGCCACCAGCTGGTGACAGTCACCTCCCAGCTGCAGTGGTGGCCAGCCCAGCTGCCAGCAGCGATGCTCTGGCTAGAAGCCTGTTCCTGCTCTGGGTGCTGGCACCTTGCAGATGGGACATTGCCCCAGTGGCCTTGCTGTTCATTGTCCCCAGGCTGCTTGTCACATGAGAACTGATGTCTTTTGAAGAGCTGTTTCTTGTCACTTAGGGACTGGTATCTTTTGAAGGGCTGTTTCTGACTCTTCCCCTCCCTGTAGCCACCAGGCCCAGCTGCACATTGAATCCATCCAATCCATCCCTTTGGCACTGGTACCATCTGCCATTTCACCTCCTTCCTGGGAAATTTTGGACGTGCCTGGGCTTTGTGGCAGCACTTCTTTGGCCTCCTCCTGGGAGCAGCACGTTCTGGACCAGCTGAGGGGCACTTTCCTTCCTGTCACGCCAATATAAAAATTCAAGGTTTTTCTGAGGTAGTGAGGGGTGGAGCTTTCCCCAGTGTCCATTTTGTGCCTGCAGCCTTTAAGGGAAATCCCTCAAATATCCAGTGAGATCTGGCCATGCTGCAGGACTGGCAGCTCCTCCAGAGCTGCAGTGACGTATCTGTGTTGCTAAACTCTCCACAAACGGGCTCTGTCTGCTCCTCTCCCAGCCTGGTTGCAAAAGGGAGAGGTCTTGAGTTGAAACCTCGGCTTTTGTATCCCTGGATCACGTCATCTCAGCAAGCAAAGCAGTGAATTGAAGCGAAAATTGAAGCAGGGCTCACTCAGCTCTGTACAGAGCAAGAATTTCCTGCTGAGCCTGGCCCAAGGCATCTCCTGCAGCTGCTGCTGGGTGTGAATCAGCTGGAGCCTCCCTGCATCTGGGCTGGTCCAGGGCAGGGGCACTGGGCTGTGGTGAGCCAGCCAAGTGCAGCAGCTCATCCCTGAGTGCCCTGTTTTTGGTCACGAGGCATCTCCTAAAATCCTTGCCCTCTTTGTGCTGGGCCCAGGGTGGCCTAGCCCCCACGGCAGGGGGCTCCAAGGGCTGAAAAGGAGCAGAGCCAGGTGCTCGGGCACAGGCAGATGCTTTGAAAGGCGAGGTGAAAGCATAACCATGGAGCCAGGAGGGGACAGAGCCCCAAAGAAATGCTTATGATACTCCCAGGCACATTTGTCCCCCATCCCCAGCTGGAGCCCCAGGGAGAGGAGAGGGGGGTGTCTCTCCCAGCCCCTGCGGTGATGGCTCATCTGCCACAGGGTGGTTATTATTAGCCCAGCCTTGACCCCGCAGCTATGCTGGGTACCGGCAGCTGAAACTGTGACTCACTGTCCCCCTGCGTCACCCCCCTGCGTCACCCACCCTGCCCCTCACCTTGCTGCTGGCACCTTGCCGGCCGAGGAGCACCAGGGAGGGGTCCGGGGAAACTGGAGGGGACCCCGGGGCAGGTGTTGCTGGATAGGAGCGGGGGATAAGGTGGGGATAAAGAAGGAGGAGGGACGGAGGCTGCAGCTGCGCCTGTTTTTCCCCTCTGCAGCTGGACGGTGTAATCTTCGAATGCCCCATTTCCATTTAATCTGAAGGCGCGGTCCCGGCCCCTTGGGAAGGGGGGGAAATCTCCTCCCACGCAGGAGTGGGCAGCCGCTCCCCTTGGCAAACACGGCAGAAGCCGCGCTCCAAGCCCTGTGCGGGGGGAGCGGCGGTGAGGGGCTCCAGGGCCACGTCCCTGCCCCAACCCAAGGCTTGGAAGGGCTACGAGAGATGGGGAAATGTCAGCGTGGGGTGGGCCCAGAGCCGAAAACGCTTCCGCGCTCTTAGTGCTGGGTGGGACCGTTCACCTGAACGCCGGGATTTGGGTTAGTTCGGGTGTGATGCTCCGCAGCGCTTCCGTGCCCGCGGGGCAGGGCTGGCTGCACCCGAACCAGCCGGGCACGGGCTCGCCCCTGGCGCCGGGGGCCTGGTGGGCACAAGGCTTCCGCAGGGAGTTGGGTCTTGGTGGGACCATTTGTCTGGCTGCCCCCATAGCGCCAACAAAGACTGTGAGTCCTGCCAACCCGTCCTGGAACATCACCCCGGTGCCTCCTCTGCCTCAGTTTCCCCGTTCACATGACTGTCTCGTGCCCCGGCTCCTCGCAGATGCCCCGGGGGTCCTGCAGGACGGTTCCCAGCGGGTTTGGGACCAGCGGGTGACTCGGGATACTCAGCTGTCCCCTCTGCCCGCGGGGTCCGGCCGGGCCGGCAGAGCCGGTGCAGGAATGCGGGGCTGGGAGGGTCCGGCTCCAGGACAGGCGCTCCCTGCTGCGGGGGCACTGGGGGCAGTTCGTCCCCTCGGCAGTGGGACGGGGTAAGCCGAGCAGGACAGCGCAGCCGGCACCACCGGGACGACGCCATGGAGCTGCCGTGGGTGCTGCTGGCGCTGGCTGGGATGAGCACAGCGGCGGACCTGGGTGACTCTCGGGGGGACAGGGCACAGGGGGACCGGGGCCTGGAGGGGTTTGTGGGGCTGGGTATGGCTGGGGGGTCCCCACACCAGCGCTGTCCCCCTCATGCTGGCACTTTGTGACAACCCTCTGTGCCAGCACTGGTGTGGGTGCGGGCTGGGGTCAGGCACTCGCTGAGCGGTGCACAACAGGGGGGTCCCCTCGCTCACTGCCCGTTCCCCCAGCCCAGCTGCCCTACGTGCCCCAGGTGCCCGCCACGGCACTGCTGGGCAAGGTCACCGCCACCACCTTCGCTCTGGAGCGGCCCCGCTGCGTCTTCGACGGCCACGCCGATGCCTCCGACGCCGTTTGGCTGGCGGTGGCCTTCGCCAACGGTGAGCGCTCGCTGCTCCGGCACGTCCCCGCTGTGGCAGGGGACATTGGGGTCCCTCACCGCGATCTCTCGCCCCTCGTCTGTGCCGTGCAGCATCAGCCGCCTTTAGAAACCCCCCGTCCCGGGCTGACGTGCCCCCGTACAAGCAGCTGCTCACCGCCCGCTCCTACATGACGCTGGAGACGGCGGCGGCCGCCTATTCCTGCTCGGCAGCGGGGCCGCCCGTCCTGCGGGTGGGCAGTGACACGGCGTGCGGGGACCAGGACAGACAGGACCCCTGCAATGGGCCGCTGCCCTCGGCCGGACCCTACAGGTAGGGCCAGGAGCCCCAAATCCCAGCTGGGGTGACTCGCCGCCCAGGTTCACCCCCTGGTATCACCCCCGTGCCCACCGCAGGGTGAAGTTCCTGCTGATGGGCTGCGGCGGCCCCAAAGCGGAGACGCGGTGGTCCGAGCCCATCCTCCTGCGCAGAGGTATTTGTGGCACTGCCACCCCCCCTCGAGTCCCCTTCACCTGCCTGCTGGGGGTGCTGGCACAGCATCAGCCCTGTGCCATCACCCCAAAACCTGCGGGGAGAATTCCCGCTGCCCCCATCCATCCCACCGCCCCCGAGCCCTCCGTGTTCGCTCCCATCCCGCCTCCTTCCAGCTGTCAGCCCGAGCACCATCGACCCTGCGCCCGCTCGCCGTGGCAGTGCCGTGCTGATCATCGCCTCCATCCTGGCCAGCCTGGGGGCAGTGCTGGCCGCCGCCGTGCTCGGAGCCCTGGGGTACGGGGGGCTGCTGGGGGCCAGTGTCTGCAGGGGCCTCGGGGAGAACACCCCAACCCGGCAACCCCATCAGCTAAAAAACGGAAATCCTTTTAACTTTGAAAAAGCCTTTTTATTCTTAAATTGGGGGGTTGCCGTAGCTTGCAAGAGAAAGGGCCCCTTGGGGACCCCGCAGACCCCACTTGATGCCTCTGCTTCTGTTCCCCTGCAGTGCCAAGGCGTGGGGCTCCCTGTGCCGCCGGGATTTGGGGACCGACGCCTTCATCCGCAGATCCTACCGGACCCACCACATCCCCCCGGCCCTGCCCCAGCCCCCGCACCCCAGCTGCAGGTGCAGCCCCCCAGGGCTGTGCCACTCTGCCCCTCAACCCCCTGCCCTGTGTCAGAGAATCACAGAACAGTTTGGGCTGGAAGGGACCGTAAAGACCACCTCGTTTCAACCCCGCTGCCACTAGGAGTGGGCAGGGACACTTTCCACTAGATGTGAACTGTCCTGCCAAGTAAAATCTGATTTTACATCCGAGACCGTCTCCTCCTGGTCTTTGGCCACGCAGGGTGGGACTGTGAAGATGGGAGACCTCAAAAACCACGTGGGACTCTGGCTTGGTGGCACTTGGTGTCGGTGTGGGGGGGCGCTTGCTGCCACTGGTGGGGTCTGTGGGGCACATCACCACGGGACATCCCCTCCCGCCCACTGCCAGGGCGAAGCTGTCACCCAACCCATGCCACAAACGCAGCGGATCTCAGCACGCCTCGCCGGCGGGCGCTCAAACAAAACAAATGCTCCCGGGGAAACGAGCCCAACCTGTTTGCCACGGGGCCGCGGCAGGAATGTGGGCGGTTGGTGACCACAGGCGGGTCCCAGCGGGACGCGGAGCCTCAGCTCCCGCACTCCCGCCCTCGGCACGCAGGCGTCCACACCATGCTCCCGGTGCTCCTCCTGCTCCTGCCCGCGGCCCACGGCATAGGTGAGTCCAGCCTCGCCATCGGGATGGGCTCGGGATTCCCCTCGGCACTGCGGGGATCTCCTGTGGCACCAGCATCCCGCTGGGCCTGGAGGTGTAGGGCAGCTGATGTCCCCCCCTATTCTGGATCCTCTTCTGGGTGTCACCTCTAGTCTCCGGTGGCACTGATGTTGGTTGACTGGCACAGTGCGGGTTTCTCTGGAGGTCCCCGCTGGAGTGCACCAGGACTCCCTGAACCTGGAGGAATAGGGCCCCCACCATTCTGGGTGCCACCCCAAGTGTCCCTAGTGTCACCTACCCTGGTCCTCTGGGAGTCCTGCACGGGCGTTCCCCCCCGGCTGGGAGCATGGAGTGCCTTTGTATCTTTTAATGAAACCTGGTTTTGAGTCCAGACTGGGGGTGGGAGACGAGCAGAGATCCCACAGTCGAGATCCCAGGGTTCAGCTGCCTCCTGTCCCTGTCCCCACCCCGAGCCCCGGCACCGCGGTGGCCGGTCAGAGCCTCGTTCCGGGGCTGCATGGGGGGATCCACACCTTCCATCACAGCCCCTTGGCTTCTCACCGCAGACCAACTGGGCTACAGGCCAGCCCTGACCACGGAGCCCCCGCTGGGAGGGGTGACCACGGGCTCCACCTTCGTGGTGGACCAGCCCCGCTGCGTCTTCAACGACTACGGCAACGCTGTCATCTGGCTGGTGGTGGCCCTGGAGCAGGGTAGGTGTGAGCAGCCCAGGGCGGGGGGCGTGCAGGGGGTGTCCCTGTACCCCCCGCCAACCCCTCCTCACCCCCATCCCCATCCCTGCAGCCGCATCCTCCTTCAACAACACCCAGAGGCCGGGCACTTCTGAGACTGCATTTCAGAGGTTCCCTGACCCCGTCCGTGCCTACATGACCCTCAATGCCACCCTGGGCAGCTACCCCTGCCCCAAACCCGAAGGGGAGATCGCGGTGCTGCGGGTTGGCAGCGAGACGAGCTGCACCGAGGATGTGACGAGACCCAGCTGCAATGGCCCCCTGCCCGTCCCTGGGCCCTACCGGTGAGCCTGCTCGTGGGGACCTGCCCTCCTCAAGGGCTGCTGGCAGCCCTCCGGCTCAGGAGACCGTGGCCAACCTGCCTTCCCGTCTTAGGGTGAAGTTCCTCGCCCTGGAGGGCTCTGTGCCCGTGGCTGAGACAGCCTGGTCGGTGCCAATCATGCTGAGGACAGGTACTGCCTCGTCCTGCCCCCACACCCAGCCCGCAGCCATCGAGGGGGATACAGGGTGGTTCTCGGGGTGTGGGGCGGTCCCCGGGGGCTGAATGCTGAGCAACAGTGGTTTGGGCTCCTGTGAGCAGCTGGGGAAACTGAGGTAGGGCTCTGCCACGGGTCTCACTCCCATACGGTGGCACGGTGTGGTGGCACGGTGTGATGGCACACTGTCCCCCACCCTGACCCACTGCGGGGTGTGTGTCCCTGCCTCCTGCTCCCTCTCCTGCTCTCTCCCCAGCCAAGCCATTCAGCAGCACCTCCACGGCGGGCAGCGGGCACAGCGCCGACATGATCGCCATCACCACCATCCTCTCCATCCTCTTCGCCATCCTCCTGGCCGGACTGGTGGCCATGCTCTTCTTCTGGGGGTGAGTGCCACCAACAAGTCCCACTCAGGGTGCTGGGCACGCGGGACCGGCGTCAGAGGGTGGTGAGGGTCACCCCCTCATCCCTCACCCCGCCTTCCCTCCCCAGCTCGGACTCCTGCGGTGGCAGCAGCACCTTCAGCAAGCCGGAGTCGGTGACGGTGCGGCGCTACAACACCCACCACGTCTATGACCAGCCGGCCGCCCGGCTCTGAGCCCCCGCCGCCCCCGGCACCGCCGGCCCTCCCCCGAGCCCCCCGGTAAATGCGGGGCTAAATGTGACCCGCGGCGCTCCATCCCCGCGGGTGGCACGGGCCCGGGAGCCGCTCCCCGGGATGGGGACGATGGAGGAGGACATTAAAGGCTTTTCAGCATGCTTTGTGCCCGGCCCGTGCCTCCTGTTTGTGACTCCAGCAGCCTCCTGGAAAGCCCCACGGTCTCTGTACCCCCACTCCGAGCCCCGGAGCTGGGTGGGAGGCAGCTGCTGCACGGGGCAGGGTGCGGCCGGGGGTGCCCTGGGCTGCGACACCTTGTCACACCCAGCTTGGTCATCTTTGCCACCTGTTCCCACTTCAGATGGGGAAAAGTTCTCTGGGTGTAGGGCAGGCAGTCAGAGGGGAGCCTGAGCCCCCCAGCCCTGATGCTGGGGTGAGGGGCAGTGAAATGCCCCGTGAGGTGGGGGCGGTGGGTGTGGAGGGGTGTTTCTCCAACCCCCTTTTGTCCTACAATGCTCTCCCCCTTGACCAAACCCAGAGGAGGGGCTCCCACACCCCGAGATGACCCAATCCGTGCAGGGGGCAGCTCGGGTTCCTTGGGAGCCATGAGACCCCAGGAGGGGACAGGCACCCCAGAGTGTCTGATCCTGCACCGGGGAGTGTCCCTGAACACTGGGGAGTGTCCCGATCTGGGGGATCTGGGGGCTGATCCTGCACTGGGATGTTGGTCTCTGAGCCCGATCTGGGGGATGTGGGGGCTGATCCTGCACTGGGATGTTGGTCTCTGAGCCCGATCTGGGGGATGTGGGGGCTGATCCTGCACTGGTGAGGAGCGGCCTAGGGCATGGGGAGAGGAAGCTGATCCTGTACCAGCAGCTGGAAGAATCAGAATCCATCATTCCTGATCCTACAGCAAGGTGTGGATCTCTGATCTCAGGGCTGTGGGTGCCCCGATCCTTCAGCCTGGGCACGGTGAGACCCCGCTGGCGCTGGAGACAATCCCGTTGTGGGTGGAGTCAGGGCAGGTGTGTGTGTACCTATATACATCACATTCAAATATTAAAAGCCCATTTTTTCCCCCGCAGGCGCCACGCCAAGGGCAGCATCACACTGACGCCCCAGGGCGGTCACAGCGCCCTGCCGGGGTGTCCTTGTGCCGCCTGGGAGGGGTGCTAGCAACCTGCCCCCCCGCCGCCGGAGCCGCCTCCGTGGAGCCCGGCCAAGGGAAATCGAGCAAATCCAGCGATTAACTCCTGCCGAGATCAGCGTGGGAGCAGCGCAGGGATGGTTCCATCCGGCAAACGCGGCTCCTCTCCGCCCTACACCCCGCGCCCCGAAATAAAACAACAGCTTCACCTCTGCAAAGGGCTTCGAGGGCTCGGGGGGGCGTTGTCACCTGTCACGCGTGCGTTGCTGGAGGTGGGACATGTGGCCCCGGCCCCTGTGGGGCTGGAGCTGGCACACGGAGGGGTTGGTGGGATGGTGGCGGGGAGTGCACCTTGTCCCCTTGCTGTCCCCCTGTGCGGGGGAGGCAGAGGGGCAGCGCCGTAGGAACAGAGCAGCGTGTTCCCAGCGTGTCCCTGCAGTGTCCCCATCGTGTCCCCGCGGCGAAAATGCCAAGGACCATCTCGGCCGGCACAGCCCTGAGCCCCAGCTTCGGGTGCCGGCCGAGTCCTGGAGCCCAGGTGGGTCTCGCCATGGCGGGGGCAGTTCCCCGCCCCTCCACTGGTATTTAGGGCACCGAGCACCCAGAAATGCCGCCTGTCCCCGGGTGCGCTGCAGCCGGGAGGTGCAGTACGTTAAAAACAAACAAACAAAATCCAGTTAAAAATCAATAAAACGGTGGGGGTTTGGGGTGCAGAGCAGCGCTGCCGATGCTGCAGCCCCCAAGGTTCGGGGGGGCGCGGAGGGGTCTGGTGTGGGTTTGGTCCAATCCAGGAGGGCGCTGGGGCAGAGGGGCACAGGGGCACTGAGGAGACTGAGCGGACACACCGAGGGGACACCGAGGGACACAGCGAGGGGACACAGCGAGGGGACACAGCGAGGGGACACGGCGAGGGGACACGGCGAGGGGACAGCGAGGGGACACAGCGAGGAGACCCCGGCGGGACCCCGGCAGCGCGGGGAGCCCGGGCCCGCCCACCCCACTCAGGCCACACCCCCTGGCTCACAGCCGATAGCATCAGCCAATGAGCGCCGCGGATGTGCTCCAGGCCACGCCCCCTTTCCCCGCCCCCTCGCTCTGATTGGCTGCCGCCGGCGCCGGCCCGCACATGGGCGCTGTGCTCGGGGCCGCAGGTTCGAGGCCGCGCTCGGCGCCGTTTGGCTCCGCTCGGCTCGGCTCGGCTCGGCTCCGCTGCCCGCCCGCCATGGCCCGGCGCAGCGCCCTCTCCATCCGTATCGTGGAGGGCAAGAACCTGCCCGCCAAGGACATGTGAGTGCCCCCGCGGCAGCCGGGAATGGGTCGGGGCGGGGGCATCCCGGAGGGACTCGCCGCTTTCCCGGGAGTGCTGCGGGGTGTCCCCCCAACAGGTCCCTGATGGTGACACCACCCTCAGGGTGGCCTTAGAGCTCCTCCCTGCTTGCCCAAAATGGTTTGGGGGGCCCTCCAGCAGTGCGTGTGATTTAGGGGTTCACCCGCAGGTGGCTTTAGGATCCCCTTTTAGGGTATCACCCATCGGGGGGTTCCCTCTGGGATGGCTTTGGAGTGTCCCTGCGTTGAGGATTCCCCCCAGGGCAGCTTTAGGATCCCTCCCCACCCCCGGCAGTGTGTTTACTTTGGGGGTTCCCTTCAGGGTAGATTTGGGGTACCCCCCAGCAGTGAGTTCCCCATAGGGTGGTTTTGGAATGCCCCTTGCCCTATGGGTTCCCCCGGTGTGGTTTTGGGATCCCCCTTGCTCTGGGGGTTCCCTTCAGGGCATTTTTAAGTGCCCCCAGCAGTTCTTAGTGCTTTGGGGGCTCCCTCAGGAATGCTGTGGTCCCCTCCCCTATTTGGGGACACCCCCCGGGATGGGGCTGAGGTTTCTCCCCGTGCCGTGGGATGCCCCCAGCAGTGTTTTGGGTACCCCAAGCAGTGCTCCCGCTTTGGGGGCTCCCCCTGTGCTGCCACGGGGCAGGGCTGTCCCCACCACAGAGGGACCCTGGCAGGGACCCCCTGGGCGCGCAGCAGGACCCGGTACATCTGTCCCCAAAGGAGCAGGGGCTGCCCCAGCGCTGTGTCCCCAGCCCCGGCTCCATCCCACCTGCCTGAGGTCCGGGGGGCAGCCCTCGGGCCGGGATTTCCCTCCCAGAAAATGCCGCTGTCCTCCTCATGGCTCTGGTCCTTGTGGGGCGGGATGTGGGGACAGCACCGCGGTGCCCCCAGCCACCACCAAGGCAGTGGGAAGCTGCTGAGGAGAGCTCGGCAGCCGGAAAACCAGCAAAAATCCCTGCAGCCGTCATGGAAAAAGAGGATAAACAAGGAAAGAAACATGACTTTCCTTTTTTTTTTTTTTTTTTTTTTTTTTTTTTTTTTTTTTTTTTTTTTTTTTTTTTTTTAATCCCGTGTGTCAGGGCCTGATTTTTAAATCCCTTGGCACAACTCCCCGCAGGAGCTTGACCCAGCCAGGGCAGGCTCTGGCTTTTGGGAGGTTCTGGATTTCGGGAGACTCTGGATTTTCAGAGAGCCGCAAAGCCGCGGTGCCACAGCCCCTGGAGAGGAGCTTTCCGGACCGGTGGCTTTGGGACGTGGCGCTGGGTTGGGACAGCGGGAAGGGAAACCCGAGCGCGACCTTGGCCGTGTGTGGCTCCGGCCCCTTCCCCGCTGCACAGCGCCCCAGGGGATCCGGTTCCCTGCCCTGGCACGGCTTTGGGGATCGCTGGTTTCCTCCGGGGAATTCCCTCTGCGGGGTGTCCCCGCTCCATGGGCACCTCAGACACTGCTGGTAACAGCCAGGGGTGATGGAGCACCCCCAGATCCCCACGGGGAACCCCCAAATCCCCACGGGGAACCCCCAGATCCCGCAGGATTTAGCACAGGGAGTGATGGGAGCTCCCCCAGCTGAGGCTGCCAAATTTTCCTCTCATCCTGATCCCAGGAAAGCAAGGGAAAGGGTCTGCCTGATTTTTTTTTAATGGTTTTTTAATTTTTAAATTTGCTTTAGTTAGTATTGATTTTTTTTTTTAAAACGTGACATTTCATTTCTTTTATTTGCGCTTCTGTTTTATTATTTATTTATTTTATTGGATGATTTTGATGCTGGGCTAATAAATAACGCCGATATTTTTTAATCTTTAATTTTATTCTAATTTATTCTATTTTTATTCCAGTATTTTCACTTCTTAACTTTTTTATTTCATTATTTATTTTTAAATTATTATTTCTTTCATTTTTGCCCATTTTTCTTTTATTAAATGTCTTCATTTACTATTCCATTTTCCTTTTATTTTTCCTTTTATTTTTCCTTTTATTTTTCCTTTTATTTTTCCTTTTATTTTTCCTTTTATTTTTCCTTTTATTTTTCCTTTTATTTTCCTTTTATTTTCCTTTTATTTTTTCTTTTATTTTTTCTTTTATTTTTTCTTTTATTTTTTCTTTTATTTTTTCTTTTATTTTTTCTTTTATTTTTTCTTTTATTTTTTCTCTTATTTTTCTCTTATTTTTCTCTTATTTTTCTCTTATTTTTCTCTTATTTTTCTCTTATTTTTCTCTTATTTTTCTTTTAATTTTTTATTCAAAATTTTCAATTTGTCTTCTCTTTTTAAATTCTATTTTCCTTTTATTTTTTTTTCCTCATTCTCTTTTTCTTCCATTCATCATCCCATTGTTTCTTTCCTATTTACTTCTATATTTTTTAATTTAAATTTTTATTTCTTTCCTCACCACCCCCCAGGCCAGAGCAGCACTGCTGCCTACACCAGTTAATTTTTAATTCCATCCCTCCGCGGCTCCTTTGGCTGCCCGAGGGGCGGCTGCGGGTTCCTTCCCCCCCTTCCCCCAGCTCTGCCTCGGCTCATTTCCTCTTTCCAAGCCCGGCCTTCCCCTTTCCAGCTCCTTTTCTGCACCCGCCGGGGTGAGTGCCCAAACCAGCCCCGCACCCACCGAGCCAGCAGCGCCACAAATCCCTTGGCGACATCCCGGGACAAGGATGCTGCGCGGGCGGTGTCACCCTTTGGAGCAGAGATTTCTCCTCATCCAAAGGCTGCGTTTGGCGCTGGAGCTCAGGCACATCTGTGCGTTGTGCCCATGCTGTGTCTGAATCCCTGGAAAATGCCATGCCTGGGTGGTTTCCCGGTACCCTGCGTCCGGGAGACGTGGCGGTGCTGGATGTCCCCACGCCGGGGACAAGGGTTGGCGTTGCCGGGCGCAGCTGGAGCGGGCAGCTGTTCCCTTTCCGCCTGCCCGCTCCCGGCATCCCCGATGGTTTGCACAAGGCAGGAAATGTCAGCAATGCGCTCCGCTTAATGGCACTTCACCCGCGGCTCTCCTTAAAAATCCTCTCCGGAGGGCGCCTGGGATGGAATGGGAGCAGGAGGCGGAGAGCGGCTCTTGGCAACCTGCTGCATTCCCAGTCCCGCGGGGCCGCGAGGATGCAAGTGCCTGGGAACAGGGCTGTTGTTGTGGTACCCGGGATGCAGAGCCCAGAGAAATCCCTGCTGCCGTGTTTAGCAACCCATACCCTTTCCAATCCCCTCCAACTCCGTTTGAGTCCCACAAAACCCCTTTCAGTCCCCATCAAAGCCCTTACAGAATCAGAATCATTAGGTTGGAAGAGACCTTTGAGATCATCAAGTCCAGCCTCTTTTGATTCTCTTAGAACCCTTTCAGTCCCCCTCAAACCCCTGTCCGTTCCCTCCAACCTCTTCTGAATCCCCCAAAACTCTTCCAGTCCACTCCAAGTCCTTCAGTCCCTCCTAAAAAAGCCTTTTGATTCCTCCCAAACTCTTTCAGTTGTCCCCAAAACCCTTCCAGTCCCCCCCCCAGCAGCTGCTTCTTAGCCTCCCTGGATTTGGGATGTGGAAATCACTCAAAGCCTGGAGTCCCCAGGCCCCAACTGTGTACCCTCCCTTCCTCCAGGACACTGACAGTGCCACTGGCATTGGTGTTACTCAGTTATCTGTGCTCCAAGCTGCTCTGTGCCAGTGGGATGGGAGCCACAACCCTTCCATGACCTTGGCCAGCCCCCAGGTCCTGGCTCCTCTGTCCCTGGGCAGAGTCCCCACCCCTGACCCTGTTTCTGATGAAGCTGTAAAATCGTGAATTACTTCTTGCCAAGGGTGACTCAGGTTGTCTCCAGGGAGGAAGCATGGCCAAAGCATGGTGGTGGCTGCTCTTCACACCCTCTGCATCCCTGGGGATGTCCCTAGGGGTGTCCCCATCCCCGTGTGAGTGTTGGGGGTCTGGGGACACTCTGGGGCTGGAGGAGGAGGCTGCTGTGACCTCACCCCCAGAGTGTGAAATTTGGCTGCAGGTGCCCGAAGCTGTTTTGGGGAAAGGGTGGGGTTTGTTTGCTCCTTGCCTTCCTGTGTGGGAGAGGAAAAGCCACTTCTGGCAGCCAGCGGGACACAGTGGCCGGACACGGTCAGGGAGGGGTGTCCCCGGTCTGGGGTCACCCTGTGCTGGCAGCTGTGGCCAAGTCTTCCCTGGAAGCGTTTGGCAGCCTCTGTCAAACCCCAGCGTCCCTCTCAGGGCTTTGTCTCTACAAGATCTCCATTCTGTGAGGATTATCAGGGCTGAAGGCTTTGGTCACCCGTGGCCATGAGGGTCCTGTGGGTTGGGTGGTGGCCAGGCTGTGGCTGGTGGCACTGACAGAGCTGTCCCTTGTCCTTCTAGCACGGGCAGCAGTGACCCCTACTGCATCGTGAAGATCGACGATGAGGCCATCATCAGGTGAGTGGCCCACATGCCTGGCTGGTCCCTGAAACTGTTGGAGCCCCAAATCTTGCTCCTGGCAGGTGTCTCCATCTGCTGCAGGCACATTATTGTTATGATTGTTGTTAAGATCATTATTTATTATTCTTTACCTTCATTATTATTCCCTGCTTTGGGCTGGGATGCTCCTGCAGACACAAAAGTGTCTAACAGCTCATGGCCCCCTTCCCCTATACCCCACCCCTGTGTCTTGCCAGCCCAGAGCCACAAGACAGGACAAGGACAGGGACACTCATCCCTGCCCCAGCTGAGGCTCCCAAACTCTGGGAAGGTCCCAGGGTTGGGGAGTACCCCAGAGAGGGAGCCCTGTCCCCCCTGTCACCAGTGCCACCTGCCCCACAGGACTGCCACGGTGTGGAAGACGCTGTCCCCGTTCTGGGGGGAGGAATACGAGGTGCAGCTCCAGCCCGGGTTCCACAGCATCTCCATCTACGTCATGGACGAGGACGCACTCAGGTGTGCTGGGGACACCCTCGGTGCCTTGGGCTCCCTGCATGCTCAGCCCTGGTGGGGACACCAGAGAATCCACCAAACCTGGCCACGCTGCCCTGGGCTTTGGGACACAGATGGGTGGAGTTATCTCCCAAGGATATTGTCCAACTGGCAGCAGAGGGTGGCTGATGTGCTCTGCTGTGGTGGCTCCAGTCCAAAGTGGGGACTGCCCTACCTGGGCACCAATCCCACACCGTGTCCTGCTTCCCACTTTTGTTTTCCAGCCGTGATGACATTATTGGGAAGGTCTGCATCACTCGGGACATGCTGGCAGAGCACCCCAAGGGTAGGGGAAGAGCGGCTGGGCGGTCCCAGGAGAGACCCATCTCCCACCCCTTGGACAAGCTGGTCCTGAGGGGTTCCCCAATGACCCCTTTTGTGGAATCCCCCCTTTTCCTACAGGATACAGTGGCTGGATGAGCCTCAGTGAGGTGGACCCTGATGAGGAGGTGCAGGGGGAGATCCACCTGCGGGTGGAGGTCCTGGGCAGCCAGGGCAGCCGGCGGCTGCGCTGCTCCGTGCTGGAGGCCAGGTGAGAGGGGACACCAGGGTGACAGGGGCTGTGTGTGCAGCTGGGATGAGGTGGTGAGTCTGAGGTACTCCACGACTCAGTTCACAGAATCACAGAACGTGCAGGTTGGAAGAGACCTTCAAGAGACATTCAACCCAGCCCTAACACCTCAACTAAACCATACCACCAAGTGCCACATCCAGTCTTTTTTTAAACACATCCAGGGATGGTGACTCCACCACCTCCCTGGGCAGACAGTTTCAGTACTTTATCATTCTTTCTGTAAAAAACTATTTCCTAATATCTAACCTATATTTCCCTTGGTGCAGCTGAGACTGTGTCCTCTCATTGCTGCCTGGAGAAAGAGACCAACCCCACCTGAGCACAGGCGCCTTTCAGGGAGTTGTAGAGTGATAAGGTCACCTCTGAGTCTCCTTTTCTCCAGGATAAACAACCCCAGCTCCCTCAGCCCTTCCTCACAGGGCTTGTTTCCCTCATGTATCCAATCCTCTGAGTGCAGAGCATTCTCCTCATCACCCAGCAGTTGCTGGGGCAGGGTCTGCCCCATCTGCAGGTCTTTGGGGCATATAGGTTGAGATTCCCTGAATGGGGAGTGGCTGCCATGGGAGCCTGTAGGTGATTTGGGAGGTTGGTGGTAAATTCCCCCTCTTCTGGGCAGGGATTTGGCCAGGAAGGACCGGAATGGTGCCTCTGACCCCTTTGTCCGCCTGCGCTACAACGGGAAGACACAGGAGAGCACCGTGAGTGCGGCTCCAGCATCCCCGACCTGCCAAGGCTGCAGGTGGAATCAATCCACGGGGAACTTGGTGCCATCCCTGTCCCCCAGCATGTCCCCCTACCTTGCTGTCTCTGAGGGACCACCCACAAAAGAGGACAAAGCTGTTGCCTTTGCAGGTGGTCAAGAAATCCTGTTACCCGCGCTGGAACGAGACCTTTGAGTTCGAGCTGGCCGAGCCTGCCGGGGAGAAGCTCTGTGTGGAGGTGTGGGACTGGGACCTGGTGGGCAGGAACGACTTCCTGGGCAAGGTGAGCCCCAAACCCTCTCAGTGCTCCCAGGTCCTGCCCAGCTGCACTCCCAGCCCTCTCCTGCCTTCCCCTCCCAGGTGGTGTTCAGCATCCAGGGGCTGGAAGCGGCCGGGCAGGAGGAGGGGTGGTTCAGGCTGTGGCCGGACAAGTCCAAACCAATAGAGGATGAGTGAGTTTTGGCACAGGGTGCTGGGGTGTCACAGTGCCTTCAGGGACATCAGGGAGGGGGGTTTTCCTGGGAAGCATCATCACTTTGGAGGGGTAGTCTGGGGTGTTGGGCCACCTCCCGCTTGGTGAAGTATCCTTCCTTCTATCCCTTCCACCCATCCTTCCTTCCCTCCACCCACCCCGTGCTCCTGCAGGCGCCGGGGCAGCCTGGGCTCGCTGCAGCTGCAGGTGAAGCTTCGGGACGAGACGGTGCTGCCCTCCCACTGCTACCAGCCCCTGGTGCAGCTCCTGTGCCAGGAGGTGAAGTCGGGGTGCCAGGTGAGGGGTCCATGGCCAGCCCTGCTGGAGCACCCACCTTTCCCAGCTCTGTGGGCTCTGCCTGCCTCGGGCTGTCACGTTAAGGTGTGTCTTCCCTCCAGGATGGCCAAGTGCACCTGGTCACCCTCCTGGATGAAACCACCACGGCTGAGTGCCGGCAGGAGGTCGCCATCAACTTGGTCAAACTCTTCCTGGGCCAGGGGCTGGTCAAGGAGTTCCTGGACCTGCTCTTCGAGCTGGAGCTGGCCAAGCCCTGTAAGGCTAAAGTGGGGAGCAGAGCTGGAGGCTTCCTCATCGTTTCCTGGGGCTGCAGAACCTCTAGGGCCTTTTGTGGGGATTTTTTTGGGAGTGATGGTTAAGGTTCAGCCATCACTCTGTTGGGTTCATCCCAGCAATTCGTGGGCTGGTTTGAGGTTAGGAAACCCCCATAACCCCTATGGAAGTGGCCAGGGAGAAGGGCACAGCCTCTGGGAATGACCCCCATGATTGCATTGCCCAGGGATGACCTGTGGCCATTCCCCCAGACCATGGACCCTCTCCTGTTTTGCAGGTGAGCCCAACACTCTGTTCCGGAGCAACTCTCTGGCTTCGAAGTCGATGGAGTCCTTCCTCAAGGTGCCACACCACCCAAACCCTGCTCTTCCCGGGTCATGCTGGCCCTGGGCTGTTCCCAGGGGAAGAACCGGGAGGGCTGGCGTGCTTGTGCCTTCCCCTGGGGTTGGGAGGCTGGAGAAAATCCCTTTGGTGACCCTGAGGGTGTCGGGTTGCCAAATCTGTGGCCCATCACTGTCCCCTGTGTGGTCCCTCGGCAGGTGACAGGGATGCCATACCTGCACTTTGTCCTGGGGCCCACCATCACCCGCGTGTTCGAGGAGAAGAAATACGTGGAGCTGGACCCCGGCAAGGTGGAGATCAAAGACGTCGGGTAAGGGCTGGTGGGGTGGCAGGGCAGGGCCGGCCCCAGCGCTGGCGGGTGACAGTGACGGTGCCCGCAGGTGCTCGGGGCTGCACCGGGTGCAGACGGAGGGCGAGGTGATCGAGCAGGGCCGACAGCACCTGCAGTCCTACCTGGGGGAGCTCCTGGACGCCATCGTCAGGTCGGCCCCGGCGTGTCCCCCCCTCATCCGCGCCGCCTTCCGCCAGCTCTTCCAGCGCGTCGGGGAGCGCTTCCCGCAGCACCAGGTCGGGCTGTGGCGGGGGACGGTGTGGGCTCAAACACGGACATCCCCAGGGGACCGGGCTCTCTGGGTGTGTGGGTCAGCGGGGTCCCCTCTTGGGCAGGGGGCAGCGAGCGGGGCCGCGCTGCGCCCAAAGAGCAGCCCTGGACAGCGGTGCATCGCTGCTCGTGGGGTTGTCCCACGACGGGAGAGACCCTCACGTGTGTTCCCCACCCCTCGGTGGTCACAGCACGCCAAATTTGTGGCTGTCACCAGCTTCCTGTGCCTGCGCTTCTTCTCCCCGGCCGTGATGACGCCCAAGCTGTTCCAGCTGCGGGACGCGCACGCTGACGCGCGGACCAGCCGCACGCTGCTGCTGCTGGCCAAGGTGCGACAGGGGACAGCGGGCCGGGCCTTAGGGCCACCTGGCTGGGGACAGCCCGGGGGTGACGCTGCCTCTCCGCGGTCCCCAGGCCATCCAGCTGGTGGGGAACATGGAGCCGGCGGCCGGGCGCGCCAAGGAGACGTGGCTGTCCCCGCTGCTGCCCGCCCTGCAGCAGGGCACCGCCCGCATGAGGGACTTCATCACCCGCCTGGTGGGCACGGAGGAGGGCAAGGGCGAGCAGGAGGGTGAGGGGCGGCCGCTGGGGCCACCCCCGGCCGTGGTGAAAGAGGGGCTGCTCCTTGTGCACAAGACGCGGGGCAAGGGGCCGCCGCTCGCTGCTGCCGCCGGCAAGAAACTCCATTTCTGCCTCACCGGGGAGTGCCTCAGCTTCGGCAAGAGCCCCAGTGCAGAGGTATGGGTGTCCTGGAGGGGCAGGGGGGGTGGCAGCGGGGTGGCACTGACCCCTTCTGTGTGCGTGCCCTCCATCAGCGCCTCGGTGCCATCGCCCTGGGCGACATCCTGGCGGCCGAGAAGGTGGAGGAGAAGAGCTTCGGCAGCTCCCACGTCATGCAGGTGGTCTACATGGCCGCGGGCGGGCAGCAGGAGACAGCCTACCTGCAGTGCAAGGTGCGGCGGGGACAGGGGGGTCACAGGCCGGGCGGGGTCGCGGCCCGGGGTCCCTCTGACTGTCCCCAACCCCGCAGTGCGTCAGCGAGCTGAACCAGTGGCTGTCGGCCCTTCGCAAGGTGTGCGGTAACAACCCCCGTGTGCTCCGCTCCTACCACCCCGGCGTCTTCCGCGGGGACAAGTGGAGCTGCTGCCACCAGCGGGACAGGACAGGTACGGGGAGGTGGCTCCGGACGCCGCGGGGGTGCTGGGGGGTCTCCCCGTGTGGTGACACTGCTGTCCCGCAGGGTTGGGATGTGACCGGACCCGGCACGGCGTCACCCTGCAGGACTGGAGTGACCCCCTGGACCCCACGGTGGAGGCTCAGCGCCTCTTCCAGCACCTCCAGGGCCTCCGGGGGACCCTCAGGTGAGTCCCTGCCACCGGGACCCCCTCTGCACCTCCCCTGCAGCTCCTTCTCCTGCTGCCACGGGCGCGTCCCTCTCCTCCCCTTCTCCCCAGGGAAAAGTACTGGGAGCTGCTGGAGCCGGAGGACGCCCAGAACGGCCCCCGGGGTGAAGGTAGGTTTGGGCGTCCGCTTGGGGCTGTTCTGGCTGGGAGATGTCCCCAGGGGTCACAGGGGGCTGTGGCGGTTTGGGGGTGACCCCAGGGGCGCTCTGGGCTCTCACTGTCTCTCCGCTCTCCCGCAGACGCTCCGCTGCCCGAGGGGCTGAGCCGGCTCTTGGCGGTGCTGGGGGAGCTGGAGAGCTGTCACCGGCGGGCGCAGCCCCCGGAGCCCCCGGCGCCGGCCCTGCTGCAGCTGCAGACGTGAGGGAGCCGGCGGCCCCGCCCGCCTCGGGCCCGCGGCAATAAAGGCACTTTGTACCCGGCAGCCTGTCTGTCTGTCTGTCTGTCGGGGATGGGGACGGGCACTGGTGGTGCTGCTGGTCACAGTTACACTGGTGGCATCTCTGAGGGTCCTTCTGGTGGCATCACTGTGGCTCGGCTGGGGGCCTGATGAAAGCACTGGTGGGGGTTCTCTTGGCGCTCTGATGGTGGCACTGGTGCCATTGCTTGGTGTCCCGCTGGTGCCATTCCTGATGGCCCTGCTGCTGATGGTGCTTCTGTTGGTGGCAGCACTGGTGCCATCACTGGCGGTTCGGCTGGTGGCCTGTTGTTTGCAGGGGTGGCATCCATGGTTCTGCTTGTGGCCCTGCTGGTGGCACCGTCACCAATGCCCCTGCTGGTGCCAGCTGGTCACCGCGGTGGTGTCTCTAGTGGGGACACCGCTGGTGGTGTCACTGGTGTGTGCGTTCTCCTCCTGCCACCGCCGATGGCCGCACGGGTGGCTCTGTGCGTCACCGGTCCCGCTGGGGCCTTGCCTGCAGTAGTCCTCCCGCCCGCCAGGGGTCGCTGTGGGGGCGCCAGAGGCACAGAGCGGGCGGAAGTGACGTATAGGAAGTGAAGGGGCGGCCGCCATAGCAACGGCGGGATGAACGCGCCTCCGGCCTTCGAGTCCTTCCTGCTCTTCGAGGGCGAGAAAAAGTGAGAAGATACCCGGGGAGCGACTACTTAAACCCTAACCAGACGGCGGGGAGCTGGGAGGGGGAGCGCGGGCCTTTCCCCTCAGTTCCCCGCTGTTCCCTGGCCCGCGCGGGTCGGTAACATCCCTGTATCCCTTAATCCCCCAGGATCACCATCAACAAGGACACCAAGGTGCCCAACGCCTGCTTGTTCACCATCAACAAGGAGGATCACACGCTGGGGAACATCATCAAGTCGTAAGTTCAAGCGGGGAGGAGGTTTCGGGGGAGGTTTGGGGCTTTTCCGCCTTTCATTTCACTATTTTGGGGGATTTTTTTATTCCCGTTCCAGGCAGTTGCTCAAAGACCCGCAAGTGTTGTTTGCAGGGTATAAAGTGCCACATCCCCTGGAACATAAAATTATCATCCGTGTCCAAACCACCCCAGATTACAGCCCCCAGGAGGCTTTCACCAATGCCATCACGGACCTGATCAGTGAACTCTCCCTCCTGGAAGAGAGGTTCAGGGTAAGGTTATTTTTGTTTCCCTTAAAACTATTTGGGCTTGTTATAAATCATCAAAGGGATGGGGTTATGTGTCTCAAAGCTGCTGGGTTTTAGGTTTATGAATTAATTCAAGCCACCCTCCTTGTGTTGTTCAGCAGCTGGCAAAGCATGGCAGAGCCTGGCTGCCCTTGAGTGCATTTGGATTTTTTATTTTATTTTTTTACTTCTCCTGACAAAACTCTAGTATCTTTACTTCTCATCCCTTCTGGCCAGTTTGTTTATTGATTTAGCCCCTGAATTCTGAGGTTTAATCTGCCCAAAACATTACTCAGACAAAATCAGTGAGCCTGTGACTGAGATAGTACCTCTGACGTGCTGGGAAAAGGCACCAGGGCACCAAATTTGTAAATAAGTTTTAATTTCAGTATTATTTTTCTGGTTGCTGTAGAGATTTCCACTGTGGCTTGTTGTGATTCACAGAAGAGTCAGGAATGATGAAACATCCAGCTCAGTAACAACTCTTGTCTTAGCATGTGTATTTTTGTTTTTGCTTTGCAGGTTGCAATTAAGGACAAACAAGAAGGAATTGAGTAAAACAGCCCCTTTGGAGCAGGCTGTTACTTCTGAGGCAGAATTATGTGTTTGTTACTGCATGAAATATTTAAACCTCTATTAATGGCAAATATTTTCCCCATTGTCCAACTTCTGTTTAATTTCTGACAGCAGCAGCAGCAGCAATATTTTGAGTTTGTTTTTTTGTTTTGTTTTGTTTGTTTTTTTGGGGTTTTTTGTTTTGTTTTTTTTTTTTTTTTTTTTCCTAGCAGGCACTCTGCCAAGAGGATAAATGTCATGTTGCATTTGGTGGAGAAGTCATTAAAGTGATTTTTAGTTTTCTAATTGGAGCCTGAAGGCAAATATTTGTCCTGGGTGGTTGGGGAGGTTGTTGTGGGTACAATTCCAGCATGAGAAGCTGCTCAGTGACAGCTGTACATGAAGTCTACTATTCCTGCAAAAAAAAGTCCAAGCACTGCCAGCTGAACTGGTATTTTGTTTTATTAAGTGTCATTTCTATAAAACAAATGCACAAACTGTGAAAACTTACAGTTAAAAGAAACCGGATGTTTACAATGAACTGATGAGTTTAACAAACTCTTACCTTGTTTTTGTTTTATTTTTTGGGCTTTTTTGGGGGTTTTTTTTGTTTGTTTTTTGTGGTTTTTTTACTCCATCTTGCACGTAAAGCTGGTCTAGAAAACGTTCATGGGCACATGGGTAACAGTCACTAATACTGCACTAGGTGAAAGCACGGGAGTGTTGCTGTGGCACAGGGGACTAGGGCTTCTTCCAGATTGCTGTTATGTTCACACTGGTCAGCACAACAAGGTAGGTGAAGGCAGGGTCTGCCACCACGTTGTTCACCAGGATTTCGCGAGGCTGCTCCCCGTTCACCCGGAGCTCCGGCCACTTGAGGATCTGTGGGGAGAGCAGAGGGGCTGCTGGAGTGTCTGAGGGGGACGTGGGGAGCCCGAGGGAGAGGCTCTTCCTTTTTCTGAGGGGCTGCTGGAGCTGTGTGATACTCCTAAACGGTCAGGGTTTAGTGCACAAGGACTTGTGAAAACAAACTCTCATCTCAGTCCCAAAGGAACTGGTTGGTGGCTTAGCAATGCACTTCCACAAAACCTGAGGAATCTCAGAACTGTGGAGGCTGGAAAAGACCTCCCAGAGCATCAAGTCCAACCTTGTCACCCAGAGCAGAGCCCTGAGTGCCACCCCCAGGGATGGCAGCCTCTTCCAATACCTGAATAACCCTTTCAGATTATAATGGAACCTGAATTATTTCCCATTCAGGAAATAATGGAACCCTGGGTCACTTCATACCTCAGTCTAATGTAGCTCCAGACCAGTGGGTGAGAACCACTGGAGTGTTTGTGATCATCCTTTCAGAGGGACAGGCAAGGGAACTGCCCACACTGTCTCCAGGGGAAAATATTGGGCAGAAGATGGGTGAGTGAGCATAGGGAAACAGTGAGCCCTTTCCTGCCAGGGAGTGTTCCCTCTGGCTTCCCTCCCTGGGGGATGTGGTGCCTGCACACCTGTGCTTTTGTGCTCCTCAGTCTAACCACCATTTTTTAGGGCTCCTGTAGGAAGAGCTGCAGGGGGTGACAGATTTGCTTTGCAGCTCCTCCTTCCTGTCCCCAGCGACTGGCCTTGGCCACACTCTGGAGACTGCTTTGAATTGTTAGTGAGGGTC
The DNA here is from genome assembly GCF_009819655.1 of Sylvia atricapilla. Taxonomy (NCBI): domain Eukaryota; kingdom Metazoa; phylum Chordata; class Aves; order Passeriformes; family Sylviidae; genus Sylvia; species Sylvia atricapilla. Next base: position 4,915,093 of record NC_089159.1, on the reverse strand, counting down.
AGGTGTGGAAACACAAGGCATGTTCTGGGATAAGCCTGCTCAGGAGATTGGGATCAGCTGCCCTGGGCTGGAAGGGAGGCCCAGAGAAGAGCTCAGACCTACCTGTGTGGGAGAGATCCTCCGCTCCGAGCGCTTCCCCTTGGCAGAGCCCCAGGCCGTGGTGTGGCTGGAGAGGTTGTACATCCACACACTGCCCTTCTCATCCCCACAGAACACGTATTCTCTTGCTGTGAGAGCAGAAGAAAAAGCTGGGAAATGAGTGTGGGGCTCAGAGTCTGCTGTGCTGTAAAGCAGAGCTCTAGGAGAGCTGCAGGTTCCTAATGCAGGCTGCCATATTTCAGCAAAATTCCCTTGCTGGCATAAAAATACCAATCTACCTTGCTCTGAAATAATTCATTTGAAGATAAACCAGCTGTCCTTAGTGTAGAAAAGCTAGTTCTATGTGCTTTGGGATTTCTCCTGACTTTTTTTAGACTGGTTTTGGGAAGTGCCGACCAGATCAGGTTGGTTTGTTTCTTGTCAGTCTCTAAACCCAGCTGCCAGTGTGTGACACCCCTGCCCACAGATGCACTCTGCATCCCAGTGGCTCCACAGGGCCCAGCCCTGAGCTCTGTGCTTTGAAAACCTGTGCCAGAAAGACCCCCCAGCCTCGACTGTCCCCCCTTGTCAGGCAGATGGTGCAGCTGTAATTATTTATCACTGGTGTTATTTCCACCCAGCTGGTGCTGGGCTGAGGCTGCGCAGTGCTGGAGCTGCACTGCAGAGGGGAGAGCAGAGCTCTCTGCAATAAATCCAGGCCTCTGCCTCCAGCTCCAGCCTGCTCCCATGGATCAAAGGCAAAGCATTACTCAGGAAATGAGTGCTCCTACCTGGGCAGGTGCTGAGTGTCAGGTAGGACATGTCTGTTGTGGACCACTCCAGCTCAGCCAGAATAACTGCAGACATTGTCCGCTGGCATCCTTTTCCCTTGGCATCAAAAGACCTGCTCCAGCTCCACAAGTATATGCATCCTGGTTTGGAGCTCTTGGAAACTAGGGAAGAAAGGAAGGGAGAGGCTGTGGCAGCTACTGGGAAGAAAAGTGCATGGAGACAGAGGTAATCCACCCAGAATATGGATTTCAAGCCATGGGATCTGATCCAGCAGCAATTGTTTCCACCTGCTTTACTTTATTTTAGGATAATTGGAGGTTGCAGAGAGATTTTCAGTGCTGTGCTTATGTTCCTGAGCTGCAGAACAAGCATAAGCTATTCAGAAAGAGCCTGCCTTTGATGTGAAACACCCAGTTCCCCTGAAATAAAAGACTGCTCCCACCAGCCCTTGAGCAGAAAGGGACTCTTCCCTTCCACACTGGCACTGCTTGGCCAGGTGTGCTCTCAGGGATGTGTCCATCTGATTTCCAGTCCTACCAAGCATGGGTTTGCCCTCTAGGCCACATTTTTGGGAAAGACAAGTGACTCTGGGAGATAACTCCATCCTGTGCAGCCCCCCCAAAGCTCAAGAGGCTCCAAGACCCCTTTCAGCCCCTCTGCTTGTCATGCTGGCTGCACCCTGCACATGCTGAGGTGCCCCACTGTTTTTGGGATTGTGCTGTTGTGTTTATACTCACCAACGACATCATCATTGAGAAAAGCCAAACCATCAACCCTGTGAGATGTTGTCACGCTTTCCTCATCAGGAAACTGGAATATGGCTTCAAAAGGCCTAGAGCAGGGGGAATGGTGAAATGAGCCAAGTCCTGAACGGCCAGCAGTGAAAGGGCACCCAGCTGCAGAGCCCAGAAGGAAATCTGTGTGTTAGTGAGTCTCTTGCCAAGCTCAGGTGAATTCCCACTTGAATTTACACTTCAAGTCACCTGGGTTTATGAATACAGCAGAAGCCAGTTTGCTCATGAGATTGCTGTTTCACTCATCTCTTTTACAGGCATCAGGATATTTGTCAGCAGGGCATGACTTTACTTGCTTCCTCCTCATAATTTTGTCCTGAGCTCCCACAGGGTGCCAGTTTCCTGAGTTACCTCACGTACCAGGAGCAGGGGAGGCCTCACTGCGAGACTGGAAATTGTTCCAAAAATTTACATTCCGTTACACTACCTGGAGATGACACACCCTTAAGTTTTGGGGTATTGGATTACTCCTGCCAGCCTTGCTGCTAAGCAACCTGCAACACCTGCAGACTGCAGCTTTAATACAAGCTCTGAACAGTCCTTGAACATCATACTTCTTATTTTTATTTTTTTTATTTTTTTGGTCACTCTGGGAAGGGGAGGATGATTTAAGTTTGGTAGGACGTGCTGCATTTGCTCAGACCTCCTCAGAAATCAACCCTTTGCTAGGACTAGCCCTTCTTGTTATGGAAAGCAAATGCACACCCCCCATCTTGTGGTTCTCACCTGCTTTTTTGTCCCTTATCCAGTTTTATGTTCCAGGCAAAGCAGCCATTTTCACAGCCTGCCAGCAGGTACTGCTCCGGGCAGGTGGGGACCAGGGCAATCCGTAGGGGGATGGAGGCTGTTTCCAGCACCAGCAGCTGGCTAAAAAACAGCAGAGAACAAGCAGTTAAGTGGTGCTGTGATAACTACAGGCTCTTGGACTGGCCACATCTGGTTTTTGAACCTTTACCTTGCTTTGAAATTGTAGTCACAGTCTGGAATCCCAATATCCCAGAGTGCAATTCGCTTGTCATAGGATGCAGCTGTGGGACACAGAAGAGAAGCAGGTAGTGACACTGCTGCTCATCTGGCTCTTGTGCTAGCTGGCAACTCTGCCTGAGTCACAGTCACCCTCTAAGGCTCCAGAGAGCTCATTAAGGCACAGCAGCAGTCCCCGAGGCTCCTGGCCCGGCATTTCCCAAGTCATTGCATGTGTGACACAGTCAGTACTTTGTGCTCTTATCCTGTGCTCTAACAGGGGCAGATAAAACAAAGCTTGTTTCCTGATGTCCATTACTGAGCTGTGGCTTCACAAGGTCTTTAGTAGCCCTTGGAGCTCATTTCTGGTCAGGGCTTTTAGTGGAAACTAAAAGATGAGCTCCAGCCTCTACTCTCAGTGAGACACCACCTCATTCCACATATCCATGGCTTACTGTGTTCACATCCACAACAGCTCCCATTGAGGAAGTTAGGCACTGACAAAGGGTGAGAAACAGTCACCAAGCTGATACACTGGAAACAGAAACAGTTCTAATAGATTACTCTGAGTAACCTGGACCCTCATCAGATGGCGGCCCTCAAACTCAGAGTTTGTTGGTGTCCCCTCCTCAAAAAGGATGCAAAGAATCTCCCTTAATTACTCTAAATTTTTCTATGAAATATAACAAGTCTGGCTGTCCACATCATTATGTGGCTCCAACCTCCTTCTCCCTTCCACCACCCTCTTTCTCCTTTTCTTTGCCTCTGCTTTTGGCATCTCTAAGTTGCTTCTTGAAAAATACCCCCTATTCTTAAAAAAAAAAAAAAAAAAGCATTTTTAATGGTCCATGTAGCACTCTAACCACTCCAGGATGTGGGTAATTTTAGGCAAGAGAAACAATGTGCTGTGGGGTGCAGGTGTGGCTTGAATGGCTCTATACCAGCTCACTGTACAGCCTGACAATGCAGTTGCAATTTGTAACATGATGGTTCATTACCAGTCCATGAGCCACAGCCTCTGTGGGCTCTCCTGTATGTGGCAAAACTCTGCTTGACATCAGGACCAGAATAGAAATCTCTGACAAGGCATAGAACTCACATTTTAAAAAAATCAAAATCAATTAAGCTCATTGTTGGATAAAATGAAACCAAACAGCCCATAATAGGCTGCTGTGCTGGAGGAGTGCCCTGCCACTGCCTGGCTCCCAGCTGCCTGCTCTGCCATTCTTCTTACTCATCCCTGTGGAACAGATCCATGACTGGGCTTGTTTGTGGCTAATGTGTGTGCGACAGCCACCCTGAGAGCCACCAAGGGTGAAACAGGAGCTGCTGCACCTCAGCTAAAGAGCCAGGTTCTGGCTCAAACAAACTGTAACAATGTTCTCTCCCTAATGCCTGCCCGTGCCTTTTGTTTCTGTGTCCCTGCCTGCCCTGGTGACAACTCCCCTTGTTAAGGAAGGCCTGACTTTTCCACAGCAGAACTAAAACCAGGGATTCTGAAGCAGACTTACTGAACAGGTGGGTCTCTTGGGTTGGGCTGAAGCAGACAGTAGCAATGGGCTTTTTGTGAGCCTTTATCTCTCCGTAGCAGAAGTCGGCTGCCACGTGGATCAGTTTGACAATCCCTCTCCTCCCTGCAGCTGCCAGGATGTTGTGAGCTTTCTTGCGGCTGTCGCTGATCACCATCGTCAGGGTAGTCCATGCAACGCTGAAGAACTCCTGGGACAGAGGGAAAACAGGACTGGGGTGACAGAGAACAGCCAGCAGGGCGGTGGCTGTTAGCTCAGAGGAAAGACAACTGTCACAAGTGCTACTCAGGTGAAATGACACGACTATTTAAGATGGAGCATCAAAACTCAAAACAGCTCTCAGAAGAGCGTAAACTACAGAAAGAGGATGTTTATTCTTCTGTGCTGTCAAGCAGGCTCAGCAGCCAGACACACTTGTTTGAGGACTGGCAGGCTAATCTCCTAAACTAATAAAAAATAAACCCAAACCAGGCTAAAAGGATAAGCAAGCAATGTTTATTATCTATTTTTATCTTAACATTTGTCCACACTAACGTTTTCAGACCTCTTTGTAATATGTATTATGAATGTGTGTAATTATTACAGGTTGTGGTATTCCCATTCAATGCTTACCCTTCCCACTTGCCACCCACCTCTGTAGCCACTTTATACTTTTTCAGCACCGTCCCTGTCTCACAATCAATCAGACAGACAGATTCCCCTCCACAGGTTGCCACGGTTCTGGAGGAGCTCACAATGGGATCTGAAAGAGGAAAATGATGAGTGAGAAGTTCCCAGGTTCAGGGATAACACATGAAGACTGCAGCTTATCACTGCCTGGTGCTGTCCCAGTCTCCTGTTTTCAAAGTCAAAGGAGAAATATGTAAGCAAGTCTCTTCCTGACAACGGAGACTACGGCTTGAAGGAGCAGGGGTCTAAGGCATGGAGTCCGCTGGGATTCCAGAGCCAGGTGGTTCTGGGAATCCTGCAAACCTCTTTAAGAGCTCACCTTTCCTGGCTCCAGAGTCTAGCACTGGCTCGAAGACACAGGACCAGAGCTGCGTTTTAAAATCCTCGCGGCTGTTGCCTTTACTGTGACACTGAAGAAAATGCAATGGCTCTGCACTGACATCCTCCTACAATAAACCATCCACATTTAGAAAATTCATTCCCCTGACACGGTTTGCCTGCAACTGCCTTGACAGAACCCTCTACTGAACACAGCAATCCGAGTTAAATTCAAGTATTTTTTTCTCCCTTCTGCGCTACAGGGAACAGGAGAGACTGAGGTGCCACAATGCTCAAGACTCCTAAAGCAGCAGGGAACTGTTTAGCAAAGGTGTGCCCAGTAGACCCAAGCAGTGAACCCCATTTCCTACAGCAGAGAAACATGAAAAACCCTTTAGATTCCCACTGGCCTGAGCTGAGGGGGAAACACCTTTCCCCATGCAGCCACTGGTTTGAGCTGAGAGCAAGGCTTGCCAGTCCCATTTCTAAGCATAGGCTTCCAGTGTACCACCTTGGAGTGCTGGTCCATCCATCCCCCAGAGGGGATCCACTGTGGTGTCCTTGGGAGTTGCCTTCTCTGCCTTGATGCCTCTGAGAGATTTAAAACAATGACAAAAAAAAACCAAACAAAAAACAAAAACAAAATGCCAAACCAAAACCCACAATATATTTGGCCAACTAGGAGCTCCAAGCTGTGCAGAGCTCTGAAGAAACCTGAAGGCAGCTCCTCCCATTATAAACCAAGAGGCCCAAAGCCAGTCCCAGGGGCCTGAGGGACGTACCTTGCGCTTGGAATTCTTCACAGGGGTCAAGGCAACCATGCTGTTGTCCTGCTCCTGGCTTTTCTGTTCCCCTGTCATCTGGCTGGATCTTCTGTTGCTTTGCCCCTTGGGCAGCTCCTCTCCATTCTTCTGTGTCCCTTCAGCTCCCTGCTCAGGGGTTGTTGCCTCCTTGGCTGGTTGGTTTGATGTTCTTGGTTTATCAGGAGCTGGGTCATCCTCCATATGACTGGATTTTTTGGGATTAACTGCAGCCTCCTCCTTGGTGTTTGCCTGGGTCTTGGACCTCTTGTTTCCAGGGCTTGATTTTGAATGATTTCTTTTCCTCTTGCTGGGTGTTACTGTGACCTATAAGGTATGTTGTCATGTTGTCAGGTTCTGCAGGTTTTTAGCTTCCCCAAGATGTGCAGATAATTTGCAAGTCAAAGATATTAATTATTCAAATGCAAGTACCCTCCCACAGTTACAGACTGGTTCCAGGAATCAGACAGCCCAGAGCTGCCAGGCTCCTAGAGGCAGAAGCTAATGAAAACCATGCAGCCAGCCTCCTTTTCAGCTCCCTTCCCCTGTCTCAGTTATTTGCAATTTATATATGCTGTGGAAAAACAAATCTGGCCTATGGACCACAGGGGTGCAGTCTGCAGCCATTTCCAAGCAGGCAAACACCAGCAGAGTCTGGCCAGGCATCAGCTCAGGTCTCTAATTAAAATATCCCTGTCTAGAGGAGAGGTGGACTGAGTAGGACTGCACTCATGAAATGTTTTTGGTCCCCTATGAGAATAGAAACTCTCTGAGGGAGCAGCTCGACCTTCGCATTTCTGGGAAAGCTTCAGTCTGGCTGTAAAGAAGAAGCCTGAGCTGTTGGATATAGGCTGGAGCCTGAGACTGCCCCTGTGGTTACCAAAGGGTCATAAATGTGAACTGACAAGAGCTGCTGAATTCCCAGAAAACAGAAAGAACATTGCTAATGTAACTGGAAAAATCACCTACCTGAGCCACATCTTCTGCAGCTTCCCTGGGGCTTTCTGTGCTTTCTTCCTCATTCTCATCTGTCTTTTCCTCTGGTTCACTATCAGAGTTTAACTCCAGACCTAGTGAGTGTGCCAAAAACTCTTCTGCAATCATTTTCACCTGAGAAGAAAATACGTGGATATGTTAAAAAAGAAAAAAGAAGACAAAGAAACCACAGCATGACAAGCTCTGTTATGTCATGGCACAAGAGCTGCTTTGCTGAGTTTTAATGTCTGCTCCCACTATTCTCTGTGAAATTCATAAGTGGTGGAGCAGTCCCCAGCTGACATTACATGACCCAAGAACTTCACTTGGTCATGGGCATTCAGAGTACACAGCTGTAGAAACAACAGCACAGCAATAAAACAGGACAAAGGAGAGATGGAAGTCTCAATTTTGTGTATGAACACACAAATAAAACAAACATTACAAACTAAATGGTGTCTTTCCCCGCTAGGACCGACTACTGTCATTATCTTTTCTCTTTCATCAAGACTAAAGGTTGCCATTAAACTAATTTGCAAATAATTAAGCATTAGGGATACCGCAGTCTGGTTAACTAGTACAAGTATCATTACTGCTTATGAATTAAAAAACAATGTTTAATGACAGTTATTTCAACTTGCTGCATGTTTAGCCCCTGGTTCTTCTGTAACTGCTTAACGAAACAGTGAAGAAAAAGTGATACCACTTGTGAGCAAGAGCACCCAAATCCCTGGAGTGTTTTAATCCAGTCCATGCAGAAGCAGGAGCAGGGTCCTTGCCTGGAGAAGAGGAGGGTGAGTGGGATGTGACCTACCCGCCAGCGGGTGAACTCGCTGAGTGAGCTGGGCCCATACACCACATTGGTCTGTACTGACTTCAGGAACTTTTTCTTGATGGACTTCACCTGCTCAGGTGTGTATTTCTCAGGGAGCTGGTCACGGAAGAATTTTTCCCAGTGAGCAGTAACCTAGGCAGAAAGACTGAGTTTATTCAACAGAAAAGCACAAGAGAACTTGTGAAAGCATTTAAGAAGTGGCCAGTCCTGAGTGCTGCATCCTATGTCATGGCACCATTTTAATTCATTTATTCATGTTCAAATGACCACTTCAGTTAATGAGAAAGTCCTCTGTACCAAGCTGGAGTGAGTGTGCTTGAGCAGACACTGCCAGCATGGACCCATTTAGAGAGATAGCTGGACTCCAAAAGGCTGGTCACCTACAGGATGCTCACCTGCCAACACAGTTTCCTATCGGAGTTTCTGGTGGGCAGTAACACATCCATCAGCATTTAGACCCAACAGACATTTTTACATTGAGACACAGGACTAAGAACTGGGCAGGCAGGTGCAAACAACATCAGGGAAAGGCTTCAAGGCACAGACACCACCAAAAGAACAGCACAGGGGAGAGTTTGGTGTCTCATTAAACAGCCAACCACGATCAGTGGTCTGGGACAGGAGGCTGAGCAGCCCTCACAGAGACCCTTTGACATTCACAGGTTTTACACAGACAACACTCAGCACAATTCAACCCAGTTTTCAGTATTTGGTTTTTCCCCCACTGTTACACAGATGGAATTAAGAAGATCAATTAACTAGAATACAAATGGTAAGAGCAGTAATACACAAAAACAACCAGCCAACCAAACCTTTTTCATAATTGAATGATAATTTTGCTCAAGATCACCACGATGCCTTGTGGGGCCAATCTGTCAGGAGCTAAATTGTGTAGAAAAATGAGTGAAAATAGAGTTCTAAACATTCACAGCTGAAGGAGAAAGAACAAATCCTTGTTCCTGGTGTGTACTGGAAAAAGCAAGATTATCCTGAGCTTGGTTTTGTGCTCCCCATTCCTGAGGCCTGGACAGTAACTTAAATTAGATGGGGAGCTGTTTGCAGCTGTTCGGGCAGCACCAGGCTTCTCCTCTTCCTGAAGGATGATCAGAGTGACCTGAAAAACTACAGGATCAGACACAGACCTGGTTGGCCCTGCTCCTGTCACTTAAACCAAAGGCAAATTGGCTGCACAAAACAAGAAGAGCAGATGCCAGCAGTGACCAGAGAAAGCAACAGTAAGACATTTCCTGGGTGGCCCACTCTGCAGGCTGGGCTCAGATCATACCCAGATATTGCAAACCACCAGAAGCTTGTTTGCAGCTCTGTCTGAGCACAGGATTTAGTTATTTCTGAGGTGTTTAGAGGTTAAGGAAATACCCCACACCTTACCTTGCTGGTGAGCTTACGGCTGTTGACACGCCTCACATGGTTGGCCAGTTTGGTTATGTCTTTGCCATTGAGCAGACGAAGATTTTGCAAAAGAAAGATTACTTTGTAGTCATCATTGAGCTGGAAAGAGAAAACATTGGAGTTATACAATTTGTATATGTGGTACTCGCTTTACATTTAGTCCTTGATTAAAATGCAGCCTATATGAGAAGGATATATTTAGTAAGAAAAAGCCATTTCATAAAATCTCCTCAGGATTTTCAACTTGAATCTCACATTTTAGGTGTGAATTGATGTTGTCAATGAGTTGGGATCTTAAACTGCAGACAAAGCTGCCCAGCTCTCAGGCAGTGCAAACATCCAGCACAAGGTGGGGGCTGTGTAACTGCTCATCTGCTGGGCCTGAGTGCAAGGCTGGGAGCTCTGCTCATATCCCTGAACTCTAACGCAGGGGAAGGCCTGTCCTGCCTTCAGTCAAGGAATTCCAGCAGAACTCCTAGGGTCAGATGCATTTTAATTCAGACAGTTCACCATACAGTCACACACACACTGCCAGTGTGCAACAGCAAATAAGCATGTGAGGATGGTGAGTGGCTGATGCCAGTTCACAGCACAAGTAAAATCAGTTTTGGATGTTTGACTTGCACAGTCAGCAGATCCTCTTGGGAGAAGTCAAAACCTAAACCAGAATAATCACCAAGTTTAAACCCTCATCTGAGGACTCAGTCTGCTTTTCTAGAGAGTACTAAAACTAACACAGATATTAGGAAATAAAACTAGCATTAGATATTAGGAAAAACCTCTTTACTATGAGGGTGGTGATGCACTGGCACAGGTTTCCCAGAGAAGCTGTAGCTGCCCCATCTCTGGGAGTGTTTAAGACCAGATTGGATGGGATTCTGAGCAACCCAGTCTAATGCAAGGTGTCCTTGACCATGGGAGGGAGTGGAACAAGATGAGCATTAAGGTCCCTTCCAATCCAAACCATTCTGAGATTCTGTGTTTCTATAAGGACACCTCTGCAGTCATTACTGTATTTTACACTAGCATGAGCATAAGGTACTGTACCTGATAAGCTACCTAAGACAAGACTTTGGCCTAGAGAATCAAGAGTTCAACAAAGATTTTAATATCTGAGAGGTTCTGGGCAAGTCACTTCTGCAGATTGAGAAATAGTGGCAGGAAGTAGTTAAATATCACACAAAGGCTGGCTGCTTTCTCAAATGCCCTAGCACTCGCTGCCCAAGAACAATATATAAGAAGTTTGCACAAGTGCTGTTTGTTTGCCTCTCTGTTTAATGCAGGAAGGGGGTAACTCACTGTCAAGTACACATTGTTCTCATAGGTCAGCTCCTCGAGCAGAGGGAACTGTTTCAGAGCAGTTACATCTTCCAGCTTGTTATTGTTGCAGTTCAGGACCCGCAGATCGGGCAGGGTGAGGCTGTTGGGAAATTTGTCCAGTAAATTATCCGAGAGATCAAGTTTCTGCAGGTGCCTCAGGCGGGAAAACAAGCGCGGGTCTAAATCTCCAGTCTTCAATTGCAGCTTGGACAGGCTGAAAACAACAACAACGACAAAAACCAACCCATGAACTCTCTGCAGCTCACTGGAAGAGCAAATGCTGATTTCATAGCATAGACAGTCCCATCTGGTGGCACCTCAGTCCAGCACAACTCACTGGGGACAACAGACCAAACCTGTTTTTTCTGGTGGCAGCAGTCTGGATTGTGAGCACACTGAGGAATAGCTGATGTGTCTGAGCTGACAGCCACCACCAGAGACTCAGGCCTGCCAAAGTACAATTAACCTGTAATTCAGATATTCTCCTAGGGGTAACTGAGCTGGCTGGAAGCAGTAAACTACCAGAAAAGTTCTTTTTTTATAGAAAAAATTACTCCACTTCTAAAAGGTTTGGTATTTTATTCCTGTGCAATGTTGATTCAACAACACAAGCTGTGGCAATTCAAGACACTACACCCTCAGTCTATCCTGTCCATAGAATGCACTACATTCATTATTTCACAGTTCGGGCCAAGTGCAGAGTGTATCCCTAAATAATTTGGCTGTTTTCAAAGAACTAACTTGACAAAAAAAGTGATTTTTCCATTTCTTTTACAGTGAGATTTGCTGCTAAAGCTTCCAAGGGTAAATGTAGAAATTCACTTAACAAAATCCCAACACTGCCACCAAAACAGAAGAACTCTGTCCTGAAAGAGGAAGTGGTACAATACAGGTGAGGGGAAAAGAAATATCCCTTCTTTGTAAGAAAGTGAAAACTGCATATTATAAGCAGGGTCATTTATATTTGGTTAGATCATTTAGCTGAGCTCCAAAGGGAGATTCCTGTCCTGGCTGCCAACATCTCTTGAGGGCACAAGCTTGAGTTCCTTTAACAATCAGAATCTCTGTCTCTAATGACTAGTTAAAAACAATAGGCTTCTGGATATTAGTGAAGTGTGAATAAATGAGACAAATAAATCCAGAAAGCAACATCCTTTCTCCCTCACTTGCCATCTCAGAAGTGTAACCAGCCAGCCAGAGCTGGTAAGGAAAGTTGAGGACAATCCAGTTGGGTGCAGAGCTGTGACTATGGTGTCCTTTTGGGGAAAAAACTCAACAGTGTTCCCCAAATAGACCTTCTGAAATATAACCCATCAGCATCACAGTATGAAGCTGCATGGAGGAAGCCATGCTCCAAAAATCCACAGCTTCAAACATCTCTCCACCACTCTGTTTCCCAGATTACTGCAGCTGATACTCCTCAGAGAAAAAAAGTGAGTTTCTCACTAAAAATAATTACTTTAGCACAAGGCAAACTGAAAAAAATAACTTTAAGAGTACATGTGAAACCCAAACCCCTTGACATCAGCAACAAAAACAACAAAAGAGGCAGCTAGAAACTGGCCAGCTGAGCCACTTGGATTGGGCAGCTCTGGAACAGCAGAATTCCACTGTGTTAAACATCTGGAAAGACACATATTTGCAAGTTCCTCTGTTAAGGATCTGAGTGGCAGAACTGTTCTTAGTGGTTTTTAAGTGATTCAGAGTTTATTCTCTCCCTCTGCAATGTTTGAGGCAGTAGGATAACTGGATTTAGAAGAGATGGAACATGACGGAGAGAAAGGAAAATGGAAGAGAAATAATGCCAAAAATACTTTAAAAAACCTCTGAAATCCATGCTGGAAGATTCTCTTATTCACATTAGGCAATTGCTAGCAAAGATGCAAGAGCTTTGGGGGTAGATGATAACCTTGGGGTTAGGAAATCAGGATCCAGCCTTGAACAGTTTCACAGACAGAATAGCAGCAAATATACAACAGAAATTGCAAAAAAAGGTGAATGCAGTGCCACCATTGCTCACTGATCCTGCACTGGGAATGCCCTCTCAGCTCTGTGCTTTGAAATTCTCTTTTTTTAAGTAGAAAATGTTTAGGGGAAGAAAGACAGACAGACAAAAAGACACTGCCAGGTGAAATGAATCTGGAATTTTCCAAGGCCTGTCTGCACTTACTTCAGCGTCTCGATCTTTCGGAGCCTCGTAGATCTTGGAACTGCTCTCTCCAAAAGAAGTTCTGTAGTAATTTTTGACATTTTTAATCTCCACCTCTCTGCTGGAATCACTAAACAGTCAGCTGTAGGATGTCTCCTGGTTATCTTCCTGATAAAACAAATGGGATTAAGAGGAAATGTTTTCAACAGCTCCAAGAGAGGAAAAAAAAGAGGTTATCTACTGATTTTGCTGCTGTAGGAAGTCACCTTTTCCATTTGGTTGAAATGAACATAGCAGAGATTACTATTAGATTGGGCACAGGCTCCCAGCACACTGATCCAATCCCTCTCCAAAACAACAGGGACACATCCCGTGGCTGTTGGAGTGACAGACTTGCTGCAGGTGAAAGCTGTCCATGAGTGATGGCACTCAGGACCAGGACAGCATCACAGGTACCTGTTTGTGCCTCTCCTGGGCTCTGCTCCAGGAGTTCCAACACTACTTCAAACAAAAAGCAGCAGTAAGAGTCAACACACCTGCTGTGAATGTTTTCCTCCCAAGAAAGTGACACTGCGCTCACTGGCCTGAGCAGCTGGACAGACTCTCGGCTGACAACTTCTAAATTCCCCAAAATTTTGGAAAACTGAATCAATCAGCAGAAATTTAAACACATACCAATCAAGGACATTGTTTCCTCATGAAAGGAAAAAAAACTTCAACAGCGTTCTCTGTCTTGTTGGTGATTAACTGATGTTTCAGTATAGGCACACACAGAGGGATATGCTGATATTTGGAATAACAATGCTGACAGGGCCAAAAGAGCTCCATGAATTGACTGGTTCAGGGCTTCCCACTCTTCCTGACACAGATTCTAAGAGAGGGAAGTAAAAGAGAACAGAGCTCCAAGGCCAGGCTCGCTCCTGTCTTTCTGTGTTAGATCAACGCTGCCTAAATGCCACTCCAGCACATCGTGAGGAGCACACGGGGCACTGAGCTCTCCTTGGGTTTGGTTTCAGCAGCCCCACATACCAACAGCACCTGCAGCATTGTGTGATGAGCAATGGGGCACAGCAATATTGTACACACTGAAATACAAGCACAAAGAGCTGAACTGAAAACCAGTTTGAACAGCAGCTGTTTGGGATTTGATCCTTCAGTCGACAGAGCCCTCGCTGGGAGCCAAACCACACGGTCAGGCTGATCAAACAAACCTCCCTCAGGTCCGGTGCCTATAATAAAAACGTGACTCCAGTGACTGTGGGTGCTCCCGCTGCCCTCTCTTTGGCACACTGACACCACAGACACAGCTGTGGCACTGCGGGAGCTGCAGGGAAGGCCACACACGGCATGTCCCATCCCCGCAGCATCGCAGAGGGTACAGTCGCTTCCCCCGGGGGCTGCCGAACCCCGGGGATCTTTCACTGGGAACCGACCCCTCCTGCCCCACGGCAGCTCTGGGGATGCAGCCCCACAGCCGGGCATCCCCCTGACCTGACGGTGTTTGCTCGGAGCTGCCCTGCGGCGCTGGCAGGGCCGGCGCTGCCCCGGGACGCGATGCGCGGTGCCTCGGCGGTGACAAGGCCACGGATGGCGGGCCGTCCGCACACGCCGCGGAGGCCTCCGGCCCGCGGGGTACCACCGGCTGCGGGCGGAGGCCGCGGCTCCGCCCGTGGGCAGGGCCAGACCGGGCGGGGCGGGGCAGGTGCGGCCCCGGCCCGAGGCCTCGCCCGTCACCGCCGCCTCCGGACACCGAGCTCCGCGGGGGCCCGCCGCCGGCCACGGCCTGAGGCGCCCCCGCGGGGCGTGCGCCGCGCCTACAACTCCCAGCGTCCCCCGCGGCGCCGAACAGCGGCGCCGGGCCCGGGCGCGCCGCGGGGGCTGCTGGGAGCGCGAGTCCGCCCGCACCCCCCCCTCCACCCCCGCGGCCCGGCCGCGCGGCCTGCGCACAGCCCCGCTGCCCTCACCTGGAAGCGGCCGGGGAGGAGGAAGAGGAGCCGGGGAGGAAGGAAGGGCGGGAGGAGGAGCGGGAGCGGGGTGTGGGGGGGGAGAAGGTTGCGTCCTCGGCGCGGCCGGCGGGATGCAGGCGGCGGGCGGCGGCGGAGGGCCGGGCTGCGGCTGCAAGGGGATCCGCTCCTGCCTGCTCTGCGAGGGGCCCGCGCCGGCTGCTCCGCCCCCGCAGGTACCGGGGAGGGGGCGGGCGGCGGGGCGGGGCGGCGGGAGGAGCCGGGGGGCGCCGGCCGGGGCCCCTCGGGGCGGGGCGGCGGCGGGACCCCGCACCGGAGCGGGGCCGGGAGCCCGGGGTCACATCGCACGGCGGGGACACATCGCACGGCCGCCCGCGTATCGTGAATTGTTCACCTCCATACCGGTGAGCCGGAGCTCACCTGAGCCTCACGTGTTACAGTTACATTCGTTTGTTACAGCTTAGCCTTGTGGCCTGCGCGATTTTCATCAACTTTCCTCGTCCAACATTTATTGCTGTGACAAACCGTATCTCTGCAGCGATACCCACCATTAATCTCCTTATACCCGTGGCCCTGGGGATCATCGCTTTTTCCCTGCATTTCCAGGATAAAGACATCAATAGGAAAGACAAGTGGCTTCAAGCAAGCAGCACAGTGATGCTGCAGCTGGGAAAAAAAAAAAAAAGAGCAGGGAATAGATGTTCCCCAAAAGCAGCTGTAACATTTCTCTTCTCTGCAAGAATCTCTTCTCTGCAAGAATACTGTACAGTTTTCATGCTGCAATACCAAGCTTGCAGGGGTAAATAAAGGAAATGTGTTATTGCTTTTTTTCTTTTCCGTTGATATTTCCACAGGGAGAAGATAATTTCACTTACTGTCCAGCAACAGGCCTAGCTAAAGGAAACGAGCACTCGGAATTTGCTGGCTGGGCATTTCCCTTTCCAGGGGTGTTCCTGGTGGAGGAGTTCATTAGTGAAGATGAAGAGTGTGAGATAGTGGAACTGATGGATCAAGATGACTGGAAACCATCACAGTCTGGCCGAAAGAAACAGGTTGGACTTAAAAAACACATCTGATCTTAGATCCCTCTGGAAATGGAAAGCTGTTTCCAGTTAAAACTGAAAATATTGAGACATTCCAATAAGTGTTTCCTTTGAAAGCTTTTCCTGAAATCAATGGCAAGAATTACCTGTAATTAAATCAACTTCTTGCAAAAATACATGATAGTTCCAACAAACAGTATTTGATGGTGTGTGTTCAAGCATTAAACTTTACACAATCTCCAAGGGAAAGAAGAGAGTGTTCAGATTTGGTTTTACTTTATAAATCCAGAGAGATTAATGTAGATTCACTGAGTCCTTTTGCAACCTGGCAACCAGGTCACTGGAAGAGATGAGAACAGAACTCTGCAGGAACAGCCTCTCCAAAAAGACTTGTCCTAGATTTTCCCTTCACACTAGCTTTTTTCCTCCCTCTTCTTTTCCAAACAGGACTATGGACCCAAAGTGAACTTCAAGAAACAAAGGCTGAAAGCTGGCAGCTTTACTGGCTTGCCAAGTTTCAGCAGGAAGATTGTGGCACAGATGAAGGCCTGTGCTGTGCTCAGTGGTTTCTTACCTGTGGAACAGTGTAACCTGGACTACAGACCAGAGAGAGGCTCTGCCATCGACCCCCACTTTGATGACTGGTGGCTCTGGGGGGAGCGCCTGGTCAGCCTGAACCTGCTCTCAAAAACTGTGCTCTCCATGTCCTGCGATTCAGAGGACACCATCCAATTATTTCCCATTTCCACTATGGAGGAATTAAGTCCTCCTGCATCTTTCACGCAGACATCAGCGTGCACAAATTCAGGAGAAGAAGGAACCGATTGCTTTTTGTCGCCGAGGCTGGTTCCGGGGAAGGAAGTGAGTGTGGCCATCCTCTTGCCCCAGAGGTCGCTGGTGGTGCTGCACGGGGATGCCCGGTACAAGTGGAAGCACGGCATCCACCGCAGGCACATCGAGCACCGCCGCGTCTGCATCACCTTCAGGGAGCTCTCTGCGGAGTTCAGCGCCGGGGGGAGGCACGAGGAACTGGGCAAAGAACTGCTACAAATCGCGCTTTCCTTTCAAGGGAGACCCGTGTGACCGAGAGGTTGCATTTTGTTGGGAGAGGCGTAAAGAGAGGTGTGGGATTTGTATGAGTTGGTTTATTTCTGAGGTGGGTGTATGGAACCGTGTGTGTGCAGAGATAAACTCAATAAAATGAAAATTTAACAAACAAGTTAAAGGAGTGAGCTTCGAAACCTGCTGGGAAATGGGAGCTTTTAGGTCAAAGTCAGAAATGAGCGGTTGCAGCCATTACCTGTGTTGCAACAAAAAAACCAAACAACCAGTTCCTAAACACTTAAATGAAACCAAGAAAGTTAGAAACATTAAACAGTATCAAACAGCCACACAGTTTCAGCCTAAGGTCTGACACAATTTTAAGCTCTCCTGGCTCATACTTGATACAGTCAGACTGGTTTGAATGTTGCACTGAGCCCTGGGGGTACAACTATCCCCTCACCAACCCCAGACAGGTCCTGTAGAGACCAGGTCTCAGGGGAAGGTAAACAGGTATCTTTACACAGACAGTACAAAACACTGAGAACTAATTAAAGTAATTATCCTTTGCTGAAGATTCATGCTGTAACAATGAGGATTAGTCATAAATTCTGTGTGTGACCTGTATCTTCTGGGACCAAAGGAGCAGCATTTGCAGAGGGCCAGTGCTGACTCTTTGGGCTTGGACAGAGATCAGACCAAAGGCCTGCACAGGCTGTGTTATTTTCTGATCATTTGTCATCCCTGAACCCTGCTGTCAGCTCTCAGTAGCGAGAGTCCGATTTTGGGAATTAGGTGGGCAACAGACTGCAACCCTGGCAGCTATCATTTATTTTCCTGGCACCTCCAGCAGTCAGGTTTGAATCATGCCTTGTACCTAAGATTCAAGTAGTCATTTCCAGCAGAAGCTGATCTGAGGCCATCTGTCTGCTCTGAACAAACTTCTGTGCTCTTGAAAACGAAGTTGTGCTGTGGAAGAAGTGTGATCCTTTAATAAGCACGGTGGTGCCATGATAACCCTTCAGCACAGCCTCACCTGCAGCAGGAAAACACCACCTTGCCACCAGCAGGCACTGCTGCCTGCCTCTGGTTGGTGAGGAAAAAGGACAGATTTCAGTGTCCCTGCACTGCTGTGTTCTGCCCCAGAAGTGCTCCCTCGGATTTGCACAGGATTTTCTGCTCTTGCCACAGGCACTGCCCTCTGCTTTTCTGCAGGGGAGGGAGCTCTTCACCCAGGACAGCTACCAGGAATCAGATGGGTCAATCAGGATATTTTTTTCATCAGTTTAAACCAACAGATACAACCAGAGCCCTCTGTGGGCTGCAACAAGCCAGGTTCAGTTTAGTGCCAATTCCAGCAGGGCTCCCATGGGCAGTCCCAAACTCCAAACCTCCATCCAGGTGGGCTGGTCAGCGTCCCCAAGGAGCTCCAGCAGCAGTTCCAGCAGCCACAGCACATGACCTCTGATGGAACCTCTTCACTGCAAACACAGACACACAACAGGCTGGACACACCTGCTCACAGCGAGCTCTGTCCCAGGAAATTCCTCATAGGCTGCAACTGGAAGAGGGTAGATCTAGGTTAGATATTTGGAAGTATTTCTTCCCTGTGAGAGTGGGGAGGCCCTGGTACGGGTTGCCCAGAGAATCTGTGACTGTCCCTGGATCCCTGGGAGTGTCCAAGGCCAGGTTGGAGCAACCTGGCCTAGTGGAAGGTGTCCCTGCCCGTGGCAGGGTAGGAACTGGATGATCATTAAAGTCCCTTCCAACCCAACCCGTTCTGTGACTGCTCACTCCCAAAAGCAGGCAGTGCTCTGAGAGCAGCAGTTCCTCAGCTTTTCTGCAGCCTGGTGTCCACAGGGCTCAGTTGGGAGTGGGATATCCCCAGGACAGCACCTGGAGCTGCTGCTGGAGCAGAGGGGCTTTGTCCAAGCAGAAGGAGGAGCCAGGCACAGACACAGAGGGAGGAAACCCAGCACAGGCTGTCACAGAGAGAGCAAATACTGCACGTGGATCCTCCTCAGCCTTCAGTTCCAAGCTTCTCCATGGATCTGCTCTCTGCTCACCACTCTGCAGCAGTCAGTGTTGCCATTAATGCTTGGCCCTAGTTTCCAACGCTCCCTTTTACATTTATATTGTGCTCTCAGGCTGCTAAAACACTTTCTGTGTGCTCCATTCTCTCCACAGTGAAAGCAGATGATGGATTCTGATGAATCAGACTGCCACAATAACTTACACAGTGTTAGTTCATCTTCTGCTCTGCATTTGCTGGCTGAATTTTTCTGCCTTGATTGAACTATACAGGAAGCTGCTGTTCTTGCCAGAAGGTTCCAGCTCGTCCTAGCTGATATCTTAAATGTGAAAAAATGCAAATAATTAAATACTGAGCCAAAAAGTAAGGGATTTTTCTTGCTGTTTTTGAAGTCTAAAACTTAATCTAGTCACTACACAGGCATTGCTGTGCCAGTCTTTTGACATTTTTCACCTGTTAAACAGCCTCTTGGGCATAATCTTTAGATCTAAATGCAATTGCACACCCATCTGTTCAGTATTACCCCTTAAAACTTTATCTACATTCTTTCCTAAAAAGCCAGAAAACCAGAAAAAAAAAAAGCCAGAAAATCCTGTTTTGCAATGTTACAAAACATTAATAATTTACTGTCAAGTACCATAGAAATCTGAGAAAAGTATGAAGATGGCCTCTTAAAAGTAATTTTGTCCACTAAGCTGGTATTATTAACAGAAGACAAACTTTAATTGTATTCCTGTTATAGGAGTTCCTTGTCTCCTTAACCTTCTTGTAAAACACATGCCAAGACCCAGACCCTCATTAAAAGGAAGTGCATCTAATTGTTATCTCCTTGTGCATTGCAAAAGGAGAACGATGATATCTGACCAAGCTTTTTTTCAAAAAGGCAGAACCCAAGTTAACCCATAGAGGATGCTGGAGGACTTGAGCTGCCTTGCAAGAAATCAGTCTGAAATCATCAGGAAGCATAAAACTGAGCAAGTTTATCCAGTTTCTCTCACACAGCTGGACAATAACTGAGATACATTCGTTGTTCTACATTAAATATTGTTCATGCAGAGGTAAAACGAGAATAGGCAAAGTTAAAATACAGATTTTTTTTTTTTTTTTCCCTAGAACTCACGGCTGTCACATCTCTGGGCAGAAAGCAAGTTCCCAGCTGGACACACAGGGATTCAGAGAAATTCTCTCCAAATCCAGCCAGTCAATTTTAATTACTGAAACTGCTTTGAGAGGGCTGTAGAGAACCTGTCAGTCAATCAGAAAAATATCCCCCGTGGCCCTGCTGAATTTGATCGCAGCTTGAGGGAGCATTGAGAAAGCTGTCTTAGAAGTTGATGCAATAAGATTTAAAAGATAAGGAATCTACAACAGCGGGGAAACTCCAAGGCCTTCTGTTTGTTTGCCTGAAGGCAGGAAAAGAAAAGAAAGCACATTGTGAAAGGCAGGAGGAACACCTCCACCCCCCTGCCCAGCACAGGTACAACCACCTGGGATTGCTCATCCCCACATCCCAGAGCCAGGCAGTGGGAGGATGTCGGAGGACGGAGAAGGATGTGGGAGGATGTAGAAGGATGTGGAAGGATGTTTTCTCTGCAGCTGCACCCACCCCGGTGCTGTCCAGAAAGACTTCCAGGTATCTGAGCGCTTTCTGCCGCCCTCCCTCTGCCCGGGAGGGCTCTGGCACGGCACCACTTTCTTCCGTCACATGCTCAAACCCAACACTGCTCCATCTCTCACGGTCACAAAGTCCCCCCGAGAGCTTCCTCTCCACTGAAACAGGGAGCCAGCCCTGCCCCGGGGCCATGTTAAAAATAGAGAGATCACCGAGTGAGAGCTGCCGCTGAATACGGCAAAGGGAGAACCCGATCCTGCTCCCTCCAGGTCGTGCCTCTTTACTCCTGCAAAGGAGAGAGGAATTGCCTCCTAACCCAGGCTGGTGCACGGGACTGATACAGAACAATTGTTCCCCTGCCCTTGAGAGTTCCTGCCCTGCTTTAGGGTGGGCAGGCAGGGCTCCTGCAGTGGTATTTTCCTGCTGGGCAAAAACTGGAAAGAAAGGAAAAAAAAAAAAAAAAGAAATCCAGAGGAACAGAGGAAGACTCAGGACTCTGAAGCAAGGTCATGGTTGTCCCTGTGCCGTGCCCCAATGCAAACATTGGAGAAATAGTTTAAACAAGGGAATAGCTGGTCCATAGAGGCACAGCCCAAGGGGGCTGAGAATTAGGGCAGCAGCCACCCCAGACTGCAGCAGCCAGAGCCCAAAGGTGGTACAAAAAGCCAGGGGAGATCCTCAGCACATATCCCCAGCTGAGGGTGGAAGCCTTGGAAGAAGCATCTCCATGCAGGGATTGCAGGCACACAAAACCTGGGACACTCCAAGCACGACAGACAGCACAGGAACGACAGAGAGGTGACAGCACAGGGCAGACGTGGCCAGGCACGGGCAGACAAACCCCGACGTGACACAGAGAGCTGCCAGCCCTGCTGGGACAGTGTGGAAAGGCTGCCTTGACTGATGGGAATCCTGCTGACAGCCACGGGGGCAGCAGCAGGAGCAAGGAGGATCTCCTGGTGCTGTGGCAAAGAAACACCCAGCTGGACAACTACAACATTCCTATTCCTTCCTTTATGGATGAACTCCAGTGGCTGGTACCACAGGTAATATTTCTGCAACACAAGTCTGGACCCAACTGTGGTGAAAATGTAAATAAATTGCAGGAAGAGAGGCGGGAGCAAGAAAAACAAGTGCTGTTATTGGGAAGGGAGAGGAGCTACAGCATGAAGGTGGGTGGGTAACCTTGAGAATCAAAAATACCCCCATGAGCTTCTCATGGAAGGGAGAACTCAGTGCCCAGAGAGACACAAGAAACAAAGCTGCAAGCAAAGACAGAAAGCATGTTGTTATTCTGTTTTAGGATCATTTGCCCTTGGGACACCATCCCAAACTGTACCTCAGACTCGTCCCTGGAGTAAGGTGGTCCCACTCCAGTCACAGATGTGCTGCCTTGAGGCTGATCTTGAATGCAATCCCACCCAAACCTAAATGAATTATTCTACAAAATCAAAGCACAGTTTCTGCTGCTTTTCTCAATTTGCTGAAGTTTATCATGTCCGCAAAAAAATTAAATGAATGATGCAAGCTGCATTGCTTTTGCAGCAGTGTATGCACAGGGAGAGGCTTTTAAAAAATATATTGCAAAAATGGTGCAATACTTTCCTTGACAGCCTTCTGAGCCTCTCAGCACACAAGGTCCTACTATTACTGATGTTAAAGGAGAGTGCAAAGTACAGATGAGAGATTCAGCCCATCTGCTCTGACTCTGGCTTCTCAACAGAAATTCTGTTGGTAGAGGAGCCAACACGTGTAGCACTTGGCAGAAAACTCAACTCTGATTCTGTTGTATAAACCTTTTCATTTTTATTATGGTAAAAAGAGGAGGGAGAGCGGGCAGAGTCCTGGGGAGTTCATATGAATTTCAGGACCACCCCACTTCCTGGAGGACATTCCTTGGTTTTTTTTGCATATGCACATGAGTACAGATTAGTCATTTAGCACACAAAGACAAATTTCTTTGCTGCACATCAGCCAATATGGTACATGCCAACTGCAGCAAGAACAGCAGATGAAAGCCACAGACACAGTGCTAAGCAACTTGTTCAGCAACGCTCACATTCACATGTAAACACGAGAGATGAGAGTTGGTTTCCCAAGGCCCTCGCCAGAGAGGAATATTGGGATAGTCTCACCCTGCTGCCCTGGGGTTTGCGTGTACTCACCCTTCTGGGAAGCTGACATGTAATACACTGCCATCAGAGCCCTCAAATCCCAGTGGGATAAGGGCCCAGGGTTAAATAGAACGTTATAAACATCCTCAATGATTCCAGAAACCTATAAGGCCTCGGAGACTCTGAAACTGCAGTTTTGGAGTGCAGAGGAGGAAACCAGCACAGGATCAGGGCCAAGAAAATGTGCTTATGCTTCTTGCAGCCCTGTGTGTCAGAAAGCCTGACTTTCCCTTAAAAGAGCTGATGATTGCAGAACGCTCTTTTGTCTCCACAAAGTTACCAAAAATGAAAAAAAATCATAAAATCGGGTTTTTTTGGTTTTTTTTTTACAGAAGTTTTCACCCACAAGGATGCTATGGAATTTACAAGCTTCTATTGCTAAGCAGCACAGACATGCAAGTGTCATTGTCTCAGCTGCTGAAAAAAGAAATGAGCTCAAAGGAAAGGGATAGCTTTTTAATGGCACACAGCATTCCTGCCAGATCCAGCTCCATCAGGCTCGCCAGGACAGCTCCAGGTTCCAGCAGAGGAGTTGTCTGCTTTGGTAGAGAGGGAGAAGGAAGCATTCATTTCTGACAGAAAAATGCTACAGTCAATTAAAAAAAAGAAAAAAAAACCAAAACAACCTAAAACCCCAAATGATGAAATAACACAGGACTGGGCTTGTTCTCTCCAGCAAACCAGGCAAAAGGCATCACAGCAACGTGCAAATGAAGAAGACACAGTGGCAGATTTCTACAATACTTGCTGTCACTATTTTACCTCCTTGAAACTTGCTTTGTTAGTCCTTCAAAGTCTTGTCTCATTAAATTCCCTGTCACTGTTCTGTTTTAAGAATGTCCTTGTTAAAACTGAAACACCTGTAAGCCTTCCCTGGGCACTCTTGCCTCTTATTGGGAAAAAACACATGATCTTGGCACTTACTCAAACTAAGGTGACAGATGCTGCCGGAGAAAGTACGAGAAAATCTCCCAGCCTCCTGCAATTCAAAATTCTACATCCCAAGCTGTAAAAATATAGTAAAGAATAGCATGAAAAGAACATAAAATCTAAGGGTGTTTTCTTCCTGTTTATGTATTTATGGAATACTTGCTTTGGAACAATGGTGATCAACGTTCTCAGTTTCTGTTGTGCTTTCCTGGATGTCCTTGAGTCAGCTGCAGGTACCCACATTAATCAGCTCTGCTCTAGGAATGAGCTGCCAGTTAATTGTGGCTGCACTGACAGCCAGGGAGTTCTGACATGTAAGACAGGTCCTACACACACACACAAACACACAGATTTTTGGGACAGCAGATGCAGTTTCACTTTTGGCAACAGAATATTGCATTTGTAAAAAATACAGATTTTTGGCTACCAGTGTTAAGGTAGATAAAGTTTTGACCTTGAACACCACGGCAGTGTCAACTTAAGTACCAAGTGTGTGGGACCAGAACCAGGGCAGAGCCCCCAGCACGTGGAACAGCACAAGAACCCCACAGCTAGAAATGGCAGGCAAGTAGCATTTACAGATTTAAGCCTCAAGAAAATCCATCCCTGGTGCGTATCACCAAGCAGCAGACCAGGTATTTTATTTTGCTCTTTGCTCTCTGAGCTGTGTGCAAGGCTCTGTCACACCACCTGCATGCCTCTGTCATGCCCATCTAGCTGCACTTTCAGTTTGTGGAGCTCCTCGATCTCCCGGTTGTGCCGCTCCGTTTTGTGCCGCACCAAGGAGCGGTAGAAATGGATGGTGAAGACGACAAAAATCAGACCCACGGGCACCATGATGATGGTGGACACCAGCGCTGACTGCCACCCTGCGTGGCTGCTGGGCTTCTCCACGTTGGTGGTCTCGTTTTTCAGGATGGAGCCCACTGGCAGGAATTTTATCCAGCACAGGAGCACGACTTCGGCAAGGAAAAGGAGGATTCCCAGGACAGTGGAGAAGCCCCAGGCCAGCTCGATGTAGGGGTGCATGCGCTCGTGGGGGGACTCACTGATGGAGTTCAGGTTGTGGATGTTGCTCACGGCCTCCACGTTGGGCAGGATGCAGGTGCTGATGAGGAGGGCAAAGAGGTGCACGGCCACTAGCACTGTCGTGCAGGCGCTGAAGGCGATCAGCAGCATCTGGGGGTACTTGTACTGCACCTCCAGCTGCACCTCCACCATGGCGACCTGGGGAAGGAACAAAGAGCTTGTCAACACCTGCTGGCTTTCCTCTTCTCAAGGCTTCCAGCCAGGAATACATCTTGATTCAGGAAGAACACCTGAGGTCAAGTACACACTCCAGAGCTTTTTGGAATGGCAGCCCAGATGGATCGCTGCTGTCACCCACGAGGATGCACACGCCGCCTGTGCAGTGGCACTTCTGAAACTGTGGTTTTCTCAAAAAAACTTCTCTCCTTGCCACCACGAGCCACAGGAACTTCCCCAAACCCAGCATACAACAGGAGGAACTCATTAGGTGCCATGTAAGGCTGGGAGGCAGCTAACAGCCTGCTATAACCCACCATCACACCCTCCACTGCCACTCCTTCCTTGTGGCTGCAGCGCAGAAAGTTTCAACTTCAGGCATGTAAAGAAAAGCAAAATCAAGCAGCTCCTCTGGCCAGTGGCCAGCCAGGTTTCACTACCCACCATGGGAAGCACGCAAGCCACTTTACAGCCTAAGTTAACCCATAGTTAAAATAACTGCCTTCTATTCTCAGAATGGTTTACGTTTGTTCTTATTACAAATATGCCCAGCTAAATAACTTTTAAGTTATTTATATCCTCAAATTTGTCCCTTGAGAGGCAATAACTTAGTGATATACCCAGCAGAAGTGGACAGCTACTGGTTTATGGGTGTGCTCAGTAACTCGGGAGTCTCCTTCCCAAAACAAGAGCTATCACACAGCAGGTCTCTAAAGCTATTTTTACTTTAATCAAATAAAGCTTAAGAAGCAGAATGTGTGCAAGAGAGCAGGAGACTCCTTTGAGATCAGAACTGGAGTCTTGTTAACTGGTTTAGCATAAGAATTTTTTTACAATTACTTAAGCTACCCGTGAAGCAAACCAGTACTTCTATGTGGGGGAATCCCTGAAAGGATTGAACAAATCCTTTGAAAGAAAAGACATGAAAGCAGTGGACAAGACTATCAAACATTCCTCTCTAGCAGCTGGCTCGGATCTGTAGCTGCACTTCATGATTTGCAGAGAAGTCTCTTGGCTGCAAGGAAAACCTCTGGTGATCCCAGCTGACCTCCTGTCCAGCACAGCACTGCTTGCTGGAAAGAAGCCCCTCTAAAGAACATCATGAGAAGCCAAAGTTTCAAATCTGCACTCGATTCTGGGACACAGAAGGATTTTGCAGAACTGACTCATGATTATGTTATCCAGACTTCACATGAGACTCCCCTGAGCAGCCATTTCAGGCTCTGTATAATCACCTGCACCACTTACTCCGGTATTACTTGTTCATAATATCATTTAGGCACAGGAAGATTAGAGGTATGCTCATGTTGTCCCTGTTGGAAGCCCTGAAAAAGATTAAAGGGAATGGAAACCAGCTGGCATGACTGCTGCCCTACCTACATTTGCTCTGAAAGCCATCAAATCACAGTCAAGTCTGAACACATTTACCAGCAAACAAGACACAACATGTGTGGAAAATGGTCAATCTCTACAAGTCTGGATTTTATAGCTACATCAACTATTTAAGACATTAGAGACACCATAAATCCTGTGATAGTTCTTGGCCATTCCCAGCCTTCTGTTCTGATCATGAACATGTCAGGGGTTTACCTTTGTTTGTTTTATTAGCTCCTGGTTGCAGTTTACAGTAGTTCTTGTTGTATAGCAGAGAAAATCCTAATACAGGACTGGCTTCACTATCAATTACAAGGTCAATTTAATTAGAGCAGATTTCACGTTGCCTTGTGTATGCTCCCTTTGCAGTTCCCCTTCTATTGATTCGAGAGGGAGGAGATCAGATTTATTCTCTGCTTCACTGTACAATGAATTTGTACAGCACTGTGGTTGCCAGTCACGCCCCATCAGCCAGGAAAACCTGCAGGTACATTGTTCATTATGGGGTGCTGTAATACCCAGAGACACAGCTGAATGGGAATTGTACCTGCATGTCCAATTTATAGCTTTATATTAAAGCTGAAAGCTTGGCTGATGTCAACATATCAATTTCTGCTTGTTATCCTTCACATGAGTAGCACTTTTCAGCTAATTGGATGTTTCCTCCCAGACTAACCTATTCCCCAGGGCGAGCTTCAGCTGTGCAATGTGATGAATTTTTAACACTGACTGATGGCTCAGTAAGAGGTATTTCAGTGAAAAACACCAACAATCCAGATAGGGCAGCAAGGCAGAAAAACAGTTCATTTTAACCCAAACAAGTACTGAAAAGGTGAGTGAGCTCTTATTATTACCCAGCACAGGCTGTCATGTCATTCCCTGACCGGGATAAGAGAAAGAGGACAAGCTGACATAACCCATTTAAAAATCATTAAAAATGCTGCCTAGCCTGTAAAACTATTAATATGTCATGTTTGATACAATTATACTCTTCCATGTAATAGCCCTCTTTATTTTAACCTCTTCCCAGAAGCAACTTTGCAAGGCTGAGCTCTCTGCCAAGCCATGGAATATTTCAGCACAGGCTTAATTTTAAGCTTGAGAATAACCTAGCTGAACTCTGCAATTGCAGGATCAAGGGCTCACAACAATTTAGAATTAAACTGCAATTAAATTACATGCAACGATGGTGGGGTTTAGACCAGTATAGCTCACACTGTCCACAACAAAAATATTATTCATCTTGAGAAATTTTGACCAGGACAGATAATATCAAGAAAAAGGATGACAAACGGCTTAACATAAACCATGACACATTCTCACAGATGGTTTGCCAGACTGTAAAAACAATATCTCCGGTACATCTGTCGGGATTTTTGTTTTGTTTTGGTTTTTTTTTAAATCAAACACATTTCCTGTAGCAATTGGATAAGTATTTAGAAGATGGATTAGCAGTAATAGCTCTTATTTCCATCAGGAAAATTATTAGGGAGGTTTCTTGAGCTCCCTCAATTTCCTTTATTTGCAGCCTCCTCGGGGCAGATGCAGCCGCCCTACAGCTCACCTCCAAGGAGACCTGGCACTGGAATGACCCACACCCTCCTGACCTGCCTCAGTGCTCTGCCAGAAACACCAGGGATGGTAACAAGGAAGGTTTGCATTATTCTGCAGCCTGTCCAGAAGGAGCTGGATCAGAGCCATGGGCTGTTGATTAAATATCTAACAGCTCACAATAATTTCAGCCAATATCGAGCTAGCTTGAATCAAACACACCAACAGGGAAGTAAATAAAGCAATAGCCAAGCCCTGGATGACATTTGTTTACATAGTTAAATGCAGGCTTTGAGGAAACTTTAATAGAATCATGGAATCCTTCAGACTGGAAAACACCTTTAGGATCACAGAATCCAACCACTACACCAGCACTGCCAAGTCCACCACTAAACCATGGCCCTAAGTGCCACGTCTACACATATTTATCTCTAAATAACTTCTCTTCTTTCATCAATGGCCAAAGAGGTGCTCTTACTAGAGAGTAAACATCCGTGTACAAAATTCCTGCTTAGCAGTGGAGAAATAACCCAGGAGGAACAAACACCTCAGCTTTCCAATAAGCTGGGGGAGAAGCTTGCTAATAAAAAGAATTCCTTATTGCAAGAGATTTTATTTCTCAGTTACTGATTTCAGGTCTATTTCTTACAGTTAGGCTGGTGAGCATAATTGACACTACTTACACCTATGTATATTCAACTGCTCTTTAAACAGTTCAAAGAGAATGTAAAACCAGTGGTTAATTTTGTGTGTTTGCCAAGGACTTTCAGCCACTTTCTGCTGTGAGAGCTGAGAAAGCCTGCTTTGTTTTCAGCATGTGGATCAGCCCTGCAGTGTGGGTGGGCTGCAGCCCCTGTGTCTCAGTGGTGCCAGTGACAGCACACCCCAGCAGGGACACCTTGAGTCACCACACTGGTTGATCAGCCCCCAAAAATACAAAATGTTGATTTAATATTTGTGTTAAGGAAAATAGCCACAACAGAACTCCAATAACCAGAGGCACACAGAGCATGCAGGTGAGAGGCTTCTTGGAGTAAGAAAACTCTTGTGTGAAGGAAGTCTATAGGACAGCACCCAGCTTTCCGAAAAAGAGGAGAGACCTTCTGCCCCTGCAGCACACAAGCTTGGTTACAAACCAATACAGACTTTGAGAAAAGCTTTTAAAGGCATGTTTTGCACACAGCCAGTGAGTGGGGAGCAGTGAGAACCCTGTCTCCACTCCAGCCTGCTCCCACTGAAGCCCCCGCCTGCAGCTTTCCAGCTTCACTTTGAGTGACCAACTTCATCATCCCAGGCTGTTGTAATGTTACAGATGATTCATGATCTGGGGGGCTGGGGGAGGAAAAAGCAGCGGAAGAAGCTAAAATAAAACAAGAAAGGCGATCTGGAAAGTTCCTGAGATCTGTCTTTGCCTCCCAGCTTCTGAGCTGAGAGATGAAACATCTTCAGATCATGTCCCACGCCATCCAGGCGCTGCCCTCTGCCCCTCTGCTGACAGACCCCGGGAACAACCAGACCTGCCCACTTCCTGAGCAGGAAACCTCCCCCAAACTAGTTTCAATTCTCACTCCCAGTAAGCAAAAGCTGATGGGAGATAAAGGGGCTCACACTGGCACAGCATGGTGGTGTTCTAACACACAGCTCAGACAGGCCTGAGCACTGACAGGACCGCTGACTGTCTCAGTCTTGTTTATTTGCTCACTTCTGACATGGTTCTGACCTATGCAAATCACTTCCAAATAACACCCAAGCGCTGCACAGCGGAAAGCAAGCACCAGGGATCACTTCCAATAGGCAGCACTGACAAAAATACACCAGGTTTGGCTCCCTGCAGGCTGCAGAGCCCTCTGACACCAGGTCTGAGGCTCAGGGCTCTTCTCACACCTCAGTGGTAGAACACGATCTCCCTGATCGCGCTATGCAAACTTCACTTTGGCAGACTGTGACCCAACCTCCACCTTATTTTAGACACTGTGACCTGAGAAAACACGCAGAGAAATTAAAATAACGTTCAGGACCACAGCAACCACAGGGGCCTGAAAGTGCTCCACACCCAAGAGCAGCCTGCATGAGGGCAGCCAGCACCAGACAGCCTCGGGGCCAAAGGAGGTCCTGGATTGTTTAGCAATGCTGCTGGAGCACTTAGGATCACTCGAAGGTAGGGGATTAGTATTTTTAAAGGGCTGACTTGGGAATGTGTGGGTTGGCTGTTAAATAGCTCATGTATCCCTGCTGCAGTGAGAGCACCAGCCTCAAAATTTGCAGCAGCAGCCAAACAGAAGCCCCCAGGTAGATGCCTCCTGTCTCTTCAGGAAACAACTCCCTGCTTCTTCTCAGGAGGAAAACACCGATTAATAGTTGATTTGAGGCAACCCCAAAACCTTCACAGTTCAAAAAGCTAAAAACACACATTACCATTGCAAATCCAGAGAGGAGAGCAGAGGTTCTGCTGGAGGCTTTCAGTTTGGCTCGGCTCAGGTACAATTTTCTCCAGGAAAGGGCTTGAACAGAGTGGTGGTTGGACGTGACCAATTCCAGGTAACTGCGCCGGACCCAGTCCCGATAATCCATGCCCTTTGTGCCGGGCTCAGAGCAGCAAGCAGGAGTGGAAGGATCCACGGGAACGTTTAATTCAGAGCTCATGATGAGGGAAATGCTGAGGGAACAAAACAGTCATGTTCAAGAGGGGGTGGTGGACAGGATGAGCATCAACTACTGGAAAAGCTGCAGTAGAGCAAAGCTGCCCTTGGCCAGTGGAAAATGATGGACCAAATAACATCACACTTGGAAGACAGAACTCCATAATCCAAAATTGCCAAAATGACCAGGAGAACTAGGAAAGATTACAAAGGTACACCCGGGAACTATTCCAGCAGGAATTCAGAAAGGCTGCACAGCATCTGGATTTTCATTTCAGAGCAGGCACCTCAACTTTGCCCTTGAATTCCTTCTCGCTCATAAAAAATTGTTTTACATAAATACACTTGGCCCCCATCTTATCTTGGGTTTGAGTTGACAGTTCATTTCCCATTGCATCATGGGCTGGCTCCAAATGCATCTCCTTAGAGTACCAAACACCAGTTCGAGGAGTCACTTTTTGCTCCTTCTTTGATTGTAACCATTCCTCCTGGGTTACAATGTGGGGTGTAACCAAACTGCGTATTGTACTCCCATCCACATTATTTCTGAAGAACTGTTAATGGCCTCTTGCAGGAGCTGCACAGAGCACACCCGACCCCCCAGGCTGCAAGCTGGGTGTTAGATAAGGAAAGGAGGCAAACCCTGCATGGCAGGGTGGTGTTCCTTTATCTTCACAAATTAACTCAGCCGCGATAAATACACCCAGCCCACGGGGGTCACCCCTGCCAATGGGCCGAAATGGCTCAACGGCAGCTGTAACGACCCAGGCCATAAAGGGCTCCCCAGAATATCCTGTGACTCATAGGATCACATCATCCCATTGTGAAATTCCCCGCTCTGGGGGAGGTACCGAACCCTCCTGCCGCAATCTGACTGTGTGTTAGAGGACCAGACCATCCACGGGACCACTGCAACCACTGCTTAATCACACTGCAACCACCCTGACCAACACGGGCCGACTTTGTGGGTTTAAGCCAGGTTTTCTGTATCATTGCATCCTTTGTAATCTTTCTATTAAATTGTAACTCCGATCTGAAGTCTGTCTCAAGGTATTTGTGTGGGGGTTAATCTCTCCCCCTGGTTTACTTTCAAACCGGGACACCAGTTTTTCTCAGTTAAAACCAGTGCCCATCAAAGCTCAGTTTTGACGAGCACAGTTCTCCCCCAACTCACAGAGCTGAACGCTGTGTAGGGTTAACAAATCAACTTCCCGAGCTTTTGCAGTGGGAGGTTAAATTTCCTG
Organism: Sylvia atricapilla; assembly: GCF_009819655.1. NCBI lineage: Eukaryota > Metazoa > Chordata > Aves > Passeriformes > Sylviidae > Sylvia > Sylvia atricapilla. The sequence goes on along the minus strand of NC_089159.1, from coordinate 4,883,612 downwards.
AGCTGCTCACACTCCATTCATCAGCCACATTTGACCAAGAATCCTGTTCTCTCACTTCCACTGGTGGCTCTGAGCAGAGGGAAAGGTAAAAGCAATTCCAAGGGGGAAAGCAAGTGGCTTCCAGGAAATTCCATCATCTTCAGAGTCAAAAGATTACACTGAGAGACGTATGACAGCAGCAAGAGTATTTCAGGTGGTGGAAGCCTTACAGACCATGTCCCCAGGCTGCGGCCAAATGGTTCTGGTGATCCCCAGACACAAAACATCCACAGAACGTTTTCTGCAAAAATTTCTCAACTCTCACAGACATCTGAAACTAACCCAGCCTTTGAAGAACGGAAACCACAATTCCTTGTTTAATCCTTTCACTCACAACTCCACCACTGAGCTCTGTGCTGGTGGCAGACAGAGACACCAGAGCTGCACCTTCTGGCTATAAAACACTCACTAGCTCCCAGGAGGAGGAGGAGATGCTGCCCAGAATCACACCTGGTGTGGCACTAATTAGTCCCAGCACCACCTCTCAAGGTCACAGGCACCTTTCAGCCCTACCCAGCTCCCCACGTACAGGGGCCACATGGGGACAGCTAATAAAGCCATGACTGCTGGGAGACTTGGAGAAGTGGCAAAGATCAAAAGGACATCAACTGCCCACAGCTCTGAATGCTGTTTCTAAAAGGGAAGGAAGCTGTTTCAGGCACAATAACAAAGAATAGCAAATAAAGCGCTGCAGGTCCTCCTGAACACGGGGGGCTTTCAGTCTCCAGTCCCCTCAGACATAACAAGGATGGCAGCACAGGATGATTCCTGGGCAGGTTTTGAAAAAGCCCTTATTACAGTCTCTGGAACACTCCAGGAAGGCTCCTAACCTGCTCAAGAATTTCCAAAATATTTAGAAGTAACAAAAAAAAACCCCTCCCCAAACAAACAAACAAAAAAGAAAGGCACACTAGAACATTCATGCTATAATAAAAACAAGAAGAGAAGCAATAACAGGGACAAACCTTCCTGCTTGATCTGTGTTTCCAGAAAAGGCAAGAATCACCTATTTCACAGAATAAAAAAAGCCTCCTGGGAGGATAGGAGGAAGAAACAGTCTGTGAGCAGCAAAATTATGTAGCTGTTTCCTGTGACAACATCCTGTGTGGATCCTGCAATGTATAGCATGGAGTGAATGCACTCCCTTTGTCTCCAGCTGGGACAGTGATGGCCTCTACTCCGCCATTTATTTCCATAAAATACTTAGGAACTTTGTATGTAAGAAACTTTGACCCCTGGGTCAAATTCCATTAAAAAGACAAATGAATACAGAGGTTACAGAGAGAGGGCAAGAGAACCCAATCACATCTGCTTCTTCTCTTAGAAAAATAAACTAAAAATACCACAAGGCTGAATTTTCGCTCTGGAGCAGCTCAAGAGATGTTCTCAAATAAGTAAACAGCTTCAGAATGAAATCCATAAACACAAATGTAAGCCAAACAAGCAAGCAGTGCCCGGAAGTCAAACTCACCTTGCTGGCTATGACCATGGAGGGACTGGGTGGAGGGCTCCAAGGGCTGAAACACAAGACCAAAGAACCATTTTACATGCACTGTAGCTGCAGCAGTTTGACTCTGGAAATACTTCTCAGCCTATCTGCATCAGGAGAGGCTTATTCTGGAGATTTCACCTTCCTGCCTTGCAAAGTTAAAGGTTTAAGGTACTTGTTCTTATAGAAATAACTATCCTACAGGGTTTGACTGCACAGGGCTGTTGAGCTCCGGATAGGGAATGAGGAATTCTCCAGGAAACCTTTTCCTCAGGCAGCCCTGGCAAAGTCCATCCCAGCTGTGTCTTCACTCACTTCCAACTGCACCACCGACGCCTCTGACCCCACTTCATCTCACACTGGGAGGACAGAAAGCTCTCTGTGATTGCTCCCTTATGTTGATTTTCTTAACCTGCCAAGTGCTGTCCTTTGGAAAAGGGAAAGCCTTTGCCTCCTCACATCTCAGTGCACGTGTGGGGATTTCTCCACAGCTGGGAACGAAGCCAACACCACCAGGGCCGAGCTGAGTGGATCCCCCTCCCACCCCTGCCGTGCTCAGTCGCCCACAGAGCGCTGTCTCTGCAGCACTGGCAGCTCCTCTGGCGGGTTTTGGGATGCCAGCCCCCTCCTCAGTCCCAGACTGGTGTGCCCCACACCCCCAGACTGATCTGTGGGTTTGTGCCAGTCCCTTCCTTCCCGGTCTAACATTATTCAAACCCCTGCAGGCCATGGCTAAGCCAAATCCCAAGCCCTGTTACTCCACCCCGATGAGCTCAAGCCGTTTTTGCCATGGGAAATCTCTTCTTATGTTCTCTTCTGGCTTGGGACTCCTCCAAGCAGCACTCCCGAGGTGTCCGAGTACCCAGGCAGGGTGTGAGCACCCCACAGCTGTGACCAGCCTTGTGGCAGCTCCCAGGCAGGATGTGACCCCCCGGTATCACCACCAGAGCTGGGATTCTCCTCACAGGGCACCTCCTTCCAGCCACCCTCAGCCATCCTGGGCAGGAGCGATCCCACACAGCGAGGATCTCCCCTCCAACAGCAGCCTCAGACACAGGAACCCTCAAGCCAGGATGGACCCACTCCCAGCGGGCACCTTTCCCTCCAAAGGCAACCTGGAACAGAGGATCTTTCCTAGGCAGGAAACCTCCTACCACTGCATCCTGATCCAGCATCCCAAGGGTCCTCCACAACTCCTCAGGCAGGATGGGATCCAACCCCTCGATCCCATCTTCCAAAAGCACCTTGGGCCAGAGTTTTCTCTGCACCGTACGCTGGAAGTATCTCCCCTCCAGCCCTCCGAGAGCATTCCTGCCCGGATATATCCCGCGGGATCTGCCCAGCCTTCTGCATCCCAGGGCACCTCCACAGCACCGCCGCACAGGACGGGACCCCCTTCTCTGCCCACGGCGGACCGTCCCCGTTCACCCCGTCCCTGCAGGCGCAGGGGACTGCCAGCAGCAGGCAGGATGGGGAGCCCATCCCACCGCCACATCCCGGCACGGGACTCCTCCTGGCGGGGCAGGACGAGGCGCGTTCCCCCCACATCGCCCCGGGCAGGGGAATCCCTGTTCAGGCAGGGTAAAAACAACTCCCCTCAGCACCCCGGGCAGGACGAGACCCCCTCCTCCCGGAGCCCCGCGGGCAAGAGATGCTCCCACCTCTGCAGGACGAGCCCGTCACCCCCCAAAGACGCCTGAGGGGATGCCGCCCGCTGCCCCGGAGCGCGGGCCCCGCTGGGGATGAGCCCCCTGCGGGCGGGATGCGGCCCCGGGAGCGGCGGGGGCGGGCCGTGTCTCACCGCGCTGCTGTCCGGGAGCCGTGCCGGGAGCGGAGCAGGAGAGGAGGGATCCGGAGAGGGAGCGGGAGCCGGAGCCGCCTCCGCCGCTGCCACGGCAACGCCGGGCACCGGCCACGTGACCCGCAGGAAACGGGGGGCCGCGCCGCCACGCCCCCGCACGTGACCGCCCGCTCATTGGCCCGTGGGCGAATGACCACGCCCCCCTCGGCGGCGGGGGCGGGGCCTGGAGACGCGACCCCCGCCCTGCGGCGGCCGGCGCCCCCCGCCCCTCCCGGGAACCGGGGCCGCGCTCGCCCCCTGCGCCCACGGCGGAGCCGCTCGGGGGCTCCGGGGGTCTCTCCGAACGGGGATGGACTCAGCGCTTACAGGGAAAGGGCATCCCCCCGACACGGAGCCCTTCCCGCAGCGCTCGGGGGTCCCGCTGTCAGCATGCATCTGTAGGGCAAAAAAAATGTCTGCGGATCCCTAAAGTCGCAGACGGGCTGAAACCCACCCACTGGTAAAGATGTTAGCGGGTCTGGGCCTTGCGTTATCTTCTAAATCTTGCCACAGAGAAGGTACTGGTGCAATGGGATGCAAATGTGCTTTTATTACAATTATTAATTATACAGCAAAAAGTCGCCACTTACATAAGTCAAAAGGCAGCGCTGCTCTGCCTCCGCCGGGCTGAACCTCCTCCGGCTGAGCACAGGCTCCCTGCGAATCTCCACTGCTATCTCCCTGCACTCCTCCGCTATTGACTCAGCAGGAAATCCTGTATAAACCCATCAAAAGGATAGGGACAGCCTTATGGGAAAGAGAGGGAGTTCCTTCCCTGGAAATGAGATAAAGAAAATGCTGAAAGGCAGCACAATGGGTCAGCTTTATCACAGGGTAATCCCATCTTCCTGGATTCCATTCTGCCTGGGGGAGGGAACAAAGGAAAACAGTTCTTAAAAACCTAATAAAGAGACAGATACACGTTATCCTGAGTGTGCTTTTCACCTCTGAGAGCAGGAATGCCCCTGCTCGGTTTCAGCACAAACACTGCTGCCTCTTGGGGTCTCACATTTGCACAAACACATGTAGAAATGGAACAGAGCAAACTTTAGCCCTTGAGGGTTAATCTCCATCAAAGAAAGGAGAGAGACTCCTCTAGAAAAGAACCCAGAGCACGAATTTAGTGTGTGGAGGTCAAACTCCTTGGCAGTTTCAAGCCTGTAAGTTATTACCGCTTTGTTGGTGCCGCATTTAGAATAGGAAGCAGTTGTAGAGTTGTTCCTGATTTTACTATGCACGGGAGCACTTCCTCTTTTTTACTCCGTGGATGATGTTCTCCCCGTTTTGAGGTCACACAGTATTTGCATTTTATTCTAAACGAAGAAACATCGCTTGAAACCTCCCTCTGAAGTGCTTTGTATTCTCAACGAGCTCGTACTGCCTCAACCAACCACAACACGGCAGAGTGTTTATGGGGAATTCACAGCTACACCTACCAAATGCAGCTCCTACTGCTACACTCAGCCACCCCGGCGAGACAGAGCGTGAGGCAGATGCCACCTTCACCAACTTGCTCTCTTTGCTGTTTATGGATTTCACCTACAAACTCAGCATTCCCAGAAAACACAGCATGAATAATTCACTGTGGGCGTCTTAGGGAGGCAGGATGAGGCCACACAACCTGAATTTGTTCAATCACCAAGACAAACTCGAGTTCACCTTCCTCATGGCTGAGGGAAGCATGTCCTCGCTCAGCAGCATCTGCTCTGCTTAATGCACAATAGCACTTACTCAGCTCAAAGGCCTGACAAGCTCGGAGGCAGAATATCTTTATTTCTCAGTTCTTTGCCCATAAAAAGCCCTCAAGTTTTTGTGGCTCATCCTACAACACAGTATCCAGAGGGTCTGTCTGCCCTGAGGGGGATTCACGGGAAGCAATGCTTGTAACTAATCTCTCCACAGGGAAAATGCATCTGAACAAAACCCTGCCACAACTTGCAGCACCTGCCCCTGTGGAGACTGAGCAGAAAACAGTTCCATGCAGATCTCTAACCTGGGGGGCAGTGGGGATATGGACCTGGCAGGTCATTAGTTATCCAGCTCTGAAGCCCTTGGATTTGTACAGGCGAACTAAACAAAAACATCACTTGCACTTGGTCACATCTGCTTCCTGCCTACCACGGTAATACCATGGAGAAGCCATTACATAAAGCCAGCTCAGACAAAATGCAGGATTTCTGGCAGCACTAGTCAACAAAAGGCAAAATCTAAAAACAGATTCTCCCTTTTTACTGTTTTTGCTTAAAATAATTTGGATTAACCAAGGCTTGAGAAGTAGCACCACATTCTGGATGCAAGGCTCTGGGATGAGCACGTCTGAAAGGCAGCAGGCACTTCTAATTAAAGATACACTGAAGAGACAAAAACCAGAGTTACAAGTAAAACCACCACTGCATATGCTTTAAGCACCAATAAGTAAATATATAGAGAGATGTTATGATTCCTACCAGGGAATCCAAAGTGCAAAGCAGAGCGCTCAAGCAGAGAGAAAGGCAGGTGTCATTGCAGGAAGCTGAGCACAAGCAAGATGATTCCATTCCAAGCCTTTCTGCCACAGGATTCAGAGGCTTTACACACAGTCCTTGGGAAAAGGTATTGTTCCAATTCAAAAGCAAAAAATAAGTCACATGCAGCTAACACCTTTCTCCACATTTTCACGTGTGCCAAGTCACTTCATCTCTTTGTCCCTTCCTGCAGCACTGCAGCATCTCTTTATTTTACTGAAATCCTCTTCCAAAAAGAAAAATAGAAGACAGAACAATCCAACACATCCCTTTTATTAATTTAGAAAACATGGAAGAAAAGCAATAGGGAAAGTTTTAGCATTAAAAAAGGGATCCTGATTAAAAATCTATAGAACTTGTCTAGCAACATAAACTGATTTCTTTGGGTTAGAGATGACCCCATACAAAACCCCAAATGCAGAACACTCACAGTGCAGGAGAGTCTGGCTACAGACCACTTTTCTACTTCAGGTTAAACTCTTCCCCTAGATTCATGTATCCCACTGCTACCAGCTTCAAGATAAGTAGAATACGTAGCCTTCACAGTAATATTTCCCTTAAATGGTAATAGTTGCGTTTTAGCTTTCAGACAGAAAAACACTCCGGGCCATTTCAGAAAGAACTCTAGGGTCATAGAGACTTATGGCTGACTCTTTAGAGCAAACTTAGAGCAGACTGCACAGCAGTTATACAAGCAATTAAGAAAAAAATCTCTTATTTGGCATTTCTCTATCATTTTCTCTCGGGCCTGTGACGTGAAGGCCGTGCCCCGTTAAAGCAGATGTAACGTACGCCAATGGGTTCTGCTTGGCTGAGATGAAAGACTTTCATGCTCCTGAATATCAAGCAATGAACAGTGTTTCCAGCTGTCCCTGGAAGGCCTCATCCTCTTCCCATCACAAAACTTGGCTCTTCAGCATCGTCTTCCTTCTCTTCCTCCTCCTTGCTATCCTCTTCATCATCCTCGCTGCTGCCTTGCTCTTGGGATTGCCCAGGTTCTACAAACACAAACAGGATGAAAGGGTGAGGTGTTCCCACCCGGATTTCTTGTCAAGCATTTCTCAACAAAACATTCTGAGGTGCTCAGCAAATGTGGATTAGGTCAGGCTAATTAGCACGGATGGGTAACGAATTCCCTCGTGTCTTCCTTGTTAAGCATCTCACAACTAAGCAGCCCCAGATACTCAGGGAACACGAATCAGGTTCTATTAATTCTACCAAGTGATGAGGAGCTCAGAATATCAAATTCTCCCTTGGGGAATTCTCTTATCTCCAACGTTACCAAGTCCAGCACTGAGTAACTCCACCTCCTCTGGAACATTATTTCCTTCAAACAGAGATGGTCAAACACTGAGGTGATAGATTGTCTCATTCCCAATCTCACCTCTGCAGGCTGGGATGAACTTTGAAGGATCACACAGAGCACTGGGAAGCCACAGGCAAGAGTCAGAATATTCCTACAACCTATCCAAGTTCACAGAAACTCCACAAGGTGCCATAAACTTTTACAGACTGTTTGCTATACTGCAAGCACAGAAACTCATTAAGATACGCCTTCAAAGAAAACTTCTGAAGTCTGCTAAAAAAACAGGAAACATCTACTAAAAATTAAATAACCGACAATAAAAATGAGGTATGGTATAAAGTGGGGCCTGAATCCAAAAGCCATTTTTCTGCTCTCTCCTGTTCCTCAGGCCCAGTCACACTCTCAGTGTCCTGACCGGTTCATGCAGGATTTAGGCTCAGTGGTCTGATGCCACCGCGTGGTGAAGTGCTGAACTCTGAGCCTTTATTGCGAGTTTCTTCATTAATGCAACCTCAACAGCTGACCTCATTCAGTGCCGACCCTTACTCTTACTGTTTTTACTACAACAAAGATGAAACATGGCAATTCAGAGGTTTAATTTATTCATTCGAAAAGGAAGACAAGTGTTTGCCTGTCATATCCAACAAATACACTTTAATTAATTTGAAAAAAACTCTCAGATCACAACCCAAGGCATGCTAAGCTAAAAAAAGGAAAGGCTGTTCTCAGGAGAGGCTTCTCTCCCCCTGATATTATTATTTTACATAGAGAACCACGGACTGTAAAGAGTTAAGAACTGTGACAAAGTGTTTGGATTCTGTCTTTCAGGAACTTGTGCCAAACAAAACCACTCCAGCCCCACAACTGGTACAGGGCAATCCCATACCACAGTGCCAGTCCCTGATCCAGCTCTCCTCTCTCCCAGCCACTCCCTAAGGGATGGGTATTCTGTTTGCTCACTCAAAATGAACTAAAGTATGTTGACTCATGCTTAAATTCTCCTCCCAGTTACAATTCATAAATGAGTAGCTTTAAAAAAAAATATGTAACAAGACCAAAACAAAACACCCAAAAAATTCACTCTGCTACATTCACTTGCTGTCACCAGTAAAATTAACCTAACAATTTGTCCTCCCGTGTTTACATGGGAGGCTGGCAGTGGTTCAGCTGAAACAGATCCAATTCTGAAAAGCAAAGCACAAATAAGGTAGAACTGTCAGGCAAGTCACTGTTCCAGCAGAATAACCAGAAACTGCTGTAACTTTAAGATTAACCATTTGTGTGCTAATTCACAAGGGACAGCTCTTTGAAAGAGTAAGCCAAAATATACTCACACTGAAAAGAAGCAATTGTATGCAAAAGTTTGAGTAAACAGTTACACTGACACTGCTGAATATTAATTTCCAAGACTGCAGGAGAACTGGGGAAGTCAGTTTTTTTCACCTTTATTTCTATGAAATAAAATAGTCCTGTAGAACAGATGGTACCAAGGTGGCTCAATTTCTTACACATAAAATTATAATTCAGTTTCTTGCTGCCCAAGCTGTGCATTTTTTCCCACCTCTTTCCCCATGCACATTCAAAAGACACTTTAAAAAAGCACAGCCTTGGACAATCCTGCCTTTCTGAGCAGCTGAGGTTCTAAATCTGCAGTTCATCAGAATAGCTGGGGCAAAACATCCACAAACTCAGATTCCAGAGTTTGCTGTCCAAAATTCCCCCTAATAAATGGAAAATATTCACAATCAGCCAAGTTATTTGTAAGATTAAATCTCAACATAGATGGCTTTCAAAGAGGATTTTGAAACATTAGCTAAAATAACAAGCTTAAGCTCAGGCTTTAATCCATGTATTGAGAATGCTTGGGATGGGGGTGGAACAAAACCTTCCAAGCTTCAACAAGGGAACAGAACCAAGTCCTGAGAAAAGTAAACTAAATTTCACTGACCTTTTTCCTGCTTCTTTTGTTCAAGTTTATTTTTCTTAGCTTGCAGTTTCTTCTCTTTTAACTTCTGGCTATAAAGCAAAGAAAAAAGACTCTCTGGCAAATCCAATGTTGTAAAGCTTCTGCACATTCATACACTGATAAAGGACATATTACAGACATCTTGGAAAAGCTAATTTCAGAAGAGAAGTTCAATTTAAATTTGGCCTCAATTGAAAATTCAGCAAGAGCAAACTTAGCACATGATCAAGAGAAACTTTTCTATGTTGTTTTTAGATTAATGGATTTTTTTAAAGTCTTTTATGACTCCACTGCAACCAGAACTATGATACACAAGAATCTCCAAGAACACAGATGGAACAAAAATGAAACTGCCCCCACATTTTAGCTACCTAGGCTAATAAACACAAAGAGAAAATGGTGTTAAAACCCAGACTGCAGAAACTGAAATGGGAGAAAAAAAATGGGGGGGAAAATCACCAGTAATATATACTTTAATTTAAGAAAATAAAATCAGTGCAGTATGCTCTGACCTTCCTCTCTGGCTGTACTTTCTCAGGATGTCAGGCCCTAGGAATAGCACTGGGGGTAAGAAGCAATTTCCATTCATACAACCCAGCTCTCTTTGCCCAGCAAAGGCAACCAGGTAAGTTAATGGCAGATACAGGCAGAGCAGCCTGGCCTTCACGTGCTCCTCTCTCAACAGCAGAACTGAATTCTCCTGAAACAGAGAGGCAGGAACTGTACCTGCTGGGTCAGGACAGAGAAGGGTGGTGAGGGAAGTTAGAGGGGCTCCTGCAGGCCAAAGCCACACCATTAGAGCATAGCAGGGGGACAAGGAGGTGTTAGTGTTTAGGCAGCATCTGCTGTTGGAACAGTTGTTCTCCATCTCAGCCAGGGAAGAGGCAGCAGGCCAGATCTGACTTGCTGGCCATCTGTTGGACCACATTAAATTAAACTAAGATGGCAACAGTGTTTGTGTTGTGCACTTTTGTGTTAACATGGCAGTGAGTCACTTTGCACAGGCCTTTCCACAGCAACTCTCAGCCACAGCATGCAAAGCAGCGAGGGAGAGGCTGCTCAGGGTCAGACCCTGGGAAGGAGCAGAGCCACGAATCCCTGCTGTTTCTGAAACCTATCCTGGACACAGAGAGTGGGATTTAAATTCTTGTGTCACTGCACTACAATGCTCAGGCTATTTCTCGAGAGCACCAATCTTGTAACAGTTTCATTTTGCCTAAAATTTAAGAGAAAGATGGATTTAATATTTTTTTAGTATTTCCACCTAACTTATTAGACTTGGCCTGCCAGACATTTCAATGGGGTAGGCAGAAGCAGCCTACCCATGAAGCAGCACCCAGGTTTGCATTGAAACTGCTTGGTATCAAATAATTCAGACATAAACTTAAGCCAGATATAGACACAAACCTTTCCTGACACTGTTAAAACAAATATGCAGCAAGGCATGTTGCAGTCAAGACCACAGTGTCAGCAAAAGCAGCTCAACCAGTCCAAAGTTATCCTGCAAGCAACGGCACAGAAAAGAAACCACCCCAGCAAAGCCTGTCAGGTTTACAGCTACCTTTGGAAACCAAACATTGACACTGACAAATTTAATTTCCACAGCCAGACTTCCCAGCTGATAGATGCAGACACAGAATGACAGTGTTTATCCAGAGCATGCAGCTACAGATGAGGCACAGGGAGTGAGGGTTTCCATGTCAAGCCTCCTGGGAAAAATCTGCCCTTACCGCTTCCTTCTGCGTTTTGCTGTTTGCTCTTCTGCAACCATCTTATTCCTCTCCAGTTTCTTCTGGAATTCCTCATCTAGTCTTTGCTGTAATTGATCACATGTCATACTTTGGTCACAATCTAAATTAAAATACTTCTTTTAAAAGTCATGTCCTTTTAGGGAGAAGTCTTTTAGCAAAATACAGAAGGGAGCTCTGCCAGATTTTGTCTGGCTTCTTTATACAAAGCCACGTTCCCAGGGATGGCTCCTGTACAGACAGCATTTTTAACCTGCAACCTGAGCCAAACATTGAAACCTTCTGAGGGAGGAATCCTCACCAGAGCAGATGAGCGAGGTTGGGCTTCTGCCCTAATGAATGTTTCAGTAAAAACAAATGATTAATTGGGGACACAAACATTAACATATGGACTCATCTCGGCCAAGAGAGAGTATATCAGTAGTGTTTTCTAAAAGAGGGGGTATTCTCCTCAATCAAGACTTAAAAGAAACATCTTGACTCTGTGCACAGGCACCCTCTTTGTTTCTGTCTGTGCAAGACAGTGTTATCAGGGATTTCTAGCTTTTAAAGCATTTTCAAGCCAGCCTGAGAACACACACATTCCCATGAGGCCTTACGGTGTGCCAGGACCCCAGGGAACACAGGAGATGGAGCATGTCTGACACAAAGCACCAAATGTTTCAGTACTGACACAGACACCACGGATCACACACTCCTACAGACTCCTCTGACAAGGGGTGGCTCAGAACGGAATTATTTGTACATGACTTTCAAAGAAAACACAGATTTGCAACAAACAACAAACAGTTGGGGGTGGGGGGGAGTTATAGAGAGTTGTGCTGACCTTCTCAGCCATGGCATCCATGAAATCTTGCCTCTGGTACTCTCTCCGACGGAGGTGCCGGTACACGTGGAACTCTCCACTCCCAGCTCCAGCACTGGAACCTGCAACAAGGAAGAGTTCAGTCTGCTGGGAAAGGAGCTAAACACTGGCTCCCAAACCACTACAGCTGGATGCTGAGGGATGGGACACAGGAAAGGGCACTGGCAGATGAAAATCTACCCACATCCAGCACACAGAGTGTGTCACCATTTTAACCTCAGCTGCCAACCAAAAGCCAGAGTGAGCTGCAAACCCACACACTTTTGGGTCACTGCAGGTGCTACAATTACCCCCCTGGAGAGCTCACTCTGAGCTGCACATCAAGGCAGCAAAGAGCTGGAGATAAAATGCACTCCCCAATCTCTTACAGGCAGAGGTGAGCTACGATACCCTGCTGATGCTGCTTCCAACTAACTTTCACCATTTCTCAAACACAAAATAGAGGTCAACAGAAAGAAAGCTGGTAAAAGGTGATATTGTACTTTCCCACACAAGACAGATCCACTGACAGATTTTAACTGTTTCTTCATAAATTAAATCCCTACAGCTCTCTCTTCCTGGCATGCTGAAGGCCTGCAGGAGCTTTAAGCACTGTGCTTCACTCTTCCCCTGTCTCCTGAGCCCTTTCTCAAGGGAAAACAGGAATACAAGCCTCAAAGAAGACACCTAATTAAAACCCAGCAGCTGAGACTGCAACAGGGGTGCTCTTGATACCAAGAGTCCCAGCATGTTAGGTACTCCCAGAAAAACAAGACAATTTAACCCAAGCACACAGCAAAGCTATCTGAAAAAGCCATGAGAGAATTCATAATTCATAAGCAGATTTTATTCAGAAGCGTATAAAAACTTGAGTCCGAGATCAATTATTCTGAAATAAGAACAAGGCAACCTCTAGAAAGGATGGAGGTCTCAAAGAAAGACAGAACTGCTACAACGCAGCCAGTTTATACTACAGCTACTACATTTAATCCCTGAAGGGAGAATTAAAGTGTACACAGAGTGCTTGGGTCAGGGTCCTGGCACAGCTGCCAGCTCCCTACCTGAGCCCACAGTCACACCTGCTGCACGTGCCTGCTTCTCACAGCCTGAGATTCAGACTCAAAGCAGTCAAAAGAAGGACTTCATACTGCCAATCTTCCAGAGCACTCTCAGATCCATGGAGAGGACAGATTTACTCATCATTTACTTGTCATCACCAGAGCAGCAGCTTATTGCACTGCAGGCAGCCCACGTGCTGCAGTGCCATGGGCTTTGTTCTCTCTGCATTCTGACAGCCAGCAGAAAAGTGGAACCAGAGAACCAAATAAAACTTGAAAAAAATCAGCCCTCAAAGCATATTTCACACCTCTTTTCTGCAGCAAAATCAGCAGCAGAAAACCACCTCTGTCCGTCCCTGCTAAACACTTTTCTAAGTTAACTGTGGCTGACCCCAGAGTTATCTGAAGAACAGAATCTTTACCCATGACATCTCTAACGAACTCCGGGGGAGGCCGTGGTGCCCATTCATTCAGTTTTTCAGGAATTGGTACAGTCTTTTCCTGCAAGAACAAACCAACCAGCCATCAGTATCTTCCAGGAGCAAAGTCTGCAATTTTAACACATTGCTGAAAGGCAGGATACTTCTGACAACAGCCTCTTCCACCAACTGACAGATCTCAGAGGGAGCATAGCTGCAGCAGTTTCTTCACACACAGGGATCAGCAGCAGGCAGAGGAGGAGAATCAGAAGGGATCCTCTCTGTCCCTCACATTCAGGCCTGCAGGTCAACAAACCTCAGGAGAATTAGGAGTGTCTGTGCCTCTTTTCAGCACGGGAACTAGAAGGAAGCATGTCAGCACCTCCAAGCACTCGCAGGAGCTGAATATAATTCCACTCCCAGTAGTCTGGGAAACGATGAAAGGTATTTGTGCACCTTCCATGCCACAGCTAGAGGACGGGGAAGAGCAGGGGAGGGAGAACATATGGTGCAAGGTCAGAGGAAGAACATGGTGCAGGAAAGTCTCAGCCTGCTCCAGCACGCATAGAGCAGGGGGTGAGAGTCTCCTCCTGGCAAAAACCTCCTCAGGAAAGGATCAAAACACTCACTTAAAGAGGACCGGGGTCATGCTCCCGCACATTAAAAGCAGTGGACAGAGGAAAGACCAGCGTGCAGGGCACTGAGGGGCCCCTGGGTTCCCAGAGAAGCGTCTCTCTCCCCACAGCATCCCAGAAGAGAGGCTCCTTCTCCCCCACAGCAGTACAGTGTGTGGGGTGTCAGTCCCTCTCCCCTTGAGGACCCGGCAAGGAGGAAGGCGGCGTGTGTCGATCCCGTCATGGAACCGGGAAGGATCAAGGGGGGGCTGGTCCCTCTCTCCCCACAGACCCCGGGAAGGGGGTCTCGGTTCCTCTTCCCTTACGGACACGGAGAGGAGAAAGGGCGGGTTGGTCCCTCTCCCCTCACGGACCCCGGAGGAGGGGAAAGGAGGTTTTAGTCCCTCTTCTCTCACAGAGCCAGAGGTGGGGATCTCGGCGTCCTACTCCCCTCACAGACACCGAGAGGGTCTCAGTGTCCCTCTCCCCTCACAGACACCGAGGGTGGGGCGCTCGATGGCCCTCTGCCCTCACAGACCCAGGGGGTTGGGTGGGGGTCTCTCGGTGTCCCTCTCCCCTTTACGGACCCCCGGGGGAGGGTCTCGGCGTCCCTCTCCTCTCCCGCCGCCCCGGGCCGTGCCCCGGCAGGTGCCCTCACCGGGTTTCTCATGAGGCGCTCGAGGCGGAGGCGCTGCTCCTCGGCCGCGCTCCGGGGGATGACGAGCGGCTGCGGCTCCTTGCGGGGCCGGGGCGGCCGCGGGGCCGAGGGCGCCGCCATGTTCCGGCCCTGGCCGCGCCCCGCCCCCGTGACGTCACGGCGCGCGACGCGGGCGGGCCCGTGATGGCGGGTGCGGGGAGGGCAGCGGGGAGGCGGGATTGTGTGAGGGGCCTCAGCGCAAACAGAGCCACGGAGTTGGGTCCGTGACGGGACAGGGACACCGGGGAAACACCGAGGAGATCGTCGAGCCCAACTTCTGCCCTGTCACCACCCTGTCACCCAGAGCACAGAGTGCAAAAGTCGTTCTTGAGCGCCCGTGTGGACGGTGACTCCACCACCTCACTGGGCAGCCTGTGCCAATATCTAATCACCCTTTCTGTGGAGAAATTCCTCCTCCTAATCCGTACCCTGCAGCCTGGACAGAGGCTAAGGGCAGAGTCACCAGACTGTATGGTTGGAAGGGCCCAAGCCCCCTGGCAAGGCAGGGTCACCCAGAGCAGGTGACACAGGAACGTGTCTAGGTGGACAAGGAGACTCCATGGTCTTCCTGGACAGCTTGTCCTAGTGCTCTGCCACCATCAATGGGATTCTTGGAAGGCACAGAATCACAGAACAATGGTTCAGGTTGGAAAGGACCATTGGGGTCACCTAGTCCACCTCCCTGCTCCAGTATGGTCCCCTGAGTGTGCCATTCAGGGCTGTGTCCAGAGGTCTTTTGGGTGACATTCCACACCCTCTCTGTGCAGCCTGTGCCAGTGCTTGATCACCCACACAGTCAAGTTCTTCCTCACAGAATCACAGGATGGTTTGGGTTGGAAACGACCTAAAAGATCTTCCTATTCCAACCCCCTGCCATGGGCAGGGATGCCACCCACTAGACCATGCTGCTCTGAGCACTGCCCTACCTGGTCTTGAACATTTCCAGGGATGCAGCAGTCAAAGATTTTCAGGGCTGTCTGTGTCGGAGTAACACCACTTTCACAGCAAAGAATTTAATCCTAATAACCTCATCTAAACCCAGTCTTTCAGTTTGAAGCAGTTCCCCCATTTGTCACTACAAATTTGTGTTCAAAGTCCTTCTTCATCCTTCTGTCCATTTGGAAACTGAAAAGCCACAATTAGGTCACCCCGAAGCCGCCTCTTTTCCAGGCTGAGCAATCCCCAATTCTCTCAGCCTTTCCTTGTAGGAGAGGCGCTCCACCCCTGCAGTCATCTGGTTTGTCTTCTCTGGGCTCACTCCAACAGGCGCCTGTCTCGTTTTTGGGTGGAACTGCCCGTGCTCCAGCCTCTCATGCCATGGCTCAGCACCACTGAGGAGGGCCTGGCTCCAGCCTCTGACACCTCCCTGAGACACTCAAAACCTCAGATACAACTCGTTCCCTGCATCATTCCTGCCATGTCCCAGCTGTAGCCGTGCATCCTGTTCCTGCCCAGGCTGTGTTTGCTGAGCTCTGATGTCCCCTGTCCCCTCAGGCACGTTCCCAGGGCTGCACTCTGTCCCCAGCAAGGCCGCAGTAGCGAGGCAGCTCCGGCATCTGCCGCTCTGTCCGGGCCGAGCCCTGAGCAGGATGAAAATTCAGTGTGCTTTTCACCGGCACCCTGAGCCCTGCCAAATCCCTTCCCCGTGAGGGTGTAAGCGATACAGCACTTCCTGGTGCCCCCGTGGCAGGCTGCCCACGCCATCTGTTCGTGTCACTTTGGTCATTAACCAGCGCGGCCCACGGGCTTTGTCCGCTGACAGTGATGGACGGCAGCGCCGCTCCCCACAGCACGGCCCTGCCGGGAGATGTGGGCAGGTAGCAGAGGGCAGGGATGCTGTGCTGTGTTTGCATCCACACTCACACCTGGGATTTGCAGGAGCAGTGAGGGCTGTACAAATCCACGTTTGCCTGACGGAGCTGGAGGAAGCCATGGCGGGGAAGAGGAGCCGGAGCTGGCTGCAGTACAGGCCTCCGCTGCAAAGCCAAATTTCGTTTCGAGTTGCTGTGGCCCTACAGAAATGGCATGGCATGTGCTGGGGCTGTGTGTGCGTCACAGAATTAGCCAGTAAAGGTCAGCTGCAATGGAAGAGGGGCATAAGCCTTTGTGCAGTTTATGGAGATAAGCCAGAGCCGGGAAGTTGGGCTCTGGATTTCAGACAGCTTCGTGCTGTGCATGTGGAGAGGGTGACAGAAAGGGGAACAGAGAGGTAGGGAATGGCTCCTTCTGAGATTTACAGTTCATTTGTATGGCCTGAATTTATTAAGCCTCCATTCTCTTCTCCTTTCTGTGGAGAAAATCGGAGCTGATCCTCAGGTTCAGCCCTATGTTTACAAAAGACTTTTCAACCTCCGCCGAGGTTGCTATGGAAATCACACTAGTTTGTGTCTCGTGTTTGTCTTACCAACCTGATTTGTAAAAGAATGGTGTGAATTTAGTGCTGGCTGAGTTCCCAGCTGGCCGCTGGTCCTGGAAGGCATCCTTGCAGTCTCAGCCCTGGCTGGAGCAATGCAAACAGCTTCCTCCCCGCTGTCTGCCAGCTCCCTGGCTCCTGTGCCTGCTGCTCTCCCAGCCTTGGGTCGTCTTCAGCCCACCAGGACAGAAACCATCCAGTGCCAGGCTGGACTCAGCCCTGCCAGGGAGACACCAGCTCTGTTCAAGAGGCCACAGCAGGTCCCCTGTGCCCTCTCAGTCACCACAGACTGTTTTACAAAGCAGAATTGCTGCAAACCGATTTGAGTTTCGTCTGCTGAGTCCTAAGCACAACTAATCCCTAACGTTTCACCCTGTTTCTTCCTCACAGCCAGCTCTCCAAACACACAGCTCCCCACGGCAGGGCTGTGAATGATGAGCTGCCAGGACATGGCCCTCCCGTGCCAGTCCCCATGGGAGGAAGGCAGGATGGCAGCCTGAGGGCTGCAGGGAGCAGCTGGACTCACTTGCCCAGAACGTGGCTCGTTCCAGCCACAGCTCAGGAAACAAACAGGCAGCTGCCTGTCATCCAGCAGAGCCCTGGCAAACCGTGGGGAAAGAGACCTGGGAACATCTCACTCTCAAACTACACGTTGAGGGAGTTGGTGCAGACTCTTGATGTATTCTGCACGATTTACTTTTAAAAAATCGGGGGGGGGGAAGGCAGTTACTTAGGTCATTCAAAAATAAAAAGTATTTCATCAAAATGCAAACCCCACAAAATCAGAGTGCGGGGCTGAGAGCTGGGCAGGACTGGGCTTACTGAGGTCAGCGGATTTGCATTAGAAAAGGGTCGTGTTTTCATAGGTCAGTTCGAACCAAACAACAAAACTAGGCTCCCTGATCTTTATCAAAGGATCTCATTTGTGTTCCTGAAGAGTTCTTTTACCAAAGGCATCCTTCTGGAAGGATCTGCACTGCAGTCCTTTGCTGAGACAGACCCCGCACGTCAGGCAGGAGCAGCCGTGGAGCTCCAACACCCACGTGAAACGTGGGCAGCTGCGCTGCTGAAATCTCTTTGCATTTTTGTCCTGTTCACGCAATGTGCCAGGGCACTGCTCAGCACCAGCATCCCTGCAGACCAGTCCAGCATTCCCGCAGCCCAGTTCTTCTCCAGCCCCGGGCAGAGGGCTGGCATGGAATCCAGCCCACACGCTAAGGCTGCTGTCCCTTTATTTCACCATCAAATCTCTGCGTTAGATGCTGTTTTGTCCTGCCCCTGCCCTTCCAGACACCCTGTGAAAGGAAAGGGATGTTTTCCAGCAAGGCCGATGCTGTAATTAGTCAATTTGCTAATAAGCTGAGGTGTGAACGGCTTTCTGTGAGGCAGGAGGAGCAGCTGTCCCGAAGGCACAGCCCTCAGTGTCACCTCCCCAGCTGCCCAGCTCCTGATGGATGAGCTCTCCAGGAGCGGTGAAAAGGCTCTGGTGACTTTTGGGGAGGGAATGTTTTTGTGAATGGATCATGACACAACCATGGCCTGATTACCGAGCTGAGCAGCTCCCTCCACCCCCCCAAAAGCCATGTGTTAGCTGCGTCTGTCACTGCTTAGCTGTCACAGTACAGTCTGGGACAATGCTCCAGTTTTCCCAGGGGATTCTCAGCAGAAAAGAGCACACTAGAAAGACATACAACGTCAGAGCATGAGGCACAGTCTCCCAGGAGAGATGAAGGCAGAGGAGGGGGAATGCCAGGCCATGGGGAGCTGCTGGGAGATGCTAGCACAGGCCTTCAGCAAGGGAGGGGCACCTTCACAGCCCAGGGCTGCTCATTCCCAATTATCCCGCTGCTTGGGGGATGGACCATTCTGACTTGCACTACTGACTAACCAGACATAGTAAATAACAGACTGGAAGGAGAGGAAACCCTGTCCTGTAGAGTCTGGACCCACCCTCCTCCTCCCTCTGCTCAGCAGAGAGAACTCTCTGATCCCTTTTTCCTCTCTTCTCAGTGCACTCCAGCGGGCAGATTCAGACCCAGCCTGGCCCCAGCTGCCTGGAGATAGCAACGAGGTCTGCACACATGAGACATGACAGCATCCTCCTTCTCTTTTTCTTTTTTCTTTTTTGTAGCAAATCCAGCAAAGCCCCAAGCTCTTGGTCACATGCTGTTGTTTTTGCAAGTGATTTTATTTTAAAACCGGAACTCGAGTTCTCAATTTAACAAGTCCCCCCCCCCTCCTCTTTCTTTTTTTAAATAAAATTAATTTATTCTACACAACAGTAAACTCTTCCAGACTCTTCCCTATTTACAAATTAACATCTTTTGCTTGCAGATCATTGCTTCCCCCTCCTTTTCCTATCCTGTGACACAGAGAGTGAGAAACAAAGCCAGTATCTGAAGGTCTATAAGGCAGTGCTCCCATCCAGTCTTCTGGATCCCACTCTTGAGGCCTCAGGGAAGAACCAGAGTGATGATGTCCATGTCAGATCTGGAGATCTCCCCTTATCCACCAAGAGCATCCAGCCTCTCCCTGCTCCTCTGAGCTGTGTTTTAGTTGGCCTGAGGAAGGAGAAACACCCTCAACAGAGCAAATCGTTCCTGCTGCCCTCTGAAGAGCCGTGTGTTTGGGGAGAAGGTGGCATTTGCTGCAGGAATGGGATCCACCAGGCCTCCTCTCACACATCTATGGGTCAGAAAGGCAGCTCTCACATCACAGGAGAAGGCATAGAGCCTTGGAGACACCTCCCATGTCCTCTTGAAGCAGGAGGCACATGTGAGTCAAGTGCTGGGGACATGCTTTGCTAGCTCAGGAAAGAAGGCACCTAATAAATAAAAATTTGGCCCAACTCAATTCCAGGCAAATTCAAGCCCTTTTTTAAGGTTGTGGCTTGGATTGTACCTCTTTGAACTGAGTGGTAACTTCCAGCTGGGTATGGTGGGGTCTGCTCTACCTGAAGACCTGTCCAAACACTCCACAGCCACCTGGCTCAGGTCCTGTGAGCACTGTCACTCCTGTCACATGAGGAGACAGGATTCCTGGTGCTGGGTAAGACAAGCTGTGTCAGCCAAACCAAGGGGGATGTTGCAAACACTTTGTCTGCAAGCAAAGTTGCCCTTCTGGAGGGTCTCCCAGCCCCCATGAGGCACAAACCCTGGCCTGTAAAACCATCCTCAGGGCTTCCATGACCTGTTGGAAAAGGACCAACGTAGTGTTTTTATTTCTGCTTTACCTGCAAGGCAAAGCTGTCCCTCACCTCTGGACACAGCCCCTGGCCTCTGCCTGACCCTTCCACACATCCTGAATGACCAAAAACTGATAGAAAGGGGAGGTGTTGTCATATTTTCCAAAGTTTGCCTTGAGCAATGCAAAATATTGCCCAGCTGTGGCAGAGAGGAGGCAGAAGGTTGGATGTCCTTGTGGAGAGCTTAGGTTTTGAAAAATGAGGAAGAAAGGGTTATCCAGGGATTCGCTGTTGGTACAGCAAAGAGAGAAAGGAAATGAAGGAACAGAAAAGGCAGGACAGTAGGAAAACCCTTCCTTGAATGCCATTAATTAAGCTTTGGACAAAAACCTTCTTCTGTCAGAGGGTAGGAAACACGTCCCCCAGAGGGAGCCCAAAAGCCAGCACAGATAAACCCTCAGGCTTCTGCAGCAGCACCCTCTCAGTGATCCACATGTGTCAAGAGAGTCTCTGCATGGAGATCTGACATTTCCATGCTCATCCCAAAATGCCAGAGTCCCTCAGCAGCTGGTTTGCAGGGCGATGGTGCCAGGAGGATGTTGGCCATGCTGGGCTCTTGCCCCAGAGGGGACATGCCAAGGTGTTTTGGCTGGAGGATGGAGCCTGTCACAGCTTCGGGTGCCATCCCACGATGGTCATACCCAGGAGGA
This sequence comes from Sylvia atricapilla, assembly GCF_009819655.1. NCBI lineage: Eukaryota > Metazoa > Chordata > Aves > Passeriformes > Sylviidae > Sylvia > Sylvia atricapilla. Next base: position 4,862,781 of record NC_089159.1, on the reverse strand, counting down.
GATGCAGGGAGCCCAGCTCAGCCCTGGCAGAGCTCTTGGTCCGGAGGGAAGGAGAAGAGGCTGCAAGCTCTAAAATGGCACTGACTCTTTCAGCCTCCCACACCCCCAGCACTGCCCCAACCCTGGAGTTGGTGCCAGGTCCAGCTGGGACATTGCCCACCGCTGACACAGCTCCCAAAAGCAGCAGGGAGCGAGGAGGACATCCCGGCTGGGTCACTGGTGGTGGCAGGAGGAGGTGGCAAGGCCGGTGCAGCGGGGAGGGGCACAGCTGCCCCGCTCCCCCCACCATGCAGCCCCAGCACGGGGGGCTCAGTAGAAGGAGTACTGGTTTTCCACCGCCCGGGTCCGGCTCCGGGCACTGTCAGCCTCGTGGTAGTCCTCGGCACTGGCGGCAGCGGGCTCTGGCCGGCGCTCGGTGCTGTCGCTGCGGCTCCGGGGGCCCAGGGCACCCTCCAGGCGGTGGTAGGGTGCGGGGACTGGGACAGTGGGGGCCACGGCCACCCCCTCAGCTGGTGGTGGCACTGATGGGCCCGTGGGTGCTGTGCTGCAGAAGTAGTGTGGAGGTGGCAGGTCGACCCGGCAGCTCGGTGGCTGTGGCACGAGGGGTGGCGGGGGGCCGGTGTCTGCAAGGGAAACAGGAGCTTGACCCTTCCCGTGCTGCCTGCAGATTTGGCCCCCTCCTTCTCCCTCTCTGGTACCTTCCTACACCCCCTTTCCACCCTTGTTCTTCTCCAACCCTCCTTCCCACTCTGAGTCTTGCAGACCTCTCTGCTCCTCTCCTGCCTGAGCCAGGGGACTGACACCCACAGCCAGGGACAGGGGGTCACACTGACACAGCCCTGCTGCTGTGTGGTCCCCAATGCCCACCCTGACCCCCACCCTGGCACATCTCCTGAGCCACACACATCAGCAGGGCAGTGCTTTAGGAAAGGAATCCCATGGATTTATCCCTTTTAGGTCCATCCCAGCCCCCACCCAGCCTTCCCCGTGTGTCCTTGCCCCTGCCCAGCCCTGGCACCCACCGGGCTGTGGGCTCTGGGCCACCACGTAGCTGCGGAGGGTGATGTCGGCCGCGCCGCCCGACTCCAGAGGGATGGGATGCGTGTGGAAGTGGCGCAGCATGTCAAAGATGGTCTGGAACCAGAGGTGCTGCACGTGGCACTGCCCGCTCTCGTTCAGCGACAGGCGCAGGTGCTGCAAGTGCAAGGGGCAGGGGGTGAGCTGGGAGTCGTCAGGGTGAGACTCACCCTTGCAATCTGCAAGAGCCACCTCCATCAGTCAAGGGAGGTTTGCTCCAAACCCCTCTCTCCCCACTCTTGTGTTTACCCTGCTGCAGGGTGTTTCCTGTAAAACCTCACTTGCTGCAGCCCCAGGAGAAGTTTGAGCCCTCCTGAGGATGAACACCATAAGGAAACATACAGAGAAGGGTGTCTGGGTACAACCAGGGGTGGCTGAAGCTCTGATCCCAGGGTCACAGACAGCATGGGGAAGCCTCTAGCCCACCTGACCTGCGTCTTGCAAGGTGACAAGAGCAGGCAATCTCTGCTAGAAAAGGGGCCCAGCAAAAAACTTGTGTTCGTGGTTGCTTGTGCTTGGTTTTTCATAGTGAATCTGTGTACTTCAGCACACAGAACAAGGCAAGGAGAGGGCAGGGGAAGGTGTGCCAGGCTACACTGAGCCCCCATGGGGTATTTATCCATATGCTCACATGTCAGGCACTGATCCAGTTGGGAAAGTGTAGAAGGGGTTGGAGAGGATGCAGAAGGGCAGAGGGTCCTGAGGGATGCCCTGCCAGGGTGCAGCTCCCTGCAGAGCTGCTGCCTTTGGGGTCACCCACAGAACAAGAAGGAACCTGAGGTGCTGGGCAGGGCTGGCACTAACATTCACAGAGAAGCAGAGGACACCCACCTTGGCTTTGCCCTGGAAGTTGAAGGTCAGCACATACTCCCCGGGCCGTGTCTCGCTCTGCCGGATGACGAACAATCCGTGACTGCGGGCGCCCCCGAAGAGCACCAGCTGGGCTGCCTTGATCCGTGACAGAGTCCCGTGGAACCAGGGGAAGTCAGACAGGTTGATCTCAGCCTCGGCCTCACTGTCCTCCCCTGCCCGCAGGGACAGCAGGTTTTTAGGGAGCACCCCAACATCCCCCCCTCTCCTTCTGCCCCCTCCTCCTTGCCCTCTGTGCACCCTCCAGAGGGAGGTGCTGGGGCTGCCTCCTGCATCCCAGTACCTGTGAGATGCCCACCAGCAGCTGGGGAGGATTCCAGCGTCTGCAGGAAGTTTTCCAGTGGGACGTGGGTGAGGAGCTCCCCCAGGGAGTCCCTGCCCCGGCCGTGGGGCACGGGGACAGCAGTGGCCATGGCAGCGTTGTGAGCACTGGGCAGGGCACATCTGTCTGGTGGCCTGGGTGCCTCTGGAAGGGAAATTGCAGAGGGATGAGTTTGTGGCTCAGCATCACTCACCTCCACTGGGCAAAGCTGGGGCCTGTCCTGCCCTGCAGGCAACTGTGTTGGATACTCCTGGATCTCAGAAATCCTGAGGGCTAGGTTATGGCTCTGAGGGAGTCCCAGACTTCCCCAGATGTAGTTCCTTACCGTCATTCAGGAACTCGCAGCTGGACGAGGTAGTCCTGCCTGGCAGACAGGCTCCCTGTGCACAGGACACCAGCTCAATGTCGTCCCCACTGTCCCTGGAGGAGAGCACAGACAGAGACACACACATGTGGCACCTCTGCTCACTGGCATGGAACGGAGACTCGGCCTAACAAAATTCCAGTGTGATACAAGAGCACATCCTATTGCTCCTGAATTCTTCCCAAGGAATTGCCACTGCACCAAGAGCATTGAGAGGCAGAGCAGCCACCAAAGATGACTTTCTGAGGGTGAGAAACCAGCGTGGGAGGGATTAAGCCCTTGAAGGCCCACACTGCACAGGTCATGCCCGTCGGTTCCAGCTGCAGGATTTTGCTGCAGCCTTTGGGTTTGGAAGGAAAGCTCTCACCTTGACTCAGTGCTTTGCTTTGCACCCACACATCCTCCCACCACCAACTTCCACCCGAGGGCGCTTTCACTTTCACCCTCTGCAAAGGGAATTACCCACGTATGGGAATTACATCCCTAAAAGACATAAAACACTAAGTCAGGAGCAGGACAGCGAGTGGGAATAGAGCCAGGGAGCCACTTAGAGCATCCCTGCTGTCGGCCCTCCCCGTGCACTTCAGCACCCTTCTTGCACAATCACCCGACTTGCTCCACATCCTATTTTTATCCCAGCCACCAGCAAGAGTCCAGAGCTGCCCACAGCACTCGGCTGCTCTTGCTTCACACGGGCCACGTGGGCACAGGCAGCGGGGAAGCGGCTGCCTCGATGGCAACAGCTCCCCGTGAACTGCCGAGTTATTTAGTGGCCAGTGAGTGAATCAGCCACTGGGAGTCATTCAGCTGCAGCCGGTTAAAAACAAGAAGGGAGGAAGGAAACCAAAACCAACAGCGCTCTGCAGAAAAGCCGTGGCTGGGCGCTCACGCGGCGGCTCCAGCACGCAGCCCTTGGCAAAAGCATGGGGAGCTGATTGAGAATTCGCTCTTGGCACCGAGCGTGTGTGTCGGTGTATTAAACAGCTCATTATTATTTGCTCTGGAGTTCATTATTATTTGCTTTACAGTCACGTCCGGAGGCCAGAGCGGGCCGGCGCTGGGTGCTAAGCAAACAGCAAGGGCTGGGAGGCTGCCAGGGGCAGAGCGGGGACGCCGGCGGCTCGAGGGGAGCACGGCCGTGGTGCTCAACTCCAGCTGGAAAACCAGCACTGAAACATGGAGTGAGGGAAAAAAGGCCTTTTCCCAGCCTCACATCAGCAGCCCGGCTCAGCAGCGCTTCTGGAGTTACAGAATCACAGAGGGGTGTGGGTTGGAAGGGAATTTAACGCTCGTCGCATTCCACCCCCCTAGCATGGGCAGGGACATCTTCCACTTAGCCCAGGCTGCTCCAAGCTCTGTCCATCCTGGTGCTGGACACTTCCAGGGATGGAGCACCCACAGCTTCTCTGAGCAATCCATGCCAGTGAATTACAGGTTTCAGAAAACAGCAAAAGGAGCAAAGATCTGGAGTGCACCAGTGCATCCTCTCTGTGAGATGCAGCCTCCATGGTGACCAAATGCCTCTCCCTAGTAGGAGGGGGTAAAGGCAGCCTGGAGGGAGCAGGAGCCTCTCCAAGCCTCTGTTATTTGATGTTCTCACTGCTTACAAGCATGGGCACTTGGTTTTTCCAAAATTGTGCCAAGAAAGGCAGTGCCAGGGTTTCCCTGGAGGCTGGGCCTGTCTGAGCCAGGTGAAGGGCAGCAGCACGAGGCACACAAACCTCCCTAACAGAACTTGCTGCATGTGCTCATGAAACAGCAGATGAGAAGTTTTGGCTGAGTTATGACTCAAATAACAGCACTGATGCCACTGTGATAGAAACACAAATAAATCAATTAAACCAGAAGAATCTTAAATATATAATGGATGCTAAGCTGGAAAAAACCCATGGAAAACAGCTCAAATATGGTATAAAAACTTCAGAAGGCGGGTGTTTGGAGCTTCCTGCTTTGAGTCTGGATTGTCAGGTCACCTGCCTCTGCCAGGCTGAGAAGATGTGGGGCAGAGAGGGGTGAAAAGGTGGCCAGTGCTCTGCACCCCTGGCAGACACAGGCTGCTAACTCTGCCTCCAGACCTCTGCTGGCGTGAGTTGGGCGCTTCCTGTGACAACCCAAGCAGCAAAAATGGCCTCTGGGTAACAGCCTGTGCTCAGGCACCACAGCTTGGCCCCACAGAGCCCCTTCCTCTGCAATCCTTACCCGGGGTCGATGCAGTCCTGGATATCAGCCACCCACGAGTGCTTCTGCAGGGAGTCGATGGTCTCCAGGATGTACTCGGCCCCATTCTCCACCTGCAGGCCATGTGGGATGGAGTCAGCTGTGCTGGGGTGCTGCCCCCCACCCCAAAACACACCCCACAACCCAGCCAGAGCCCCTGAACAGCACCTCAGCTGGGCAGGAGAGGATCAGTGTCCCACCCCACCCCAGCACAGGAGTTCCAAGGGGTGACCCAGAGGATCAGTGTCCCACCCCACCCTATCCCAGCACAGGAGTGCCAAAGGCTGACCCACAGAGATGCATCCCAGATGACCCCTGACCAAATCTGGAGCTCAGAGAAAACCCCACCCCACTGTTATCAGCAAACGCATGACAAGGTTTTTTACAAGGTTTTTACAGCCTCCATGGAAAAAACACACCTGGCTGGCAGCACTGGGGTACATGGCACTATGCCCAAGCACAGACAGCATTCCTCACTCCTGGGGCACCTCTGTGTCCCCCCAAAACTCTGCATAGGTAACAGCAGAAGCCATGCTGCTCTCTGCCCCAAAACCCTGCCAGACCCCAGGAGTTTTAAACCTCTCCCCCATTATCCTTTCTGCCTGCTGATCCATGAAGCTTCTGACTTCTGATTGTAACAGAGTGGGAGAGAAACCCCTTTCACAGGAGAAAAAAAAAAAAATTAGGAGGCAAAAGAGCCTCCAAAGTGTCCATCCCAAAGGAGCTGTGCCTTTCTGGAGCTGGGCAGAACCCGGAAACTCCACATCAGTGGACTCAGATGCCATGGGATGGTGTGTGCCTCTGGCAGGTTTCCCTGCATCCCTCATGGAGCCTTAAACATCGTGTTCCCGAGGTGGCAGAGCAGCCCTGACTCCGGGAGGGTGTCGCATTGCCAGCTGAGACAACCTCCAAGCAAATTCAATTAATCACAAACAACTGAATCACCGTCCTGAAAATAAGCAGGGAGGGCAGGGAGCAGAGCCCTGGCTGGGGCTGAGCAGTGACCTGGACCCTGTCCCGAGCAGAGGTGCAGAAGAGTAGCAAAGATCCTCCTCCCTAGTTTGTTTAGCTTAAGAAAGGATCTCCTCTGGCTTTTTGAGGGCAAGGCATGAAGCTGACGTGGGAGATGGGGCTGCTCACTCAGGCAGAGCATGACAGCAAGCAAAGCACGTGCAGGGCTTGGGTATTTTGCAAGCACCTGCTTGTGCAATGGAAAAAACGGCATGTGCTTGGTGTCTGATGGGCTCTGGGGACACGCTGGCTGCTCAGTTTTAGGCAGTCTGGCAGAATCTATTGCAGTGTGGCTTCCCCAAAGCAGGCAGGGGCTTTTCCAGCCATCGTAACCTGTGTGTTGTGTGTGAAGGTTGAGATTGGGCTCCACATCACATGGGAAGGGAAAGCACAGCACCCAGCTTGCCCACCTAACCTCAGTACCCCAGCACTGAGGGTGCTTCACCCCCTCTGCAAGTCCAGCCAGCAAAGGGGGAATGGGAGAGCAGAAAGATGTCCCAGCAAGAAGGACCCAGGCAGAAAATGGGCCACGAAAAATAGTAGATGTGGGAAAAAGGGAACAGCATCCTATGCCAACAGCTGGGAGGGGAGAGCAAAGCTTGGCTGGTGCTCCATGCCGTGCTTGCTGCCTCAGCTCACTCAAAGGATCGATTGTGATCAATTCCCCTGTGGCAGGGTGAGAGCCAGGACAGGGCAGAAGCAGGAGATACCTGGTAAAGCAGGTATTTTCCAGCTGGCAGGGCACGGAGCATTCTAGAAGGGCATTAAAGGAATGGCTGGAGCAGTCACCAAGCTGTTAGCAGTGGGAGTGGAGAGAACATGTCTGGCTTCAGAAGATGGGAAGAGGGCAAGTGCAGAATTTTCCTCTAGCAGAAAAACCAGAGAAACCAACCCTGACAAGCACCCAGGAGGCTTCCCAGAGCTGAAACCCCCCAGAGGGATCTGTCATGACCAAGCCCATCTGCTCATGCTCATGACAGCCCCAGGGATAGGGAGAAGCAGTGGCACATCCTGCGTGTTGAACATGCTTTGGACACTGATGCAACACATTTGAGGTGGGGCTTGTAAGGGGATCTAGAAAACGTGACAAGAAGTAGTTGCTGAGCCATATTCCAAGAGCAGAGATCAGTGGCTGATGGGTTATCAATGGCCAGGGGTCAAAGCTGAGGGATGTGCTCAGCAGCTCCTTCCCACCAAAGGCTCTCTGTTCATGCCCCTCAGTGATGAGGACGAAAGGATGCAAGGATACCTGACCAATTAATGGATGACATCACATCGCAAGTGTGTTGGAGGATCAGGCAAGAATTCAAATGAACTTATCAAAGCTGAAGTGGAAGAAAAAGCTGGAACCAGCCTCCAGCTCAAGGACAGGGTGAGCCCTGGGCTCACAGTGATTGCCGTGGGTGTGTGGGCTGGGGAACCACGACTTGGGAGCAGTTCTGCAAAAATCATCCCAGAGTAACACCAGCCCACAGGCTGAGCGTGAGTCAACATCATCATTGTCGTGGCGTGAGGAAAGGACTACATCAGCTTGGGCTGGACAGAGAGGAAGAAGAAAGGAGAAGCAATCTTTCCCATCTGCTCTGGGCCACATCCCCACGCACACTTTGAGGTGTTCCATCTCTAGAGCTTGCAAGGAAAGCAAGGAGGACTTTGGGCTGGTCAGTATGGAGAACAGAAGACACTTGAGGCTGGCCTTTGAGGCACAGAAAACAACAGCTGAATGAGCCTCTGTGCCCATGGTGGACACTGACCACTGCTGAGGCTGAACAGCAAGAAGCCCTTGGGGAAGGGAAGGTGCCACGAGAAGTTGTGTGACCTTGACAAGGAGCTGGATTTGATGGAAAGAAATTTCCCCTGGGAATGTGTGCTGGGGCTAGGTGGATTTCAAGGCTTTCACAAAGCCAGGCTCAATTTCCCCCCTCTTTTCCTTTCATAGTTATCTAAGCTTTCAAACAGGTTCATTCAGCTGGGAGGCCTGGCCTCTCCTACTCTGCTTTGCCACACACTCTTGGGGAGAAGCATCAGGGAGAGAGGTGTTTGTTTTTAGAGGTAGAACACAGAAATGCTCAAATTCCAAAGGTCCATCACCATCATGGTGTCCAAGACCCTGCAAAATTCAGCCCTGATCTGCCATGACAGATGGCAGATGTTGTCTTCCAGCTGAGGAGGAGGCAGCACTGAGCTAATTAATTGCATGATACAGAAAATTCTGAAGAGGCTTTCACTCTCTGCCCATGCCCCCAGACTCGTGGTTGATCCCCAGGGTCTCATTGGCCCCACAGAGCTGTTCCCATAGAATCACTAAGGCTGGAAAAGACCTCCAAGATCATCAAGTCCAACCTTTGACCAGACGCCACCTCATCAACCAGACCACATCACATTGTGTCAATGAAACAGCCACCACACGTCACCAATCCAGGACAGCAGCAGCCACAAAACCACAGGCAGCTGCACCAAGCAGCATTTTCCCTTGCAGGTTGTCTTGGGTCCCTGATTAAAATGATCTCCTGGTCACACAGAGAAGCCAAATCCCATGGTGAAAGCCCAACAGCTTGATCCCAAAACACCCCAGTGTCAGCTGGAGGAGGCAGGGATCCTGTGGGGAGCATTTGTGCTGTTGGCATCTCAGCTCTGAAAGCCAAGGCAACGATCCCTTTGGGGCCTGAGCCTCCTGCACTGCAGGGTGCAGGTGCAGAGGGGGCTCCTGTAGGGATCCACACCCTGCTCTCACCTTTAGGACGAAGGTGTTGTCTTTGTCAGGCATCTCCAGGGGCATGGTGGTGCGCACCTCGATGATGGCCGACAGTGGGATGCTCACCTTGGGTTTGGAAGCCTGAGAAAAGGCAAAAAAAAAAAAAAAACAAGAAAATAAATGAAAAGAAATCAATGAATTAAAAAAAAAAAAAGTCACTCAATTGAATCAAACTGTCCCTGGGGACAATGCAGCAGGGCTCTCAGAGGCAAGATCAGCTCAGCCCGTGTGGTTATTATGGGGGGGGGAATAAACAGCATTGATTTCCCTCCTGTGCCTGATAACTCTGAGCTCTGTGAATTAAACCAAGAGGAGGCCCAGTGGAAGACAGGGAGGTGCTTTTAACTGCCAAACCACCCTCCCTGCTCCACTGCAGGCTGATGTGCCAGCTCCGCCAACACCACTTAATTTCTCTCCATTTTCAACTCTCTCCTGATAGAGAGAGCTGTGCTATCTGATGGGGGATGTTTCCCATTTCTCCAGCACAGGAGCAGCATTTCAACCAAGCAGCTACGACGCAGCAGCCTCAGCCATGCAGGGAATTTTAATTACATTAAAATAAAGAAAAATGAATTTCCCCCAGGGCCCCTGGCACCCGCCGGAGCCTCGGTGGGGAGGCAAGACCTGATGCCTCCCACTCCAAGTGTTTGCTGAGCAACAAATTCCCCAGATATTTGTTTTAATTATAACAAATCCCCACAAAGGAGCTCGTGGAGCTGCTCTCCAGGGCTGGTCCCCTCCAGGGCTCTAGGATTTGGAGCATTGCAGCTGCAGGAAGCAGAGATGAGATTTAGTCACCAAAACCTGTGCCTGGTGCCTTGGGTGCAGTGGGTGGGATGAGACCAGCAAGGAGCTCCTGGCTGCAAGTTACCAATAATGGGCTCAGTTCCCATTTTTATTGGGAAATAAAAATAAATAAATCCAAGACAGAACAGAAACTGCTTTTTCCCTTGCAGGATGTTTCGTTTCTGCCAGCCCCAGAGCCCCAGTGCTGCCTGCAGACACGTCTCAGCCGTGCAAGGCTCTGCCCATCCCTGGGGAATTTTTCCATCTTGGTGTTTGCACAGGAGAAGGTCAGAAAGGAAGCGGCAGCTGCTTGGAGAGGAAAGGAAACAAGGTGATAATTCACCCCTGAGCCAGAGAAGGGTCTTAGAATCACAGAGTGCTTTGGGTTGGAAGGGACCTTAAAGATCATCTCATTCCACCCCCCTCCTCTCCGGGAGGGTTCTTCCCTTTAAAGGTTTAAAGATGTGGCCATAGTTTTTGTAGGGTCTATGTGAAAACAAAGCTGTGGGCTGCTGAAGCAAAAAGCAGTTTTCTTCCAGCTGTGCCAGACTGGTGCCACTTTTACATTTGCCAGATGGAAAGCAAGATGGGATGAGAGGAGAAAGCTGTAAACCAAAGTGGGGTGTGATTATAACAGGAGAGCAGACAATGTTCATAAAAGTTGCCATAAAATAATCTCAAAATTGATTTTTAGAGGCAAATCAAGATACACTAAAAAAGGAATCCCTCTACAAGCTCTCTCTTAAATGTTTTAAGAGCAGCAGTTGTTCCATTTTAACTGAAGTTTATTTTCTCTTTGGTGCAGCTGGCACGCCAGGCTTCATCAGATCCTCCATCCATAGAATCATGGAATGGGTTGGGTTGGAAGGAATCCTGTTCCACTGCCTGCCATGGGCAGGGACACTTTCCACTAGCCCAGGTTGCTCCAAGTCCTGTCCAACCTGGCCTTGGACGCTTCTAGGGACGGGGCAACCACAGCTTCTGTGCCTGTGCCAGGGTCTCAGCACCCCTGCAGGGAAGAATTTCTCCCCAATGTCCCACCTATCCCTACTCTCTTCCAATTCAAAGCCATTCTCCCCTGTCCCGTCACTCCGTGCCTTTGTGAGATGTCCCTCTCCAGCTCTCCCACAGGCTCCCTAGTGGGCACCATGGATATGGGGTTGTTTCCTTCCAGCCAGGCCCCATTCCTGGGCTGGGGAAGCCCCCAGTGCCATCTGTACCCATGCTGAGCTGCTCTCCAGAGAGATGCATTTGAGTTTAAACTCATGTTTGATATTTTCTCAAAAGGTGAGAGGCACAGACCAACACCAACAATGCAAGGTTCATTTTGGCCTACAGGCTGGATGGGTTTCAAGCACATTTTCCCATCCATTTGCACCTCATCCACACAGCACCAGATCTCCCTCTGGACCAGAGCTGGCTTTCAGCCCGGCTCAGCAGTGGAAACAAAAAAAAGCCCCAAGCAAAGCCCAACTTGCTGCTTGAATTTCTCATTAAAACAACGGCGCACAAAAGCCAGGACTTACCTTCGGCGGGACGTAAAACTCCAGGAGGAACCTCTCTCCTTCCACCTTGACGGCTTTCCGCAGCAGGAGGCGACACTTCTGCCACTGCGAGCTCCCCACACAGTTCGTGTCATCGGCCACCATGTAGCGCAGCGTCCCCTCCCTCTGGATGTCCACCAGCTCCACCTTGGACGAGGGCACCTTGGACAGGCGCAGCTTGTGTGTCCATTTCTCCCGAGGGTCCCCAGGCTCCTTGCCCCCCGCCGGCCACGGCTCCCTCTCGGCCCTGCCGCGGCCGCCCAGAGCAGCCTCGGCGCCCGGCTCCGGGGAGGATTTGCGGTGCCACATCTCCTTCATCCCGTCCACCACGCACAGGCTCATGTTCCTCAGGGAGAAGCCTTTCTTGAACTTGGGCTTGGCAGCGGCGTGGATGGAGACGTCCTCCGAGCTGCGGGACTGCCCGTAGGAGGAGACCTTGTGAGCCTGCACCTGCTGGGCAGGGGTCAGGTACCGGCTGGTGCCCAGCGGGGCGTCCATGCTGTCCAGAGACTCCGTGGACGTCTCCTCCTTCCTGGGGGTGACCTCCCGCCCGTAGGGGACGTGGCAGTTCTGCAGCCCCACGAAGGGCACGATGTTGTACTTGGTGGGCGAGTCAGACACGAACACCCGGCTGACCTCCAGGCTGAAGATGTCCAGGAAGTTGGCGGTGAAATGGTGGGAGAAGGAGGTCTCCGCCCCGGGGGTGTCGTAGTGGGGGTTCTCCTTCAGGAACTGGCAGAACTTCTGGGCGAAGTCCACGGCGGCTGCCTGGGCGTGCAGCTTGCAGAACTCCCTCCAGTCGGGGAGCGGGGAGGAGGGCTCCTGGCACAGGGCATCGCCGTTCATGGCTGCCCCATTCCACCTGCCGGCGGGCTGTGGGACGAGGACACGGCCTGAGTGTGGCAGGGACATGGACAACCTACACTGTCCCCCAAAATTGGGACATGGAAAACCCACACTGTCCCCTAAAACAGGGACATGGACAACCCATCCTTGATCCCCCAAATGTGGAGATGGACAACCCACCCTGTCCCCCAAAACCAGGAACGTGCACAACCCATTCTGACCCCTAAAACTGGGAAACTGACAACCCACCTTGTCCCCCCCAAATGGGGACATGGACAAGCCATCCTGCCCCCCCTGAATGAGGACATGGACAACTCGCCCTGTCCCCCAAAATGGGGGTCATTCCTTTTGATGCCCGAGCTGATCTGTGCAAAGGAAAATGCTGTGGGAAAGTGTCTGTGTGTCGCTCTCTCTCCACCTCATCCACTAGGAAAAAAAAATCTTGGCCCTGGCAGCAGCCATAAATTGTACTTATTTTACGATTATGACCATGCAAAAGCATTATTGATCTCTCATGAAACCGCTAAGGAGTCCCCGAGTGGAGGAGCCCGAGGGGATTTGCCTGCAGGATTCCTCTCACTCTGTGTCTGCCTGGGCATGGCACAGCTCTCCAACGGGGGACGGAGCACTGGGAGTCCTGGAAGTATGTACCCAGGGCTGCACTCTTCCCTCTGCACCCAGCAGCTGGTCCTTCTCTTTCTCCAGCCTCTATTTCTGCCCTCATCCTTTGCCACATCAGTTTTGGGATTTTGCCCTCCCCATGAGCATCAGCTAACAGATAACCCAGGACAGGTTCTCAGCAGAGGCCAGTGAGTACGTGGGGTACAGGGGAAAAGGAATAGAAACCAGACCCAGGAGCACACTAGAAGTTGATGGGAGCTGCAGACCAGACCTGTGAGCCCTTGGGGGAAGCATCACTTTGCCCAACCTCCACATTGGTCTTTCTCCCAGTGGCTGTGGCACTGGCAGGGCATGTGTACACTCCAGCTTGGTGCTCATGCTGCACTTCCCAAATCTCTGCCTGGCTCTGGGCAGCATGAACAGCCTCCTCTGGGAGACCCCAGCAGTGACTGCATGCCAAAAATCACCTCCCAGTGCCAAAACTGCTTGTGGCTGCTGGTGCTGGTGGGCCTTGGCTGGGGCACTGCTGAGCCCATGACCCCGAACACCGGGTCTCTGTGTCCAGACACTCCTGTTTCCTCCACTCCAAGAGCAGCAGTTTGGCAAATCCACCTCAGCTGGCTCCACCACCGAGCCCAAGGCTGCCTGTGGCTGCCCTACTCCAGGCAGGGATTGTGCCTGTGGGATCCAGTTCTGGAAGGGCAGGACAGTTCCCCCGGGTTTTGCTGTTCTCCATTCACAGAGCAGCTCTTTCCCTGGATTTTGCTGCTCTCCATTCACAGAGCAGCCCTTTTGCTGGCGAGGGATTACTCCTGCTAATAAATCACGCGCCGTATCCCGCCAGCAGCTTACACGGCCAGTAATTAATTACTGCTCGGATGAACGGCACCAGCCACGGGATTGGGGCGGGCGCTGGGGACTGGCATGGCCTCCTCCTTCTCCTCCAGACCCCAACCATGTCAGTCCCCAGAGCCCAGGCAGGACCCAGCCCTGAAGGCCGTGATTCAGAGCTGTGGCCAGGAGCTCACTGCCATATCCCCAGCACATCCCTACGGAGATGAGTTCTCTGGCCCCATCCCAGGAAGTGGCTCTCAAACAGGGAGAAACCCACACAGGCAACAAAATCCCAACAGAAACACCATACATGTGGCATTCCCCCGCCTTTAAGGCAGGGAAGCTGCTCAGTGCCCTGGCTGTGCCAAGGAGGCACTGAGGACAGGCTACACATGGACCTGCACTGGCTCCTCACATCCCACAACACCAGCAGAGCTCCAGCCCCTGCAGAAATCCCTGGCAAAGCTCTCCCCAGCATCACAGGGCATTCCCAGAGACCTGAGCAGGGAGCCATGCCAGCTGGGAAAAAACCCATCCCTGCAGTTTAGAAGCAGTGTCTGAATTTCCCCAAGAGACATCAGCAAAGCAGCAGAAAATGCAAAGCTGTTTGTTACCCGCCCAGCAAATGAAATTCCTAATTATCCATCCATCACCAAGCAGAGGATTTAAAGACTCTGCCCTTTGAATTGAAAATTCACAACCCCAGCTCTGCCATGGCCCAGGAGCTGCCCTGGCACCAAGCCACGGGCCAGGAGTATTTGGGCTTGGGGAGAAAAGGGAGATGAAAAGGAGTCTCCTGCTGCCAATCCAAGCAGTCACAGCAAGAGCAAGGGAAAGGGAAAGGGTGCAAAAGGAAAAGAGCAGGAAAGGGCTTATGGGGCGAAGAGAAAGGCCTTCCTGGTTTCCCTCCCATGAATTTGGGGGAAAACACAGCTCCCCATCCCTCTCTCCAGCAGGGACTGGTGCTCAGGGACTGCCTGTTTGAAACCAAGGGATGGCAAACTAACAGACTCTGAGAGGTTAAGGGAAAAAAAAACCACAAGAAGGGGAAAAAAAAGGCACTTCAAAAAAGATAAAGCCCCAACCAAAAGCCTGAAGGAGCTCCAGGCATGGCAGCCGGGCTCAGGCTCGGAGACATGCACGCAGAGGAATCACAGCATCTTCCTTTCATCTGCATGGGGATGACAGACTTTAAAAGGCCAATTTATAAAAATGAAGCCTAGAGGAGAGACATCTGGCAGGTCTGAGGAGGCGGCGGCGGGGATTACTAACCCTGTGCCACATATCCAACCCCCCTGCCCCAGCACAGGCAGGAGCCCCCGGTCAGGATCCAACAGCACAGCCTGGGACTCACCGGGGTGGTTTAAGGGCAGCCTCTGGGACTGCAGAGCCATCCCCGCCCCTGATTCACCTGATTTCTGCAGGAAGCAGGCTCCCAATTATCTGTGTAGATTTACCTTTAATCTGGATGCCTGCACTCCCCTCCATACCAACAGCTCTGCCCCACTTCTTGAAATAACTTATCATGCCACAGACAGCATCCCCGGGCAGAGCGGTGGAAGCGGAGACGAAAATAAGCTCACGATGAAAATAAGCAGCAAATCTGCAACTGCTTTTTGGAAGGGGCCATCCCCTGCCAGCCCAGCTTCCTGAGGGCTGCAGCACGCTCCAGGCACCTCTCTAAGCAGCCAGATCTCTTTGGAAGTGCCATCAGCTCATTCCAGAGCTGGCTCAGGGGCCACAGCTTTGAGTCCCTGGTCTGGGTGACACAAGAGAACAGACAAATAAATACATAAAATGGGGTGGTTTGTTGGCATGAAGAAGCCATGGAGTGGCAACCTTGGCATCAGGCAGGCTCCTAACCCACCTGCACAAGTCCCCAGACTCCTCTGAGGGCAGAGCTGTGCCTGCTCCCTCTGTCATTTGGGAAACTGAGTCAAGATCTAAGAAGAGAAGATAAAGATAAAGAACTTCTGGGGTTTGCCAAGTGGAAACCCAGGCTGGGATGGCAGGTCAGAGCCAGCTGCTGGCAGGGATTTGGGACACCTCTCCCAAGGTGTGTTGAGGCATCCCCTGCTCCGGGAGACGGGAGCACATAGAATAATCTGAAAGTCAAAGCAAAGCTACTGACCTCAAGAAGAAATGAAATTTAAACTGTCAGCAGAAGCTCAGGAGACCATAAAAAAACAACTCCCCGGTGCAGCAGGAGTCAGGGAGCAACAACAAAGCCACTGGGATTTGCTGAACCAGAGGCGTGGGGAGGAACCAGCATCTAATGAGGTGTAAATAACCCGAATGCGCAACAGCGGTCATGGGATGGCCAGCACAGCCTGCCCAGCACGGCCTGCCCAGCGCTGCCTCCGATGGCTTTATTTAAGGAAACAACCCTAATAAAGAGATGTTTCCCTTCCGCCCAGCGCAGCGCAGCCGGGCTGGGACAAAGTGATCCGAAACTCAGCGGGGAAAAGCACTGTCTGGTGGAGGTTTGTGAGAGGCAAGTTGAATCCCTTCATCCTTTGCCTGCATCCCTCCTGCGTGGGAAAACCACGCCAGAGAGCAACGGGAAAGGAAAAACCAGCGCAGGAGGGCGTGCAGCAAATCCCTGGCTCCGGGAGAAGGAGATCCCAGCGCAGCCCCGGCTGTCCCAGTCCTGCAAGGCTGCCGGGTTTCCAGCAAGATCGATGCCACTCAAAGCCCCAGCTGGTCATCCCCGTCCCAGGAGGGATGACATGAGGAAACCCAGGCACCTGCTCCCCCCCAAGAAAAGCGCCTGACCTAAGCGTGCCGTGCCAGAGGAGATCCCCGAGTCACGAGCAGGGCGCCGAGCAAGGCGATACCCCCCGGTCCCCCCCGGGGTGATGCTCCTGGCAGGCAGCTCCTGACACACAGGCAGCTCCCGAGGGAGCCTGGAGCCCCGGGCAGAGGGAAAACAGCTCAGACCGGGAAGGGTTTTTAGCTGACTGGCTGTAGGAGAGGCCAGGGACTGATGGCAGGAGAGGAGCAGGGGAATCATCCTCCTACTCTGCAAGCACGCCGGCATGAGGGATGTGTAGGAGCTGATTTCCCTCCTATTCCACAGCTGAGAGCTGAAGCAGGTGACCAAGTGACCTCCCTTTGTCACCCTGAGGACCCTTCCCAGCCCTTGAGACCCGCCAGAGCTTTAACTGCATGTAGAGGCTGAGCTGAGGAAGAGAAAACCATGGGGAACAAAAGCAGAGCTCACCTGCCTTGTGCCTTTCCCCTGGACCCCTGGTCACAGCTCTGGGGTGGGAGAGGCTGATTGCTCTCCGTGCTCCTCAGCACTCCATGTACTATTTATACATTTATACTATTGTGATCTTAAATCAGACTGCCTGTCTGAACCAGACAGAAATGGAAACATTTCTTTGTTTCTCTCAATTTACTGGCCATCCCACTGAAATATTAATTGAACAGCATTTTGGCCTCAAATTTTATAGTCAAACCACCTGCCTTGAACCAATCCCTCAGCAGGAGCATGCTTTAACTCCCTGCCCAGATGCACTTTGGGGTCCACCTGCAGCTTAGAAAACATTTTTCTGGAGAGAAAAGGCTCCTTGTGCCTATTTCTGCTGCCCAGTGAGGGGTCCCCCTGGCCAGCCCAAGCTCCCAAAAAGGATGCCCCAAAGCACTCTACAGTGCTGGGTGGCCAGGACAAGGTTTTGGGGTGCAGGTGCTGATGTGATTTATCTTCCAAAGAGAAAATGGGCAAGAAATGAACTTTTCCTCCTCTTGCACATAAGGGTGTCCCCACAGCTCTGTGTGATTGTCCTGGTTTGGATATCACCAGAACAGTGATATCCTGATTCCAGCCTCACAGGAACCAAAGCTCCTGAAAATGAGCAGATGGGCCCATGAGAGCCCCCCAGTAAAACCTACTGATGTAAAATCATTTCCCACTGCTCCGACCATACCACAGGGTATTTCCTCTCCCTCCCCTCCAAAATCCCCCACAGTGGATGTTGTACCTCCTGTGCTGACAGCTGCTGGAAAATAAAGACAAGTTCATAGATAAGATCCACTGGATCTCAGATAATCTTTTCCCTGAGTAATTCCATCCAGCTTGCAGGGAGCCACTCTGCCAGCCCATCACCCAGGCCACTCAACCCACTGGGGACCTGCTGGTGTTGTGGGACCAGGGGGACACCTCAGCCATGGGGACATGGTCCCCAGGGTGCAGTGACAATGATTAGCAAAGCTTTGGTGCATCTGGGCATCATGAATGCAGCTTGGGGCTTGGAGGCTGTGTGCTGTGTCTGGGAATAAAGCAGAGACACCCCTTCAATGCCCCAAAGGAAAAGCTATTGGAAAAAAAATAAATTAAGAAAAAGAGAGCTTTAGGTGAAGGAGGTCAGAGGCTGTTGTCCATTCCCCCTCACTTGGATGTCACCTCACGTGCCTGTCTCCAGCCAGAGAGCTTCCCACAGAAAACTACCCAGTCCAAAGTCTATTTTTAACCACCACAATAGCAGAGCCTCCCCCGAGGAGCAGCAGAAGCCCTGTCCCCAAGCAAGCAATCTCACATTTCCCTCGCTAAGCCTCGATTTCCTTCCGCCCCTCAGCCCACAACAAAACCCTTCTCCTCCTCTCGCCTTCTCATCCTTGGAAAACTATTTGCACATCCATCCCATCCATGCATCCCCCTCCAGGCTGGTGTGCCGTGGGTGCACAGTGTCCTGCACACCTGTTACACATTAACCACTGACCTGGTACCTGTGGGCAGACCCTTCCTGGGCTCACAAATGCCAAACCACTGCGGATTCATCTGCTCAGCCCCCTCCCCTGGGTTCACCCCAAACTCGGCGGATTTAAAGATAAAGCCCTGCAACATCAACCCTACTGCACTCCCCAAAGCAAGTGCAAACTCTTTAAAAGAGATTATTCTCGCCCAGGGGATTGCTGTGCCATGGAGGAGCTCTTTGGCTGTTTTGGGAGAGAGAGGGCTGAGTGGATGCTCAACAAAGCAAATCCTGACGGATCCAGCACAGTTATCACTGGGGATCCCCCATCATTAGGTCAGAGAAACCCCTAAGATTGTTTTTCAATTACAGCACATAATAAACACGAGATAAAGTTACACAGTTCTGTAGGAAATTTTCTTATTATGTTGTTTTTTTTTTTTTTTACGTTGCAGATCTAATTCCCCACACGCATCACTGTCTCATACCCGCCTGCAAACAGCCTTAAACTGCTGCCTAATGGTATCTGAGCTGGGGAAATTCAATTCTACCCAGCGCCTCACCCAGGACTGCTACAATCACTGCTAATTGCTTAAGTGGTGTATTAAGCAAAATAAAAATTCCAGTGGGCTTTGAACCCCCCCCCCCTCCCTTAACCAGATGATGCCAAAACACCCTGTTACAGCTGCCAACCCTGGCTGGAGATCCAACCTCAAATATCCTTTTTCTCTTCACTGTGCAGGGATGCTCCTGGGCAGGCAGAGCTCCGTAGCGTGGCCATGACCACACCAGAGGGATCCACAGGCTGTGTCCAACTTTGCCATCCCTCTTGGCAGGGTTCTGGGGTGCCACTGCAGCCCCTCCCCTGCCCCAGGGCCCAAATGCTGCCAGGTCCCCAGGGTCCAAGTGCCAAATGCTGTCAGGACCCAGTGGAGCAGGGCACAAACATCTTTCCAGTGGGACCCTGGGTGGATGCAGACTGGGCCCCTCTTCTGTCCCCTCACCTGGGGGTGTGGATGGATGTGGGGCTCCAGTCAAGTCTCATCCCAAACCCAGACCCTGCATGACAGCAAGCAGATTCCCCAAACCCCTCTGGTTTTCCCTTCAGCAAAACTCTGGTGTGGGATGCATTTTCCCCTTTAGGCATGTTCTCCCCTCCTTTCCATGATGGAGCCAGCTGGGATTAAATTTCTGGGAGCACACCTGGGGGCAGGACCCCCAGGTTCCCTTTGCCTGCACAAGGAAATGGATCACCAAGCCAGGGACAAATCTCCAACCCGTGTCCCACCGCCTCACTGGCATCCTTGGGCAGGGAAAGCAGCTGAGGTCAAGTGAGGGCACCCACAGGCAGGAGGGGAATGATGCAGAAACCCCAGGACTGGAAGTACTGCCCTGGGGCACCCCAGCCAGCCTGAGTCAGCAGGGCCAGATGTGCAACCATCATCTGGTTTCTCTGCTTCTGCTGGGAAGAAGAGGAGGAGGAAGAGGAAAGGCATTAGGCAGCAACATCCTCATCTTGGAGAGATGGGTGCTCTACCTCCAAGGAGGAAGGACAAGAGGAGGCTGGACAAGAGCACACTGCCCTGAGGGTGCTCACAGTCCTGGAGAAGAGGGGACACAGCTGATGGCCCAGGGGATCAGCCCTGAACCAACTGAGGAACTCACACTGGAGGAAGGAGGTGATTTTAACCACAAAGCCTTGACCAGACAGGGATGGGGACCAGGGCTGACTCACACTCCTCAGTGGCACAGGGGTCTGGTCCCTGAGCTGGGTGAGACACCAGACAGGGTGGGCAAACCTCCCCAAGCTGTGGCAGAGAGGATTATGCAGCTTTTTAAGGAAACACTCAGTGGCAGCCCTGGGCTCCTCTGCTGCATTACAGTGATGGTGAGACACTGGGAAATACCACTGAAGGACACAGTGAGAAGGTCTAAGGGCACTTGCCATCCCATCTGAGCAGATCTCCTGGCAGCACACACCCTGTACCTATCTGTACAAATGTGCCCTCCCCCTAGGGAAGGGGGGCTGAGCATTTTGGGAGAGCCTGTGTGCTTTAGGAGGATGATTCCTATTTAGAAAGGCATCTCCAGATGTCCATGGTCCTTCTCCCCTCTCCCAACAAACCAAACCAAAAATCCTCATGGAGATGAGTTCTGAGTACTCATGGAATCGTTTAATTTGGAAAAGCCATCCAAGATTATCCATTCCAACCACTCCCCCAGCACTGCCCAGGCCACCACTAACCCATGTCCCCAGGTGCCACATCCACATGTCTGTTAAATCCTCCAGGGATGGTGACTGCACCACTGCCCTAAGCACCCTGACAACTCTTTCAGCGAAGAGATTTTTCCTAATATCCAACTAAACCTCCCCTGGCATAACTTGAGGCCATCTCCTCCTGTCTAGTCAGCTGTACCTGGCTACAAT
Organism: Sylvia atricapilla; assembly: GCF_009819655.1. NCBI lineage: Eukaryota > Metazoa > Chordata > Aves > Passeriformes > Sylviidae > Sylvia > Sylvia atricapilla. The sequence goes on along the minus strand of NC_089159.1, from coordinate 4,842,409 downwards.
TTCCTTTCAGGCAGTGGCAGAAAGTGAGAAGGTCCCCCCTGAGCCTCCTTTCCTCCAGGCTGAGCACCCCCGGCTGCTCCTCACCCACTCCAAGACACCCGAGCAGGGCCCACGGGGGATTTTGGGCAGGGTGCTGGGGGGGACAGAGAGATTTTACCTCCTTTCCCGTTGCAGTTCACAAGATCCCCGAAGCACCGGCAGCGTGGCTCTTGCGGGTCAAACGCATAACTTCAGCCGATCAATTCCCACACTGGAAGGAAGTAGCAGACCGACTCCGAGGGAGGGACCTGGAAGGCAAAGGTTCAGGCTGTCAAGCCCTGGAGCCACGGCAATATCCCCAGGCACATCTCACCTCCCCCAAGCCACAATCCCGCTGGCCTCCAGCCTGACTTCAGCAAAACCAGAAAGAAGCAGAAGGGCCGGGCAGAAAGTCCCCCGAGCCTCCCAAGGGCCTTCCCGCGGTGCTGCCCCGGCTCAGCAGCGCAGCGCTGGACGGACCCGGGCACTCTGCACGGCTGTCCCCGGGGGACACCGGCTGCTGTGCCTTCGGGGGGTCCCCGCCACCCTTCCCGAGCAGCCTGCACCCTTCGTGCCGACCCAGACAATACTGACTGGAAATAACGCGGCATCCATGCCGGGGGCTGCGTGCTGCCTGTGCCCCCCATTCCGGGGCTGGGAGGAAAAAACCAACCCATGGCTGCAGCCTCTCATCCCCGAGGGAAAACCCCCGTTCCCCGAGGGAAAACCCCCATTCCCGGGGCAATCCCCCCATCCTCGGAGCAGCCCCCGGGGCCGGGGGGAGCCCAACCCACGGCAGCAGCCCCACTCCCCCCGGCAGCAGCCCCACTCCCCCCGGAGCAGCAGCCCCACTCCCCCCGGGGCAGCAGCCCCACTCCTCCCGGGGCAGCAGCCCCACTCCCCCCCGGGGCAGCAGCCCCACTCCCCCCCGGGGCAGCAGCCCCACTCCCCCCCGGGGCAGCAGCCCCACTCCCCCCCGGGGCAGCAGCCCCACTCCCCCCGGGGCAGCAGCCCCACTCCCCCCGGGGCAGCAGCCCACTCCCCCCGGGGGCAGCAGCCCCACTCCCCCCAGGGGCAGCAGCCCCACTCCCCCCCGGGGCAGCAGCCCCACTCCCCCCGGGGCAGCAGCCCCACTCCCCCCCGGGGCAGCAGCCCCACTCCCCCCCGGGGCAGCAGCCCCACTCCCCCGGGCAGCAGCCCCCGCTCCGCGGCTCTGCCCCACCACCGCCCCCGCGGGGCCCGGGGCCGGCCGGAGCGGCGGCGATGCTCACCGGGAACGGAGGGGCTCACCCGGCCCGGGGGGGAGCGGCGGGCGGCGGCAGCCCCGGCCCCGCCGCCAGAGGGGAGGGGGCGGCTCGGGGACCCTCCCGACTGCACCGCGCCGCAGCGGCGGGGGCCGGGAGCCTCCCCCGGGAGGGGGATCCGCTGCTGAACGGGCGGAGGATGGCGGGGGGGGGGGAAATAACCGGGAATAACCGGGAATAAAGGGCCCTCCCCGCTCGGCGGTGCGGTGCCGGTACCGGTACCGGAGGATGCGCTCACCCGGCCCCGCTGGCTCGGCTCGGCTCGGCTCGGCTCGGCTCGGCTCGGCTCGGCTCGGCTCGGCTCGGCTCGGCTGTGCCCGGCCGCCCCCCGCCCCGCCGGCAGCGCCGCCCCCCGCACCGCCCCCGCCGCCTTAAAGGGCCCCGCCGCCCCCGCCCCGCGCTCCGCGGTGGCCCCCGGGACCCCGGGACACCGATCCGTCCCCGCCCAGCGCCGGGGGCCGCGCCGGGAGCGTCTGCCAGAGCGCCCCGAATAACGGGGGACACCCCAAATCCGTCCTCGGGGACAGCTCTTAATCCTCGGACGGGCTCCTCGACCCTCCCGGGGGCACCGCCAAGCCTTGGGTAGCATCCTGAATTTTTTAAGGTGCCAAATCTTCAGGCCTCCGAGATGCATCCAAAATCTTGGCAGGGCACCCCCTGGTCTAAAGGGGGGCTGCAGCCTTTCCTCAGCCCATCTGTCACCCAGCATTTGTCCTTGCGCTGCCCAGGAGAGGGGATTGGGGTGATCCCCCCACACCCGCATTCCCAGGGCGCACAAGGCAGGGTGGTGTCACTGCAGTGGCTCCAGGGGGAGTTTTTGGGGTCTGGACACAGTGTTTTTGTCATCCTGCTGATGCATTTCGGGGCCCATCTCAGAGCCTGCCGGGAAAGGACAGACTGAAGCCCAGGACAGGGTGGGTCAGGATGGACCAAGCCCCAGGACAGGGGAACTGAAGCCCAGAGAATTTTAAAGGGATAGAGTTGGGGTCACACTGCCTCCAGGACCCTGCACAGCCCCGCAGCCTCCCCATGGCATGTCCACGGGCAAATCAGGATGAGTCACCATTAAAAAAAAGAAAAGCGGAAAAAAAAAAAAAAAAAAGGATTTGCAAGAGGAACAAATCCTTTTTACTTTTGTGAAGCACCTGTAGGATTAAGACGATGCTGGTTATGTAAGAGGTGGTGAAGGGTGGGTTTCATAATTATTGTTGTTATTATTATTTATTTATTATGCTTCCTTACCATCCCATTACCCTGAAGAGTGTATTCTGGGGAGATGTGGGGAGAGGCTGGCTTAAGGGAGAAGAAGGAGATTTGTTGTAGGGCTGGTGCAAAGTGGTGCACCATTTGCTTTTTCCTCCCCCAAAGCAGCATCTTCTTAAAGATTTCTCTTTTGTGGTGTGTTTTTGGCAGGAGCATGAGACATGGGCCAAGGTGGACAGTGCAAAAGCACCACTGAGGAGTCACAACTGGGACAGGGACTCTTTATTTTCTCCATTATAGCTGGGTTTGTGATGATTTTGGGCGGATTCTCTCCCTTCTGGCTGGTCATGTTTTCAAGGCCAGGTTGGGGCAGAGTTTGGAGCAACCTGGTCTGGTAGAAGGTGTCCCTGCCCATGGCAGAAGGTGGAATGAGAGGAGCTTTTAGGTTCCTTTCAACCCAAACCATTCAATGTTTCTGGCATTCTATGATTCCCTTCCCAGGAGCATTCTGGGGATGAAGGGATGCCCAGAGAGAGGCTGGATCCTGCTGCTCAGTGCAGGTGACCCTGGGCCACCCACCCACCTTCACCCACCTCCCACAGCAGCTGACAGTGTGTTTCCACTCCCCCCCCCTTCCCTTCCCCTGCCTCTCCTCCAAAAAGCCTCTCTCCCATTCATATCCATTTTTAAAGAAAACACACAATCAATAGTCTCTCGGGCTGGAATTTCATTAAGGTTTTCATTGCACTCGCTATCGATTGGCAGCAGGGCCGGGAGCTGCACGGAGCTGCTGCTGTGCCCTGCCTGTGCCACGGGACCACCCACACCATCCTAAAGGGATGGGGCCATGCACAGGATGTGGCTCAGCTCCCGTGCAGGCAGCTGAAAGCCCACCATCCCAGCTTTTACTAACTCCTGGATTTTACCAGCCATCACTAAGAGCAAAACCAGGAGCCCGGGGAAGGGCTTTCATGAGCCAGGACAAATGCTTTGTGATTGCAGAGGCTTTGGTACATAACAGGCTCTCTCTCCTGCCTTCCCTCCTTGGGATGCTGCTTGTTTCAGGATGTGTAAAACCAGGCTGGAATGCCTGGCCTTGCTTCCATCAAACACGGGGGCCGCAAGGAAAAAACACCCCAGGGCTCTGAGTGTGGAAGGGCACGGCTTGCTCCGCTGCTGGTCGGTCACTTGGAAAATCAAGTGAAAAAATCCCAACTTCTAAAAGGGCTCGTGGGCTAATTTTAGGTCTGGGCCTTGACCAGAGAGATTTACAATAATTGCCAGGGTGAAAGTTTAACATCTCCCGCGACTTTTCTCAGCAATCCCCAAGGAACCGCGTTCTGCTGTGCAAAGAGCATCCCCGGGCCAGCTCCCCAAATTGCCTTTTTAAGGCTTTATTTTTAAACCAAAGCCACAGGCTGCCTTCAACGGGACAAAAATCCTTCACGAGTCCCAGTCTGAGCTGATGGGAACTCCTGTGGATGGGGATGAGCTTTGGCTCAAATCCTTGTCCCCATTTTTTTTGCTCATCCCTGTCTCAACCCCACAGACACAGAACCCCCGTGGACACCCCTGTTCCCACTCACCACTAAACCCTTTTAACAAGGGCAAAGCAGAAACACGTTGCTTGTAGAACCACGGCCTTTCTGCTGTGCTAAATCATTTAAAACTGGTGCTGAATAAACCTAATATCTGCCCGCTCTTGCCAATTCTCATTACTCCGGGACTCCCTCGGAGCGATTAGCTGCCTTAAAAAAAAAAAAAAAAAAAAATCGCTGGAAGGAATCAAACGAGAGGCTCAGCCAGCATGTTGGCAGCATCCCGGCTGGAGCGTGACGTGCCCTTGAAATCCTGTGCCCGGAGGCATCCGGCATCCGAGCGGTGCCAGCTCCGGCAGCGCGCCCTCCGCCCGCTCCTCCCGGCGCACGCTCCGATTCCATCCCCGCCCGCCCGGGGCTCACCGGCACCGCGGTGCTGGGGCTGATTTTCTAGCAAAACCCTCCGGCTGTAAGGCCACAAACCCGCGGTGGAGACGGGAGGGGAAGGGGTTTGTGGAGCGTCCCGGGAATAGGAGTTTCGGAGCTCGCTGTGGCCGGGGTAGCCCAGCCATGGAACAATCCGGTGGCGCAGGAAGGGCAAAGCCGGGCGCGTGTGTGAGCTGTCAGCCAGGCAGACAGGCCCCAGGCATCTCCCGGGCTGTCACAGCTGCAAATTGTCCAGGAGCATCCTTAATGGGATGTAAGGGGAGGATTTATTGGAGGAAGATGTCACAGGGATGAAAGGGGAAAAGAGAGGGAACCTGGAGAAATAGTGGTTTGGGTTTGTATTTGTTTGTGGAGGAGAAATTGTTTTAAGATGTTCTTTGGTGTGTTAGAGGAGGCAAACAGGCAGTGACAGCACAGCCATGGGGCTGGAGGAGCCTTCACTGGTGGGAAGACCTTGATGTGCAAATTCCCTTCTCCTCCTCACCCTGCAACTCAGAATTTACCTTTGAGAGCGAGCAAAGCCCTTTCCTTTCAACACAAAAACTGTGTTTAATGTTTCCCCTGTGACCTGAGCTTTTTCTTCCCCAGAGTGTTTGTGAGCCCTGGTTGAATGATGCTCTCCCAGGGTGACCTCAGAGATGGACAAGCCCAACCACAGACCAGAACAAAGCCAGACCAGCTGAAATTCCCTGGGGGAGGATGTACAGACAGAAAGGGATACAAAAACAGGACCAAAACCCATCCTCATCTTTCTGTGGGATAACCAGTGGAGTTTGGATGGAGAACACCAGCTGAGCGCAGGAGCTGTGCTGGAGAGTGCTCAGCCAGCTCTGAGCATCAACAGTTCACCCCACATCCTTTTTGTGTGCACACAGCCTGTCCCTCACCCCATGACGGCTCTTCTGTGCTTCAAACATCTGTTCAGGGTTGTGCTCAGTGGCCTCTCAGTGTCTGACTCAGATGGGAGGGAGAATTATTTGGGGTTGATGAGTGGGGAGGGAGTGCAATCTCACTGTCAGGTGGAAAAAGGGTTCAGGGCTTGATCCTTCTGCATCCCTGATGGTGCCGGGAGAAGAACTAGGAGCAAAAAGGGGGTGGTCAGCTCTGGATCAGCAGACACAGTTCAACATTTCCCATCTTACAGTGGTTCGTTCTGCCTGATCTTGATGCCTCCAAGAAGGACAAGTCTGTCCTGCTTCTTGCTGCTGGGATGGAGCTCACTGGGCCCCCTGGAATGCCACGGATCTGCACCAGCAGGATCTGCTTGTGCTCTCTCTGTGTCTCCTGGGAGCATGTTTGCAGGGAGATTGGGTGCATCCCTGCCTTCTCGACTGACCCCTGTGTTGTCCTGTAATTCTATATTATTTAAGTGTGGTGTTTTTTTTTTTTTCCTCCTACAAAATCACAGAAAAAGCTGAGTTGGGGAGGACCCACAAGGATCATCGATTCCAACTCCTAACCTTGCACAGGACCATCCCCAAGAGTCCCATCCCTGTACCTGAGAGAGGGTTGCCCAAACAACAACACCTCTGAGGACACCTCTGAGGACACCTCCTTGCCTCCCTCGGGCCACGGCGGGGGAAGCCACTGGAGTCTGGCGCTGCTGCTGCTGCTGTTCTTCCTCCTGCTGATGCAAATGAAAAGCGATGCTGTCCCCGTGCTCCAGCCCCCTCTCGGCACCTGCTGGCAGAGCTCAGGTGGGGAGCTCGCCGAGCGTGCAGTGACTGCTGTGGGCAGGGGCAGAGCCCCGTGTCGGGGCGGGCATTCACACACCAGGCTTTGTGCTGAGGGCACGTCAACTGGGGCTGCACAACTGAAACTTTAGCAAAAAAAAATTCCCCTCAAAAGCACTGTGTGTTCTCTCCTGCCGGCTCTCACCCCAGGGCTCTGTTCCCTGTGGCTGTGCTGGCCCTGCTGGAGTGACCAGGTCTGTGTCTCTCCCAGGGGGCAGGCACCTCCTGCACCTTCTCTTCCAAACCACCTCCTGTTTCTGCAGGCAGAGGTCAGAGGTTATCAGCTGCCTGTGGCTTGTCTCTTAAATATCCCTGTTCTTTGTGCTGCTCTGCTGGCAGAAATAGTGTCAGAGGCTTTGTTCTGCCTGCACAGAGACGGTGGGGGACAAGGCTTCAAAGCCCTCCCCACACCCTCTCCGTGGCTGTGCTGCCCTGGCAGGGGGTTTCCAGCAGCGTCACCCTTCAGCCACCTCCTGCAGCTGCATCTGGTGCCTCTGCCTGGGGACAGGCTGGGGCTGCTCCCTGCCAGTCCTGACCCAGGGCCACGGTGATGGAGCTGGGGACCACAGCGCACATCCCTGGCTCTGTCCCAGGTCAGATCCTTGCTCCTTGTTCTTTCTGGGTGTCACAGAGCTGTGGATTCCCTCATGCCGCTGCTCCAGGATCCCACTGTCCCAGAGGTCCCTCTGCAGCCTCCAGCCAACCCCCTGGAGATTTCAGACACAGCAAAAGGGCATTCACCTTTCCCACTTGCAAAACACTCCAGCAACAGCAGCTGGAAACCTTGGGGAAAACTGTGCTGCTCCTGCTGGCAAAGGGCTGATCTTTGCTGTGCAGGTTCCTCTCCCCAGCATTTCTCACTGTGCTGCTCCGAGTGGCTTTTTCATTGCAGTTTTCCAGGGTTTTGCTTTTCCTACAGGCTGGAAAATGCCCTTCTGGCAACCTTGGCTTTGAAGCAGCCCCACGCTGCTGGGTCAGGCTGGCCGTGGTGTTCCTGCAGTGGCCAGCTCCCCTGCAGCAGCTCTGAATGCTCCCTTGCACGTGTGTTCAATATAAAAAGAAAGGGGAAAAAAAAAACAAACCATTAAATATTAAAGGAAAAACCATCGTTGCCTGGACTCAGAGCAGCTCTTAAAAATGTTAGCAGCTCCAAAATCCCAACCTTCCCTTGGCGTTGAAAGCTTCCGTCTTTGCAGCAGCCTGTGGGGAGCCGGGCAAGGCGTGTGTGAGGAGCAGGGCTGGTGGGCAAAGTGCCCCTGAAAAAGATCCCAAAATGAAGCCACGTGGCCCAAAGCAGCAGGCAGGGAAATCCCATAACCCTGTGAACCTGCAGGGCCTGGTGTGTGGAGGGGAACTGGGAAAAAGCCCTGGAAAATCCCACTTCTGTGCCAGGGCACGGGGAGGTGGTCAGTGAGGTTGTGTCACCCCAGAGGAGGGGGACACCAAACAGAGACAGGACAGGTGCCATCCTACTCCCAGGAATTTGGGATCTGCAGCCTCTGCTCCTGGAGGAGGTCTTAGAGTCCCCTCCATCAGTAGGAGCCCTGAGGGGCTTTTTCTCTGCAGGGGAATGGCAATGTCTTGCCTAATTCCAACCCAAATCCCTGGGCTGGTGGGATGCTGCAGAGGGGAGGGTTTGCAGAATAAAGTCAGTTTTTCTAAGGCAAGGAGCCCTTTCCTGGCTGGGCAGGGAGCTAAGAGGATGCTGCAGTGCATATTCCCTGTTGCCCAAAAATGAAGGCTTTAGGGAACATCAGTGGGATCATGAATTCATTTAGCCCAGAGCCCTCCTCTGTGCTAAACATCTTCACCAAGCCTTTAAATCATCCAAGAGTCTGTTTAAAAAAAAAAACAAAAAACCAAAAACAAACCCAAAAACACCAAAAAAACACCCCCCAAAACAACACTATTCCCTACAGAGCCCTTTCTTTCCCCAAGAGACACTCGGGGGGCCTTTCCCTGACCCTGCTGCAGCTGGAACCTGCAGGATCACCTTGCCGAGCCTCACCTGAGCACAGCCTGCCCCAGCGCCGTGGGAAGGGTTTCCATAGCCTCAGGCACCCGAAAGGCCCCAGCTCTGGGTGTTCAGGACAAGGATTTGGGGTGTGCTGAGGGCTCACCCCAGAGCTGAATTGCTGCTGGAATCCCTGGAGAGCTCCGCACCTCATAAATCCCCCCTGGCATCGCCTTCCTCATCCTCCCTGCGGGGAACCCAGCGGGATGCTCAGCTCCTGGAGGAGCCCTGGGGCTGCCAGTCTGGTCCTGCCTGCCCCGGGGAGATGGGGATTGTGGCCAAACCCTGGCGGGTCCCCTCTGTCCCGCTCCCACCAGGAATATTTTTGGCCCCGCTGCTGGTGGGGATGGTTATTCTGGGCAAGGAGACAAGTCACAGAAGGTTGTACCAGGGGTGCCCAAACACCATCTCCCCGTTGGAAAATGAAGGGCAGGGGGTTGTGGTGACCCCTGGCCCTGGCTGTGTCCCCAGAGGGACCCCTTGGAGAGGGATCCTTGCCCACAACCCCTTCAGCATTCCCAGTGGATGGAACAGCCTTTTGGGGCGGGGGGAGCGAGGTGAGGATCCTTCCCTTCCCCTGGGAGCTGGAAAAAAAAAAGCCTGCGCATCTCCAGGGAGACTCTGTAAACAGGGAGCAGGCGGAGGGAGCCAGGGGGACTCTCCATCTGCTGCACCAGCTTTCGGCCCCGGCCCGCCGAATGTCTCACACAACAGGAAGCAATAAAACACTTATTACAGCACCGGGAGCCTCTTTGGCCTGCTGGAGACAGGGATTTTGCCCCGAGTCTCCCTTTGAACAGGGTTGGGGGCTCACGTGTTGTCAGATCTCGTGGCAGAGGTGCCCAGCTCTGCTGCAGCAGGATGCTGCCAGCCCATCACTGGGATAACCCTGCTGTGATTCCCTCTGCTGGCTGCTGTCCCCTCTCGCAGGGTGTCCCAGCAAAAGCACCAAGGGATTCCCCAGCACCCAAACCCTGCTGTCCTTTTGAAAACAGCCCACGGAGCCCAGCAGCTGAGCCTGCTCCGTGTGTAAGGGAAGGAACGAGGAGGATGAAGGTCCGTGGGTTGCAGCGCTGTTCATCCTTGGGATTCCTGCCTGGGATTCCTGCCTGAACTGCAGCGTGTCCTCGTGACACATGTTCCGCTGGGATTTAAGGGCATCCAGTGGTGGAGATGCAGCACCACCATTTCCCTACCTGCTTGCAGTGGATAATTCGAGCCACATTTGCAAAAATAAATTCCTGTAGCCAGCCTGGCCAGGTTCCTGCTGCCAGATATCCAAACCTTTATGGATTCCCTCCTTTTCCCCCCACGGGGGCTGTGTCCGTGCCTTTATAGAGACACCCAAACCTCTTCTATCTCATCCCCCCTTTTCCCTGCGTGTGTCCACGTCCTGACCCTGCCCCACGCTCTGTTTATCCACAGCATTCAGGGGCACACCCTGAACTTGAAATAACCCGGGCTGGCGGCGCGTTCCTGCCGTGTCGGTGTTCTGGAGCTCCTTTTGCTGCCAGCCCGAGCCTCGCTGGCTCCGCCGCCTCCAGCCATCGATCTCTCCCTTCTCCATCCGCAAACCCGGTGCCTGCCTGTGTGACAGCGGCTCCGGAGCTCCGCTGCCAGCAGGGATGAGGCGCCCGGACGGAAACCTTTCGGAAATAGCATTATTAGTGGTGTGGTTTTTTTTTTTTTTTTTTTTTTTTTTTTTTTTTTTTTTTTTTTTTTTTTAATAGCTCTGTAATAATTGCTGCTGCAGTTTGCTCTGCTCCTTCTGGAGCTGCCAGGGTACCCAGCAGCATCCTGAATCCGCCGGGCTGGAGTGGGATCAGCGATCAGCCCCCTCAGCCCTGCAGCCCCAGATCACGACAGATTGGCCACATCCTGCCAGTGATTTCTGTCTTGTCTCCTTTGCCCACGGCAAAAAACTGAACTTGTGACCCAGATGTGAGCAGCCTGTTATCTCGTTAGCCAGCCCAGCTCCCCCAGGAGCCTTTTATTAGCAGATAAACCCCCGAAAATTCAGCCTGGGTCTCTGAGATGGGCTGGGAGATTCGCAGGTTAAGCAGATATAAGAAGCACAGGTTTGCCCATAATTATTTTCCTGAATATCTGTCGATACTAATTAAAATTGTTTCCCATAATTAAATTTATAACAGCAAGGGAGAACAAGGGGTCGCTGAAATCCTTTTCTTTTGAATCGCTCAGGGATAAAAAAGGGTTTTCGAATCAAATCAGTAAAAAAAATTAGTAATCAAATTAGTTAAAAAATCCATGCCCATTTTCTTCCAAGAGAGGGACAGATTGTGGGGTGCTTTGGGGCTGCCCTCTGGGCCTAGCTGAAAATGGGGTTTAGGGGGTGTAGCCACTCTGTAGGTGGCTGTAAGGAGAATTCAGTGTGTCCCCAAACCCCAGCACAGCCAGTGACACCCCAGTGCTGGAGCAGGCAGGGAATAAGGAATTGGCTGTGCCAGGACAACAGGGACAGTGCTATTCCTGCTCCCCTGCAGGCAAACGCTGCACAGGGGGAGCTGGTTTGGAGCTCTTGCCCAAAGCTGGGGCTCCTGCTTGCTTTAATTGATGCACAGCATCATCTTTCTGCAGGAAAAGGGTTTGGACACAGCACTGCCAGCGCTCCCAAGCTTGGCTGGGGCTGCCAGGATGTGCTGGGGGTTGGAGGAATCATCTCCCTGTGCCTGACCAGGACACCCCTCACATTCAGGGGGCATCTCCAGAGGCACCAAAAACTGCAGGATTTGGTTTTGTCCTAAGCAGGAACATCCCGCTCTGCCCTGGGATCCCCTGGAGCCCAGCACCTCCAGCCCAGCTCTGGGAAGCAGCTCAGAAAACTTGGCTGAGGCTGCAGGCAGTGACCTGAGAGCCCTCCCCAGCTCAGGGTTCCCCTCCCTGCCTCCCGACACAGGGTTTGGCAGCCAGAGCCGGGCTCCTGGGAGCGGCTACCGGGGACACCCGGACATCCCCGGGCTGCTGCAGGGTCACCAGGGCTGGGATGAGCCAGCCGAGGTGAGCTGGGCAGGCAGGGCCGTGCCATGGCAGTGGGAGCTGCTGCAAGCTGCAAAACCGTGAGACCAGAAGAGAAAACAACAGCCCACATCTGACGCCTGCCCTCCCCGGGAGGGATTTTGGGACAAATCAAGGAGCTTGTCGTTTTTATTTTGGGTGGAAGGAGGTGACAGCTCTGCCTGAGGGATGAAATTCAGCAGCTCCAGAGGGCTGGAAGGACCCAGATATTCCGAGGGGCTGGAAAACCTCTGGCACAGAGGTGGTGGGTGGGGAACAGCTCCTGGTGCTATTCCCTACAGAGTGTTTCCCCAGACCCCTCACACTGCTGTGCCTAAAACCCAAAGCAGCCCAGCTCTGCCAGGCTGGGGCTGCTGGGCTCCCCCAGGGCTGGAAAAGCAAGGAGAAAGGAGGCTCAGGAAGAGGGGGATCGTGAGCAGCTCACCAAGATTATCCAGGCAAATTTACACCATCCAGCCGGAGTGCCTTTGCCAACAGCCACGTGGGGATATCCAGAATATCTCAGGATGTGGAGCTGCCTGGGCTCAATTGCCATGGTCCCTCCATCCCCAGAGCCTTTCTGAGGCCCGTGGGGTGCTGCTGTTGATGGCAGCTGACTGCAGCACATGGGGACAGAGGTCCTGCCCTCCCCGGCGCTGCGAGACATCACTGCCTTTAGCTGCTGTAATGGGTTTCTAAAATTAGCTGCACACTCTGCCCTTGGACTGGAGCAGGACATTTCGCAGTTGTTTAATATCAAAAGTCCAAAAAAAATAAAAAAGGAAGCGGAGCACAAAAGCCACCCAGTCAATGCATGGCTAAGTTTATTTTATCGCTTGTCCAACAGAGCTCGACGTCTATTTTAAGTCATTTATGAGGAGTACAAGTGTGAATAGCTGCAGAAGTTTTGCAATTCCAAGACGCCACATACAGCCGCTAAAAAAAGCAAATTTAACCTTCCCAACAAAGCCTCAGAAAGCAGCCCACCCTTCCCTGGATCGTGTTTCCCATCTACTGATTTCAGGCAGCCGAAGCTCATCTCCCTCAGATCTGAAGCTGATTAGTTTCTGAAGAGGGCCCCAGCCAGAGCAGCATCACCCCTCACTGCATCCCGAGCTGCTTCCCTTCCATTTGGGCTCGGTTTTCCCTGTGCTGAGCGGGACAGGTGCAGGTTGGTCTCTCGGGGTTTATCCTTCCCTTCAATTTATGAGTATTTTACATTTTGCCGTCGGCCACGGCTCCTATAAATAAACCCTGGCTGCTGCCCGTGGCAGATGTGAGGCCTTTCCCTGTCTGCACGCTCTGTTAGAGGCCCTGGCTTCCCAGCAACGGGGATGGGAATGGAGGGGAGCCTGCAATGAAATATTAATTGGGAGCAATGCTATTCTCCTGTCTACAGAGGGGAATTTTAATTGAGGACCACGTTAACAAGCTAATATCTCCCCTCACCGTGTGGTCACAGCAGGAAAGGGGGGGTTGGACCTGCTCTTTTTAATTGGAGCATCTCCTATCACCTCTGTCTCCCCAAAGCAACCCAAAGTAGCAGCTCAGTGTTCATGACCCAGCAAAACCAATCACCAGCAATTGCTTGATTTGATTGTGGTTTCCTAAGAGGCAGAAACATCCCAGCAAGGAGAATCTGGAGCATCCCTGTGAGGTCAGGCCTGACCAGCAGCACCTCCCTTCGTGCCCTTTAAGTCCTAACTATTCCCAAACTGAGGGCTCCAGTTCAGAGGGGCATCTGCCAGTGCCCAACAGCCTGGGCAGGAGATCCCCAGAGCTGCAGCAAAACAGGAATTCTCAAATAGCACAACACCTGAAAATGCAAGTTCAGGAGGTTCATGCTTTTCCTCCCCATTTCTGGCTGGATTTAGCCCACTGGACTTCAAACAGGGTGGGAGAGAGATGTGATCTGGGAGGAAGAGCACCTCTGATCTTGTATTTTCCATATGTTTCGGTAAAGACCGAGCTCTCTGAGAAATCAGGAAAGCATGGGAACTGCTGCAGCCTTTCCAGGGCTGGGAAGTGATTCTCCCTTCGCTGAAGGCTTTTAATTTCACGGGTGGGAGTGGGGTGGGGCTCATTCATCCTACAAAGCAAAGCTACAGAAAAGCTGCCGGCAGGGGCGGGGACAGCTCCTGCTGCGGGGCTGGAGAGAGCTGATGGGGTCGTGTCCAGCTGTCACTGCCACATGTTGCCCACGTCCCCGTTCTTGTGGAACTCGTGGAGGTGGTCAGCGTACCTGGGGAGAGGGCAGAGCCACGTTAGTGAACCTGCAGCAAGCCCCAAGGCGCTCCGGCAGATTCCAAGGGGTCATTCCTCGAGGATAAGCACCGTGCCCTGCTCCAGCCACGGGCAGCAGGGAGCTGGAATCACAGCACGGGTCTGGCCCAGGTCTCCAGGATCACCTTTGCCTCTATCAGGATTCCTCCAGGGCAAGGGCTGCCCGCAGGAGAGGCTTTGGAAAACCCAACCGAACACAAGAGGTTGCCCTGTTCCATGAACTTTTTCTCCCACCCGTCCCTCACTGGGTCTAAAGCCCAATGAACTGGCCAGTTTCCAGCACTGGGGTGCCCCAAGAAATCTGCTGCAGAGCACCAGCCCAGCAGACAAACCCTGTCCTCACTCACTTCTTAGCGCAGAAGGCGGAGCAGTCCCGTCCCACGCTCTCGCTCCAGGCCGTTTTGTAGAGCACCTGCAAGGCAAGGGATGGCATCAGCTCTGCTCCCAAATCCATCCCAGTGCCTCCTCACTGCAGCCTGTGCCACTGCTGAGCCAGCCTGGCCCTGCCACCCCATCCTGGAGAGGGGCTTGTGACGAGGGCGTGGAGTGACAGGACAAAGGAATGGCTTCGAACTGATAGAGAAGGTTTAGACTTGATATCAGGGAGAAATTCTTCCCTGGCAGGGTGGAGAGGCCCTGGCACAGGGTGCCCAGAGAAGCTGTGGCTGTCCCTGGATCCCTGGCAGTGTCCAAGGCCGGGCTGGACAGGACCTGGAGCAACCTGGGCTAATGGAAGGTGTCCCTGCCCATGGCAGGGGGTGGTACTGAGGATCTTTAAGGGATTCTGTGATCACCAGCGTGGGGAACCCCAGTGTGTTGCAGGGGTTGCCCTCAGGATGGTCAAGATGACCTTTCCCAGTGGGTTATTTTTACTGGGACAGTGCTGCTGTGGTGGTTTGGGATAAGGCTCAGGGCTGCACATGGATGGAGGTGTATTTTTAGAACAGGCTTAAGGAAGGTCAGTGCTTGGCTTGGCTCCTTTTTACCTTCGTGCCTCGGTGTTTTCATTGCAGAGCCGAGGTGTGAGGAGGCAGGAGGCAGTGCTGGGGTTTGGGAAGAGGGAGAAGCCCTCCCATCCCTGACTGATTCCTTCAAGCCTTGGGGATTTGTAAGCTGTCATCACCAGGGAATCACCCTAACCACACAAACAGCCAGCAGCAGGCTCCAAATCAGGGTTCATTCAAGTGTCCCCGTGGCAGAGGTGTCACTGCCACTGTGGGGATGGAGGAGCAGGGGCTTGCCACAGTTCATCCCCAGCCCAGGCAGTGCTGAGTGCTGGATTTCAGCCTCTTTTGTGTCTAGTTGATGTAAGATCATTCCAGCCATGTAATATTTATGAATTTTTTTTTTTTTGGGTTAGAGCTTTAAAGTTTAATGATGTTTAACTTTTTATTTCCTTTGCTCCTTTCCTCACCAAAATAACTTTGAGAGCAGGACAGAAATATTGTTCTGATTTGGCTTTCATCTCGTTTCCTCATTTAATTATTGATGATTTGTTTGGCTTTTTTTTTTCCCCCTCTCTCTCTGAAATGACAAATAAACTCTCAGAAACTATGCAAGAATTCAGGAGGAGTGCACCATGACAAACTCCCAGGAGATTTGGGCTGGCTGAAGCCTCCATTCCTCCCAAACCTCTGCTTCTCTACTTTCAACCCTAATGTAGACTTGGGGAAACTTGAAAATTAGAGAAAAAGCAGAGCCACAGGGCACATCAGGAGCATGGGGAGAGCCAGAGCTCAAACCTGGAGAGGCAACAAATGAAATCCACTGAACAGGAGGTTAAAGATTCATTCAGCAAGAGGATCCACAAGGTCTAGAGCCAGGTATACTGTGGGCTCAGGGGCATGTGTTTTGTTCCTAAAATCATTAATGGTATCAGATTCACAACAATTAACTAAAATTTTGCTCCCCACTAAGCAGAGGGCTTGACTGGGAACACACTGAGCTCTGTGTGAGCTCCCAGCACCACAGCCCCTGGGCTGATCCCAGGAACAACAGGAACACACAGAAAGCTTCCAGCTCCTGCCTGTGCCCACCCACGGTGGGATTCCCACCCTGTGAATCCAAGGGGGATTTTCCTTGCCATGTCCACGTCCCACCCTGCCGTGCCTCCAGAGCCACTGACACCGACAGGGCAATGCTCTTGCTTGGCACAGCCCCTTAAACCAGCCCAAATTCCCCCTGCAGGGGATGAGACTGGATGTTTGGTCTTGGAGCCCACCCCCTGGGGCCCACACACTCACCAGGAAGACGAGGCAGTGCAGGAACAGGGTGTAGAAGAAGGCCACAGTCCGAGCGGTTTTGTTGGACAGGATGAGCCTCCCCTGGAGAAGAACAGGATGGAAAATCCCATTTTAACGTGGATCACTGGTAGCCAGCTCTCCTCAAACAGGCCTGGAGAGATCCTGGCCAGGGCTGGGAGCCTGTTCCTGCCAGCCCCATCACAACCCTGCAGTGAGGTGTGTTTGCCACCCACCTGTGCCCACCTCTGAGTGCTGATGCTCCTCCAAAGTGGCTGCACAAGTGCCTATGCTCTCCGCCCGAATTTGCCTAAACCCAGGTGGATTCAGGGCTGCCAAGTGTGGGCTTTCCCCCACTGAAAACTCTTCTGGGGTTTATTCTGGGTTGCTTTAGCCCAGCTCTCTCCAGCGGCTCTCCCTGCTCCTGCTGTGCCAGCCCTGCCTCAGTCCCTGCTCCGCAGAGAAACTCTGGCAGTAATTAAGCTTTGCACATTTTTAATTCATCAGCTCAAGCAACTTTGTGATTTGCAGCATCTCCTGGTTGCGTCCTGAGCAGGGCACCGGAGCCAAGGCCGTGTTGGAGTTCCCAGAAGCTGCCCTTGGTGTGTCCTGAAAGGTCTGCTCTCCATCCCTGCCTATCCCCTGCCACCCCACAGGGCTCTCCGAGCTCACTGGGGGCTGGAAACCTGTGAGGTGGGGCTGAATCGCCCCCCACCCCTCGTTTTGGAGAGGCCACTGAGCCACAGCCAGGCCCTGATGATGCCTGAGCCCTTTTGGCACATCACAGCAAGATCCCAGTGGGAAAACCTTCCCGTCCATCCCTTCAAAAGCATGAAAATCAGCAGAGGAGTGGCTTGCAAAGGACCTGCCTTGGTTCATAGCCACTCTTTATTCCTGCTGTAACCCAGGGACTCATTATGGACATAAGCACATTCCCCAAACACCACGCAGGCTTTCCAAAGCTGGCATTAAAACCCACAGATCTCCCACCAAACCCATTCCGGGCTCAAATCGTCTTTGCTATTCACGGCCACGGCGGAGGCTGCTGTAACAAACAAGATTATGTTCTTAAATATTCCCAAGGAATAACTCCCCTAAGTCAGGTTGGGATTTTTTTTTGTGTGTGTGAATGCCTTTCATTAATTCTCCGTGGTGCTGGCACGCCACACAATCCATATTCATGTTGGCATTTGCTTGGTTTTTATGCAAATGACAGCTCTGCCTTTATTACAGGATATCTCTGTGCTCTGGGGCTGCTGCAGCCCCACAGTCCCACATTCACCTTCCTTCTGCTGGAGAGCCAGGGGTTAACTCAGCCAAAACCCCATCCTGAGCCTGCTGTTAATGCCACAAATTCCAGTATAAGTCAGATTTCCTCAATAACCACGTTTTTAGCTCAGAGAGTTATACCCTAAGAGATGGCAGCCCAAGCCTGCAGTGGCAGCAGTCTCCTCCTGGCCTCTGTGGCTCAGGCAAGGACCCTCTGCTGCTGCAAACACCAGGATATTCCCTGGTGCTTTTTGGAAGGGAGAGCCAGAGCAGGAAGGATCAGGGCTTGGGAAGGGGTTTTTATGGAGAATGCAATGAGAAAGCAATGTGTGCCTGAGGATGCTGTGCTGTGTGGGGCAGAGATCTTCCCTTGGACCCTCTGCAGCCCCTCACACTCTTTCTCCCCAGATGTGTGGGGTCTCCTATGCAGGAGGCTTTGCTGCTGGCTGGGGTGCAGCCCTGAGCCCCACACCATGTTACAAACCAGAGCTGCTTGGAATCCTGCAACAGAATCAGAACTGTGTAGGTTGGAAAAGATCTCAAAAACCCTTGAGTCCAACCATTGCCCCAGCACTGCCAAACCCACCACTAAACCATGTCCCCAAGTGCCACATCTCCATGTCCTTTAAAGACCTCTGGGGATGGTGATGCCACCACTGCCCTGGGCAGCAAGGGAGGACAGGGGATTGCTCCTAACCCAGATTCCAGCATGGCCCATTGTGCTCTGCCCCCCTGCCCAGGACAGCAGGGTTGGGGCTTTCCCACTGCCCAAGAGCCCATTCTCCTGCAGGCACTGGGTTTAAAACCTCTCAGCTCCCACCAGTGCTGACAGAGCAGCCACTCACCATGCCCAGCGTGGCTTTATCCCAGGGACTGAGGCTCAGGTACTTCCTCTGGCGTTCCTGCAAGGAAACCAGACAAGGTTTTGAGGCTCAGAGGGGGGATTTGGGGTTTGCAAAACAGGGAAGGAACACTGTGCCCAAGGATGCTGCTATTTGCCCCCTGCCATCAGCTGGGCACAGTGACTTTTATTTTTGTTTTTTTGAAAGCAAAGGACATTTGAGTACATTTCACTCTATCAGAGATCTCTGGATTTCATCTGGGGGTGATCCCAGAGCAGACAGAGGGGCTGATGCAGAGGGAGGGTGCTGGGGGAGCCTTTCATACCTTCCTGCTGAAGGAGGAGAAGGGGTCCAGGCGTTCCTCATACTGGGAGGAGTAGCGCTGCTCCGTGTCATCCCTGCTGCTGCCCTGGGGGAGCAAAGGCAGGGTGAGAGCCAGAGGGGACACCCAGCACAAGGACAAACCCCTGAGCTCCCCCATTTTGGAAGAAATGACCCCCAAAGGATGGAGCAGCACAGCCCAGAGCTGACCCATGGGGCTGACAGCGTCTGTCCCCTTCAGAAAGGAGAAGCACAACAGGAGCTGTTGAACAAAACCCTTTCTTCTTAAAACTGTGGAATGGTTTGGGTTGGAAAGGGCCTTGGGTTGTTACATCGGGGGATTCTGCCATGGGGACTCCCTGTTTCTCCTGTTTCTCCCTGGTTTTGGCCCTTCCCATGAAATAATTGTCACCTGTGTCATCCTCAGAGCTCCCGCCTGGGCTGCTGCAAATCCCACCCTGAATTCCTTTCCAGGTAGGAGGGAGACAGTGATTTAGGAGGAGGAAATAATTGTTCAAACAGAGTGGCTATGAGCTGGGAAAAAGGCAAGGAAAATGAAGGAAAATGAACCATATTATGTGTTCAGAAGTATTTCACTTGCAGCTAAAATTTCATTCAATCATCTCAAAAGCTTTTATTTGCCTCAGCATAACCAGAGCTTTACCACAAGGTCCAGTAAAATCCTTCCTGGCCTAAGGCTTAGAATCAGGGGTCAGAACCTTGAGGAGCTGGGAGGGACTTTAATTTTCACCTGTCCCAAGCCCTGCTGCCATGTCCCTCCATGGGCAGGGACAGCTCCTGGCAGATCAGACCTGCCTGATCAAGGCTTTATCCAGCATGGCCTTGAGCTTTCCAGGGATGGGGCATTCACAACCCCTCGAAAGAAGTGAAAGATGTGGGTGGGCTCAGACAGGCTGGATTTTATCCCTCTCCTGGGACAGAAATTCCCCTGGCACAGCCCGGGCTGCTCCCACAGCCTCCCTGCTCCTCCTTCCTCTGCAGGAGCTGCAGATTCCACATCACTCTGCCCAAATCCAGCCTGGAATCAGCCCATGGTGCCGCCAGCCCTGGGCACAGCCTGCTGCAGGCTCTGCCACCTTCCTCCGGGGCTAATTCCCTGTGCCCGTGCCACCGCTGACACTCCTGAGCCTTTCTGCACCCGCTCCTGCGCACAGACAGGGTCACCCCTGGGGCTGGTTGTTACACCTCGGTGTAAACCTCGAGTAACTGTGCCCTGACACGCTGCAACCCGAGCCCTGGGGTGGCTGTGATGAGGACAGAGCCCGATTTAGGGGCGGGGAGGTGCCCGCAGCCCGGCTCTCTGCGCTCAGCTCCCGGGAGTATTTTTAAGGTGTCACATGCCCCAGTTGGTTTAGGGGGTGAATTATGCAATCCCCCGGCGCTGCTGTCTGCAGGGGTTTTTTGCTTTTTGCTCTTTAGCTCACGGCAATGGCACGCAGGGGTTGCCTTGTGGCAGGGGGATAAACACGGAGATGAGATTCCGCAGGAGAAAGGGGAAAAATGTCACAAGAGGGGACAACCCGGCGTCATCAGGGACACAGAAAGGAAAGAACCAAATAAGGTCCCGCACCGCTGGAGGAGGTTTCCCGGCTCCCGGTGCTATTAAAATATCCCTAACAAACCAGACTGGGTGCAGGCAGCAGGGAGAGGCAGCGGCCGGAGCGGGAGGCACGGCAGGGAATGGAATGGGTGTCCCCTCTGCGAGAGGCACTTGTGCATTTCTAAGAAAAGCCCGAGGTCAGGAGAGCCCGGCTGTGACCGGGGAAAGCTCCAGGCTGCAGCCTGAGCCTCCTGCAAACCCAGGGATGAACCTGCCGAGGGACACAGAGCAAAGCCTGGCTCCCCTTCCCAGCCTTCTCCTGCCACTACCGGGATGATTTTGGGCCGGCTTCTTCTCTCCTGTCTGCCTTCTGGCTGCTCAGGGAGCAGCTCTCTCTCTGCTGGATACCAGCAGCTCAGCAATGAGCACAAGTGGGACAGGATGAAGTATTTTCCAGGCTGATAAACTGCAGGGGTTTATTGCAGGAGGTCCCCATTTAACCTCTGGCAGGCTGCAGTAGCCACACTTGCCTGCTGGAGCAGCCAGTGAGCATCAGAGGGGTGCAGCAGCTCTGTTAGAGAGGACATTTGGGTTTTCTGGTTTTGAAGGTGTCAGAGAGCCCTCGGCACAGATCTGAACTGCCTTCCTGGCAGGGAGGCTGGGTCTCTGCTCCTCTGACAGAACACTGCCTCCTCTCCCACCCCAGTTAGCTCCAACTTCCACACACGCTGCATGTTGGAAATGTGCAATTTCTGTGCCTGGAGATTGTCTGTCCTTGTGAGCCCGAGGATGGACAGCCAGCCAGCCAGCTGGGCACTCACCCTGCCAGGGTAGCTCTGCAGGAACTTGATCTTCTCGTAGAGCTTGATGTTGTCAGCTCTGAGGTTGTCCAGCTCGCTCTGCAGGGCGTGCACCGTGTGCTGCAGCATCCTGTTCTCCTGCTCGGGGTGAGGAGGGACAGCGGGCTCCAGGAGGGTTCAGCCCCTGCTCAGGAACTAAACCCCCCTGGCTTTGAATGCAAATTGCTCCTTAATGAAAACTGCCCCAGGTGTGGCAGAAGGAGGCTCATAGTCCTGACCCACTGAGAGCCCACCTCTCAGTGGGCAGAGAAGGGTCTAACGGGGCTTTGGGATGGGACGTGGCTCCCACAGGAGCACACACAACCAGACTGATGCTTTCAGTTTTAATTTTCATGTTTTCCAGTCTCTGTGGTGCCCAGGGGTGCAGCTCTGAGCTCACAGTCAGTGTCACTCAGCTCTGCACACAGCAGGGACACAAAACAAATCCTTCTCCTGCTGCACACCAAGGACAACTTTCAGCCCCAAAGCACAAACAAGGGTGGGCTGGAGGGAGGAACAAGGATGGGACCTCACAGCCTGGAGCTGGAATGGGACAATTAAACCCCAATATGCAAATGGACAAAACTTATAAAAATGTAAGTTTTCGTGACCAGCCAATTCGTGACCATTCTTAGTCCACCTTGGGTGTAGCCCTGCTCAGATCCTGTCCTGCTCAAGGTGTACCCTAAAGGCCTTACAATAAATATCTACTTTATTCTCCAGCCCTGTCCAGTCTGTTTCAGGTCAGCCTTCCCAAGGCATCAGGACAGCACTGAAAATGTTATTTTGAGCTCTACTTCAATTTGTCACCCCCAAATGTATCCTCTCCATGGTGCTTTTTCCACGGCAGCCCCTCACACTGTGCCAGGAGCACAGGACACAGGGGCTTGGACCTGTCCTTGAGCTGGAGCAGCACCGAGGGGCTGGGGCAGGCTTTGCTCCTGCTCACAGCAGATGTATTTTCCTTTTGCTTGCAGCAGGGACAGAATTCCCTAGAGCAGCCAGCCCAGGCTGGGGTCCTGCAGCCCCCGGCCCCTCCCCAGCAGACTCACCCCCTCCAGCTCCTGGTTCTTGGCCCGGAACCGTTCCCTCTGGCTGGAGATGATGGAGAGCAGGGAGTCCACCTGCCCCTCAGGGAATGAGGGGCCAGGGGATGGAGGGTGACCTGTGGATGAGGTTTGGTGTGAGAGATGACCTGGTAGATGCCCACCACCCATCCCAGGGGCGTTCTCAAAGTTCTCCTGCTGTGGGACTTTGGGGCCACCCAAATCAACCCCTGTGCAGTTATTGCAACAGGGACAACAAAACCATAAATAGATTTGGGTTTTTTTTTTTCCATTTTTGAGGACTCATCCTCAAAGTGGACAGGAAAACCAATTGCATTATTTGGTACAACCCATGGCTGCCTTTCCCTGACCCCAACCTTCCCCATCCCTGCCAGACTCTCTCCTCTGGCTTCTGCAGCAGCTGCAGCATTAAAATAAAGCCCCAGAGCCACAATCCTCTCTCCCTCACGCCGACCCCTCATCCACCACCAGCTTGCTATGCCCGTTTTTTGGGTGCCCCCCCACGATGGGGCTCTGTGGGTGCCTGGGGGGCTGTGCCTATCCCTCCCTGCTCTTCCTTCCTGGCAGTGGCATTCACAGCCAAGGAGAAATGTGTCCCCAAGGCCATGACTCAACCAGCTGCACAGAGCAGTTATTCACAGAGCAGGATGGGTGGCTGCAGGTTGTTTAGCTTGGTGGGACTGTTGCTGTGATGTTGTTTATCTTGTGTTTTCAAAACCTTTCAAAACAAACAATGAAAAAAAACCCAAGGAAAAAACAAGGAAAGGCATTTTTTCCCCCAGAGGAGCAAGAAGTTGTTGGTTTAATTTTTTTTTTTGATTCATTTTCTCCTGCAGACCTCAGCACAGGGGCTGATGTACAGGAAATGTTTCACTCACTGGCTCTGGAGGGGTTTGGTGTGGGAAGAGCAGGAGGCAGAGCACAGGGCTCAGGGTGTTTGGTTCAGCCTGGGCTCACCAGCTCAGCACAGAGCCAGGCCTGCCACGTGCCTGCTGCACCCCTTGGCAGGAGCCAAAGGATGGGCAAAGCTTGGAAAACTGTCCCAGTGAGAGACACACTGAGCAGGGGGGCCTCAGGAGCATCCTCACGCTGCCATCCCTGGAGAAGTGACCACGGTTGGGGTGTCCCAGCCCAGCCTGGCTCCCCCCTCTCACCATAAAACAGCGCTGTGGCCTCCTTGATGGGCTCAGGGATCTTCTCCAGGCCGGGGGCAGCTGCACCCTGGGCAGCACAAAGCAGAAGGGATTAAACATTTCCCACCCACCCAAAGGTGCCTGGGCAAAGCATTCCCTCCTGGATCCTGCTGCTGCTCCCCTGGCAGCTGCAGCCTCATCCCTGCTGCACAGGCACCCTGCAAGGACAAGGACTGACCCTTGTCCGGACTGACCCAGCTTGGGAAGGCTGGTGTTCAACCTCAAACCCCTGGGAAAGGCTGGATGGTTCCTGGATGCCCCTGGTACCATCCCCTCCCACGCCAGCACCTCCCCATTGCACGGGCACCAGGCAAATCTCTGCTGGGTGAATTATCAGAAAGAAAGAAAAGGAAGGAAAGAACAGGGGAAAAAAAAAAAAAAAAGAAAGAGAAGAGGAGGTGAACACTCCCCATGTGCAGGGGTACCTCTGCATCTGGGCGGTGCACAGCAGACAGGGCCTGGATGGTGCTGAGGTCATGCTCCAGCTTGGCCACGAGCTCCTTCTGCCCAGCCAGGGTGGACACTGCCTCGGTCAGCTGGAGCTGCAGCTCGGCACAGCGCACTGCAAAACAGAGCCAGGGCTGCCACCGACACCCCAAACTGTGCCCAAGGGCTCAGCAGCCCCAGAGCAGCAGCCCTCATCTCTCCTTATGGCTGGGGGCAGCAGGAAGGACCACAGCAGCAATCCCTGCTCGGCACCAGGGCTCCAGCCCTCCTTGGGGATGCCCCAGGCTGGGCACAGCCCCTGGGAAGGAGCAGTGCCACGTCCCAGTGCCAGAGACAGCTGCCTGCACTGGCACAGCTACTTCAAAAGCATCAGACAGGTATTTTTGGTGCCCCAAGGCAGCATCCTGGCTGGGCAGAGGGGGGACAGCCAGAGAGGGTGAAGGGGAGCTGAGCCCATGAGCTGATCCCCAGGTCTGGGCTGCAGGGGAAAGGTTGTAGCATCAAAGGTTGTAGCATCGTGTGTCCCTGAGAGCCCTGGGCTGATGCACTCTGCTAACGAAGGGCTGATGATACAGACAGCGTTTATTGTGTGCATGCTGTGTGCACTGTGTATAGGTACAGCCTGGGATGTGTTCCAGGAATGAGAGCCAAACTGGGGCCAAGGATCCAGGGTTCTCTAGCACACAAATGCGGTGGTGCTGAGGTCAGGGTCCACTAGGGATGGGGCAAAGTGGTGCAGAGGGGTGGCCAGGAGCCAGGGGGGCTAATAGGATCACAGGGGTGGGGTGCTGTGGCAAAAATAACCCAGTGGGGTCCAAGGGAAGGAAGAACATTCTGGCGTGGGTGTATATATGGTAACAGGGTGCCGTAAACTTAACAAACCAATAGAACAACGAAATAATAAAGAAATATTAACACGTGGCTGCAAAGCCCCACGGGAGGGAGGTTTTCCTCACCATGACCTGAAAGGGGATCTCTCCCCATTTGCCTCGGTCCCTCCAGGGTTGAGGCATTGGGGAGACCCTTACCCTTTATGGGATCAGCCCCTGGGCCCTCACAGGAGCGATGGAAGGGGCTCCCCTGGCTGTGGGGGCTGGGAGAGGCACTCACAGGGCAGATGGTGGGGGCCTGGAGCAGGGTGGGGACACCCCCCAGGAGGGGCTCAGGTGGGGCCACTGCTGCCCCAGGCACGGGGCCAGGCTGGGCAGCCCCCGGCCATCCCTGCTCAGCCAATTTTCTACAAAGGATCCCTCTTTCCACTGCCCCCCAGAGTAAAACCCACACCCTAAACCACAACAGGCACTGCTGGAATGCTCCAGGAGCAAAACAAAACCCTCTCGTTCCCCTCATATAACCCCAGCCCAGATGTGAAGCAGGGGAGAGCTGCAGCTACAGCGAGAGGCACGGGACCAGCACTGCAGGGCAAGCAAACTGGCAAATCCATCCCAAAACTGTCCTGCAGCAGAAATCGACTTGTTTCCTCTTTCTCCCTTGCTGCCAGCAGTGGCTGGGCCTCTCCCTGGCTGGAAAACCTGCTCAGCTCCAGGTTCAGAGCTGCTGTTTTGCAGTGGCAGCACCTCCACCATGGGGACACAGGGTCTGTCCCTCTGTGCCTGGATTTCCAGGTGGGTGAAAGCTCAAATCCCAGCTGTTCCAGTCCCTTCCTGATAATTCCTGTTGTAATTATTCCCCTAAATTCCAGACAGCTGGAAGGAAAAAAAAAAAAAACAAACAAAAAACACAACCCAAAACCTTCCTCATTTATCAACAGCCAGGGAGCAAGGAGTGCAGGGGCTGCCTGGGGAGCAGCAAGGGCAGGCTGTCCTCAGGGCTCCTGCCCTCTCTGAGCCTTCAGACAAAGGGTGCAGCACCTGCACAGCTCAGTTCCGGCTCTCCCAGTCTTGCCAGGCTGGGAAATGCTCCACACACCCTGGAACCAGCTGTGCAGAGAGGTCCTTACACGGGGAGTGATGCCCTGGCTACAGGGCTGGATTAAGAGCAGCAGTGATGCCCAAACTGACACTCCTTTCCCAGGAATCAGGGTCTTTGCTGCTGCAAATTCCCCCCTTTTTTTGGGAGATGTGGCACTTGGGGACACAGTTTTGGTGGTGGGCTTGGCAGTGATGGAGAAATGATGATCTTAAAGGTCTTTTTCAACCTGAACATTAAGAAAGGCAATGACTGTGTTCGTGTAATAGAATCACAGAGTGGTTTGGGTTGGGAAGGAACTTAAAGCCCGTCCCATTCCAGTCCCTGCCATGGGCAGAGACACTTTCCACCAGTCCAGGCTGCTCCAAGCCCCAGTGTCCAGCCCAGCCTTGGACACTGCCAGGGATCCAGGGGCAGCCACAGCTGCTCTGGGCACCCTGTGCCAGGCCTGCCACCCTCACAGGGAACAATTCCCTCTCAATTTTCAATCTAAACTTAGACTGGATAAACTTCTTTATCCAGTTTAAAGCCATTCCCCTTCCCACGTTATTCCCTCACTGCAGGGAAGATAGGTGGCACATGCTTTGAACACAACACATGGATTTCTTTTTTCCCCTCTCGGCATTTTTGCATTTTAGAGCCCCAATAAAAGACTCGGGATGAAGCAGGAGTAGTTGTGCTAAAGGCACATCCCACTGGAGGTCAGTATTTCTCCAGGAATGGGGAATCCCTGCCTGCTCCAAAACATGGGTGGCCTGATGCAAAAATATTTAAATCAACAAGATCCAGAAAGAAGGAAACTTCTTCCCTACGGTTAATTATTCAATTGGCTGTCTTTAAAAGTCGCATTAAAATGTAACTGGGGAAGCTGCTGCTGGCCAAACGTGGGCTGGGGGCCCAAATTCTGCACAGGGCACTGCTGAGCATCCTGCCCAAGGTTCCCCACACTGGAGGTCACCTGGGGCAGGACGTGCTCTCCAGCCTCCCACCCTGCCCAAAACCCTCTGCAGAGCTGAGCTTTGGAGCCTGCAGAAGGAGACCCAGGCCCTGCATCTCCCTCTTAAACAATCCTTCTGGCTTCTGAGTTAGATGGACTGAGTTTTTCAATTTAAGAGAAAAAAGGGTCACCAAAGAAGCAGAGCTCTCAGTTTTAAAGGAATCTGCATCCTCCCTTCCCTTAGGTCTCATTCAGCCTTGACCAGTCCCCTGCAAACCATCCACAAAACCAGAAAAGGCTGGAACCCTGCCTGACACTGACAGCCACCAAACCCACGGAGCTTCCCTCTCATCTCCCTGCCCGTGTCACTCCTCACAGCTGGTTTTTGCTGGTCCTTGTTCTTTAATCATAACTTTTCTCTTTTCACGGGGGCTGTGGCCACCCCTGAGCCCGTCACCTCTGTGCCAGTGACTCGTCACCTGCAGCAGCAGGAGCTCTGCCAGGCAGGCAGGGCAGCTCAGGCACTCAGACCCAGAAAATGGGAATTTGCCTTTGTCCTCGCAGAGCTGCTGAGCTGCAGAGCCCTGGCCCTGACCCCTCAGATGTGCAAAAACCTCAAAGGCCGGGGAGGAGGAGGAGAGCTGCTGCAGAAGGTCATGGGACAAAAAGAAGGTGAAGTCCTGGGGAAAGTGGGTTTTAAACTACGGATGTTTAGCCTCAAACTCTGCCAGCTCTGGTGTTTAAAAAAAAGAGCAGAAGTGCAGGGACTGGGCAGCCACACACTGGCAGAAGCTCTGGTGCCACCTTGGCATGGACAAGGGCTGGCTTCCCCTTGTCTGATGCACAGAAAATCAGAAGCTGGGACTGGGTTATTCCCATCCCTGGAAGTGCTCAAGGCCAGGCTGGATAGGGCTCTGAGCAACCTGCTGCAGTGGAAGTTGTCCCTGCCCATGGCAGGGGGCTGGACTTGGTGATGTTAAAGGTTCCCTTCCAAACCAAACCATTTAATAGTTCTAGGATACCTTGCCAAATGCTGAATGAATACTCAGAAAGAGCCTCTGCTCAAAGAAAACGCTCTGAAGAAATGTCTCTTGTGGGAATTCTGTGTGCCCAAGGGGCACAGCCAT
This sequence comes from Sylvia atricapilla, assembly GCF_009819655.1. Lineage (NCBI taxonomy): Eukaryota > Metazoa > Chordata > Aves > Passeriformes > Sylviidae > Sylvia > Sylvia atricapilla. Next base: position 4,815,082 of record NC_089159.1, on the reverse strand, counting down.
GGATGACACTGCCATGGCATGAATTTTTCTGGAAATTACACCAAGGACAGGTGATGTGGTGGGACACAAAGGTGCCCCACGCAGAGGAGAAGCAAAACCCAAACTGAGAATGAAAGATTGACACGAGTCTCTCACCGCTCTAGTTGTGAACAGCCCTGCCAGTCTCTCGCCATTCCAAAGCTGCAGGTTGAATCCTTGAAGTGATGATTGAAGCAAACAGCCCCAGCAGAGCCTGGCAGATGCAGGGGCTCATCAGGAGTGCCCCCGAGACCACGAGCCCAGTGCTGCCACAGAGCAGCAGCAACTCTGACTCCTGTAACAAGCCCCAGCAACTGGGCTCCCTTGGCAAATCATCCAAAATAAACAGCATCTGTTTTCACAGATGGAGAGAATTAAGACATACTAGCAACTTGGTTTGAAGTTATAAGGCCAGACAGAAATGAATGAGAGGCAATCTTTCCATAAGATGGTGGCTTGATTACTGTGGATACAGACAGATGAATAAATCACCTTGGGGTGAGATAGGCTGTAACTTGCTACACATCCATGGGACCGGGGAAACTGCTCATGTGGCTCCTCAGAGCCCCGAGGAGATGAGAGGTGAGCTGTAGCTGAAGGGGTGGGGGTAGGAGCACACACATGGGCAGTTATGGCAAATGAGCTGGTGCTCTGCAAGTTCACACCCTGATTAGCCTCGTGGAACTTTTTTAATCTCCCTCCATTTACTGTCTGGCCTCTCTGAATTTACATAACTGTAAAAAAGAAAACAAGCCGAGAAGTGATGTAGCACGCTCTCTTTGAAAAGTCAACTGAAGTGCACTGAAAGCCACTACTTCAAAGGTTTGAAGTCTATTTTATTGACTGGAAGGAAGATGATGGTAAGATAAGTAAACCTTGGAGTGCCTTGGCACGAAGGCTCAAAGCTGGAGACTCACTCAACACAAACAGGAGCGTCTGAGAGTGCCAGGGCCAGGAGCAGAAGCCAAAGGAAGAAACAGGAAACTGGGTCTGCCATGGAACCTTTGATTTTTCCCAGCTCTTTCACCTTTCCCCACACTGGGCCACTCCAGTTCATGACTGGACAGTTACATCCAAGTTGAAATCATTGTTCTCCCCCATGAAGAAAAAAAGTGCCAAGAATTCTTGGCATCACTCTCCAAGAGCATTTCCAAGCCAACAAAGTCTTACCTCCAGCTCTGCCTGATGCCAGAGCTCCCAAGGTTTACACATAAGCTCAGGCCCAGTTTCAGGCTCCTGAAACACTTGGCATTTAGCTTTTAAGGAAGTCTGGAAAAGGCTGTTATTGCCCAGAGTCCTGCTTCCCTTCCAGCAGAACCAACGGGAGACGACTCGACCTTGACCCTGTGCTGTGTAGCTGGAGGGGTGAGGAGCGCACGGTCCAAAAGCTGCACATCCAACCCTTGGGGCACAAGATGATTTTCTCTGCCTTCATTTTTTTAGTCTGTGAAGGTGCCAAGGCAGAAAGAGCTGAGCCAAAACCCTTCCTGCAACAGGAAGGTTGTCAAAGGCCTTTCACCATTGTTCAGCTCCATGGCTCCAGTTCTGTCTTGACCTTTTCATGGTGAGGGACAACATTTCTGCCTGGCCCAGAGTCCGTGGGAGTCACTCAACCCACCTCAACTTCATGCAAAGCCTTTTCCTTGGGGCCACCACTGCTGGCAGCTGTCAGTGGGCTGAGAAACAGGACAAGGAGGAAGGGAATGACTGAATTTTCTTTCTAAAAGTCACCAGAGCCCTGTCTGTGGGCTCTGAGGGGCAAATCTGCTCAGAAGTAAAGGTTGAAGAGCAGGTTGTGGTGCAAAAGCCCAGCTGAGCCATCTGCTGAGGTGCATCTCACCTCCCATGGGGCAATGAAAAATCTGTTATTAGAAGGGCTGCACTGCTCCAAAAACATCCCCAGGGTAATTAAAGGTAGTGAAGATCAAGTGCTCCAGAGATCTCAGCAATACAACAGAAAAACACAAAAGAATTGGACTTTGGGGGCATTTTAAAGCAACTTCTGTATAAACCTCCAGGGAAGGAGAAAAGATCTGGCTCCTGAGTAGCCAGAATGCCTGGATTATTAGTCTGGGAATCATCTCAGCCTGCAGTGCTGCTTCTGGGCTGTCCTGTTCCATCTGTCCCTGCCATGAGGGCAGTCTCTGATCAGACCTTCTGCAGGCCTCCTGAAAGGGCAGAACAACCAAGGAGAGGATGAAAAGAAAAGAATGATGACATCTCTAGAAGCCACCTGTAAGTTCCAGCACAATCTCCCTGGTCTCCAGGCACAGATACTTGGCCTGGAAAAGCTCCAGGAGCGCAGAGATGAGGTTTCTGTGCAGATACAAAGCTGCAAGAGAAGACATCAAGAACATCAGCGAGGCCCTTCAGGGATGATACAGAAGATGAGCAGTTCCAGACAGGGAGGGATGGCACCAGTGAAGGCAGCAAGAACAGCCCTGCTCAGTTTTAGCTTCCATGGGCTGCCAAAGAGATGAGAGAAAACAGGGACAGTACAGAGCAGATCATCTTCCACACCCTGAGAGCAACATCTGAGACTTGTCTGCCCAAGTGACAAAGGAAGCACAAGGAAAAGCCCCAGTTGGTGTGATCATCCCAACATCAGCATCCTTCCCTGCTGCCCTTTCCTCAGGGCCACCTTGGAAAATGGCCTTGGGGAAGAGAGAAGGAGCCACCAAACTGCACCTGACAGGACAAGGGTGCTGGTTTCCACCCAGGAGAGGGCTGATCCAGGTGAGCTCTAAGGAAGAAGGTTTTTTATGCTGAGGGTGGCACAGGGTGCCCAGAGCAGCTGTGGCTGTCCCTGGATCCCTGGGGATGTCCAAGGGCAGGCTGGACAGGGCTTGGAGCACCTGGGACAGTGGAAAAGGTCCTTTAAAGGTCCCTTCCAACCCAAACAATTCCATGACTTTCTGGGGGCTCCTTCCCACCTCTCTGGGTTTCTCTGCCAGAAAAGGAGCAGGCGAGATCTCTTCTCCCTCCCCTGCTTTTCTCCCTTTCTTTTCACATTTTGAGGGCCTGCTGGGAAGGGAAGGTTGGAAAGATTTCTCCTTCCCCTTCCTCCTGGCTCAGCCACTCCAAAATAAACAGCTCCCAGCAAAGAAACCCAGTACTGCTTAATAAATTCACCCTGTAAGGAGAGAGATTTCATATAAGAAGGGATTATTTCCAAGGGTACTAAGATAATTACATGGGTAACTTGGAAGAGTTCAAGAAAACAGTTTGAATTTTCTTATCAGTTTCCCATAGCTCGGAGCAAAAAGAAAATAAAATGCTCTGCTGTAATCAAATCATGTTTTCTGAAGCCCTCTGTTGGCAAGTACACAATTCCTTCACCACTTCCATTGAAACAGAAATACTGGGGAGAAAATGACAGCACTTCCAAATGGAAAGAAGTGGAGCTCCAAAGCACCATGTCAGGCACTCACAGCTTCTTACCTGGTGGGAACATGATGCCATGTGAAAAAAACATCCCTTTTCCCACTGAACTCAAACTGGCTCTCACTGATGGTGGGGCAGGAGCACAGCCAGGACCCTGGCACTGAGGTGTGGGCTTACTCCTGCACCCAAGAATGCCACAGACAAGGACTTTTCCCATCAATCCAGCAAATCCCTGTAACATTTCCTATGCAGACCTCACCCACCCAGCCCTCTGTCCCAGCAGGAGCTCACAGTGATGTCCCAGTTCACACCAGTAAAGATCTAGGGGAACACACAGCTTACACTTCTTCCAAAAAGACAGAATTCTGACACTCTTCTGAAGGGCTGCCCCTATAAAATTAGGGTGGAAGATCCAACTGTCTCCATGGAAGACCATAAATATCTGCTCCTGACCTCTCAGATGCTTCCCTGTGCTTTGGGTTGCCTTCCTAACTTCCCAAAAATCAACTTTTTTGAGATTTAGGCTTGAGAGAACAGCCTGGCTTTATCCCAAGATGCGAAATTCTGAGCTACTGTGAACCTTCTCCAGGTCACGGCTTTCTCAAGTGTAACACACCCTTTGCTTATGACCACGTGTGGCATTTTAGGAGTTTCATGCTGATACCACCTGAAGAAAAGTGCAGGTTACAAATACACAAATTAACCTACCTGAGGCACAGCATTTTAAAAGTCTAGCTGTTTGGCATCAAGTTTAAAAAAATCAGAGTCAAATTATACACAATAATACCATTTATAGCAATCAACAGTTGGACTAGTTATTAAAGAGAAGGGAAAAAAAAAAAAAAAAAAGGTGTTAAACCATGAACCTTTCCATCCTGTGGAACAACCTGTCACAGACTCTTCAAAACCAGAAAATGCACATTTGTCATGAAATGAAGGCATTCAGTAGCATTTTAAATACATTTTGAGGAAATTTCCCCCATGCCTAAAGATGGCAAAGACACACATTTGGACAGTAACATGGAGCTGGACAAAGTGCCACCCTCACTGGGGTGGAGATCCCAGGCTGGGACTCCTGCTCTCCAGGACAGACTTCTCAGGACAGAACCACAGCAAATATCCATCCTGGCCCTCCAAAACTCCTGTTCCACAGGAACCCCCTGGGAGAGGGCACAGGACAGCCTGGGAGGAGAAATGTGTCAGGGATGCACTACAGGAGATGGTAGAAACCAAGGTAAGTCCCCCAAAATAACCTTCCAGTCACAAAAAAATCAGACAGGGGCATGCCAGGGACAAGAGAGCAGCCAGGTAAGCACAGACACACACCACACAGCCTCTACCTGACACCCAGAGCATCCAAAAAATCGATTTCTTCCACTGCTTCTCTAAACATAATCCCACTGATTACAGCATCTGCTCCTTACCAAACTCCTCACTCTGTAAATACTGAGAGTATTTATAGGATCATCCCATAAGGCACTAAAGGAGGAATTTATTTTCCTATAAAAGATCTGTAAAAATAAACAGTGAGCAAAGTATCTGGGAAAATTCTTTGACATTTTCATTTCTGAACCTAAAGCATTCCCGACCTCAGGTAGCTGAATTTTTTTTTTCCCTTTTTAATTAGTTGATATGTTGCTGTGGTGCTCAAAACAATCCCCCTCGACAGTCTCAGACCTCAAATTTTCTGTCTGTGAAGCTGGGTGCCCACCTCACACCGACTGCAGCAGGAATGGCCACACTTGGATTTCACTGAACATTTTGGACATCTACCAGTTCAATATTTAAGGCATTGGAAACACACACACGCTCCCCACAGGAACTGATACACAAAAAGTAAATTTTTCCTCCCCTGGCCAAAGACAAATCCCACCAAACCATCCCTGTGATCCCTCTGGGCATCACCAAACCAAAAGAAGCACAATGTAAATGTTTGCTGCTTGGACTCAGGTCTCACCTCAATAAAAGACAGCCCACGCGGAATTGTGTTTGTATAAAAGATATTTACTTCAATTATCACACCTAGGGTGCTAGTGAATAATAATAATAATACATCGTGTGAGTTTCATACAGTGATATTGCTTCTCCATATCATATAGGGACCGTTGTACAGTGCTGAGAACAAACATTTTATGGCTAAACCAAACAAAGACAGAAACAATGCCGTCTGCTGACGAGGGAGCGCTGCCCTGCACTGCCAGCCAGATAAACTCTTACTTTTTTTTATGTTTAAACAAATACCAAGAAATAAAATGTTACAAAAGATGAGTCACAGCAACACAATGTGGGCTTCTCAAAGCTACTTGTACAAAAAAAAAAAAAAAGAAAATGACACTTTTTTTTTTTTTTTTGGTCAATTGGGTCTTTGTGAGGATCTTTTTTTTTTTTCCTTTTTTTTTTTTCTTTTTTAAAATCCGTGATTGTGAATATAACAAACAAGCTCTAAAAACATCTAAGACTTAGTGCGTTACAGAAAAAAATATAAAATACTGCTAAAAATGTAAGACACCACAATACACTGGGGTAAAAACTGAGCTTATTATTAAAAAAAAAAAAAAAAAAAAAAAAAGTTCTCAGGAAAAAGTACACCACTTTCTGTTCGAGTTCATCTTGTGCTGTGTTAGTAGTCGGGGCATTTCCAAGGTCTGCCCATTCTCATGGCAAGTAGTTATTGCACAAATGCAAAGAGTTAATTTTTTTAATTAAAAAAAGAATAAAAAAAAATGAAAAGGGACATGAGGGGAACAATTAAAAAGAAAAAAAGAAAAAAAAAGAACACCCCCCCTCCCTCCCCAGCCTCCATCTGCTTTGGGATCGACGTCCAAATTCGTACGTGTGACATTCTCACAGCATTTCCAGCAAAGGAATGGGAGAAAATGCTTTTCACCACAGAAATGCATAGAGTATTCCCAGAGGAACAACCTTTTGTTTGGCAGAGCTGATCCAACACTGACACTAGGGCATTCTGAACTCTGATTTTCAGCTTCTTTTTGGACTACACCAGAAGGAAAAAGAACCTGACTTGGGAAATTCGCCGGATAGTTTTTTTTTTGTTTGTTTTTTTGTTTTTTTTTAGTGGGACACCCTCGAAAGGCAAAGTGCAAATTTGCTTCCCAAGTCACAGAAGTGGTGCTGTGCCCTGCAGTGCCCATGCCAGGGGGAGCTGGCACTGGCTGGTGCTGCCCAGAGCCTGGCCTGTCCCTGCCTTGGACACGCTGGGATCTGGGGCTGCAGTCTGGCTGTTCTGCTGCTCCCCAGGGCCACCTTGGAGGGAAAAGCCTGTCTGAACACATCTCCACCTGGCAGCAAGACTGAGCCACCCCTCTGTGCCACAGACAATGCACAACGTGGATTTCCAGAGCTCACACCAGGAAAAGTTGCTGCTGCGAAGGTGAATTATTATTTTTTGCCTTATTTTTTCCTTTTTTTTTTTTTCTCCTTGACCAACTTTTGAATGAGAAGGGAATCAGCTCTGAATTCAGAAAGTCAAACATATGCCAACAAAGATGAACATCACAGGAAACCAGTCTCTCATTTTAAATGAACACTCGTGAGTTAATTACAATGTGCTCTGACCAGGGGCTCTGCGTCTTTAGCAAATTCTCAGTAGAGGCTCTAGGAGGCTCAGGGTTATTTTCTCTCTCTGTATATTTTAAGTCTCTTCTCTCACAACTGAGGCTTCTTATTCTCAGTCCTAAATTACTTAAAAAACTATTTAAATAATATTATTTATTAGGCATTTAGATAAAATACTTTTTTTTTTTCCTTAAAAAAAAAAAAATGATTGCTCTAGAAAACACAACAGGGGCACAATGATATGGATACTATGAACCACCTGCTCCATCTTTAGGATATCCCAAGCTTTCTCCAACATCCATTTAGGGGACAGCAACCTGGTCTAGTGGGACATGTCCCTGCCCATGGCAGGGGGTTGGAACAGGATGAGCTTTAAGTTCCCTTCCAACCCAAACCAATGATATGTAAATACTCCTGTTGTGTTTATATTAAAAAAACTCCAACCAACCAAAACCAAAAAAAACCTCGACAAGAAAGAAACTGTTAAAAATTAATCTCATAAATAGGAACTATCAGATTGTTGTCCTAATCACAAGCCACCTCTGTGTGTTTCACCTTCTGATGCTGCAGAGAGAGCGAGCTCGGGAAGGGAAGGGGATGCCGGGGTGGGGAGAGCCTGTTCTGCACCAAACCAAATCCTGACTGGAATGACTGGACAGTGCCTGGCCACCCAGAGCCAGGACAGCCCTGGGGGCACGGGAATGGGGACAGCAGGGGTGACTGATGGCACGAAGGGACACGGAACCTTCTGGGACACTCCCAGCCCGAGGAGCGCACGGGGCGAGGCTGAGCCCTACGAGCATCGACCGCTGGGTGAGGGCTGAGCCCTCTCCCTGGGGACCAACCCACGGGGCCACGGGAGTTTCTTTTCCCCCAGGAATGTGGATTCTCCTGAAGTGGAGCTCCCCCTCACTGCCTGTGGGACTGGAAGGGCCCCAGATCCAAACCCAGAGTTTCTATTGCACAAAGACTCCTCACACAGTGCTCGTGCCAGTGGTGGGACACTGGGATGCTCCATCCGTTTTTGCTCCCACCCACCTCCCACCTCCCACCCCCCACAAAAAAAAAAGCTGCAAGCCAGATCACTGTGCTTTAGATTATTCTCCACAAAGAGATTAGGAAATAAGGCACATAGCTTTCCGAGTAGAGAAAGTGAAAGAGTAAATTTCAGGAAGCAAAACCTAAAGACTCAACGGGAAACGTGGCAACACACAGGATTTTGATGATATGCCTACGGAGTGAAAATAAAATCATTTCAAGCTCGACTAAAATCTTTCTCCCACAAGAAAAAAGGAATGACCCATGAACTCCATCTCTCTAGAGAAGGTGAGAAGGAAATGGAAGCCCTGATCAAGGAAAAGGAAAAGTACAATACAGATGTGACCTTGCTTATTCTCTACGCTCCTCCTTTCCATCCAAAGCAGATGCTCAAGTACTCCCTGTATCACCTGTACCAGCATCCAGAGGTAACCAGATACTTTGGAAACACTTTTAAAGCTAGTAATAACTTACCCACACATAAATAACACATCAAAACAGCACGAAGGGTCCAACAGAAGCTAATAAAAGCCAGGACAGTCTGATTGAAAGACTGATTGCAAAAATATTTTTCCTAGTTACTTGGAGACAAGATTGTACTTCAGAGCAAGTCAAGTGCCAAGTTTTATTTATTCTCTTGAAAGCACAGACACTCGCCTTCAAGAGGAGCTGCCTAACAGAAAATTTCTACCTGATTCCTACAAATACTTGAATCTTCAGCTAAGGGAGAGCAAGGCTGAACTGCATGCTTTAATTCCATACTTGGCTAGAATTTACTTCATCAGCTGGTTTTGTGATTGTTTTAAATATTTCTTCACTGTCCATGGATAAAAGGAGAGAACATTTCATGTGTGCAAATACCTGGGATATGAACTTCCTGCAGGAAGCCAAACTCACAGACCAGGTTTGACCCCTCCTTCCCAGTTCCTTGGCTCTTGCACATCTCAGACCCGCGGGATCATTTTTATGTATTCTGAGCATGATCTTCCCTGTCCTCATTAGTTAAACCCACGCATCTCCAGCAGCCTGGTCTCTCCAGTGGCTAATCCCCTCTGTACAGCAGGGAATGGCTCTGACAAGTGGGGAATGGCATCCTCTGCCCATTAAAATACATATTGGTTTTAAGCCCTCGCTCACCTACATCCCAAATGATTTCACCAATTTGGCTGCAGCAATTCTGCTGCACCATTAAGACCAAGCACACAAATGTTAAATACACAGAGGGGCTTCTCCATCCTGGAATGATGCACAGGGACACATTTAACAACTCCCAAAAATGCATACTAATTACCCACACAGACAGAAGAGAACACAACTCTTGCTCTTGTTGCCAAGAGAGGGGCTGTGCTCTTGTGACACTACCAAGAATTACACAGGAACTGTGCAAAAATCAGGTGTGGCACCACTACAGCAGGAAATTCTGGGCATGGCTCTCCATTTGCAAAGAACTTTGGGTGAAGACTGTACTATGTATTACAAATATCTCTGGAATTCAAACAGAAAGCCAAACACAGACATCACAGGGGCATTCACTTTGCTGCACTGTTTTTGTTATGGTTAAGGGTTCAGTTGCTCTCTGCACTCAGCTGGTTCAAAGTCCAAAGAAACTGAATTGATGTGATGAAATCAACAGTTTTAATAAGAGGAAATCTACAGAACTGTGGCTAAAATCTCCCACCACCACTGTGAGTCAAGCAAGCTTGAAACTGGCAGAATTATTCCTTACAGAAGAGCCGGACAAGGAAAAAAATACAATAATCTTACTAGTTTTTTAAAAGGAGGCATTTCCTTCTAATGCACGTCAGTGCCAGAAGATGTTTGTGAATAGCAATGACAATCAAGCCCAGTAATCCCATCAGGGTTTTTTTTTCCCGTTCTCAAGAGTTGTGGAAACACAGATTTCCCAGAGAGCCAAGGATTTTGGGATGGATACAGATGCCCAGGTCTTGGGAAAAGCAGGTCCTGGATTATACCAGAGGATGCTGGTGAGGGGCCCACGAATAAAGTTCAATGAATGACTTTCTTCAACTGGAAAATGACCATATAACTAATAACTGCTATTAAATATGCCACAGTACCACTTGGCTGGGGGGAAATCATCCCTGAGGACAGAGATGGCACCACTTCCACACCTGTTTTTAAGGCTTTCTGAAAACTTAAGTGCACAGGCCTAACGCTAATCTTCTCCAAAAGGATAAATTTCACGTTCAGAGCATAAAACCATTTTATCCTTGCATATTAATAGGGTAGGGTATAGTCCATGACCTGGTCATGTAGGACAAATCTGTCCCTAGGCATGGTATAAAGAGCTTTTCTTGCTATAAAATCCATTATTAACTGTACTTTATACATGGCATAGTCAATATATCCTATAAAAGAGATGGGGAGGAAAGAAGAAATTGGTGGAATTATATTTTTACGTTTCAGAGCTCAAATGTATGTGAAGGAGGCAGGGACTGCTACAAAGGTAATATCAGAAAAGAAATTCAGATCTTGTATTTCCCATGCCAGTGATTCTCCTTGCAATTTAAACCCAGACTTTAAACTGCTGAGGGATGGGGGGAAGGAAGGTCTGTCCTTTGTACAGAATTTTTAAATTCTCAGAAAAGTTGATTGTATATGCAACACAGAGAAAATGCTGATGTTCAGAGAGCAGAAAGGGGAAGGCAGAACAACGCAGGAATCAACCCAGTCCTGCCAATGTTTTATCCATGTGAGGTAAATTTAGGGACAAGAGGTCACACCAGGGCCAAAACTGCCACACACACTGACAGGAAAGCCTTGACTTGGTTTTAGGGAATGGTAAATCCAGTCCCCACCTAAGAAACAAATTTCCTTCTCCTCCTCTTGTTTCTGAGTCTCCAAGAGGAGCTGGGCCACACTGAGTGGCTGAAGACAGAAAACATCTCCTGGGTGAAGAGAAATCAGAGAGAATTTCAGAAACTCCTCTGCAGCAAGAGACACAAATGAAGCCAAAACAGTGCCCACCATGTGCAGGTTAAAAATGTCACCATTCACTTTCAGTCTGCAATAAATTGCCAAGCTACTGGTCTCTCACAGCCCTGCTGAAGGCACAGATTACTGTGGCATTTCAACTGAAATAAAACATTTGGGATCCAAGTGCTAAGTGTCCAAACACAATTACTTTTTCTCATGTATTCTCATAATTTCTGTATGGTCAAAATAAGATTTTTTTCCCTGTTTCTAATCTGCCCTGTTTTTGCCAGGAGCATTCTCATTCATAAAAGCTTTAAGAATACTGGAAATTATTAATTTTAAAATGGGAGATGACAGACTTCTGATGGCAGCTGTAGGGACCACAACCACTGTTAGCATTTTCCATTATTTCATCACATTAATTTGTCACATTTCCTTCAATCCTATTTTATGTCAATTTATCAGCTTTGCAGTTTGAATTACCAGCAGAATGATGCACTTCTCTAACTGACTATTTTTCCTGTTAAAGGATTGAAAAACAGTGACTTTTAAGTAATTTGATTGGAAAATATTGCATAGAATTCTGTGGTGTTCATGATCCCCCTGCTCTACATCAATCCCAGATCAGCAAGTTACATAAAAATAATGCAGAGATCTTTTAGCTAACGAGAAAGGCACATACTCTTTTCTTTTTAACTGTAATATAGATCTTTCCTATTACAGCAAGGAGTTTATTACTAAAGGACTCACTAATTCATGATATGGGCAGAGTGCACTGATATGGATTCCTTTAAAGGGTGGCTCTATTTATAGGCATTTCACTGATTAATAAATAAAATGGTCAAATTTTATGGCATCAAAAGCAACTGTAATTAAATGCATTTCTGCCAATAAACATCTGCAATGCTGTTGTCTGAAATCTGTGCCCAGAAAAATGGAAGTGTATTGACAATCCCACTGCATGACCCTTTTGCCACAGGATACTCTTTCCTGGCTTTTAGCAAAGAAAGCACTGCACTTTTTTCCTTCCCTAATCATCCAGAGAGAAAAATCAACAGTTTAACTGCAATATAAACGTATTTCTATTAAAACAGCCCTGGCCCTTCATGCAGAGTGTTGGTTAAGAGCATGGAACTGGAAACAGAGAGAGAAAATAAAATGGTTTTAAAGAATCTTAGGGAAAAACCGGCTCTGGCATGATGGATTTCCTGAAAACTGCCTGTGCTTTTATCCATCAGGAAAAGAAACGTCAGCAACGAGGGTTCTGCTGCCCTGTGAGATGAGCCCCATGTCACACGTTTCACACATTCCCTTCCCCTGGAATCAGCACCCAAGGGATGACAGCCACTGTGCTGCTCTTTGGCATTTCTTCTCCTTCAACTTTTTATCCTTTGAATTAAGTTAAAAAAAAAAAAAAAAAAGTTATTCCAAAGCACATTTTCCTCCCGAGGGTGAGTTCCAAACTGATCCCAACTATCGCTCACACCCTGCAGGGTAAATTCAGCCTCTAAACTGGGGGGCCTTGGCCAGAAACACCAGCAGGTAACTCATGTCCAACCCGAGAACCTCAGCAGTAGTTCAACTAATCCATCCTACTTTCCACTGGAACAGAAAAGCAGCTGTGACCTTGGCTAAACACCGGGACAAACCCCGGGAGCATCTCTGAGCTCCAGGTCTGAGGGTGCTCCTCGTCCCCTGCCCTGGAACCAGGGTGTCACCAAGGGACCCAAAGGGACTCTGGGCAGGAGATCACCCCAACAGCATCTCAGCAGGCTAATCCACATTCAACACAGATCATTAAATATGAAACAGCAAAAAGGAGCTAAGCCGTTAATAAAGTGCCAAAAATATAGGAAATACTGACAGCATTTTATTTGATTAATTTTATAATAGATCCCAATGACAACGCTTGGCAGGATGGAGCGACTTCTGACTTCTGAACGCTGTCTTTATCCAGCAAAATTACATGACTCAAATGGAATAATGGAGCTTAGAATTAACAGTTAGTGTTATGAAAGAAAGATTTCCTCTAGGGCAAGCTACAGATATGCTTTTTAAAAATCATTACAGCATTAAAAACTGGGCGGATGCTAAAGAATCCTAAAGAACCAGTGGAAACCTGAAAAGCAACCCAAAAATAAACAGGAAACAAAAAATAAAAGAAAAAGAAGATATGTTTCAAGGCACTTACGTATTGCTTATCAAGAAGAGAGATTGACCTTAAGTGCTGCATTTGCGTGCGACCTGTGAACACAGTTCTGCTGTCGTACAATGCAGCCAGAGCTCTCAGTAAGCATCATGGAATGCAATCAGATAGACACAGGCACAAGAACAGTTTGGGGAATATTAACTTAAAAAAAAAAAATTAAAAAATCATCAAACAGAAAATAAAACCCACCCCTCACTATGGAGAAAGCTGAGAGTAACCACTTGACTGCATCCAGCACCTGGGTCTCAAATCAGCAGACAAGGACAGTAGGAACAGACCGGCAAATGTATTGCCTAGAATTAATTAAAAAACCTCAACCTGAACCAAACAACAACAAAGAAAAAAATAAAAATCATGAAAGAACCTAAGAAAATATCTGCATCTCCTGAGCAGCAGTTTTGCTCTTGGCTGGAGATGCAGCTCGTTGTGACTTGTACTAAGGTATGTGAACTCCTACCAGGACGTGTGTTATCCACGGAGCTGTGCTTTGGAAGTCAGACCAGGACACAGGACAGGTACAGAGAGGTCACCATTGGCTTCACCCCATTCCCACAGACTGGCCACGCTCCTGGTGGGACACCAGGAGAGCTCCCAGCACGTGCTGCCACACCCTGGTGTCTGTCCCTGCCAACTGTCCCTCAGCTCAGCACAGAAAGGGGCAGCTGCTCTCTCTCTCTCCATTCCTCAGCTTTAGTTTCACATCACGAGTCCCCAGTCACCCAAGGAGGAATCCTGAAACAGCTAGCAGTGAAAATCGGAAATAAATCCCTGCCTTTCAGCCTCCTAGAGCCTTCTTTCCTTAAGTCATGAGAAGGATGGATTTTAGTGTACTGATTCTTAAATTTGTGAAAACTTGCGCTAAGTGCTGCTGTCGCATGTTAAGAGACTGTAAATGAAATACATAAGTTCTAAAACATCATGCAAGAAATGTGGTTTCACATCTTACAGTCAAAAATCCTACTAATGAATTAATACAAGCACACTGAGGTGTAATATTGGGAACATACCTTTAAAGTCGGAACTCCTCTCCCCCATCCCTCCCTCCCCCAAAATCAGAAAAGTAATATTAATTAAACTTAAGAAGTAATGAATGCACCATTAAAGTGTCATCAAAAAGATGCTGACCTAAGACAAAAGTTCAATGATACACAATACGGTCAAAAAAGTCTTCAATCAATAATATACAGTATGACAACTACATCTTGTAAATTATACCCAATACTGCCGGCAGTCTATCCCTCTAAAGAATATTTGCCCCCTTTCATCCCTTCCTAACAATCAGATAATAAAATACAGCACCTATAAATAAGCAAAAAAAAAATTATATATATATATATTTATATATATATATATTCCGAAATCATCTATTGTTAGTTTTAAAGATATGGCAATAAAGGAGTCTAAATTAGCAAACTTGTAGAAGCCATAACTGATAAAACAGCTTATTGAAAAAAGGTGGCAGTAATGCACTCTATGTGTGCACAAGTACGTAAGAAAATACACAGACGTATAAAATTGCACGCACACACCCACGCACACACATCCTTCCACGCACCTCTATGCTCACGCATATACATATAGACAACAGGAGGAGTTAGAGACAAGTTAGAATTGGATTTGTACTTTGATCAGCCCTAACCTGTGCATAAAATAATGGGAGAAGGCTGTATTTCTGCAGGGCAGAACGGGCCGGGCTGGGATTCGAGAGCACGAAGGTTTTGGTTTCGAGCTTGGGCTGCTTCCGCCCCGGTAAGAGCCCGTCTGGTCATTGCCATGTACTCTTTATCCACGCCAAAAAAAAAAACCAAAGGAGCTTCCCACAACTAAAACGTATTTAAAACTCAGTGCTCGTGGTGGGAAGAGAGTCAGTAAATGGCCACCGACAGCAGGAGGAGGGCTGGGTCTGCGGCAGCTCCACGCCCCTCTTAGTGGTGTGTGTGACAGCGATCGGACACGTGAGCTGCGTCCCCAAGGATTCCAGGTGAGCTGGATGTCGGGGACACGGGCTGGGCCCCCAAGGAGCAGGCTGAAATGTTACTGGCCAACGTTTTTGGAGCGATCTGGTCTTTGCTGAAAGGAAATCCTGTACGCTACGAACCGAGTGAAATGATCAAGTACATGCTGCTTCTAAGTTGTCTCCTAAACCTCCCAGATATGAGGTCTGATCAGCGTGCTCTGTGGTTAGAGGTTAAAAAGCAGATTATAAAATACCTAGATTCAGATTTTTTTTTTTTGTCCTGATTTGGCCTAAAATGGAGTGTATTAAACAAATTCTGGGCTGCAAAAGACCAGAATCAGTTAAAGCTATGAAACAATGTGCACTACGTGTCAATATTCTATTTCACTTACAAGAAAACACTAAGTCAGCTACCACAAATTAAGATATTTTCCTGATGTGACTTTTTTTTTTTGTTTTGTTAAAAAATATGTGGAGTAAATGTGTTTTTTTTTTTTAATTCAAAGTTTCAAACAACAAGATTCTTTTCTTTTCTTGAAAATATGTAGGAATCCAAACTAGTGTGTTTAGAGTCGGTTGACTGTGCAATCTCTTAGTGGCAACTGAACAGCTACAAAAAACTTTCTTTTTTTTTCTTTTTCTTGAAAAATCTCCCCTTTTTTCCTGGTTTAAGAAGATAATAGTGTATTATCGCTCTGTAGCCATTAGATGGCAGATAAAAAGCCCCCTTTTAATATGTGGGTTTGATTTTTTTTTTTTTAAGATTTTTTTTTTTTAAGGTTTTTTTTTTTCCTGTTTTTCATTTTTTTAAAGCCCCACACCAAAGAGGAGGGCACAAGGCAAAGCTGTATGAGTTATTCCAGAAATCGTGGAAATCACTTAGGGCAATAATAAAAACACTTCAGGGTACAAAAAAGCTTGACTACACATTTCAGTTTTCTTCCTCGAAAACACAAACATAAATCGGGCTTAACGCTCCTTTTTTTTTTTTTTTTTTTTTCTTTTTTTCTCTTTTTGTTTTTCGTTTGATTTCTATATGCACCTTGGCCTATGGCGTTTTTGCCCTGTGGCCCGCAGGGCGGTTAAGTGCGAACACAATAAAACCCAGTAGAGGTCCAGTTTTGACTTTTTCCCAGCTCTCCCGAGTTGGGCCAGTTTAATCTCAAAACTCCCACTCGACGGCCTCTTCCCGGCTGGCGGCCTTCTCCAAGCGGTGGATGATGTTGTTCAAGTTGGCCGCCTTCTTTTTCCTCAGGGAGCTGTCTCGCGTGTTCCTGGAGCTGGCCGCCTCCGAGAAGCCGAACAAGCTCTGCAGGGAGTTGGCTTTCTGCGAGCCTGCGGCCGGCGTCGAGCTCGTGCTTGGCACGCTGGAGATTCTCTCCGAACTCTCTTTCGACTTGTAGGAGCTCTCCCCCGTAAGGACTGAGGCGGAGGCAGCTGAGGTAGAGGCATCCCCTTCGGCGGCAGAGTTTGGCAGTGTCTCCAGAGCGTCCCCCGGGCGCTGCGGTGCCGGCGGGGAGCCCTGCCGCGGCGCTCGGAGCCGGCCCTCGTCGTCGGTGTCCTCCAGGCTCTCGGGCTCCGCTCTCTCCGAGCACGCGGCGCCTCGCGGTGCCTCCTCCTCCTCCCCGGCCTCCGAAGCCGGCTCGGCGGGCCCTCCCTGAGACTTGGCGCTGCCCGACTCGTCCGCCTCGGGGCCGCCGGCCTTGGCGTCGGGAGGGCCCTCGGCGTCCACGCCGTCGCAGCTGTCCCCCTCGGAGCCGTGCGCCGCCCTGCTGCTTCTGGCCGAAGGGGAGTCGCTCGACCCGGCCTGGCCCTGGCTCCCGGCTTGGATCTCCTCGATGAACAGCTCCCGGCGGATGCGGGACCTAGGAGACAGGGGAGAGGGATGTCAGTCTGCCGGGGGGGCAAGGAGACGCCCACTGCTACTAAAAATGCCCTTTCTTGACACTAAAGATGTCCCTTTGTGGAGTTATTAAGGGTGGACAAGACTTCCGAAATCATCGACTCCACTAAAAATGCCCTTTCCATGCCACTAAGGCTGGAGAAGGCTTCTCAAATCATTGACTCCACTAAAAATGCCCTTTTGTGGAGTCATTAAGGCTGGAGAAGACTTCTGAAATCATCAATTCTACTAAAAACACCCTTTTGTGGAATTATTAAGGCTGGAGAAGACTTCCGAAATCATCGATTCCACTAATAACACCCGTTCTATGCCACTAAAGATGTCCTTCTGTGGAATCATTTAGGCTGGAGAAGACTTCCGAAATCATCAACTCCACTAATAACACCCGTTCCATGCCACTAAGGCTTGAGAAGACTTCTCAAATCATTGACTCCACTAAAAATGCCCTTTTGTGGAGTCATTAAGGCTGGAAAATACTTCCAAGACCATCGAGTCCAATTTCCACCAAACCCTATGGCCAATTGCTGCACTGACTTGTTGTTTGAATGCTTCCAGGGGTGGTGACTCCACCACTTCCCTGGTGAGAAGTTACTATTTTTAACAAAAAATATGAATACAGTTGTAGGAGAATAAAGTTGATTGTAACACAAAACAATTCAGATTTCTACCAGGAATGAGCAAGTCTACCTAAACAAAAAATAATCATTAAGGCTGGAGAAGACTTCTCAAATCATTGACTCCACTGAAAATGCCCTTTTGGGGAATCAGTAAGGCTGGAAAACACTTCCGGGACCATACAGTCCAATTTCCAACCAAGTGCTGCATTGACTCATTGTCTGAACGCTTCCAGGGGTGGTGACTCCATCACTTCCCTGGTGAGAAGTTACTATTTTTAACCAAAAATATGAATACAGTTGTAGGAGATCCAGAATAAAGTGGATTGTAAACACAGAAAAATTCAGATTTCTACCAGGAATGAGCCAGTCTGCCTAAATAAAAAATAAACCAGGAAAAAGCTGGACAAGCCCCTTGGTGTTCTCCTGGACAGCAAGGAGGAATGATGATGAAACCAAGCCTGTTGTGCTGAAAGCACTGTGAGAAAGCCCAGCCTGTGACAGGCTGCCAGTCTATGGCTTTTGCCTCATTTTTTATTTAAAAAATCAATTTCAGAACACAAACAGTGACAAGGCGAGCAGTGCCTTTCACAGGAATGACTGCATTCCACGTGTGGGTAGAACTGCCTGACATGCAAGGACACACCACTGATGGAACCCTCTGCCGTTTAACTCAGACCCTCCTTCTCTCCTCCCTCTTCCTTCTCTGTTCACGAGTTCCCAAAATCCTCAGAAGTACAGAAAATTTTATGGAAAAACACTAGGGTCTGGGCTAATCCTTTCTCTGTCCTGCTGCATCCATGGGACAAGTGATGAACTGAATTTAAGTCCTAATTTATACCCAAGAGGGAGCCTCAATGATCTGGTGTCAGGGATGGGACCACAGGCCTGGGGAGAGTTTACCAAAACTTAATACTTTTCAGGGTGAAGACAAAAACCTCTTGTTTTCAGCCACAGGGAACTGCCAAAGGGCCTGCAAACCAAAGTGAAATGCTGTCCCAGCACTGATGGCTGTAAGGATTTTCTATTTTTCCTTAACTGTGCTATGGAAGACAGCAGACAATGGAAAAACATTCAGCTAAGTGGAGAACACCACCTGAATACTGCTTTTGAAGCTAATGATCTTATTGACTTACTTGAAATGCAACAGAGTATTTCAGCAGTACTCGCTGACTCCACACTTCTGAAGGATTTAGGGGGTCTGTAATTTTCCCTAGGAGAATATTATTCACCTAACAGAGGCCCACAGGTGCTAACATTAATTTTCTATTCCCATTAACTGCACGCATCCTGCAACATCGATTATCAGGCTCTATTTATGCCTAAAAATCTCCCTGCATGGACATTGATCCAGAACATGGTGCTTCTGTAACATCCCCCAGGTCAGGAGAGGAGGCTGGTCAGAGCTCTGTGCCTGCATGGCATTTAAAATACCTCAGCTCCAGCAGGTACTGAACCTCGCCGAGAGTCTGACCACAGCCCTACAAACATCAAACCCATGTCTGTGGAAATCCCTGGAATTCACACCCAATACGTTGCTTCTGGAATCTGGTCTGGCTCCTGATTAACATAGTAATTAAATTCTTATGGTAAAGAAGAGCTGGTGACAGCAGCTAGAGGATTCCAGAGAGCATTCCTCTTGGGGAAGGTGTTGGCCTCGACATCCACACACCCTGTTGGCTTCCACCAGTGGAACTCAAAACATCAGAGACCTCCTGGGTGTTTTGCTGCAGCTCCCTGGACAAGCCTTTACACAACATCAAAACCAGCACAATATGGAGTTCATTGAAAAATACACTCAGAATCCACTCAGAATCCAAGAGTGCTGGATTACAATTCCAGGTTTCCTTCCTGATGTGTCTGTAGTATCACCTCTGTGGCTTTATTGAGTTTTATGTGCCAGTTTCCACAGCTGAATGGGATAGAAATTCCTCCGTCCTGCTTTTCTGTACCACTCTTAAGACATCAGGGCCTCAAACTCTGATGTGTCCTGTCTGTGCTTCACTGGTGCAAAGCAAGGGATATTTATTGCATATTCTGAGAGCTCTCTGACTGGTATGAATGCAAAGCCATAGACTTGGAGAAGTTTGCAGACATGTCAAAATCCTTTATACCCATTTATATTCTGAAGTGAATTATTCCTTTGCCTGCTGAGGATATTTTTTCAGCATTTCTTTGTGCTGCAGGAAATAAATGCTAATGCTGACTTTCCATCTGGCGAATATAAAGGTAGATCCTGCTGTAGCAACCACCTTTGGAAAGTGAGATTTGGGCTGAATCAGAAAGGAAAAGCATCACTGCAACAGGATTCCCAAGAGACAGCAAGACAAACTTGTCCAAATCTGTGCCCTCCCTTATCTAAGGCTACAAAAAAATTACTATTAAAGCACAAGCAGATGGTCTGAGATGTGGAACTGCTTCTGTATAAAAAAACCTCTTCAGTTTGGAAAAGAAATGGCTGAGGGAGAGTATGAAAGAGATAAATAAAGTTAAGTGTGGCCTAGAGAAGACCGAAAGAAAGACCACCCATTTGTGATAACCTATGAGCTGCAGAACAGCCAGACCCTGCTCCCCTCTCAGAACCTGTCCCTCTTCTGCAACACCCTACACATGATGTAAGAGAAATTCATGCATGACAACTAAGAAAGTTATTGTCAAGGGGAACAAAAAATAGGTCTGTGTTTTGAATTTTCAGTGCTCAGAGCACACAGGGCTCCGAACAGCCTAGACACAGCTTTGGAAAGCCCTGGAGTCCCGGCAGCACATCTGGGAGCAGCCCCAGATCACTCCGTGCTCAGCCCCGAGCGCTGCCCACAGCTCCCTGTTTGCAGGGTTTGATCTTGTGTCCAGCTGTCAGCACCTCCTCCCCGGGCAGGTGGGGCTGAAGGCTCTGAGCAGCACACGCCCAGGCAGGGATCTGGTGCTGATGAGGGAGGTGACACCTGCCACCAGCGCTCCCGCGCTCGTCTGCCCAAGTGAGAACAGCACATTTTGCTGTCAGGCCGAAGGGAACCTATTTCCATAGGCATCCCTCCAACTTGTGTGTGTAATTGCCTGCAAGTGGGAATTGGAAGAGGCCTGCATTTGGAGGGCTCTGAGATGTGAAAAGAGGCTGCATCTGTACTGAATTCAAGGCAGCGAAATTCAGTGTAAATATGATTACTCGATTTTTAAAAAAATTTGTATTGTTTACTGTAAACATTATTTAACTATTGTGCACGATATTTCGGAGATAGCTCATTAAACTCTGCTGCTTTTGCTTCAGCAACTTCCCCGGTAAAAGCTGAGAGGGGCCAAAGTGAAAACCTACCCTTTAAATGTTAGCAGTTTTTAAAAACAAACAAGTTTAGCAATCTGGACTAATTAGGAACATTACTGGCTCCGAGTGTAGGAGCAGAATAGTATTAAATCTGGTAGCTTAACTGTACCTGTTCAATATTCATTAGCACAAATTTCTTGGAGAAAAGTCTGCTGCATTAATTAGGACTTCCAATCCCAAGCACAGCTGATAATGTGTTTATTCAAATCCTTATAATTCTTATGTGCTATTCCAGCCTTGTCTCTTTTCATGGCTGTCCCCAGGCCAAAACCTACTTCAGGGGTTCAAATGTGGAGAAGGTTCCTCTTCAAATGAGAAAGGAATTGAACAGACCAAGATTTTATTTCAGTGGGACTCGGTGATTTAATCATAACAATGAAATAAATCATAGAATTTTTGAATGGTTTGGGTTGGAAGGGACCTTAAAGCTCACCTTGTTCCACCCCCTGCCATGGGCAGGGACACTTTCCATTAGACTAGGTTGCTCCAAGCTCTGTCCAACCTGGCCTTGGACACTTCCAGGGATCCAGGGGCAGCCACAGCTTCTCTGAACAACCTGTGCCAGGGCCTGCCACCCTCACAGGGAACAATTCCCTCCCAGTAGCCCATCTTGCCCTGCCCTCTGGCTGTTTAAAGCCATTCCCTCTTGTCTTGGCACTTCAGGCCCCTGTAACAAGTCCCTCTCTCTGGCCACACCTGACTTCAGGGTTATTGGTTCCCTACCCTTCAGGACTCCATGAAACCTCCCAGAAACACAGCACAAACACTGTGCTTATTTTCAGAGCTCGGTGACTCAAGGCCTAAAAGAAAATCCTCCTTTTTTTTTGCGATGCAGGAAAATGACAGTGAAAGCAGGGCAATTCTGATGGCATCCAGTGAAGGACGTTTCCAAATACCCCCCACCCAGTGACAACACCCACCACACACCCAACACGTGTCTGTGAGTGTGCACATGTGAGTCAGACACAGCAGCCTGGGCTGCTGCAGTGGCTTCATAAATATTCATCAGTGGCCATCTCTACATCCACGCCCACCCCAAAAGCCAGACTTTCTGTTTAAAAGCACTACTTACATCAATATGTGAGTATTGCTGCTCCTCAGGGATGACTTAAAACTAGTCTGGAGCATTAGCACTGTGTTAGTGAGAACCTCCCTGCCGCCAAAGCCGCTTGTTTTGCACAACCCACCCCACACAGCCTGCTGAGAGAAGCACCTGCCAGAGCCAAGCCAACACATCCCCGAGGAGCAGGGCTCCCGGGAGGCCACGCACCTGTAATTGTGGAACCAGTTGATCACGGTGCTGGTTTTCAAGTTGAGCTGCGTGGCCAGTTCCTCAATGGTTTTTGGTGATGGGTATGGCTTTTGCTGGTAGGCTCGTTTGAGAGCTTCTTTCTCCTCTGGTGCCAGCACCACCCGGGGCTTCTTGAGCTGGTGCTGGGGCTGGGGGCTGGCGCCCTGGCTGTAGTCGATGCCGGCGGACGACGACTCGCAGGACTGGCTGTCGCTGACGGAGCTGTGCCGCCGCTTCATGTAGGCTGCAAGGGAGGCAACAGGGTCAGCCACGGCTGCTACCACTGCAGGATGGGTGGGGGCACCAGCTGAGGGATTCACAGGGGGATAGCAGGGGGGAGACACAGGGATGGGCCGCTGGGAGGGGATGGGAAGGATGGGGCGTCACCAAACACCAAATGCAAGAGGCAGAAGGAAGGAATAGAGGGTAAATCAGCTGGAAACGTGCCAGGGTTTTCTGCCTTTACAATGAACGTGGGACAAGGAATGACAGGGTTCAGTTTTTCTGAGTTCACCCTCAGAAAAGAGGGTAAATCAGCTGGAAACCTGCCAGGGTTTGCTGCCTTTACAATGCATGTGGGACACGAATGACAGGGTTCAGTTCACACGACTCATTTCAGGTTCACTCCTCCAAGAGGAGTGAACTCCCACGTAAGGCCCTGACTGGGGCAGTTGTGCTCCATTTTTTGACTGAAAGGGGTTTGGTGATTAAAACACTTCAGGTGTACACGGAGGTGTCTCTGACATGAAGGAAAACACGACTGTGGAAGGGGAGCTGCAGCATTCCCAGCCCTTCCCAAGCCGTCTCCAACACACGATGGCGCCTGGAGCCCGGAGATGCCAGGGATGGGCTCAACAACCCTGTCAGGCGTTTGCTGCCTTTCCCCACAGCTCTCTGCCGTGGCAGTGACAGGTTATGAAAGAAAACCAGCCCCCAGCACCCTCCTCCCATACACAAAGCTCCTTCCAAAACACAGACACTTTAAAGAAAGCTCTGCCTGCACTGATGGGCTCGGTGAGGCTGATGGCAGCAGCCTGTGATCCTGCCACTGACTCTCCTCCCTGACTGGGAGTGAATTATCCTGGCAAAATCTGCAAGGAAGGAGCCCCAGCAAAGGCTGTCACTGACTTGATTGATTTACACTGGGCATGGAGAGGTGGGATTTACTGCACCTGGCAGTATCATGCACAAGCATTGCTAATGAGCAGGCTGAAAACAGCAAATATAGAGGAATCTTGTCAATAAAATATTTAATGGCCTGTTAAATACCTTCTAGATATTTAAGAGTTTATGTATTCCCGAGCTACAATTCGATAACCTTGGGTATTAAGTTCCAGATGACACCAGCCTGACATCAATCCCAATAGCATTAAATCTCCAGGAGCCAGGAGCTCTGGTTGGAGCCAGGGACACTGAGGGGCCAGTCACACTGGTCTGCAACCAAATTCTTCAAAAATTCAATTTTTCTCTCCCCACAGCTCTGCCTTCAGGCTGAGGCTGCACAATGAATAAAAATTCAGTGCAATCAAATAAACTGCAGTGTTCAAACCCCAGCCAATGTCTCCTGGCAGGGCTCCCTCCAGGACTGGCTGGGTTTTCTGGCTCCAGTGGGTTCCAGCACCCTGCCCTCTCCATGGTGCCTCCAGTGGGACCTTTGGCACTGTGGCTGTACTATCATGGAAGTGAATTCTGAACACTCTCTGTAACCTTTGGGGGTATCTGCATGGCCCACATTTTGTTTTTCCTGAATATGACAGATTACCTGTGGATTGCCTACTGTGTAAGATCACTGATATGGAACACAACGTGAGTTGCTCGTGATCCATCACTCTGACGTGATACAGTCCTGCACACGTTTGAAATAACCATAAAAAACAAAGTGTGTTGTTTCTTTTTTTTCCCAATAAATCTGCTCTAAAAATCCACCTATTTAAGTTGTTCCAGCCAGATGTAAAACTGCAAAACCCCTGCTTTATTTCAAGGTGACCCATTGGCCTTATTTTTGTAGCCTTCCAGGAACTGGTACAACCTTCAACCATGGAATGAATCACTCCAGCAAGATAGTCTCACATTTCTATAAGGTGTTTAATCACAAAGCTCCTTCCTGGGTTTTATTTTCAACTTGCATTGTCATGCAAACTACAGCAAGGCCCCCTTGTTTCCTTGCACAGCAGAACCAAGGGGCTGGAGGACAACATCCATCACCTCAGCAATGGGCAGCAGCTTCAAGGAGGCCACAAAACAAAACAGAACCTGCCATGGAGATGTGAAAGGTGCTCAGACCACCTCTAACTGGAGTTTCAGGGACCAGGATGTGCTGGATTTCCCTTTGTCTGCTCTCCAAAGGATGAGATTTCTGGCAGGGCAGAGCTCCTGTCTTAAACAGCAAAGGACAATCTGGAGCTGTGAGAGCTTGGGAAAGATGCCATTCCTTCCTCTGCCCCTGTAACCTCACACTGGGATCACAAAAGGTGCACTGGCTGAGCTGGGTTGCTCTCATGGGAATGGAACAAATTTTATAAAAGCACATATTTCATTAAAATACAAATAAAGAGGAGGATGTCCCACTGCTCTGTCAGAGGAATTGTTTTCTGGAGGGTAATCTATTAGCAGGACAAATTTCCACTGGGCCAAAGGCAGAATTAGGACTCAGACTTCAGGCTTTAATGCTGGTCTCTGAGAACTCAGATGACATTTTTAAAAGCTTTTCCGTTTTAATTTTTATTTTTAAATATTTGTGCGTGTGGACAATGTAAGGAGATCATTCAGCACATTTGCAGTGACAGCAAGGCTCAAACTGGAATCCAAATTGCAAACACTTAATTTTTGGAGGAGTTTGATTTTTGTCTGTGACCAGCCTCTGCTTCTCATGAGACATATGCAAAAAAAAAGGAAGCCCAGCTGTAATTTGGGCAAAGGTCTGGATGTGGGTCTGAGGCTGACTGAGTTACACCTTTCCACCCACATGTCCCTCTGGGAAGAGTCCCCAGCATCTGCCCAGCTATGGATGCCACAGACACCATTGCACAGCTGCCCACTGAGATAAAACAGAGCCTCTTTTAATATAATTTTGATCTTATGTGGTATTGAACAAGATTATTAAAAAGTGAAATAATGGGGAAATAAAGGGAATTCAATTTTCTTCTGACAGCAGTGCTGTTCTGTGAGGAGTGTGATGTTCCAGCAGCCCAACACCCTGGAGGTAATGAGAGGAATGAACTCTTCCAAGGCAGGAAAGGTGTGCAGAATGTCTCAGCCTGGTGAGCATGAACCCCCAGCTCCCTCCAAAGAGGTTGGTTAATGTACATTGCAAATTTTCAGAACCTCTTCAAAGGGACATTTATAGTACAAACTTCAGACTAGTAGAACAAAAAAAAAAAAAAAAAAAAAAAAAAAAAAAAAAAAAAAAAAAAAAAAGATATGCAGCTCACCTTTATCATAATTATTAATTTACTCCCTTAATAAAATGTGGCAGAGAAATAATTGATAATAATGTTTCACTGGAAGCAGACCCAGTCGCATTGTTCTTTAACTGACATTAGCTGAAGGGAAAGTTAAATTCTTAATGTGGCTCTGGAGCAATTTAAAAGGTTAAATCACAGGATCCTTACCTGCATGAAAGGATTTTGCAGAAAATACAGGGCTGAATTCACTTTAGACTGCTCTGCTCTGAGGACAGCACTTGCACAGTTCAGAGCTCAGTGCAGAGTCTCAATGATTTATGGCCTTATCTCTATTCAGATGCCATCTACAGACCATATGTATCGCTCACTGTTTGATAAGAATCCAGTTTAGAAAATAGTTTTGAAAGGATATTGTCAGCACTACTTTTAAATTATTTTTATTTTACTTTGCTGCATTATGGGCAATATTCTCTGTGAGGCTATAAAAATCCAGCTAGTTGACAATTTTATTCCTGCCATGTTTCTAATACAGCAAACCCCCTCACGATTCCCTTTGGTTTACAGTTGTAAGTGGGAAACCCAAGTGGATTTTACTCCCCATGGAAGATCATACACGATTTGTGCTAAGATACTGCACTGCTTTATATTATACTAGTTACTGTGACAGGGGTTTGAATTTCTTCTTAAAAGCCTGCAAGACTATAATTTTCCCACAAGCTCCCTCACTGCAATTTTAAATATAATCACCAAGTTCTTGATCAAATGTGTAAATGCTTTCAGAACATCAGTCAACAGCAGAGCTTTCAGTGTACACGATTAATGATGTCTGTGCTAATATCATTAAGGGGTAGCTCCAGAGATGTATATATCATTAATTAGTTAACTGCTGATAATGGCAGCCCACGAGTCTCTCTTGTAAAATCACACGAACATACTAAAAGCAGGGCTCTGAATAACCACTGGGTTTTAGTGATGAATTTTAAATGGAGAGAGCTGGATAAATTTGCAGGATGTACTCCCTACTAAAATACCCAGTAACAACTCAGACCACTCACAGGTCCATCCCCATGACCCTGTCTGATGTGAGCACGACACAAATTTTATTGTATTAACACAATCACCTTCCCCCTCCCTATAAAGGCTACAAATATCATTATTCTGCAATACCCTGTAATAAAGGCTGCATTTTTCTCTCCTCTCAGCAACCATCAGTGCAGGACTGGCAAGGAGCTTTCCCAGGAATCAATGCACAGTTCTTGCAGCCCAACATCTGTGCCCAGCTGCGGCACTATTAACTAATAACCCAAAGCCAGCTCCCAAACTCACATTTCTCATTTGGTAAGGCAAGTTATCAGTGATACACCAGGGCCTCAGTAATTAATCTATAGGAGAAAACAGCAACGATTCCCCAGCAGCTGGTGAATATTTAGGGTATGGGGCTGGCTTTTTGTTGTGTGTTTGTTCTCTTTTTATTTTGGGACCTATCTGCTTGAGCGAGCATCAAATAAAAGCTCCAAAAAAGCCGTCGGGAAGTCCTTTTGCATAACCCTCCTAAGAGTGGATCAATGCTGCCTCTCCACTATTTATGGAGGGCTATAAAAGCCAGGCTGATGTTGGGAAGAGCAGAAGGGGTGAGTCAGCACTCCGCTCCCCGTTACCTTTTTTCTCCATGCGCTTCATATCCATCAGCTTCTCCACGTTGTTGGGGTCGTTGAGCCACAGCTGCATGCGGACAAAGGGTTCCCTCCCCTTCAGGCTCAGCTTGTGCCAGGGCTTGGGGCGAGCCAGCAGGTCTGAGACAGAGCCTTGTGTCAGCCCCAGGATTGTCTCCCCGAACAAACGCTGACCTAATGCGAAATTGAGAAGCGCATGAATTCGCTCAGCCGAGACACGGAGAAGAACACGAGATCATTCCTCAATTATTCTGACTTCAGGACTGCTTCACAACCCAGGAGAGATATTTAGGAGAGTAAATGCTCTGCCCCCCACTAGAAGGGTAAATATTGAGCTTTAATCCTCAGGATCTGCCTGGGATAAAGGGAGGAGTTCGACACGTTTGGGGACCTTACAGTGAAACAGTGTGCAAAAAATAAAATTAGGAGAGGAAAAATAAACTGAACTTCTAGCTAAGCAGGCAACTAGTGACAGCAGTGAGGCTACTGAGCCCTTGTGCAGGAGGGCAGTGCCACAGCTTTGTTCCAACAGGGCAATCCAAACATTTCCAGCAATCAGTGAACCAAGAGCAATGCAACCTCCCCCTTCAGCAATGGCCGTATAAATGTCCTCACAGAAACATGTATGGAATTTCTGTGCTGTACTATCTGTGGAGATCTAACTGTACCTTAACCACTAGAGACAATCAGAATTTGCAATACAATTTCTGTTTTACCACCTCTACAGTATTTCTAGTTAAGAATCCTTAATTTTAGTTCTTTTACAAAACGCTGTCATCTGGCTGGGTAAAATCTGCAAATGCTTTACAGTGTACAGTGTTTATATGTGCATTGCTGCCAATGATTTTATATGGGAAAGGTCTAACTTATCCAGGACTGGGGAAAAAGCCTGTGCAGCTCAAACCCAACCACACAGTTTTCTAACCCCCTTCACTTCAGTGCTCCTCCTCAGCTGCACTGCCTTGATACCAACTTCTGCTACAGGAGACACCCTGGAGTTATCTGAGTCACCAGGGTTTAAGATACAAGTGCTGCTGTCATGGCATCTCAAGGTAACCCAAAGATCTCTCCATAAACCCCAAATTTGGGCCTCAGGGTCTTGTGTCTGATCTCAGCTTTTGAGTGCTCTCAGTAACACACAGCAGAACATTCCTCCATTCACATCCCAGCGTCTGTAGCCAAGTGGTAACCAACAGATCCCTAAGGGACAATGGGGATGAGTGGGGGCTGCTGACCCCACAGCTCTGCAGGACAAGCCCACACCAAAATCACCACCAGCTCTTGCCTTCAAAGCCTTCCCTAATCCTGACACAGCTCTGGCAAATATCTGCTCTACAGACCCATCCCCTGTGCTTAACTCCAAGATTCCCTTCCTCCTTCTCTTTAAAAACATCCCAAGAATTTTGCCCTGGTGGGGCCTTTTTTTTTTTTTTTTTTTGCCTGTATGTAGAGAGGAGGGAATATGGGACCAGTGAGAAGCTGCAGAACATCCCACTCAGATGTGTGGGGCAGATGGGTCTGCAAAGCTTTCAGAGGAAGCAGCTGAGATAATGAGAGGCAGAGAGGGGAAAGGAGAACAGGGCTTAACATGACACTCTGCTAAGAAGCTGTAAAACTAACCCTGAAAACAGTTCTTACAGACTGAACAGAAACCTACATTCAGAATTCACTCAAGCTCCTGAGTAATAAGTGATTTTCCACTACCCTCAATACCAGGAAAATCAGACAAAAGAGGTAGTTCAGGGGAAATATTATCAATTTTATCTTCATGTTTTTATCACATGTAGTGCTGGGGTAACCTGCTCCCTGTTAGTATTTAAAAACATCAGCAAAGCCTCATCCATTTCTTTGTAAACCTGCCAGCTACTAGCAAGATAACACAACTACTTTAAAAATCTGTTATTGTGTTGCCACATCAACAGGAATAGGGGCACAGATTTGCAAAAGGGTTGGGAATGAGCAGTGCTGGCAGTGCTGCTGAAGGAAATGAACCTCAAACTACGGCCTAAAAATTAAAAATGCAAATGTGGAAGGAGGTAACATCATGTTCTCTAGGTGTTAAGAACAAAGCTAAAGATGTTTGTGTTGTTTATTTTATGTCAGGATATGGCAGGACAGCAGAAAACACCTGAAAGGCTCCCAAGCTAAGGGGGAAGGTGTCAGAAATCATCCTCAGGAGGTAGCAGGTGTATCACGCTCCATCTTCATCAGAGCACTGTCAATAACAGGAATATTTTTAAGCACAGGTTTCCTAAAACTCCTCCCCATCTTTCATGCCTGTTCCCACTGGTGTAGATCCTAATGGACAAAACTGTGTTGGTTTCATGGATTATCTTGACCCTTCCTACAAAATGCTCAATATTCCCTCTCC
Source organism: Sylvia atricapilla (assembly GCF_009819655.1). Classification (NCBI taxonomy): domain Eukaryota; kingdom Metazoa; phylum Chordata; class Aves; order Passeriformes; family Sylviidae; genus Sylvia; species Sylvia atricapilla. The sequence continues at coordinate 4,785,388 of NC_089159.1, read as the reverse complement.
TCAAATAGCTGAGTGCATCTGCTTCCCTCTGCAGGGAATCACTGAGGACACTCTGACTTTTGGGGCTCAGAACAGCAGCATCTCAGTGTGGACACTGCCAGCATCGTGTGCTGGAGCCACAGAACCTTCAGAGCATGGTGTGGGTTGGAAGGGACCTTGAAGATCACCCAGTTCCAACTCCTGGTGAAAGGAACACCTTCCACTGTCCCAGGCTGCTCCAAGCCCTGTCCAACCTGGCCTTGGACATTTCAAGGGATGGGGCAGCCACAGCTTCTCTGGGCACCCTGTGTTGGGACATCCCCACCCTCACAGGGAGGAATTCCTTCCAAAAATCCCATCTGAGCCTACTCTGTTTCAATTTGAAGCCGTTCCCCCAACTCAGTCTGAATTGTTTTGTCCAACTGTGGTCTTTACTGGCTGGTGACACTGGGACACCTCAGCCACCACCAGTTGCCTGTGACAGGTTCACAAGGCCCAGTGGACTAAACCAGAGAAACCTGTGCACCAGAAAACCTGGTGCACTAGCACACTGAGGGCACAAAAGGAGACATTGAAACTGGTTCCACACCTAATGCAGAGTTTGGGGCACATTTCCTGGCTCTTCTGCTGCTTTTTAGGCTTGTCAGCCACACTGTAGGAAAACAAAAATCATGGGAAATAAAAAAGACTAAGTAAAAATGGCATCAAAGCAAATGTAAACAAAAATACTTTTTCTTTTTTTTTTTTTTCTTTTTTTTTTTTCAAACCTCTCTGGAGCACCAGAGCAGGCAGAGAACTCAATAGCATTTTGCCCAAAAACCAGGGGCTTGGATCTGCAAACCCACACCAGGATTTGGGACTTTATGTTCTCTCCACTGAACAAGCAACCACCATCTGCCCAAGCCAAATGCACAGGTAAGGAATTCTGCTGGGCTCAGTGGAACATAATCTCATTCAGGGTAAGTCAGTGAGCAGGGCCATTTCCTTTTTTTTTCTCCCAAATTTATGTTAAATGAGAGAACTTGGGACCTCCCCCATCCCAATATTTTTACCCCTTAAAATTTTTTTAAGACAATAATATGTTATTCTGTGTCTAGATGAAAAAAAGGCTTCCTCACATACTAAAATAGAGGAGTTTTTACTTTTACAATCATCATTTTTAGATGATATGAATAAAGTTCTTCTCACGTAAGTAACATCATCAGTCTAAATCTAAACTTTTGGTCCTATTTGTAGGGAAGGAAGAGAAACTGGTACTTCTGGAGAGCACCAGACATTCCCCTGAACACCTAATGCAGGTGGGATGAATCCCTTGCTAAGACCCAGAAGCAGGTAACACTGGGCCAGCCTTACTGCCCTCCTGCTAGAGCCCTCAAAGGATCCCAGAAACATTTCCCAAAGCCTTGAGAGGGAAGCAGGGGTTAAAGACATGAAGAACCAGGGATTTAGAGGTGTAGTGACAGTGTTAATGTGGACTTCCCACACTCCCATCAGGTTATTCCCAGTGACTACTCCAAACAGTCATGACACTGAATTCAACAGCCAAAAACCCATCTGTAGGCAAAAGCAGCCTCAGCTTTGCACATCTCTGAGCAGAATTAACTGAGAGTGGCCCTGTGCATTTATCTCAGGCTCATCTAAACCTCAGCTGAGTCTGGATTTCCCCTCCCAGCTCTGCAGGGACACTGTGCTCCTGCTTGTGGTGCACCTCCCTCTCCAACCACACTGGGCTCCTCTCCTTCACCCAAAACGGGGCTGGAATTTGCAAGTGTGGGGGAAACAGCCTTTCCCAAGGGGAGAGCTGACTGCCTCTGGGGTTCTGGGGGTCCTGACAGCTGCTGGGCTCTGTTTTGGGAGGTGGGAGCAGTACCTGGCTGCTGTGCCAGGAGCAGAGCTTAGAGGTGTAGTGACAAGGGTGTGACAACATTTGAAGTGGAGTGTGACAATCTGAAAGGAGCTTTCTACCACTTTAGAAAGATTAGGTACCTTTTTTGGCAGATTAAAGCTTAGGCCAGAGTCAAACCCAGGCCTTATACACATCTACAGTAGCCAACAACAAAAGCATGAACACTTACACAGGATTCTGATCAAGAAATGAGAAGAAAGCCATTTACCAAGATTGTTGTCCGTGAGCACTTCCTTGACCCTCTTGGTGATGCCATAGGTGTCCAGCTCAGGGGACATGGCCACCAGCTCCTGGATGCTGAGTGCTGAGTGGCCTGAGAGTGGCAGAGGGGTGGTGGATTGGGATTCAGATGCAGGTGCCTCGCTGGATTCCTGGGATTTGCCATCCTTACTCGTCTCTATGGCGGGACAGGGCTGCTGGACCAACTCAGTCAGGCTTTTCACTGACTCACTGGAACTCATGGGAGATTCAGGAGCAGGACTGCAACTGGCAGAAGTCTTTGGAGTACTTTCTGCAATTAAACAAAAAAGAGAAAAAAGTCCCCACTTTAGCATAATTGTAATGTTTTGATTGCAGGATATTTAACTTTCCTCCTCATCTATATTCTACCTACTTCAAGAAATGCCTAAGTATGCAAAATGCTACTTGCTATGACTTGGGTACTAAAAAGCCTCTTTTTAAAAACAAGAATTATTTTCTAATTTTATCTTGAGTCGTCTCTGATTTCTCATAGACAAGATGTGCAAATACAAATAAAAATCAGGAAAAACTGAATTGCAATAGTCTGTAAGTTTGCACGCAATTTCCTTGGTCAGGCAATCTCAGTTTTGCTTGCCACAACATTTTTATATAAGGATGGTTTTAAAGCTACCATTCTAGACTGGTTTAAACCTCCTTCTGTGACTTGTAAGAAACTCACTCAGCCACTATTTCGTTCTGTCAATGAGGGATTTTCTACAACTGATACAATGCTCTATCTTGAGAGTTTTATTGATTTCATTTTGTTTCTTATCGCACACATCACATTTTTGCAATTCTCTTTGTCCAGAAATAACAAGATTAAAATACAGTTTGTAATTATGTTGTATTAATTAAAGTGTTTGAGAATCCAACATAAAGATAGTGAGTGGATCAGGAGACACCCAAATCTGTTATTGTGACACTTGGTTTCATTCAAAGAAAGCTTTCCCAATCTGTTAATTTGCCAACAACAATAGGTTCTGTACAAAATGTTGTTTTCCCCTAATAAATTTCTCTCTCACAGAACGTACTGACTGAGCTTATTCAGAGATTCCAGACATCTGAGGGTACAGGCTGAACCTTCTTTAAAGCAACAACACACAGGCAACGTGGTTTACAAGAATAACTCAGGAGATAAGGAGCACAGGCGATTTCTCCATCCAGTTTTTCCCATTTCTGTGGGGCTGCTTCCTCCTTTCTGCTGCCTCCCACCCATTTCTTGCCAGGGTTAATGACATGGATTCCAGCCTCACACACCCCAGCTGTCTGCAGGAAGCTGACAGAGCTCTCAGCTGCACAAGGAGACCAGACCTCACCCCAATCCAGTCCCTCCAACACAGCCCAGAGCTTTCTGAGCCCTGTGCTGCCACCACAGAGGATTCTCAGGTGCCATCAGGCAGTGGCTGCCAGCAAACCTCACTCGTTTTTGAGTTTGTTATCCAGAATACTGTCAGATCATTCCAGAGCATGAAGCCTGTGCAGCAGAGGAACATATCCCAAGTGTTGAAGGAAAATATTGTCCCAGGCAGAGTCAGGCCCAAATGGAGCAGAGGGCAGAGGATAATGGTGTCTGCTGTTCAGGAGCTTTCCCATGCTGCATTCAAGAGCTTCCCTGACACACTCACTTGAAGTCGCTCTCTCAAACCTAAAAATCTGACTTTTTCCTTAGTGCTTTATGTGAGATGCAAAAGAAGCAGACAGAAAAGGAAAGGGAGGTACATGTAAATCTTTAAGGTAAAGGGGATCCTACAAATCCTATTTCTTTCCTCTGCTCACCCTGGGTCATCATCCAAGCGACCAGAATCCCTGGGAAATGTTATTTCTGTATCAGGAGCAGCAAAGGAATGGTACTGTAAATTTGCCCTGATTCACCCATGCGAGGGACCAATTTGGCAGATCATCCATCTTGTTCACTGTACACTGTCAGGGATGGCATGAATTCCCTACATGATAAACAGATTTCTTCTCAGGTCTGTGTCCTTTAACCCACAGCAAGGTCAAAATTATGGCTGCCTAGCTAATAAACTGCACGGCACTCGTTCAACTTCCCTCTAATTTTGTCCCTTGTGCCAGCTTATACAAATCTTACTGAGTAACTAGAGCAGCTGCAAATTTCCTACACAATTCCTCATCCGTGCACGGTGAGCCACACGGAGCACAGGGGGAAAAAAAAAAAAGACAAAATAATAATAATAATTTAAAAATAACACCAAAAACCAAACCAAACCCAACCACACAGGACTAAACAAAAGCATTTCTTAATGCCTCCTTCTCCCTCTCCTTTCCCTGCCCAGCCTAATTATGAGCACAACAAAGGTAATCTGTGTTATCATCTATCACCGAGATGCTCTCTGCTGCTCACATATTAGCTTATTTATTTTTTATATCACTTACCAAGAGCTTACTTGAATTTCATTTTTAAGACCAATCTGCTGCTCATTTACTCCAAAAGGTGGGATTATCAGAATCTAATTTTGGAAGGCAGTACAGATGACAAACTGCTTTTTTTTTCCCCCACCAAAAGGCAAGTGCACAGTGATTTCAGGCGAGGCATTATGTACACGTACTACAAATAACTCAAAATATGTTCCCCATTCATTTTTAGCATTTTTCCCTTCTGGAAAAGCATTTTCAAGACCACATAAATATTTGAGGAAAAGATCCATTATTTGGGAAAGTAAATTCAATAATCAAATAATGCAAACATTTCCCCTTAATCTACTTAAAAAATTAAATAGACATTTAGAGTACAAGTGACTGCTGACAGAACAAAGGGGAAAATTGACTGTATTCAGTATTCCAGATTTAACTGTCAATCCACAGCCATTTCACATGTTTTATGAAATAATTTGGCTGTATTCATTTCTCTGAAGTTCCTCACAAGACAAAGACACAAATTCAGGATATCTGAAAAATATACATTAAGATTTCCAAAGCAGCAATTGAACATTTCCAATGAAAACAATACCCTGGAAGCTTATTTCCTTAAAACCTGTTCTGCTTTTTGAACCCCACACTGCTCTGAAGAATAACACTAACTGAAGAGCAATCCTGTTTCTTAAAAGTAATATTCACTGGATGTTTTCACATTTGTGTTTAGGGAGGAAAGGACCATTTTGTCAATATAAATATAAAACTGCATTACAGAACAACCTGCAAACTCCACAGCCACCACCTTTGGATGAAATTACTTCAATAAATCCCAAGTAAACTTTGCTGTACCAAAGGGGTTTGCTTTCCAACAGCCTGCATCCAATTTAAGATGTGAAGTAAAAGCTCCAAAGCTTCAAAAATGAGGTGCTGGAAGAGCTGAAGAGATCAAGAGCATCACCGGTGACAAGGTCATTGCAGAACCTGGGGAATTTTTAACTTTCAGGTAGCCAAAGACATCAGTAATGTCCTGGGCTTTACAGAGGCTGGGGGAAACAGGGTGTCCCCAAAAATGACTTTATGGAATGATGGTGACCATTAGACCCCACATGTGATGAAGACACAGCTTAAAATCACAGTTTTAAATGATAAAAACCCCCCAAGTAATTTCTGTACAATTACAGGTGGGTGTTGACAAATGTCATTAAACACTCAAGACATAAATGCACTTAAATAATCCAAACTTTTGAAGTAGAACTGAGTCATGAAAGAGCAAAGGTTCTACCAGCACTTTTTTACATTATTAATTCAAAATATAGGAGTATAGGGAAGTTAAGCCCTTCCAAGTGATTTTAAGGGGCACATTCAAATATGCAGCATGGGAAATAATAATCAAAAATACAAATCAGGTACCAGAAGTGATGTCTGCAGAAATGCAAAAAAAGCTGAAATGTTTGGCAAGTGGAATTGGGCCCCATTCATGGCCAAGACACGAAGAGAACCAAACAGCAACACTGGCTATTTCACAGCTGCTGAGACAGCTCAGGGAGAGTGATGATCCTGCACTGAAGGGGAACTTCCAGGCTTTGGAGGCAAATGTGTCTCCAGAAAGACAAATACACCTGATTCAGTCTGCCAGCACAGATATCCCTGCTTGGGGACACTCACTCCTGGAAGAGCACACTTAAGTCAGGAAATTCTTCCCTTCTGGTTTTTCCTACAATATCAGAGAGGGATGCACAGTCTAAAATGAAGATGTATTAATCAGTGGAAACAAAGTCAACGTTACACAAATATCTCATTTTTTCTTTTAAAATGCCATTTTCTCAATATAAAATTGCTGCTTGAATGACCATCTAAGTACAACAAAACCCCAAACCATCATCACAGCCCTTTCCCTCCCCATCCCTTAGTATCTATCTGGTAAGAACCTGAACTAACTTTGCAAACAATTCAGCAAACAGGTCTGGGGTCTGAGTATTTTACAAACCTGGTTGAGAACCATAACAAACTAACCCTGCCTTAGTTACACAAACAGAGAAAATCCTTTGTGGTCTTGCATTCCTTGGCACAATGATGAATCCAAATGCTGCTCTGGTCCCATCCATCCCCTATATCTTCCCCCTAGCATCTGCCATGGCAGTTTCAGAAAATGTGAGCAGGTCTGAAATCGAGAGTTCTGGTCTCAGTCCATTGATTACAGGTGGTTTTCCTGAACTCCAGATTTTCTTATCCTTCTCCAAGAGTTCCCACCCATGCTGGGGTCCCCAGTAGTGGATGCTGGAAGCTCATTTGCTTCATTTTCCCACTGATAGCCTGCAAATCACCAGGAAACACTTCCTCCAGCAGAGTCTCAGCCCTCTGCAAGGTCTGCTGGTGCTCTGCCATGTGGAATGTGAGGAATCCCAGGCTGTGCAGGGCTCCTCTCCTGCAGCTCTCCTGAGCATCACCAGGTCTGCAGGACCTCAGGGACATTCGGAACTGCAGGGCACTGCTCAAGAGGGACCAATTCTGTGATGTCCAGGAACTCTTCCCAAGGCCACAGGACGCATCCAACAGGTCCCTCCGTGCTGAAGCACAGCTCAGATCCACAGCACTCCTCAGCTGGAGGCTACTTCTCAAGTTCAGGACATCTCAGATGCAAAGACCTGCAGGTGCCACCTGCTCCAAGCTCCCAGAAGATCTGAGACATCTACAGGAGCTGACACCAGGGCTGGATGTATCCCCTCCATGGAGGGATTCAGATGACAGAGCAGTGCTGAGACACAGAGAAGGTTTCACCAGTCCCAGAGGCATCAGCTCTGCCAGCACAGACAGATTGCTCCACTGCAGCTTCTCCTATGCATTTTGAGAGCTGCAGGTTTGCTGCTTTTGCTCAGACCCCACCTCACTTCTGGCAGCAAACTGATTTTGCATCCACTTGCAAATCCAAAGTTCAGAGACTTGAACAAGAGCATTGGAATCTGGGAGCACAAACCACAAGGCTGCTCTCAGTCTCTCCTCCCAGCACACCTGAGACACCAGTGCTCCTGTCCAAGGCCTGCTGCTAACACAGGCTTAGCTAATAAACTGCAAAAGGACTCATGGGGAACGAGGCACAGAACATGGTGAAGTTGAGGAAGACCATGCAAAACACAGAAGGTATTCAGGGGCCTCTAAAAGGATTATGAAAAATATTATATTCTAAAGACAGCAGGCAGACAACAGCTGCCTTAAGTTTCAGGGAGAAGTGGATTGAAAAAACGGATCCACTATAATTTTCAGAGACAAATCTCTGTCGTTTATCTGATCCACTATTTAAATTTCAATACACAGTCCTCTATCTGCAGCAATAATAACCTAAATTCCATTTAGTGTTCATTTGAGCAGTCAGGATAAAGTCATTTCTTATTATCTCCCCACTGTGTAAAAAACAGCTTGAAGGTAGGAAGTCAGCAAGCATTTTCACCAAAAAGTAATTATTGTAAGTGACATTTTTACTGCTGGCATGCCATAAGGCGAACTGCGCATTTGGAAGGACAAGTTGCTAAAACAAAATGACAGGGTACTCTGTGACATTCTGATGAGAGCCCAAACATGATTTCACTGGCTCTTGCTTTGATGCACCACTTTTCCCACTGTCCATAGCTCAGGCTGCAGGTTTGTTCCAAACTAATCCAAGCTGCTTCTTGAGGAACTGGGGGGAATGGGCACGTCCCACGGGAGCATCCCGGGCTCTGCTCACTCCCAGATCAGCACATGGGTGGGCAAGATGAAAGCAGACAAATGTGGACAGGAGATTTCTCAGCAATCTCTTAAAAGAGCATTTGCTACTTCAGGGCTGCATTTACCTCCTCATGTAGATGAGCTAATGGACAACAAGAGGCCTGGCAGGTTGCCTGAGATCAAAGTGTCTCACACTGGGACTGGATTAGTTTCCCTTTCCCTGATGATGAGGCTGCCCATTCCATCCAATTTGTAGACCAAAACCTGGTGAATGCTGCCCTGAGACTCAGGGCCTGATCAACATCCCCAGGACAACCCTGGTATATTCAGTTTTCAAAGGTGTGAAAATTTCAGGGAGAGATTTCTTCCCTCCAATCTTCTATTTGATTTTACCTTTAGCTATGGCTGCCTTTGCAGGGTCCTATCAGAGAATCACAGGATGATTTGGGTTGGGAGGGACCTTAAATCTCATTTTGGTTCCATGCCATGGGCAGGGACACCTTCCACTATCCCAGGTTGCTCCAAGACCCGTCCAACCTGGCCTTGGACACTTCCAGGGATGAGAACAAATTAGCATTCTAAAGTTAATCTTTTAAAGCACCATAATAGCAACTCTCCTCCCTAACAGTGGGTGCAGCACAAGCCTCAACTACGTAATAAAGCTGTGCAGCACTTGTGGGAGAGCACTGCAACACATCCCTCTTCTGACTAATTAAAGAAAATACGCGTGAAAGCGCCTTCTCCCAGGTAGTGCTTTTGGTGGATTTACTCTTGAGTGAGTGAACCTTGCCTAGTCACAATTTGCAAATTAATGTGGCTCATGAAAATATGATCCTCCCTACAGTCATAAACTCCCCCAGTCCTGTGTAGGGAGTGCACAAGGCTCCCTGCAGTTTGCATCTCTAATGATGTCAGACACGTAGGTACGTGCAGTTAGAGTTGTGAGCGCTCGCTGGAGTTGCCACCACTCTGACTGTGGAGGATTTGTTTGTTTGTTTGCTTCACAAAGGTTGTAACTTTGGGGAAAATGTTATTCTGGGTCTTGGCTCCGAGGGAAATTTTATGTGGATGAGGGGAGGGATCAAAGGAAAAAACCCTTTAGGAAAGCGTGCAGATGTATGTGTGTCTGCACGGAAAGGGGAGGAACCAGCTTTGGTTAACTCTGCCATTACTGGGGCAATATAAAACTAAAGGTTCCCACTCTGCATATGAGTATATGTTTAGTGTCAGGAGCACATAAAACTGAATAATCAGGGTAGATGTTAAAATTACCTGAAAAAAATCTGCTTTTGAGTATTGCTGAAGGATTACGAGGTATTGCTGCAATTTAAGTTGTATTTTCAATAATTGTTTTAGCTTTGCACCTCTGTTAAAAAATGTTTTCAGCTCTGGAAAGCAGAAAGAGCTGGAGAAACCAGATGAAGTTGAGAAAAGAGCAGGTAAGATGGGAGCTGGTGACAGGCTCATGGGGAGAGATTTACAGCTGGATGTTTAAAAGTACTTGAAGAAGTTGGGCAACCAATTCTCCCTTCAACAAACCTGCAGCCACAAACGCCTCTGAGTTCTAGAAATCCCACTGCTGTGCCCAAAGCTACACCAAGATCTATTTTAAGGCTACATAAAGTGAAACCATCAGACTTCCACTGAGTCAGGAGGACTGGGGAGTACAGATCACTCCAAAGGATGTCTGCAACTTTGTGCAGGAAGATACAACTTGGAGTCAATCAGTTCAAGTGCAATTTGTCCTGAGATCTGACTCTGGGGCAGACACACCAAGCCCTGACACAACCACACCCCAGCAGAAAACCCTCAGAGGAAAAGAATTAAAGGGGCATTTTTGCAATAGCCTGAGGGGAAGATGAGGCCTCTGTAGCCCTAAGCACTACTTTACAATAAAACACTGAAAAAAACGAGGGGAAAGTTAAGAATATTTTAGCTAGGTTTAGACCCCCAGTTGAAAACATCAGAGCAATGCCCAGGTCAGGCCAACAGCCCCAAATCATCCTGTGATTCTATGATTCCTGAGCCAGAAGTGGAATCTTGCCATTGAAAACTGAATTATAATTTTTGGTTTTACACATCGCCCATAACCAATAAAAAAACTCCTTTCTAAAAATACACCATATTTTAAATTAGGTAATTAATGGCAGAATCATGGCTGCTCTAAAAGACATTGCTCTACTCTGCCAACCTTTACTTAATATTCAGATTTTTCTGTGCTTCTGTAACTTAGCTAGAAATCAATATTTAGAAATAACTGCTGGAAAATATTTTCAATAACCTTATTATTAAACCAGCTTGTGTGCAGACGCTTTATTAAGGATTTTCTGAGTGCTAAAACAAATATGTCATGGAAGCAATCAATCAAGACGCCACAACCCCACAGTGTTATATTTTTAGTATAATCAAGACAAACGCGTGCACAATGCACTTTGGAAAAAACCAGAGTGAGAGCCTCCTCGAGGAGGTTCTGCTGCAGTTTATGGTGCCTTTGTTGACTTGCTGACCTCGTGATTTGAGGTGTTAAACCAACTTGCTTGAACGTGGCACCAGTTTTATGACTGTTTGTCGGCCTCCTGTATCAGGAGCCTGAGTGTGAAGGTATTTCCACACCCTTCTTGGAGATTTGATTTTGTGTCTGCTCCACAGCAGAGGCTGCAGCAGGATGCATATGTGCACTGTGCACTGCATTTAGAGAGATCTCCCCCTCTAAACAATGTGGACATCCCCTTGCCACGGGCTATGTCCATATGGGATGGATCCCAGGCTAATGACTGCTGCCTTTTCTTCCTTCCTTCCTTTTCCTTCCCTCCTTTCCTTCCCAACCCACCCTCAGCAGAGGGAGAAACAGACTGACCCTGTGCAGCGCTGCACTAAAGATCCTCCTTTTTGGAGGAGTGCTGGAGAAAAGTGCTGAAACAAAATGACATTTACATTGTACGCAACAATATTATAAAAGCTATTAAGGTACATTATTTTACACATCCTCATAATCTCTCCATACTGCTTTACTTAATTTGTGATAAAATTGTTGAGAAAGGGTACTTAATGTAGGACAGTCAGTAAAAGTAATTTATCATCTTCCCGCTTCGGTGCTCACGTTATCAGCGAACTCATTTTCTGCATTCATCATGCAATCAGCCTATTATTTGCATATTAATCAGGCAGTGGACCATGAAAGAGCCGCATCCCAGCCAAATGCTGCACTATCTCAGGAGGAACACTCAGTAATTATCATACATCAGTGTTATGATGTGGTAATTGATTATAACATCTTTCTGTTGCCCCTGGGGAGTCCCACTGCTAACCCAGCTTCAGGCATTCTGTGCAGATTTTTCTCTGAAAATTACAGAAACCATTGCTGTCCTTTTATTAATGTTTTTTCCCTTTACAATAGACAGCTCTCTGAGCATTTCCAGGGTACTTTTGCCTTTTTCTTTTTTTTTTTTTTTAATGAAACCTTCATTAGGGAAAACACCTGTCTTGGATCAAAAAAAGTAAAAAAGAAATAACCAATCACCCAAATCAGACCCCCCCCCAGAAAACCCAGTTGGGCTGGTTCATGTTCGTCCTCTCTCTTTCAAGGTCTGGTGGCTTTTGAGGTGCTGGTGTGGCTTATATAATGCCCTTCCCCATCAAACACAACAAAATGTTGCAACTTCAATAGACAGTAATTGCAAAGTTCGCATTAAGGCAGTTAAGTTGCTTTATTTAGGTGCCAAATGAGAGGCTAATTTTGGTCCTCTCCTAAAGGACAAATGAAACATCTGCCAGTTCAAACTTGCACTATTTTTAGGACCCAAGTTCCAGAGGGGTGAACCAGAGAAACAAACACTAACCACAGCTGTGGTTACACCGTGGTCAGTCTCACACCTCCTTCGTGTGGGAACTCATCCCAGGATCCCTGGGAAAGCAGCAAGGAAAGGGGAGATGGCTCTGGAGATGAGGCCAGAAGGGAACACCTCATGCCAGAAAACAGAGAGGGATGCTTTTAGAAGGGCATGGAGGGCCAGAACAATGGGGGAATGGCTTCCCACTGCCACAGGGCAGGGATAGATGGGATATTGGGCAGGAATTGTTCCCTGTGAGGGTGGGGAGACCCTGGCACAGGGTGCCCAGAGCAGCTGTGGTTGCCTCATCCCTGGGAATGTTCCAGGTGAGGCTGGATGGGGCTTGGAGCAGCCTGGGATGGGGAAAGGTGTCCTTGCCCATGGCAGGGGCTGGATGGGCTGTAAGGTCCCTCCCAACCCAAACCCCTCCTCTGATTCTGTGGCAAGTTGCCATCAGCAATATCTTTGACAAGTATAAGTACTGAACATGTATCACTGGGCCTATTTTACACTTCTTGTTGTAATTGTATTTTCTCCTTTCATTGGCTTTTTAATTGCCTATCTTTCTCTTTTCACTTTTATTTAAATTTGATCTCAAATCCACTTTGCTTTGTTTTCAACACAAGTTGCATTTCTCATCAGATTTAAAATAATCACTGGATTCTTTCATTTGCTGTTTCTCTGGAAGGTTGTTGGCAAGTTAAAAAACCCTCCAACACATATCAAATGAAGTGAGACAAATTTCTAAGTTTCTCTCACACTCTAATGCAAAGGACAGGCTGGAAGGTAACTTAGAAGACATTAATTTTCTGGTAATATTCTGGTTTTTTTCATCTTGGGAATGATTTGCTATGGAGCAATATGTAACTCTATAACCAGAACAGGCTGTTTATTTCCCTGTTTCAGAGCTGCTGGACGAAGAGGATTTCCATCCCAATTATAAGACGGAAATAACAACTTGCACATTCGGTGCTCACACACCTTTTCCCCCAGTATTTTGGGAGGAAAATAGTCCATTATCTGTTCTTTGAATTGAAAGCAAGGTAATTTTCCTCCAGTGGAGGAGCATTTGGTAATTTGCTGAGCAGCAGTTGGGCTGTTGCCCAGGAGGGCCGAGGGTACCGTGGCCATCTCCATCCCACCAGTGGCCACGGGGCTGGACCTGCAGCCCCCCTCCTTTCCCCACCAGCAGCCAAAACACCAACATGAGCTTCTGCCAGCTGCCAGAGCTTTCTATCCCCGACAGAACATCATCTGCTCCCTTTGGAGAAGCGCCTTTCCAGGCTCTTGTGCAGCTGCCAGCCCAGGGGGGACAGAGCCCAGCCTACACCCCGGCTCCTGACCCTGCCTGGGGCTGCTCCGTCTCCCTGTGCTGGGGCTCCAGAGCCACAGCCTCTCTCCTGTGCTGCTCCAGTTGGTGTGGAAGTTGCCTTTCCCACCCAGCCCCTCTGTGGTGTGCAGCTGGCAGTGTGAGACCCCTCCCCAGGGGAATGCACGCACGGGGCAAGGGAAACGCTGGGAATTCACGGGATGAAGAGATAAGTGATGAAATGCGCAACAGTGGGATTTACAGAGAGTCAGAACCCCCCAGAAAACCCAGTTGGGCTCGTTCATGTTCCTCTCTCAAGGTCTGGTGGTTTTTTAGGTGCTGCTGTGGCTTATATAATGCCCGTCCCCATCAAACACAACAAAATGTTCGACTACTCAATGGCCACGGTTTCTCTCCCTAACTACACCCTCTTTTTAGCAACTCTCATGCCAACTGCTGCTCTCTGAACTACCTGAGAAGCCTGAGGCAATAATGGCCAGGAAAGTTTCTTTTTTCCACACAGCTTAAAAAAAAAAATTCATTTATTAATTCTGCTCTTTGAAAACAAATACTTTAAGGATAAGGCACTGCTGTGCCTGGCTCAGTGCTGCTGCAGAGCCACACCTGAACTCCTTGCTTGGGGATCTCACACTAAGGGGGAGAGTGAGTGTCAAGGACCTGCATTCCCAAATTAACCACAGAAATAAAATACAGCTGCAATGTGACTGGGTAACTTCTCCAAAACAAATGCTAGGAGTCCATAACTACACTTTGGAGTGAATTAAATCTGCCTTCAGAATCCGGCACAGGTCTCCTCTTTGCTGTATTAACATTGTAATTGAGTCACAAGGAGTATCTGCCTAGAAAAGTGTTCACTCCCTGAGTTTGTGTTTTACTTTAGCCCTTCTGTAACAGCAAAGCCGTGACCACAGTAAGGACAGAGTCATTTTCTGCAGATTTAATCACTGGGTGGTCCCATGGACAGAGAAGGATACAACCAGGAGAGGAATTTCTCCACAAACACTGACTATTTGCAAAGCATCACTGATGGAGAAGGAGCAGGGCTGTGGGGGCAGCCTGGGCAGGACAGGCTCAGCAGCAAACAGGAATGTCCAGCTGATGGCCAGGAATCTGAGCCAGTGTCATGCTCAGAATCAACCTGAGGCACTGACTTCATGCTGCATTCCCAGGTCCCACTGAGGTGCCTTGACAGAGATTCTCCAGGTTTTATTGATACCAGAAAGGCTGCCAGGGAGGTTTTCGTGGTCCAAGTGTCAGGGAAATGGCACAGAAGATGATCACACACGTTACAGACAGACTACAACAGCTGCCTTTATCAGGAGCCAACTGATACCCTATGGTTTGAAATCCAGACAGCCACGGACAACTGCTCCTGAGCCCAATCCCAAACCACACAGAAAGAATGTGGAAACTTCACCAGGATGTGCCAGGGTGCTCCAGGGACAAGCATGAAGGTAACTCTTTGGCTGATGTACTCAGCTCTGAACTTTAAAACCACATTTGCACCTAGCACAAAAGGCCACAACTTTCCCAAGTCCAAGACTCAATAATTGGTCATCAGACACAAAACATCTCTGCAAGGAATTCCTTCAGTCGGCTGTCTGAGCCATGTGATCTCCCTTCTCTTCCATTTCACAGACTACATTAACCACAAACATTTCATGTCGTACATTTTTATTAACCTGGAATGCCAGCAAATGACTGCAAAACCATCTCTCTCAGTGGTTGCTGTTTTTTATTTTTTTGATTCAACAGCAAAAACCAGCTCCAATTTGGGAAGGTCTGTCAGCATCACTGCACTGATCACTTTGGTGATGTCACAGTGTAAGGATTCAGCTCTCCCTGTGCTAATCCCAGCCCACCCAAACAAACCAGAACAATGCAAGAAAAGATGATAAAACACAGGGGCATGGAGGTAAAAACTTCTCCTTTGCCGCCACAAAGCTACCAAGCTCTTCCCAGAAGTGCATCAGGATGGTATTCCCAAATTTGGGCTGCCAGCCTGGAACATGCTCTCTTCCCTACTTTTGTTTCTTCCAGAGCAGCCAATGTGACAGAATTCTCCTGGGATCAGGAAAATGGGAATATCCACCCAGCACACAGTTAAACTACCTGCCCACTCAGCAGCTTCTGCACTGGAAAATGTTACAGGAATCTGTAGTACATAAATAAATGGCTTTGCCATCACACCCCTGATCTCTCTGTTAATATCACAACACTAAACCATCCTGAGGTTTTTCCGATTTCTGTTCCCAAGGGATGATAAGAAGTAATCTCCCCGTTGTTACAAACGCCTTATTTCGAAAAGAAAGCTTTTATGCATATTTTAGTTGATCTAAATACAGTAGATCTCGGGTTTTTAAATCACCAGATAATATGCAATTATCTCAAGCTAGATTCTGATTTTGAAACAAGCTCTAATTAGCTCCCCATTTTATGCTGCTATAATCCTTTCTTCAACTCCCATGAGTGTTACTATTGCTAAGCAGCATGAGGTTAGGAATGATGGATGATACCCAGAAAGGAAGACAAACAAAAGGGAAATTCAAAATCCCCTGAGATCACCCGCAGCTGTATCGGCAAATGAAGATTTCCACATTAGGTCATAAGACGACCCTTACAGAAACACACACCAAAAAGGCACGTCTTCCTCCCACTGAGTATTTGCAAGCCTTTAATGTAGTATATAGAGAGTGGATGTCCTTCACAGAGGATAAAGAAAAAAAAAAAAAGTGAGTGTAAAAATTCCGTCTTCCTGCGAGCAGCCACGGAATCAACAGCACCAGAAAGGAAACTCTGTCTCAATCTCCTATAGATACGCAGCACAAACCCCCAAAATAAAACCAACTAATAAAAGCTGTGCACAGTACAAGTATTTAGAAAAATATCTGAGCCTTCTCCTGGCACATGGCAACTGTTCAAACCCACCCTGGCTCCCATCAGCAATAATGCAACTAAATAAGGGCCAAATTCATCACGAAAAAATGCTGATGCAGTTGGGTGACACTAATTCAACTTTTTTTTTCCATGTGATTTGGTCCATGCTTTTGACACATAAATCATTAAAAAGGCAGATTTACCCAAGGGCATTAGAGCATTTAGGTGGAAAGAAATACACAGAAAAAATGTTAGAAAAGACACAGCAATACTATTTTTGACCACCTAGGGTACAGATACCATTTTTGTGTAAAACGCGTACCCTGAAACTTGCACAAAATCACCAAGCCTTGAAGAAAGCTCACAGGCAGAAAATACAGGTCTATACCTGTCTGTCATTTTGGTATAGTCTGCTTTTTCATGTAGTTCAGGAATACAGCTTCCAAAGAAGAAAACCAAGCCTGGCTTCTCTTTGCTATCTCAACATATATAAAAATACATATATGTTTATCCACTCATGATATGAAACACGGATGGGCCCATCTGGCCACACGTGAAAGTGGAAAATGACTGGACAAAAGGTGAGATTTTCATGAATGAGGTGTTAATCAAAACCTTATGATCTAGAAATGTAACTGAGTGGCTCAGAAATCCAGAAAACCTTGCTAGTTTGATAGAACAGAGCCAAACAGTAATGAAAATACTCCCAGCTAATAAAAGTTTGAGTCGTTACTATGCATGTTGACACTCTGTACACTGAAGACCTTCTTGGCAAAGCACTCAGGAGCCACTGAGTGTGTTAGTTTAATTTCACTTCTTTCCCTTCATGCATTCAACAAGTTCCAAGCCAATTATATTACATGGAAAAGGCTCCAGACCTTTCCTCGTTTCAAAACTGTTCTGATTAATTTCTGTTTTAAAATTACAAGTATGCAACCTTCTCTGCCTTGATTTTCCTGGGAAATGTCTCAGAAGACCAGAAAATTGGAGCTGTCTCTCTCTCTTTTTTTCTTTTTCTCCCTGCCCTGGAGTGATGGATCTTTCACAAATGCATAATTATTATTACCTTTTCCAAACTGTTTGCTGCATTTTTAATTACAGAACAGCTGCTAATAAAAGGAAATTACCAGACTGCCCTTCCTCATTCAAATAACTTGGTTTTTGCTCTTTTTGTTCTGCCTGGTGTCACAACCTTCCTTATTCCTTCACACACAGAGAAAGGCACCAAGAAAAGAACATTTTGTACAACAATTCTATTTTTAATCCTCCGAGAGGAGGTAGAAAAGGGCACGAGCCCATTTTCTCATTTGTGAGTCGGCTTTAAGGAACGAAGGAGGACAATCATCAATAACATGATTTTATTAGCTGATAGGAACGTGTCACCTCACAAAATATTAGCTCAAGGGCAGGAACTGACAAACGACACTGGGAGTGTGGGAGGGAACAAAATATCCCAGCAGCAAAACTGAACTTCCTGAAGGAAATCACTTTCAGCTCCCAGCGATCCCCCCGGGAATCCAGAAGGTGGTCGGATTTTAATACTATGGGCTTGTCTTTCCATCTTTTATAATTAGAGTTAGTCATAAATATGAAGATTAGCAATAACAATGCAGCATTTCCCAGCTCCTCTGATTTCAAATTCCCCCTAAAATGGCTACAATTAATTACTCATATTTTCCACGCCGTCTTGGGCGTTTGTGACTGTGACACTCTTGCACGGCATTGATGCCACAAAAAAAAAAAAAAGTACTCAATGGCATGTTTTTAATGAACCATCACAGGAAATTTCCATGTTCCCTAAATGCTTGGCTATAAGTAACAATAGCCCTATGATTGCAAATAATTTTCTCCCATTTTGGTTTTGTTTTCATGGCTTGTTTTTACTGGGGGCATTTTTTTTTTCTTTTATGTATTTATTTTCAACTGTTCTCCTTAAGAAAAACGTGGACAGAATATCATCACGAATTTTCTTCTAGTAAAATCTTTTAGAATGCAAAATAGTCTCCCCAGTAAAGAGAAAAAAGCACTTTGGTTGGGACATTTAGAGTAAAGCCAGTGAGCTGCAGAAAAAAAGGAGTATTTCAGAATAGCAGAAGGGTGGAAGAAGAGCACAACCCATCCCTGTCTGTGCCCTGAAATGCAGCAGTTCTCTAACACAGGGCACTGGCTGTGAGCACAGAGCAGGCAATGGGTATTTTTCTGGAGTGTTTTACGTCAGTGAAGCATTTCATTGGTAAAGAGGCTGTGTGGGTAGAGTTTGGTATCTAACAGCAGGAACACAGCTGTTCTCTCCTGCCCCAGCCTCCCTCCTATCCTGTGACCATCTCTAAAGCCTTCAGCCACTCACTTCCCTGACACTCAGCTTTGCTGCATCTGCTTTTTTATCTATTTTTATTTTTTGCAAATGGAAAAGAGTGGGGGAAAAAAAAAAGTCAGCTGGGAATATTTAACGAAGCTTGAAAAAGACGTAACGTGGTCTGTTCCCCACCTTCGGATTAACAAAGCAGATTTTGTGCAAAGGAGAGTGGAAAAAAACCTACCAGCGAGTGAGGCAGCTGGAGTATGTGGATCACATTACAAACCAAGGGCTTGTTTTACAGCCATTGTCACATGTCACATTGATAAGCTGAACTATGGCAAAAAAACCTCCCTTACAGAGCCAATGATCTCTAAGATCAGACAGAGTCTCTTTACCTAATATATGCAGCTAAATATGCGTGCTCCCTACATCTGCCATAGCAACAAGGAGAGAAGGAGGAATTAACTGCATTAATAAAAAAAAAAAAACAACCTGAAGGGACTCCTGCATGATACAACAAAACGTGAGAAACCTCTCAGCATCAAAGCAAACGCAACAAAAGCACAGAGAATTATTTCAGAGCAAATCATTGAAACCAGCTGATTACCTGAGCTTGCACATCCCTGCTGTAGGGAATCCTGTAATGATGTCACAGAGTGAAGGACTAGATAAGAGAGGAGAGGAAAATCAGGGAACAATAAAAGGAGATGCCAAACCACAAACTAAACAGTAAGCAGGCTCAACAAATAGCAAAGTACTGATCTCAGCAAGGAATCACTGCTCAGTTAACTCATGGCACAGAAAGGTAGGACCCAGGCCAGGCTCCAGCCTGCCTTTTCTGTGTCCATAGGTATTAGGGGAAGAGACAGCCACAATAAAAGTGTCATTGCAACCCAGCGTTCCCCCTTTAAAGCTTAGTTTTCCAGCTCACCTCCTGAGACAGCAATCGATATTCTCCCTGGAACAATCCACAAAATCCCCTGTGCAACCCTAGGAAACAGCGCGCAACATTTTCCAGCTCTTTGGCCAAAATTTTTGGGATTGCGTGTCACATTCATGCCTAGATAATATCACCCTAATGAGGAACTTGATAACTGCTGCTTATCAATGACACATAAACGTTTGTAAACATTCCCAGCACGTCCCCTTAGGGACTGGCTGGGCTGCCAGGGTGGATGGTGCCACTTCCACAACGCCTGGACCAGCACTGGTGCAAGGCTGGCTTACTGCAAATTTAAAAAAAAAATAAATAAAAAAATACAGAAAATAAAAAAAAGAAAAAAAATCTCCTCCTCCTCCTCAACTCAAACAACATAGTGGAATTTTAATTACCTTGTCCTTGTTGCTGCCCTTGTGCAGGCAGGACACACTGTCCCAGCTCACCATTCAACCAGAGCTGCATACGAATAAATGGTTCTCGGCCTTTTTGGGTCAATTTGCTCCATGGCTTTGGCCTGGAGAGCATGTCACTGACACTTCCTTGGGACAGCCCCAATACCTGAAGTGAAGCAACCAAGAATGGCACGTTAACACACTGGCACTGGAAACGGGGGGAATTTAAGTCATTTTGGTTTCCTTTACTGTAGCGCTCAAATTGTTTGTATATGGACAATTATAAAAACTGTAAAAATTGGACAATTATAAAAACTGTTTTTTCTGGATACTCGGATGGAAATGCTTTTCTTCCTGCCGTGTTGCCTTCTGAAGGAAGGTGTTTTTTTTTCCTGCAGGATCTGGGTGGCAGCAGCCTGGTGAGGGATTTGCATGCTTTTCATATTTTGTGTCAAACAGTTTCATCAGTTTTAACAGGAAAAACACCCAGTCCAGGCACACACAGGCAGATGAAACAGGCAATGACTGGCATGTATTTTGTTCTCAAACAAAAATAATTGGGACTTTTGAGACTAGGCCTATATTTGGTTGATTTTTGGGGGACGAATTACAACGATGTGTTTTCACCTGTAGCAGCGGCTGCTCCACATAAGTAAATATTTAAGAATACAGCTGACTGCAGTGAGTGGGTGCAGAATTTCAGACAGGCAGAATGCAATTACTTGCCTAGAATTCAGCACAGGTACAAGAGTTAAAAATCATCCTTAATGAAAGCTGCCATGGGATCTTTAAAGACCCCGAGAGGTCAGACTTTTCATTTTATATCTTAGTGAGAAGGTAATAGTGCGATGCCAGCTCCTATTACACTTTTACATTGATTCAATTCTTTATAGGAAGAAGAAACAACAAATGTCCAACACGTTTTACAGCCTGGGAGGGGTTTTCTGGTGGTTAGGGACCCTCAAAATCCCACGTGCTCAGTGCTTAGGGCTCACGACGTGAGAACTTCAGGGAGCCTTATCTGTAATCAAACACAGCCCTAAAACATCTCAGAGCACACTGAGGTGCTGAGCACCAGGTATTAGAAACGACTTGGAATTCTTGACTTCAGACTAAGGAGAGTTAGGGGATTTTCCGTGTGTTTGTTTTAATGCCCTTGTGCACGTTTCCAAATAATAGCAAAAAAGGAAAAATGCTCTTGTGTCCATAATCTTCGCTTGTAATAAAGTTAAGGCTCTCCACTTATGACAATGGTATTACTCAAATATTCCACGAATTCATTACATTAAGCATGAAATATTGAGTCTCAGCAACGTTTGCTTCAGCTTTCAAGTTTTCTAAACTTGGGGCCCCATTCCTAATTCCAAGTGGCTGAAGCCAATCCCTGCACAAAAACCCTTGCAATTCCTACCACACAGGCAAACGCATACTTTAGTGAGCTTACTTTTGAAATACTTCACACACGGAGCAAAAACATTTTTTCCACAGGACACCCGTGGCACGTCCCCCTCTGGCTCTGCACCCGTGTCAGGAGCAGAGGGCACAATCACAACACTGGCGGAAACAAGAGAGAACCACTTTTTCTTTACCTTTTCCCCAAAGATCCTTTGGCAGATGCCATTCTTTGCTAGCTTTTCCTTGACCTGCCGCGTTAGCTCTATCGTATCCACCTCCTGGTACATATAAATCTCATACTGCTCGGGTGTCAGTGGAGGAACCGAAGGTTTGGATGGCTTGGACAAGGACACGATAGGGGATGAAGGGAGGGGGCTATTCTGTGGTGTCTCACTGCGACTGGCCCCGGTCATGCTCAATTCAGAACTCTGCGAGTACGGAGATTCCGCGTTTGGCCACTCTTTCCAATACTCGGAAGAAGACGGTCCTTGGAGCTGGCTACGATCTGGCCTAGTCTGATTGCTGACCTTTTCTTTTCCACCACTGGCTTCCTCAACTTTTATATCTTCGGGAAGAGCTGCATTTCTTCTCTCATGCTGCACAGTATTCCACCAATGGTCCTTCCAAACACCACCACGTCCCAACTCATTTTTAACATGCCTCAACATACCCTGGGCAGAATCACTTATTCCATGAAGCTCTAAAACAGGTGCCTCCTGAGGCTCCTTTTTGAGCCCAGAGAGGTTCTGCAATGCAGAGATACTGGAATCAGTGACAGATGAATGTTTCTTCAGGGATATGGCCAAAGGAGAATAGCTGGAAACCGAAGACATTGCAGGTGTAGACACTAGTTTGGGGGACAGGATAGAAATGTCAGCTTGAGATAGAGGTGGTGTTTTTAAGGCAGGTTCAAGGGCAGCCTGCTGTGCCTCCATTTCCCGTCGGGCTTGTTGCAGAATGGATCGAATTGCATCATCAGAATTGCCACTGCTAGAGGCAGAAGGCGGCTGAGCCGGCTCAGCTATGAAAAACAACCAAAAGACTAAATGCAACAGAGGAAAATGCTTTATATTCAACACGTGCTACTGTAAACATTGCCCTGACAGGAAAAAAAAAAAAAAAAAAAGAAAAGAAAAAGAGGGAGCTGCAATACATTTCTGGATGGGAGGGAGGAGTTTTCACTAAGCAAAGATTTGCACTTTTCAAAATAAGGTAAGATTTCCAAAGTTCTTCACTGGAAAATTTTGAGAGTTGCCAAAGTGCTGGATGTTTGCACGCACAGGCTCAGCTGCACAAGTCTGGGATCACTTGCCCTTCCACTATTGTAAAAAATTTCAAATAAATGCCTTTGAAAATCAAGCCTTCACCTCTTCCTCCCCCACCCCCACGTGGTCAATAACATTTTATAGCTGCATTTACAAAGTTATTTAACCTTTCACTTCACTCTTTTCTCCACAAATGACTTTAACACGCACTCAGAACTGAACACAGCTGCATTCACCTGGACAGACTATTACAGCATAAATAAGGTGAGACCTTTTAACTTCAAAAACACAACACACAAATTACAACAAAGGCAGAACTTTAGGAAGAGATGATCATCATTATTTCACTGACAAACTAAATATGCTCCTGTTTTCTTGTTCCACTGTCCCAACCACTGAAATAACCAGCTCTACCAGAGCCAGGCTGATACCTGGCCATCACCTTCCCCCTTATCCAAAGCTCTAGGGTGGAGTCACGGGTGCTCTCAGCAGAGATAACCCCCAAATGCAGCATTCCAGTGGGGAACCAGGATTTGGGTGGCTGTGCTGCAGCAGTCGGGGATGAGCAGAGACTGGAACGTGGGTGGGGAATTATCTCTGCAGAGCCAGGAGGTTTTGCAATGGCATCTGCTTCTATTTCAGTCTCCACTGAGGTCCCCAGTGCTTGGAAACCAGTTCCTCTGAAAGCTGCTCTGCAGAGAAGAGGGAAAGTGGGGAAGCACCAGGTGGGAGCAGGGAGCCCCACACTGCAAGGAGTGGCCTCCAAGTGAAATAAGATTTGCAACACTGTGTACAGCTCCAGTAATACTACGGCTCATCTGAATGCATTTCTGAATTTGCCTCCCTACATTCCTTCCTGTCACAGACTGCAAAATACATGAAAAGCTGAGAAATAGGAAAAAAAGACAGTGAGATTCTCTCTGTTGTTTTATCTGCTGGTTTCACAGGGAGTTTTGAGGCCGAATTAATATTTGAAAGGAAGTCTGAGACTCTCAGATGAAACATGCTACTGAATAACATTCTTGCAGTTTCCTGCACAAAGCCCATATTTTTTCTCTATGTAATAATTTCCTGTATAAAGTCGTATTATTTAGATCATATATTAACTAGTGTTTTATACTCTGCCATGAGATTAACTTAGTTTTCATTTGAAAGACAACTATCCAAAACCGTAGATCAGTATTTACTTTAAAAAATGAAACAGAAGTATTGCACAGCAATTTCTACTTCAGCCCAATAGCAGCACTGGGAACTCATAAAACTGAGAGGGCTATGGACTAGACAGAAAGTTAATTACATGACAGCATACAATGAGAAATTAGACTCATCTCAGGCTAAGAGGGACTTTTTGGGAAAGGGAATGTGTTTTGGATTTGCCAGTTCATTCACTGAATATGTTCTGTAACCAAAAATAAAGTCATCTAGAGTCAGGACTGAGTGTGCCTATATGAGTACAGGATGTACCATGGGGCTGGGACTGGTAATTGCTGCCTGAAGTGTGACCTTCACCCCAACAAATCCATCCAGCCCCTGTCCCATGTCCCTGGGGCATGAGCGAGACAGAAGAGGAGAGAAAGGAGGAGCTGTTCCCTTTCCAAGGAGCAAACTGGGAGAAGAAGGGATTCTGCAGGTCCCCCTCAGTGACTCCTACAGGTCTGGAGGGCAGCCAGGAGCTCAGAGCTCTGCACAGGGATAAGGTGCTCAGAAATCCCACAGGGAGCAGGGCAGAGCAGACCCCACCACGCCGGGACACGTGCGACCTTAACTCAGGATGCCTCAGAGACAGAAAAACAACTCCACTGAATAACAATAAAAATCTCCAAAAAAACCTCTTCAAACCTACACTGAAGGTTTTAAGAATATAATTAACTGACCAGAAAGCTCATGGCAATTGTTTTAATTAAATTCTGCAGTAAAAGCAGGCAGAGACAAAATGAGCCCTTACCTGTTTTCTGTACTTGCAGCTCCCTTTTGGCTTGTTCGAGAATGGATTTGATGGCTTCATCAGAGCCAGACTCTGTGGTTCGGATTCGTGTGGTTATGTTACCTGGGGAGGAAGACACAACTGATGACACCAGGAAAACTCTTATTTGGCTGCTTTTATAACACAAAGACACACTGTATATGATACACGGCCAGCACAACCTGAGGACAACTTGCACAGGACCTTTACCAACATTTACACAACATAATAAAATTTACTTAACATAATACAAGCAAAATATCCTCGTTGTGCCTGTCTCTAGCTGCCCTGGAATGGTGAGAACATCAGAGAAAGAACTAGGTGGTCATATACTCCTTTTCTATGGTAATATATATAGATCTATTCTTTTTCCTTTTCTTTTTAGCTTAGTGGTTTTTTTATATTTTTTTTTTAGGAGGGGGAGAGGAAACAGAAAGGAAAAGAACTGGATGGGAAAAGAAGAAAGCTAAAAACATAAGCCCAGGAATCAAGTTAAAAATGGCATCAGCTGCTAGGCAAACTAAGATGAGTATACATTCAGCCCAAAACAGAATTAAAAAGTAACTCAATAAAAACAATTTTTAACCTTCTGGAGGTTAATACATTAAGAGAAAGAGTCATTTAAACGCAGATACCATTTGAAGTACTCTCCAGCTAAGAGCTATTACTTGGTTGTTTGGTTTTGCTTCTGGTTTTTTGGGGTTTTTTTTGGTTTTATTTTGTTTTGTTTTTAACCTCTAAGGGGAAGAAAAGGAGGGAAAACTGTGAGTGCTACTGCACTTAACTGCATTTTCCATTATGGGATTATTGTTTGTAAGCAAGTGAGGCAATTTGTGACTGGAGTCAAAATAACTATAGGCTTTTGGTGTACTGGCTTTTGTTTTTCCTTCCTTCTGGTCTTACTAAAAGAAAAATTCTGCAAGTAATCTGTAACAAAAATGTGCAGATTTCCTCCTCAGTGTAAACGTATGGATCTGATGTTCACTTATCTTGCTGTCTTTTTCATCTATAACACTGAACTAAGCATCACCCTAATTAAGCACTGTGGAAGTTTTAGGTGGAATTTGTCAGCATAAGCCTCATGAGAAGAAAGAAGTAAATCTAGAGCAGAAGCAGTATGCAATTGATGTTGTAACTGTGCAACTTTGTCCCTCCAAAACCATAAAAATAGCAAAGAGAGCATTTCAATAGATCTGATGACTTTATAAAGCCACTTCTATCACTCCTCTCTCTTTATCTGTGTACACAGGGAGGATGGGAGGGGAAGAACTATCCAAACAGGGTCACGTTAGTACAGCAGCAGCAGAATTAGAAAAAGCAAAGTGTTCATCTAACCCATGGTTTGTTTTATACTTACTGTCTGTTTTTCTATCAGATTCCAGGCCAGAATCAAACTGCACAGTTTTAAGGAAACACACAGCTAAAGCACACTCCACTTCCTAGGGATTGACTGCAAAGAAAAACACCTGCCTGTGACGTACCTTCAGACCCATTTCTTCGTTTCGGTACTTCCTGAAATAGTCTGTTCAGGTTCTGGCCTGGATTCTCTGTTGAAAAACAAGTTTGGTAAGAACAAAACAATCAGGGGATGGTTGCTCTGACATCACGGGCTGTGTGACATGAGGAGCTGGCAGCCTGGCCCTGAGCTCTCCTGGCCCCTCGGGCCCCTGAGCAGGAGGAACTGGCCACTTGGGAAGAAGCAAGGCTGGCTGATTTGTTAATAAAGATTACAGCTATGTTCGGAAAGGAGATTAGACAGATATAAATAAATGTCTAGAGATACCAAAAATGAAGAGGTTAAAGATGGGCAGATAATCCCCTCAAGTACAATCATCAAAAGGAAGAACAGATTATAAATCTAACAGTGTGTGCTTCCAATTAAACAAAATCTAGGAAAACCCTGCCTGTCCTTTCCAATATTTCTTGACTGTAAACAACTTACTTTTCAGTTTCTCTAAATGTAAATCTCAGCCTTAAGATGAATCACAATGAAATGCATGTTACTTCTTAAAATCGCTGCCTTAAATATGCAAAGCTGCTTTAAACTGGGATTGTGTTTTAATTACTCATCTCATGCATCACCTACCCTATTTTGTCAGAACACTTTGGGGAAAAAACATAATCACACAAGACACAACATAAGCCTGGTCTCAGTAAATAACCTCACATAAAAACCCCCAAGTATTTCTGAGGGCTGATACCCCGAGTAGCTGCTGACCCTTTTTGCTCCGTGTTCAGCTGTGGCACGGAGGGGTTGGGAAATGAGGGCTGTGAGTGTCCCTGCTGCTCCCTCCTGCTGACAGGCACCAGCCAGTGGCTAAAAAAAGCATAAGCAGAGATACGAACCTGCCTGAGTGCTGCAAAGCAGGGCTGGAGGGCTGAACCTGCTGCACCTGGCACCTGAACCTGGGTGGGAGCAGCAGCAGCAGCAGCAGCACACAACAGCCCCGGATGGAGAAGCTCCTGGTTTGGAATGTTTGGAGCTAAGAGGAGCAGGGGGCTGGGGAGCTCTTACCTCTTTGTCTGCCCTGGATGCTGCGAAGAGCCAGGATGTTCTGCTCGTCCGACAGGAACTGCTTCATCTTATGAAATGGCTCCTTGCCTCTCACAGTCAGTTTATTCCATGGCTTAGGCCGGGCCAGGATCTCACTCACAGACCCTTGCGACAGTCCCAACACATAATGTCCAAATATCCGCTGGCCAATATTGTGCTTGATCAACTGCTCTTTCACCTGACGTGCAATTTCGGCCGTGTCTATCTCCTCTCCTTCAGAGATGCTCCCAGCACTTTCTGACTGGCTGGGAGACGGGGCCATGCCATTTACATCCGGGCTTTGTTGTAATGGACTTTGGGAAGATATGGAGTTTGTGCTGTATGGACCTGTTGGAAAAATCATGCTTGTGCTTCCTGCTTCCTGCATTGCCTTGGAGTAGAAGGACTGCATTAGCTGTCGCTGGAGGAGAGAGTTTAGTGCAAATTTTCCTGTGGAGGCCAGGGGTAAGCTGGGGCTCGCCAGGGATGAGCTGAAAAAGTCTTGACTTAAACCCGTTGGTGAGAACTGGTGTGTACCATTAGTATTGGAAGCCTGCTCCCCCGCGTTGCGGAGCAACTGGGAAGGAGGGGAGGCCGGCAAGGTTGCAGGACGCTGACTCTCAGGCTGGTCTTTCCCTTTTCTCCTGGCTGACCCTACAAGGAAGGTCAAACATAATGCATTATGGGGGGTCAAAGAGGGAAAAACCAAGATAAAAAAAAAAATGCAAAGTTTGCCCCGCAAAGGGAAAAAAAAATAAAGTGCAGATTGACATGGGCCAATGGAGTGGCGGTGGGAGTTTTGGTTTGGTTTGGTTTTGGTTTGTTTTCATTTGTTGGGTTTTGGTAGGTTTTTTGTTTTTTTTTTAGTTTTTATTTTAAATTTTTTTTTCCATGATTGGAAATTTTTAAGCCAAACAAGGCCCCCAAAACAAACAACATGCATTTCATGTTTGCACCTTTCTTGTATGTTGCAGCCTGGAGAATCCCCCTTACAGACATTAACACTAGAACAGTTACATGAAGTGCAGTGATACAGTTAAATAAATGCAGTTACAGACAGCAAGTCTCTCTGATGTCTCTCATTCAAGATACGACTCATTGGACCTGACTGAACCCAAATGCAGCAAACATTTACATTTTGGAACAAACCAATTTGAATAAAGGAATAACCATTAGGTGGATGCACCAAGATCTCTCAGTTTAAAGTCGGAAAACACTTCAGAATTCAGTAATCCCAGGGCCAGTGGCAACTTTTAACTTTCTTCCAGCTGCAAAAACCATCGTTCAAGAATCTGGAAATTCCATGACTTGCCATTTAAAAAAATGTGCACACAAGATGTCAAAGCCCACGTTAGGCAAGCCAAACAGCAAACACACTTCGCTGGAAAGAAAGGATTTTGCTTTCCCAAGCTGACCTGCTGGTGGTATATCCAAGTGTATCAGACAGGAAGACTGTGCTCTACATGCAAACACTTTGCATAACACTGTGTGTGTGGGAAAGAGATGGATTCGTTCCCAAAACAGAAGACAGCCTCAAACACTGGTACAGCCTGTAATGCCTCTTCCTTCACCTTTATAGACTCTCTACCTTCTACTCCATCATCCAGCCTATAAAACTACACAAATCCAACGTCACTCAGCGCTCCTGTCGCTTCTCAATCCTCCTGCCATGCATTAGCTCAGACACTCAGCTCTCACTCAGCCCTCCCTCCCATCACAGGACAGCAGAGGCATCAGAGGAGCCAAAATTTGTGTGGACCTACCGCTCAGGTCGCTGTTGGTGATGCGCAGCGTGGCGTTCTCCGACTGCAGCGAGCGGTTCTTCTCCAGCAGCAGCACCTCCAGCGGCTTGGATGCATCCTAGAGGAAACCAAAACGGGGGAGGTTTGGTTCTCAAGCCATTGAGAATCTCACTCAGGCACTAAGAAAGGATTTCAGAGGGAAAAATATTTTAAAAAAGCCACCGCAAGTGCTCGACTGGTCTCTGAAGGCAGCGGGGCAGATGGGCAGGAATCACTCCGGGCTCTGGGGTGAGCCATGGAAGAGATTCACTGTTTAATTTTCATTGTAAATCATTCATCAGTTCTGCATTATTTGGGGACATGTAACAGAACGTTTTCATAATCCTGCTTATTTTTAAATGGTCTTGGCATGCTTTCAGTTTAAAAGCTGTAGACTTCTTTTAATCTGATTAAAACAGGAGTTAAGGTTATATTATTCCTTCTAGGTCAACTGACCCAAGCTAAGCATTTCCTTGACATGCTGCGTTTCAGCAGAAACAGTTTGTTCAAAACAACATCAGTCAGAGAAACCTGCTATTCACTCTCCCCTAAATACCTAACCCTCGATCATTAAAAAACCCATTGAAAATTAATCCCAGGACATCGATATTCAGTTTTAGTTTCAGAAACAGGAATTTAATTCATAACCTTTAAACTGAAGTAAGATTAATTTGCTGGCACAGCACAGGTTTCTCAGTACTCCAAGGTTTGTTTTCTTTTGTGAAAAGAAATTTTCAAGGCTAACAAATACTTAAAAATGCTGAAGTCCTTGCACAGTGTGCTGCCCGTACACCACCTCCAGTATCTTTAAATGACTCAACTTCACAACATTCTGGTTTATCTACTCCAGCACAGCTGAAACGTCACTCTGTCCTTGACCACTTAAATGAAATTAACAGGCAAAAAAAAGAGTCCAGTTCAGCTTTTTACATGAGAAAACATCATGGAAAACAACGATAGACCCAGAAGCCTCAACATCAACAGGAAACTGTCGATGTCAACACCAAGGAATTGCAAGACAAAATTCTTGTTAATCAACTGAGTTGCTGAACAAGTAAGAAAACAAAAGTAAGTTCAGTACCTGCGCACCAGAGCTTTCAGATGGTGCAAACTCCATGGATTTCAATATACTGTGGAAAGCAGAAAAAAGAAATTATTTTCTGTTTCTCCTCTTCTTAACAACTCTGCTAATGACTATTAACATTATCATGTCCTGTTCTCCAGCAACACCACAAGTGATGACAACTTTCCTTGCAGTAACACAACCTCCTAATGAATACAGAATAACTCCTCAAACCAGTTATTGGGTAAGAAAATTTTCTCAAGCATCATCTAAATCATTCCATATGCAATCCCACCAGGCCAGTTTACAGCGTAAATTTAAAGGTTAATAAGGATCTAACATTTTAAGCTGTCAGAAACGATATAAATTTATCTGTGAAGCTGGAAGGGAATGACGAAGTTGTAGCAAAGCAACCAAACACGGGAATCACCATCACACTACAGCACTTTATAGGATATACACCAGCTCACCAGCAAGGAAAATATGCACAAATATCTTCCTAACCAAGGCACTACAGGCTAAAAGGCAGTTTTTCACTTTTATAACCCCTTCGTTCTATGGCAAAGGGAAGACAAAATGGGCCAATATTTCTTAAGAAATATGAAGGATCCAAATATTTATAAGTACATTAGGAGAAGAATCTGATAGTCTCATTGTCAGTATTTTATACAAATAGTGAGTGGTCAGAGGATGTCTCCTTTCAGAGGCTTTCAGTTAGAGCTGTGTTGTCTGGCAAACCAGATCCTTACAGGAGTCCAGACTTATTACTGTGCTTTGCTGGATAATTTTTTTTAAAACAGCCTGCTACAGGCAGGACATGAACTTCCTCAGACTGAAGCAATAAATGATTTCAGCTTCTTATTGTACAAAGACAACATTCATTTGGCGAAGAAAAACATATAAACACATATAGATGGTGTTTATACAGCATTTGTCATGTATAAAGCACCAGGAACTCTGTGAGCAGGAACAATCTATTTAATCATGTATTAAACTGTATTAAAAGCTGTGGATCATGTATTAAAGGTTTTGGAATTGCCCCTGGATCCTTGGAAGTGTCCAAGGCCAGGCTGGATGTGGTTTGGAGTAACCTGGGATAGTGAAGGTGTCCCATCTCAAAACATTCAGTGATTCCATGAAATGTGGAAACTGAGAGGAAAAAAAGGGAGAAGTCCAATATTAAAACACAGGAACTAGTTCTGGATGCCATGAGGAGTTAGCCAGGCACCCATTAACTGCCTGCCCCTGTTCCTGCATTCATCCAGAGTTAGATGTGCATTAAGTGACACTCTGGCAATCAGGTCTCTGGGCCATTCAAGATCACTCAAAGTTACAGCAAACACAAGGGAGAAAGTCGATCTGAGAAAGAGACCTCATGTATCTTGCATCTGTGCAGACTCACTGCACACAGGGTTAATCCTGACAGGCCTCCCTGAAATATAGTAATTAATGAAGCCACTTTCATTACATGGCATCACTCAGTGTCACCTCTTGCCTGGCTCTGGGGGAGAGGCATCACCCCACACACAGCACATGAAGTGATGTTGGGAAGACTCTGTGTGGACACAACAGCTCAGCCATGTGCAAAACCAACCCCTTTGTGCTATCAGTGGACTCGTGCCAGCCAAGGGGAGAGGATGTGGACTAAAGCCTCGAGTTCTCAGAGGCATCACTGTGTGACTCAGGTGGCAAATCCCCAAAAGCCAGTGTTTCAAGGGACACTCCTTTGGAGGCACAGCTCTGCATCCCAGGACTCTGACGTGCTGGGGGAGATAAATGCACAGAGACTCACCCACGGAAAACCCCAGCCACTGGCAGGTCACTGTTTCCATGAATTCTGCAGGGAATGGCCTCTGCAGGGACAGCCAGTCCTAATGCACATCCTCATGATGCTCAAATGAGGACACCCATCTGAATCTCAAGCCCAAAATTTGAACAGCAAATTATCACGTGGCAAACGTCCCATGGGAAATCCCATTTCAGTTCAGACCAGCAGTGACCCTCACTTACCACACGTGGCTTTGCCATGTGGAGCAATCCAGCTGCATTCCAAACACCTTCCTTCCTCCTGGATGAGGCTAAACCAGAAAAAGCTGCTCTCTCCCAAAAGGAGCAGATGCGGCTGGTGCCCTGACCACACCGTGCTGCCCCCAGAACCAGGCTAACAATGGTTGGAAGGATAAACTCCTTTATGGTTATATTTGGCTCTCCACACCAAAAATCCGCCTCTAAAGCCCCAATCCTGTCATCCCTCTGCTTGCACAAGTTGCTGCATTTTGGTTCTGAGCACCTCCTGCCAGCTGGGACCTTCAGGAAGGATTCTGGGTCTTGCAGCAGCTGTGCTTCCAATGAGATTGGTGCAGGCAATGTGTATTCAAACCTTGGCTGGAAACCTACTGACCTCTGCCTACCTGGAGGGGATCCTTTGCTAACTGAATTAACTTACTGACAATTTCACAGGTAATTTCCTATATAGTTGAAACACAAAATATACTAAAAATGAAGCTGATGGCACCTCTAATTGTCCTAAGAGGAATATTCACTCCAGCGGTTCATTTTTAAAAGAATGTAAAAGTTAAACATGTCAAAAACGACTCTCCAAATGTGTCACAAAAGACACATTCTCCTCAGGAATATGAGGAAGCACAGCGTCTCTTCTTTGGATTCCAGGAATATCTTTGCCCATGAGATCTTGACTCAATCTGTGGCTCCAAGATCAGTTACCTGCTTTTTAAAGGAACGATCTTGTGACTTAAATCTGCACATCTAAGAAGACTTGAAAGATCTGACTGTAAAGCGAGGAGTGCATTGGGACAGCTCCACTCTCTGTTCGTCTGATCCCGACTGCAAAGGCAGCAGGGTCAGCGCTGTCCTGCTACTCGAGAGGGAACTGAGAGCACACACAGAGCTCTCAGATCTCAAAAATAGCTTTAGAAGCCATTGGGCACAAAAGCCAAGGCAGAAAGTGAAGAATCCTGCCATGCCACATCTTGACGTGGGCCCACCGAAGTTCCTCCCAGAGTCAGAAGTTGGCTAATATTGAGACACCTCAGCCTCTAACATCCCAGGAAGGATTAAGGAAAATACATCAGTTCCAAAACACCTAAAAAAAATTCTCTTCCTGCCTTACTGACAAGATCTCTTCTGTCTGGCTGCAGATGTTATGGAGCAGTTCATTTCTGTCAGTGTTTCAGGGCACAAGGATTCAATGTGAGGGCTCCAGATTTACAGCAACAGACTTCTCCCAGTCTCATTTACAGCAAGTCTCACTTGAGATCACACTGGCACTGCCAGGGGATGCACATTCAGCCCTCAGCACACCTTTAGGATTAGCTGGAGCAAGGGAATGGTGTGAAGCAGTCGTTTGGAGGATGCAGCATGGCAAACATCCTCAGACCATCCCACAGGATGGTGATGCACCCCAGGGCCCTTACAAGCCAGTTATCAATCCACAAATTAGGGATATAAAAGCTGGAACAGCTGGGAAAACAAGGTTAATTTACTGGCACCCAAGCAGGGCCACTTCCAGGAGAGCCTCCCATTAATTTCACTGCAGGCTCATCCTGAGAAGAAGCACCATATGAAGCCTCCTGTGTCACAGCTTCTCTCATCTGCTTTTCCCTCCCTGACCTCATGTAAGTCAGTGTTGTAAAAAAAAAAATTAAAATATTGGTATAATCACCAGGAATACAGGGTTATATTTAAAGTACAAATGCAAAGTAAGCTTAAATGAGTATATTCAATGAGTATATTGGGTTCTTGGTACTTTACGTGTGGCTTTAAAGTCCTGGTCCTGTTGTATTAAACCTTTGTAAAAACCAGGTAGGATCCAAAATTCATTTGTTGTTTCAGCACATTTACATTTAATATTTAATACAAGAATCTGGAAGGCTGTGGCCTTATTCTCATTCACTGCTTTACATATGAGGACATAAACTGGCTAAAACCTGAGGCTGTTCCTCTAACTCAGGAGAGGACATGGATGCATTTACCCCCAATCACTAAATGATGATGCTATTTTGAGCCCAGGTAATAATTAGGTAAATTTACCAAAGAAATGGTCAATTCATTTAATTTAAGTGAAAATTATACCCCTGCATCAGGGTGTGCTGCAGCTGGTGGTGAACCAGAACCTCAGCCAGCGTGGCTTGAATAAATCAGCACCAGGGGCTGGGCAGTTGTGGGGCTTGCAAATCCAAATCTGCTTCCCATATTCTCCAGGGACGTGTAAACAAAAGCACATGACTACCAGCCTCATCTGAAATACCTCATTAAACCAGGGAATGGGTTATTTCAGCCTTTTTAAAACACACACACACAGAAATGCCAGAATGATGAAAGAAGAGATGGGAGTTTCTCGCAGTTATTTAAACCTTGACACTAAACATATTTCCAGTCAGAAAAGTTCTCTTCTGAACCTGACAGCTTATCTTGTTATAGTTTAAAATGAGGCTCTTTTAAGTCTCTTAAGAAAATCCCTTGAAATAGGAAGGGGCTGTTTGTGGCTTTAGTTTAAAACCACAATATATTAGCAAAAATATAGAGTGAAACAAGCCCAGCATCAAACTGGTAAGTGCTGAACACTGGCAGGTAAGAGCAGAGAAAAGGTACCATGGCCAAAGGCCCTGCATGACATTTCTGGTCCACATTACCCTCAGCTGTTGGATGGAGATTTTTTAAGACCGGTCCACCTAAAACACCACAGATTTTGAAACTTTTTACCCTTTGTGGACAACAGTTTTAGTGGCTTTTCTTCATGGACACGTGTTTTATTTGCTATTGTGATCCTCTGCTGCAAGAAAAACGAGCAGTCTCAGATATAGCAGTTCCACTGGTTCTGGATGCAATTTCTGCCAATATTCCCAATTTCCTCGTCTTTGTGGTTTTGACTGAATTCTTTATTGTTCCAAGAACACAGATTTGTGGCTTCATTTAACAAGCACTGTTCAACCAGAGTTTGTGAAAAAATTATGTAAGCATTTAACACTTACTTTAATTCTTTCTTAACCTCTTCATAATCAGCCTGTCCTTTCAGTTTTTCTTCCAGTTGCTTTAAAAGAGAGAACACGGATTTAATTATTTACATTGTTGGTTTTTTTTTTCTGCAGGCTTTGAAAATCATCTTCAAATTATTCCATATATACAGCAGCGCACAAGTGAGGGTTAATGACTCATACCTAATTTACATATATTAGAAAACAAACTATAACCAATTAAACGTAAACACAATTATACCTCGCTCATCCTTTGTTTACAGAGTGCCAAGCATGACAGAATTCAGTGGGTCCCAATTTGGCTGTTTGCAGTGTCACTGCCATGTGCTCAGGGGAGAGAATTGGGGATGAAGGTATTAGAAAAGCGAAAAATAAAAATAGAGCAGCTGAAATTTTCAGGGAGATTGAGTAAACAAGCAGGATGCTTTGGCACATACTGTATTCTTAATAGGACAGTTCTTGATAACCTTATCTACATGATAAAAAGAGCAGACTGAAGGAGCTGCTGTTGACTGCAATGCCTTAGGCTCCTACAGCACCTCGTGCCCAAACAGAACAGCTGCACCAGGAGCTTTTCCAGGCATTACTGACTGCAGGAACTGCTGTGGTTACAGGCCAGGCGGGGAGCACTGGGGCCGCCCCAAAGCAGCTCTGCCCCACCCAGGGCGGCCTCAGTGGCTTCTCCTGGCCGTGAGGATGCTCCAGAGGCTGAGCCAAACCCGCTGCCACGATCCAGAACTCAATGCCACACACTTGGACCTTACCCAGCTCCCACCAAAGGGCTCATCACTACGGGGTAAATGCTTCAGGAGGCCTAAAACATGGTGATACATAATTGATGCCGTTACGTTGCTCGCACAAGGCACCATCCATTTCAATTGTTTCTTTGCTTAGCGCAGGCACACCTGAGCTAGGCAAAGAACAGAACTTACTGGCTTGCAACTTCCATGGATAAATTCAGGCTAGCTCTGCTTCAGTTCATTTTTGGTGTTAAAATTGGCCCAGAATCCCAAAGGTCACGGGAAACAGAAATAACACAAGGACGTATCACCTCAAAGGCAGAGAATGGACTTTGAAAAGGAAAGGAACAGACGACATGAAAAAAAGAAAAATAGGACTTTATGTCCAGGAGAGGCTGTCTTCAGGGGAGAAGGGAATTCAAGAAGGCGATTCAAGGGAATTCAAGATCCTACACCCACTCTGGGCTGCTCGTTGGATGCAGGAGGAGGGCAGTGGAGGGCTGCTGGAAACAATTTTAGCAAAGCTGTTTCAAAGGCAGCCCCACAGAGCAGTGCAGCAGCCCAGCTCTGGGGGAATGGAGGCAGTGCTGGGGCAGGCCAACAAACAGAGCTGGGAACCTGCTCCCTGTGCTGTCTTCCCCAGTAAGTCAGTGTGTGGGTATCACCCATCTCAGAGCTGTACAGATCCCAAAATGATGCAGCACAGCACCCAGAGGACACTGAATCCACGCTTTGAGCCATCTCAGTAATTTCAATGAGGCTTCTTCAGATGCCAGCAGCAGCATGGTGTGGCTTTGTGGGACCTCCAGCTATCCTGCCATGTTTTCAAGGATTTCCTACCCAGCCCTCAGCAGCTCTGACACTGCTGACATTTCTGCCTTGCCATTAGCATGGATATTAAGGAGCAGTGACAAAGTGGACCCACGTTATCAATTCCACAGCCCTCTCCAGGTGCTGTTCCTGCTGTTTGACACCACAGCCCAGCATCCTCAGCACTGCTGACAAGAGGAATCTCCCTGCAGGAGCAGCCAGGCCCTGCTCAAGGAGCAGCTCTTAATGGATCACAGGAACTGCTGCTCAGTGTGGAATTTGCACTCTCTGGGACACTGATGAAATGAGTGGCCTCTTAAAAAGGTCTCGTGCCCCAGCGTTGTCATCAGTGGCTTGTGCAGTCATTTTGGTTGTGTTAAAAAGAAAAATGAAGTGTCTGTTTTAGCTACAACAATTTTTTTTTAACCTGGAATAAATACAGGGCAGGTTTTAGTAGTTTTTTTTCCTTACCAAATCCCAGTTATTGTCTGGAACCATAGGAAGCACTGACTTTGCCTTGGATAGCAGACATAGTGCTTCAGGTGTTTAGATCTAATTAGAAAAATCCTGGTTGATGTGACCGGGAAAATCCTACAAATATTAAAGACGTTGGAGGTTTTGATGATTTATAATACATTCTGAAACCTCATTATGGGAATGTACTATGTAGTCCCAGGGCCTGAGCTCTCCCATTTTGAGGAGGGTGAGCTGCAGCAGACCAGGAGTTCAGGCAGCTTTTCAAGCTGCAGCTCACCACTGAGCAGAACAGAGTGACTTCAACAAGGCACCCAGG
This sequence comes from Sylvia atricapilla, assembly GCF_009819655.1. NCBI lineage: Eukaryota > Metazoa > Chordata > Aves > Passeriformes > Sylviidae > Sylvia > Sylvia atricapilla. Next base: position 4,748,183 of record NC_089159.1, on the reverse strand, counting down.
TGGAATTTTCAGTGCATCAGGTCGGGCTGGAGAGGGATCTTTAAATGAAGCCAGTGAGCCAGAGAGCCCTTGGTACTGGGAGGAGACTCAGCATCACAGCTGAGAGTTTTCCAAGTGGTCACAGGCAGTGGAGCACCTGCCAAACCCCAAGATATCCTTCTGCTCTCCTTGGTCTTGGCACTTTGTCCTTCTGTCTCTGTTTGGTGCTCCAAAAATTCACTGCAATTCACCCTTTCCTTAACTTTGTGACTTGTAATATTTTGGGCCTAGAGCAGGGGAGCTTTTACAGCAGGAATAACTGGCAATTTATACCAGTTTTCAGTATAAAAAGGGCCAGAAGTAATTTAAAACAAACAGTACCCTGAATTAATAAGTTAGTTACTTATGCAAGAGTATGTTAAGAAAACAGCCTTTTGTAGAAACAGATATAAACCAGAGAAAAGCTAATGACTCCCATTTTAATGCAGTGTGTATTAAATGTAATTCTGTGCAGGGAAGTGCCATACCCTGGCAGAGTATTTCTGGAAAATTTAGGTACAAAACACAGGTAGAAAAATAAAGGGGGGAAAAAAAGAGATATTGACAAAATGCAGCTGTTTTGAACTTCCAGGTAGTTGTGTGCTGCTACAGCAGTCTGACAACCAGCAATATTTTACTTTGGATCGTACAAAAAACACACACATCCATCATTCCCAAGTACCTAATATAGAGATTGTTGCCATGGAAAATGTGCACCTAAACATCTACTTTACTAAACAATATAAACTAACAACTGAGGATGCAGTGCCTGTGTAGAAACAGAGCATTTAGGCACTTGGCATCTTCCCAGTCAATGACTGTTTTAAAATGTATTAGTATGGTAATTGTCTCCAAGAACCCTGTAAAATGCACAGAACACAGGATAACAAAGGTTCAAGCTGTGAGACAATCTGGAGGAACTAATATCTTGCACTAAATATCAACCTGGTTAATTCAGACAAAATATATTCCAGTGACCTCCAACGCACAAAAATGCAGGAGCCAGAGGGCAGAAGGAATGGACTGGTGGCTTTTCTGCACATCAGATTTGCAAATATGCCAAGTTAAAGAACCGCCCTGCATCTGTGGTGTGAATGAACCCATGTCAGAGCATGCAGACATTGGGTCCCTTCTCGTGTTACTTAGCAAATACAACCACTGCTGTATTATTAACTGAGGTGGCACAGGTAAACAGCAGGGGCTGTATGGAGGGGCTTAAAACATTTAAATAACTATTAGATGGACACTGGTGTTCAGTTTAGAGTGATCAACTCACGTTACTGAATTTTAACTGGGGAGCAGGGATGTTCTAGCAGCCAGCCACAAAGGGTTAATACAATTAGAGTGAGAAAACTCTTGTTACTAGAGGACATGTTTTGATTATTAGATCAGATGAAGATAAAGAAGCAATAATTTTGGAAGTATTTCTGTATTGTTTCATTAAGTCATAGAGTATTAAACAATTCCCCCAAGATACAGGTTGAGAACATTGCTTTAATTTGTGAAACTGTGAGTTGTTTTTTTTTTTGTGGAGGCAACCATTAAAACCTCTGTTATTTCAGCAGCAATTCCTCCATAATCAAACAGGAGATCAGCACATCATCACTGAGATTTGGTGCTCTGTACAACATGTGCCTGGCACAGCCTTTCCCAGCACTTTGGGGTGAAAGTAAGAATGGAAATATCTTTACAGTCGCAACAAATAAGGTTAAAGAGGGTTGAAATGACTAAAATGTTATCAATAGAGGCACTACATCAGACACTATCAACAGAAAGCTAAATACAGAGCATTAGCCAGGCAAGGCTATGAGAAAATGGAAGGAGATTACTGAAATGGAAATCAAAGACTTGCTCTGTCATTTCTGTGATCCTACTCCCTTTGAAGTTAATGGCTAAACTAATACTGACCTCACCAGGAACATGCTTTATTCCAAGAAAATCTGTCAAGTGCAAGGACTCAAGATATTTTCTATCAGGCTTTATGAAAAAAGTAAAATAAAAAAATTCCCCGAACATGGGTGTAGCCAGCAGAATGTGTCCCTCAAAACCAGGGCAGCTCTTTTCTCCCTCAATAAAAGTGGTGCCCACATGGTGACAGGTGGGCAGAGATTGAGCCTGTCAATGGAGTTACATAATAAGTGTCCTTTGCTCCACCGAATTTTCATAAAAATTGTGCAAAGCTGGCTTAAAACATGCAGAAAACACTGACTGCAACACTTCAGCCTTCACTCCTAACAGGTCCCTCTCCATGTGAATTATGCTCCACCACAGCAAAACCAGTAACTGTTAAAAAATGTCAGAATTAGAGCAATTTGTAAGAGTTTCAATTGAACATTAAATCATCCTGATAGAGCAAAGCTGCCCACGCCACAGTCAGAGCTGAGTGGGAACTATCAGCCTCCTGCTCTCAGAAAACTCTCAGACTATCAAACCTGCAGAACTACCAAGTCTTTAATGGAATAGATAAATTTATCTTGTTTACACTTCGGAGCTCATAGATGGTGGAACAATGAAGGAGACCAGAGTTACAGGAAACTGATTCATACCCCACGTCAGGAAACATTTTTCATGCTCACTCAGAGATCAGAACTGTGTGGGCTCAGCACAGGGAAAGTGAAACTGCCCAAGAGAGAGGTAAAAGGGTCATTCAGAGGGTTCTTAGCTCTTCCTTCTGGTTCTGGTGCAGTGCTGCTCCTATACAAATGAGTATAGGGCTGGACTGCTGATTATTAATGGGAACTATTGTGCAGCAAATACACAGTTAAAAATAATGAAATGGTTATTGAAGCTAAAAGCCTTCTCCATGTCCTGATTTTGCTTGTTTCTATGCCCTAAATGGTACACTTCCCATTTCCAGTGGAGAGAACTGGAGGGGGTAGCAGGCAAATTGAAAGATAAACCAATTCTTGCAAACCTTCAATATGTATAACTGGAATGGGAATTGAAAGTTTGAAAATCTAAGAGGGATTTCCTGTGCCTTTTCAGTTCCACTGTTCCATTACATATCCATGGCCAATGTATGTTGGGGTTTGGTGGTGATTTTAATCCTAAAGGTAGCCTTTAACATTTCAAACCAGTGAGGATTAGGCCATTTAGAACTAAAAAAACCTGATCCCTTAGAAAACAATGTATCAGGGGGGTGGAATAGGATGGATTTGAAGGTCCCTTCTAACTCAAATCACTCTGTGATTCCTTGAATGCCACAGAACCGCAGGAAACTCACACAGCAAACCCCAATATCATCATGTCTGAGCCATCCTTCAGACAGAACTGAGCCTTACTTTGAGTGTGCTGTTCTTGGCTGTCAGCTGCTGCTCCAGCTGGGAGATTTGGCTGCTGGAATTCTCCCTCAGCTTGGTGAGGCTGCCCTGGAGTCTCTGGACATCCTCCACGAGCTGGGCGATCTCGCGCTCCTTGGCAGCCAGCTCCACTTCCAGGCTGGAGCGTGTCAGCACCTCGATGGCCTGCTCCTGCAGGGAAAGGAGGATTAGACCACAAAAAACAGGAAGGAAAAGGCAACAACCCCGAATTCAGGGTAGTCTGGCAAGGAGCAAACACGGCATTGGGTGGGCACAAGAGGCAGACGATTCCTAAATCTGGGATTCCTGACATTGGGAATCTGGGAGATGAACTTCCCCCAGCCCAGGACAGCTCTCTGGGAACACAGGGAGAACAGAGGGAATAAATTTCCCTATTTCATTAGTGCACTGGAAAGATGCAGCCGTGAAAGTCAAAGGATTCTATTTAGATCTATTTATTATTAATAGCCCAAATGCTTTGACAACTATGAAAATCTCTGCTTACAAAATACTAATCAGATAAAATATTCCGAAGTAATGGAGCAGAATTTCTTAATCAGGAACGGCAGAGCCATGTGCCTGTGGCTCTCTGCATGCACACTGCACGTTTCAGGCAAAATTGTCAAAAATTGCCCCAAACTGCTACTTCCAACGAACTTGCTCCTTGCATGAAAATTGTTCATGTTAACAATTATTGCAAACATCCCTCCACAGGGAAGAAGGGAGATGTGACATCTCTAAGACAAGGCCATTCTGCCTTTGGTCACCACTTTCAGAAATTCCGTTTCCTAAATCTTCCTTCTTCCAGTTTCCCACGGCTGTAAAATCTGTCCTCAAGTCTGGAACTTCTCTCTGGACTGACTTCCTGGGAGGACAAGGAATCAGAGAGGACAGAGATGTCCAGAAGAAGGCAGATCAATTCAGGGAAGATATCAGAGACTAACTGCACCACCTCTGTCTCCTTCTGTGCTGGGAGATTCCAGCTGTGATGCACGGGGAGCTCTGAGCCTCCTCCACGGGGAATGTGAGGAAAGCCTTGTGCCCACGTTGGGGACACTGGGCAGCCCAAGGAGGGGCACACATTCCATCACAGAGCCCAAGAGAAAGGTTAATGGTGAGAAGTTAATGGCTGTTCCTCAGAAGCACCAGTGAAGGAGGAGAGAATCCATTCAGCAAGAGGGAGATGAAGACGGTGAGCCCTAAACCAAAGATCTGTGGTGCAAGAGCTGAGAATTCACCCAGCGACACCCTGACAATGGAAGATGACACTGCAGCAGATGGAAATACACTCCACAGCTCCTTGCTGGGAATACAGGAACCACAAAATCCCCTTTTCCATATCTCCTGAACGTTCAGCTTGATTCTCAGTGACTACACCCCGCTGCACTCCCAGAAAGCTGCATGTACTAACAGCAGTTAACAACGCTCTCCTATTACACTGAATTACACTTTTAACTTGAAAAAACCTCTAATTTGCTTGCATGAAACATCACAAGTTGTATAATCATCTGCTGCTTGTGCCTATTGAGACTAGAACGTGGAGTCTGAAATAAGATAGATAATGATCATTTTCATCCTGCAGTAGTTGTCATATTAAATATAAATGAAGTGCAGAAGTACTATTAAATACAAGAAAGACCTAATGTTAAAATAATGATAAGACTAGGACACGAGATAGGAAGAGGCAGGTAATTCAGAGTTACAAGTGATATTCAGGCTTTTTATTTTTTGTTTTGCAGCCTACTTGTCTATCTTTTGACTTCTCTGAGAAAATACTGGGTTGTATTAATAGACAACTAAACAGATCTGGAGGACTTATGGTTTGTTACTTGTTCTCTGCAAATGATTTTTAAAGGCAGCCATGTGTTCCTCTGCTATCAGTGTCAAGCACATATAAGGGCTTGCAAGAGAAAAAAAAAGCAATGATTTCTTTTGTTTCTTAAATCTGCCGCTTAGAAGTAGACTAAATTTCACTTAATTGCATATTTACATTTAAATACTCCTATTTCTCCTCTGGCAAACAAAAATCAAAATGATCTGGCTGCTCATCTGTGATACCTGCTCACCCAGGGCCAGCTGGAGCCCTGTAAGAGCCCCCTGTGCCTGCAGGTCCCATCAGCAGCCTTGGCTTTATTCAGAACCACACAGAGCAGGCAACAAGCAGGAGTGCAGGGTATCTTCTCCATCTCCCAAGGATTTATAGGTGTAATTCTCAGTTTAGATACCCCAGTGAGAACTGGGGTGGTACCAAATGTATTTCCAGCTCCTCTGAGAGGAGAGGCAGAGCAGGCAGGGAGCTCTGGGTGCCCTGGGGAAGGAGCCCCACGGGCAGCCACGTGCTGATGGCCACCAAGGCTCTCTTGCTGCCCCTCTTTCTCCTTCTGCCGATGCTCTGAGCCATTGTGAAATGATTCCTGGGAGCTGTGCTGTCCACCTGGAGCAGGGAGTGATGGATCACCACAGAGCCAGGTGACCTCTGTCCTTCCCCTGGGCTCCTCCAGCCACCAACCCCCCCAGAAGCTGAACCCCACCACTCTCCCCAAGGAACACCGTTCCCTTGCAGTTAAAATATGACTTCAACCCGCTGTTTTTATAGCTGTGGGCATAAATTGCAGGAGCTGTACTGCAGGAATGTCAGAAACCTGTAAGAGTCAGTAAATATTTTCTCTCACCACATCAGGTGCCTTCTGGATCTGCGTAGCAAGTTGGAGAGATTTGTTAGCTGATGAGAGCTGCTCCCTTAAGGTCTCTGCCTCTCTCTGAGCCACCTCTGCCCTCTGAAGGAAATGAAAAGGGGTGAAAAGAGAAAGTACATTCAGTTTAACAACTGACAATTATTACAAGAACATTCATCAATTCATGCCTGACTGAATATAATTGATTTTCCTAAACACTCAACCTAATAAATGTTAGAAAAAAACATAGAATGTGATGGATTTTTATTTTAAACAGTACAAGGAAGAAATAATTGAGCGATTATGACAGTAATTTAACGCTAGGAGCAAGGAATCCCCTGCTGATACTAATGCTGCGGCCCACTGAATTTCCCAGACTGAATAAATACAAGTGGAAATGGAGTCTTTTTATTCAATTTCTTTCTATTCTCATAGACCAAGCAGATTTTATTGCAAGGCTCCTCATGGGAATAATTCTCACGGGTAAATGCTGAATTAAAAGATATTCTGACCACTCTCTCAAACACACATACAATGTTGTGGGCTGTCTTTCTGCAGTAATTATTCCCTAAAACATGAATTGTTAGATTCTGTTCTTTCAGCAGGTCTATTTATTCAACAATATTTAACCCTAAAGTGACAATTTTGCACAGCTCAGTTACCAGCTGCTGAGGATTTACGCAATAGCTGATATGCCTCTGACTTGGCCACTGGTCAAAATTCCCATCTAAATATTGAATAATAATAGAAAGGAGAAAGTCAGAATGATGAGGGAAAATTGTCTGTACGAGAGTTTGGGCAGAGACAGATGGATCAGTAACTTCAGGCAATAAATAGCAGCAAACTCCTTTTCATAACTGTCTGTAAGCTTCTGTTAGAAATGGAACAAAACCTGGTTCTTTTACAATATACACTCCTCCTGGCAAGACTGTCTTCTGTCTTTTTTTAAAAATGTATTTTATTGTTATAAAACCACACTGCTTTTCCTCCTTGAGTGATCACTGCCTTTTGCCTGGGCTACTCCATCCAAATCATGCTGTGCTTTCAGAAAAGAGCCAAAATCATTTTCTATCTCCACTTCCAAGACCTACCACCAATTCTACCAAAGCCATCAGCTGCCACCAGTGAAGGTCAAAACTTTTCTCGACCAGCTGATGGATCCCTTCCTTTATGGAATGACAAATTCCCACTCCCATTTTTTTGAGCCACCCAAACTGCCACAGATTCCTTGCTAATCCCTTGGAAAACCTAGGTCATCCAAAATAGTGAATATAGAACACAGAGGAAATAGAAAGCCTGCAGTGAATATAAAATTATAGTGAATATTGAAGCCATAGCAAATATACCACTTATAATAATATAAAACCTATAATGAATATAATATCGATAGGAAATATAAAATCTTTAGGAAATAGAGACCCTCCAGGGAATAAGCCCTATAGCCCTGTGTGTGTGTGTGGTCTCTGACTTCCTCACCAGCCAAAGCAGACTGTGCATGTTTAATCAATGAGTAAACTAACAGCAATCAAATACTAAACGCATCATCTGCGCTATTTGCTCACAACATTGTATTAAATGATTTTGCATAGGTTCCACAGCTGTAATTAAAACGTGATTGTAAAAAGTGCAGTGACGTGGCTCCAATAATCAGAGCAAGGGACACAACCTATTGTGTGCTTGGAAAATGTGGAAACAGCAGCCAAAAAAAAAAAAAAGGCACAAAAAGAAGGATTTATGTTGTTTATGTGGCTGGATAATATTAGGATAAATACTGAGCTAACAATACACATTGAGATAAATTATTTTCTGGTACTTTATTAGATGTGCAGCTACATATATTGATCTAATAACTGCAGAACAACTCCAGCAAAGCAGGACAAGTTACTACACTGTGGCACTTGCTCTTCCATCTACTGCTGTATAAGTAATGGGTTTTGCAGCCTTGAGCAATTCTGCTGATGGCTTCCATTCAGTGCAGCATTGTTTGGAGAATCTATTCAGCTCGCATGCGAGCAAACCACAGAGGATATTGCTAATAGGTGGTACATCTGCATATACAGTGAGCTGTCAGCTGCCCTTTCTGCACAGCCTCCCCAGCCAATTCCCAACACCTGTTGTGATCCTTGGAATAATACCAGGCAAGATTTCATACTAGGCATTGTTAAAAATACATCAGCACAAACTCTGGGCAATTCTATTTGGGAAGGACTGGTCATTTTCCCTCTTTTTTATTCCCCTCTCACAGAATGGAAGCTTTTTAGAGCCAGAATTACAGATGTGCTCAGTGTCTGGAAAGCACTTTTGGGTGCTATTGGAATATAAATTATAAATGACACACAAAACCCTGTTAAAAGAACGGGAGTTTCAAATCTGAGCACTCACAAGTTTGGAAAAGCCAAGCCCGAGGCTGGTGCTCACCCATCCCATGTGAGGCCTCAGGAGTGGGATGGCACCACACAGCACCTGCTGTGGCTTTTCCAAGGAGATTTTCCCAGTGAGATTCCATGCAGCTCTGAGAGGGACACGGATGGTGAGTGGATCTCCTGCTCTGCCCTCCTGTCCTGTGTGTGACCCCTGCACTTCATTTGCTCCGAGCTAATCCCACTCTCCTCCACTGCTGGCATTAATCTCCTCCTCATGGGAGCTGTGCTGCAGCACCAGCACAGCTTCAGGACATGAATGACTGCACTGGCAGCAGCCCTGTTTGCAGCTGTTTGGGCTCCTGGAGCCCCTGGCACATGTCCCTGCACGGCAGCTGGAGGCTCCCAGCCTGGCAGGAGCTGTCCCTGTGTGCTCCTGAGCCGAGACCCTGCACAGTGCTCCCCTGCCAGAGCCCCTGGGTCTGCCTCCTTCACTGCCACCCCTCTCTGCTTGTCACTCTGCCCCCTTCCTAATTCATTTTGGCTGCTGGAAGCACCATTTCTGCCTTCTCTGTGCTCCACGGTGCCTTTAGCTCCAGGCAGGCAAACCCCAGCTCGTACCTCACACGACCTAATGAACATCCACAAACTTCCAGAATGAGCCTTACCCCCACGATTTCCTCCTTGCTCTTTTCCTCCTTGCTCTTCTCCTCCTTTCTCTTCTCCTCGTTGCTTCTTCTCCAAATGTCCTCACAAAAGGTCCTCCAAGTGTCCCTGTCCCAGTGTCTGTCCCCATTCCCTCCCCATCACCATCCCCTCTCCCCGTCCTGCTCCCATGCTGGTGTCTCCAGTTGTGGCAGGGGCAGCCTGGGGAGCTTCTCCCCTCCCTGTGCCCCCACAAAACCTCACATCACACCCAGAGAAAGCAAAACCTGCCTGGTTAATGTTCACCCAGCCAGAGCAGTGACAGACTGCAGCGTGCCTGGGACAGGCACCAGCAGCAAAGCCTAAACAAATTCAAACCAGATTCTGCTGAGTTTCTGTGAACTCTTTTTTTCCAGACTCTTATAGGCTGGCCAAACTTGAGGCTGTTTTTTAGTTATTATTTTTTTATTATTTTCCTACTTGAAACAACAGAAGATACAGCCCTGAGAAAAAAAACCCGAACTGTCTCTCGTCAAACTCCTTCCATTAAATCTGGGCACAGCAGGCTCCTCACCAAAACAGCAAGAAAATCTCATAACATCTGGGGGAAAATGGATTCCCCCCCCCCCCCCCCCCCCCCCCAAATCTTATTCTTAAAAATGGTTAAACAATTTTTCCTGAGGTAAGAAAGAAGAGTGCAGCCAGAGACAGGCGCCTAGGATGGAAAATGGCTAAACCCAAGGAATCTTACACAACTTGGAGCCACTGGGAAGTTCAAAAAACCTTCTGTTTGTGTGGCACTGTCCCACTTCAGCTGAGACATACAGAGAGATTAATGGAATCACGGAAAGGCTTGGTTTGGAAGGGACCTAAAAGCCCATCCAGTGCCACCCCCTGCCATGGGCAGGGACCTTCCACTGTCCCAGGCTGCTCCAAGCCCTGTCCAACCTGCCCCAGGGATCCAGGGGCAGCCACAGCTGCTCTGGGCACCCTGTGCCAGGCCTGCCACCCAGCCAGGGAACAATTCCTGCCCAATATCCCATCTCTCCCTGCCCTGTGGCAGTGGAAGCCATTCCCTGTGTCCTGTCCCTCCAGCCCTTGTCCCCAGTCCCTCTCCTGGAGCCACTTTAGGTACTGGAAATGCCCCAGCACAGTTGCTTTTCACCAGCCAGTGCTAAAACTCTTGGTGTCTTACTCCCAAACCCTATGCACAGCCTATAAAAAACCCCTCAATGACCAGTGACAGTCACACTAATGGCCTTGATGAAGCTCATGTGTTGCCCAAAGTCCTAATTTTCAGCATTCATATAATTCCTCCTAATTCCTACACTGCTGTTTTCTAGTACAGAACTACCTGCCTGGTAACACAATATTTCAAAATAGTTCCATTTCCCTTCATGCAGCAGGTAAATATTGTGCTGCTCACAGTGGAGCCAGGAGGTCACAATTGTAACGCTGCCGTGTGCTTTCCAATTAAAAATGGAAAAAAAAAAGAGCCTTACACAATATATCCAGTTTAAATGATTCTCCTTGTTTCCTGACAAGATAATGAATAGCATGAACCGAGTGCTCTTCTACTTACAGTAAAATGTTAATTTGATCAAAGACCAGTGGTGTGAACAGCAAAATGAGATACTTATGTGAAAAAAAAAAAATGTATAACCTTTCCCTTAAAGTTCCACCAGCCGAACTCTATTTCCTCGTTCCATGCTAAATTCAGGGCTGTATGTGGGAAAACCTTCCTATGGGCGAGGAGTGGGTATTATCACAAGTAATTCTGCTGCAGTTAATGAGCCTGGTTATGGCAGCAATCACCACGCTTGGAGCTGACATTCAGACTTGCAAGCTGCTGCAAAAGCTGTGTTTCTCGGAGTACAGCATCAATTAAAACACACTGGTTCAATGTGGCTTTAATTTGCTAACTTGTCAGATATAAAAATTTGCTGTAGAACCTTTAGATGGCCCTAACTGCCACAGAACAGCAGCAAGGTTAGCAGAACATCAGGAACATGGAAGATTTTTCAGGGCTCTGGCACCAATTTTTTTCCAACAATGGAGAATTATATGGAAAAAAGAAAGGAAAAAAACTCCACCAACCAGAGGAGGTTGGGTTGTCTTCAGGCTATTGCACTTTCCTCTGTGTGCTGAAAGGCTGCCAGATAAATGTATTCCCAACTGATAGCCAGGCATTTGCAGGAAACTCATGTTTGCATGAAAATAATATTAACCATATTTTGCCTTTACAGAGAACTTCTCTGTGCAAGGATCTCAAATGACCTTTGTAGAGTAAACATTATTATTCCCATTTTACAGACAGTGAAATCCCAGGACTGAGTGAATGACTTCATCTGCCATGAAGCAGAGTAACTCAACTGGATCCATGGAATGATTTGGGCTGGGAGGAACCTTAAATCTTATCTCATTCCTGCCAGGGCAGGGACACCTTTCCCTATCCCAGGGTGCTCCAAGCCCATCCAAATGATGCCTTAAGTTTTAATTTTCATGTTTTCCAGTCTCTGTGGTGCCCAGGGTGCAGCTCTGAGCTCACAGTCAGTGTCACTCAGCTCTGCACACAGCAGGGACACAAAACAAATCCTTCTCCTGCTGCACACCAAGGACAACTTTCAGCCCCGAAACACAAACGAGGGTGGGCTGGAGGGAGGAACAAGGATGGGACCTCACAGCCTGCAGCTGGAATGGGACAATTAAACCCCAACATGCAAATGGACCAAAACTTAAAAAAATATAAGATCTCATCACAAGCCATTTTGTGACCATTTTGGGTCCACCTTGGCTGTAGCCCTGCTCAGGCTCTTGTCCTGCCCGAAGTGTACTCTAGAGTCCTTTCAATAAATATCTATTTTATTCTCCAGCTCTGTCCAGTCCCTGTTCCAGCTCAGCCTCCCCAAGGCATCACAACCTGGCCTGGAGCCCTTCCAGGGACGGGGCAATTCCCAGGGTGAAGGCACACAATGAAAGACTCCAGTTCACTGCCAAGGGAGTCAGAAATAAAAGCCAGTCCTCTGGCAGTGTCTGTGTCAGCCCTGGTGCAATGCAGGAGTCAAGGCAGGATGAATTCCCTTCCTCATGGCAGTGCAAACCCAAGGATGCCTCATCAGGGGTGTGGTGCTCACAGCAAACCCTCCAGAGCACCAGCACCACCTGCACTGTGCTGCACTTGTGCTGCTGAGTGAAAAGGGGAATTTATTCCATCTGCTGCTCAAAAACATACATATTTTATGGCAATCTCACTTAGCAGGAATATCTTTTCGAACCATTTTCCAAATGTGATTTGTTGGAGACAGGAAGGTGCCATACCCAAGGAAATAAAAAATAATCTTGAGAGCAGCATTTCTGCTAAAACACCCTGGCGAGGTTTTCTTTCCACTTTTATAGCAGACACTGTTTTATGTATTTTAGTGGCAGTTTGGCTCCACAAAAATGCTCAAATTCACTAACTCTTCCCCTACACACTTTAAAGCCAACAATACATTTCTGTGGAATAAATGATATTGATCCAGTCTAGATTCTTTAAAAAAAGCTGCTATATTTTAGAAAGTACAGTTTCCTTGATTTATTGGTATTAGAAGTTTCTATATTTGACTTTCTTTCCCCAGAAAAAATACGAAGTAGAAATCTGGGAGCACTATCAGCACTGTGAAGATGGAAAGAGAACCAATGGAAACACTGGCCTTTTCCAAAGGGACAATAGAAGAAAAAATAAATTAATTCTTCTTCTATGGCTTACACAACAGAGCCCACACACACACACACACACACACAAGAAGTCTCATATTTTCTTTCTCTTATCACCATCAAAATCTAAGGATACCTATCCTTGAGTTTGCTTTTCAAATCCATATCCTCCCCTTTCAGATTAAAATACAATAACCCAGGATCAAACAACCCTAACCAAAGTTCTCTTTTGGTTTTAAAAGTGAAAAAGCAGCTTTTTCTTTACAGGACGCTGAAGTTACAAAGCCCCTTATATTTTATTTTTTTTTTTAATCAGATGATCAATATATAAAGGCAGAAAAGAGATCTGGACACATCAATGACATGAAGCTACAAATTTAGACTCAGTATTAAAACCTTAAAATGAGTCCTGCTGTATTAAAAAAAAATTAAATATATTTAATGTATTTAAATATTAAAATATATTTAAATATTTCTGTTTTCACAACCTAGGAGTTGTTCTTTCCAACCAAAACCTCTGCCTTTCTCAGGCACAAGTGGCTGATTCCAGGCTCCTGGATGAAGTACAGAAACAGAACAATAATTCATTTGAATAAGTTTGTCGTCCCAAAAGATTCATTTTGGCAGCAGAACTTTGCTGCCATAAACACTTACTGGGAAGGTGTAAACTTGAAAAGGTACAGGAAAGTGCTAACCATAAATATTTGTCTAAAATAAACAGTCACACAACTGTAACTGCTGTGAATGCAGAAATGTACACTGGAGCTTCATTAACTTCCCTGATTGGAAATTAGAATATTCTGGGAATCAAACAATAAAAAATTCAAAGATGCTGTATCCCAAACTATGATAAATCATTTATTTTGACAAGTACGGGTAGTTTAGTTTTAATTATTTATTCTTATACTTCGTAGCATATCAGAAAATATGCAGTGATTTATTGTGCAAAATGAAATCTTAATAAAACGAGTCCCTTCACCAAACTACAGCATTATTAAATCTTCATGGAAATGCAGGGTTATGTGGGTTATGTTATCAACTTTTGTCATTGAGCTGCTGGGTTAATAAAGTGAAGAGGAGCCCTTCCTATTGTACTTGGCTCTATTGTACCCTCAGTTCCTGCACAGACCTGAGGCACAGGAGGACGAGGATGAGGAGGGGATGGATTCTGCAGCCACGGTTCTCCTGCTGCCTGGGAGGTGATGGAACTGCACCTTTGACCATGAAACCAATGGGGGTTTGGGCTTCAGACCTCACATCCCTCCTACAGCTCCTCTGGAGGCAGCTGCAGCTGGACCAGTTTAATGCACTGGGTTTGCCTTTTTTATATGAAAAAGAACCCTCTCAGGACTTTCAAAGGGAAGGGTTACACCCATGTCACCCTCAAGGGGGTGTAAGGTGGTGTACCCTGATCTCTGCCAGCCCTGCCATAAAACCCCACTGCAGATTCTGGATTAATGGCCCTGAGCTCCTGGTGAGCAGCTGAGGAAGAAGAGGCTGTCACCACCCCTCACCTCCAGCACCCACCTCTGTCCCAGCCAGGGATTAATGTCTCCCACTATTCTTTTTTGTGGGAAAATTCAGTTTTACACCTTGTGTTAACGACACAATGGAGAGGGAGGGAGCTTTGTGGTCACTACCCCTCCCTCTCTCTGAGCAGAAAATTGCAAAGCTCACTGGCATTTAAAGGCAATTATTCTGATGAGCCAGTAATTTGTTCTGGGGTTGGTATCATGCAAAGTAGCCCAGAAAACTCCTGCATGAAAAGAAATTGAGGATCCAAGTGAGGGAAAAAAAAACAAAACTGGGAGAAGAGAGGTGATGCAGCTGAAGGTAAGAATGGTCCCTGCTTCACCCCACAGGACACGGGGTGGGAGCCACAATATCAGCTCTGTGCCCGTGGATTTGATCATTTCATGGACACCTGGACAAGGGGAGCACATCCACCCTCTGCTCCTGCAGAAGGGGAGGGGGAAAGGCACTCCTCACCTCTCAGGAGCCACAGAGGAGTTCTCACAACAGCAAGGGAAGTTGTGAAGTGCCAGCTCTGGATTTATAAAGGGCAGTAACTGGGAAAGGCATTTTCAAGAAATGTCAGGCACACAAAAATTTGCACCAATTTCTTTTTCCCATATTTTGAGTGAAAACAAGTCAATCTGTGCTCTGAAATCCCAGTAGTGTGGGTCAGTGCTACTTCCAGAGCAGCAAAACATCACATCCACATCAGCAAGGCAGCCCCTGAACAAAGCAGGAGTCGTGCTGAGCACTACTCCTTAAAGGTAGCCTTAATAATGGGGAATGAGCACTTACTGAAATGGTAAAAGGAAATGTTAATTTAACTATTAAATACATAATTAGGTTAAGTACTTGTTTCTGCAATTGTAACACTTCAGCCTGATGCAAACTCACTCTTTCTGGCCTGTGCAATAGATTTAATTCCCTTTTTTTTTTTTTTTTTTTTTTTTTTTCCAACCATGAAGAGGTAAAACACAGGAATTGCTGCTGCAAAGATGAGATCTAATTCATCAAAGTGTTTTATAAAGGTAAAGCATCACACAAGGCAAAGACTCCATGGGCAAGTTTCAGCAAATGGGCTGAGCCACTGCAGCAGCTCCTGCCCCTCTCCAGGTGAACCTGCCCTCCCCTTCTGCAGCTCCTCCAAGGCCACAGAGTCCCTCTGTGTCTCTCATGGGGACACCAAGGGACTCTGTGGCCTTGGAGAAGCTGGAGAAGGAGCTCCAGTAGAAGGAAGACACTGAACTGTTGGAGGAATTCCAGAGGCTGGAGCTGGAGCCCCTCTGCTCTGAGCCAGGCTGAGAGCTGGGGCTGCTCACCTGGAGAGGAGCAGCTCCAGGGAGAGCTCCGAGCCCCTGGCAGGACCTAAAGGGCTCCAGGAGAGCTGGAGAGGGACTGGGGACAAGGGCTGGAGGGACAGGACACAGGGAATGGCTTCCCACTGCCCAGGGGCAGGGCTGGATGGGCTCTGGGGCAGGAATTGTTCCCTGGCAGGGTGGGCAGGGCTGGCACAGGGTGCCCAGAGCAGCTGTCCCTGCCCCTGGAGCCCTGGCAGTGCCCAAGGCCAGGCTGGACGCTGGGGCTTGGAGCACCTGGAACTGTGGAAGGTCTCTGCCCATGGCCAGGGGTGGGGCTGGAGGATCTTTAAGGTCATTTCCAACCCAAACCATCCCATGATTCTGTGATTTTCAGTGCCTTCTCCCATGTTTTGTTGAGCTGCCTCAAGCTGCTAAAGCCACAGGAACAGAAGTGGCCCCTCCATCCCAAATCCAGACTTTCCTGCCCTTGCTGAGCTCAGGGGGCTCAGTGGAGGGTCCCCCAGGTGCCAGAGCTGCTGTCTGGGAGGGGATGGAGCACAGCAGCCAGAGGGGCAGGAACAGGAGAGGGAGATGGGGAAAGGGGAGACCAAATCCCCTCCTCTGGTGTTCCAACAGCTCAGATGAACAGCACTCTGGTTTAATGGACAGTCAAATTTTGCAGGATTACAACCAAACTAAGGGTTATGCACATCAGCAGTTATAAATTTTACCTAATTACGAGAAAAGCACCACAATGAAGTTAAAACAAACAAAAAAAATATCAACCCACACTGCAGCTTTGTACCAGTGAGATAGAAAAATAGCATTTTTGGATAAATAGGTATAATCCATTTTAGGAGGCAATAAGCAATTCAGAAATACCTGTGCTTTAACTACAGCCCCCTTTAGACTGAGGGAAAAAAACCCAGCTACTGGGTAAATCACTGCAAAATGTACTGCCTTTGCAAAAACCACAAAATAACTCTACCAAAACATTTTTAACACCTACATAATTTCTAAAAAGTCTACATATTTTCAAATAATTACTAGCACTTTCATAAATATTTAATGCTGTCTACAAAAGTTCTTTGACAGAACTAAAAACCCACTGTACAAACACCAATTTGCTTCTTACTGACTAAATAATCAACTCAACAACTTACAAATATGATTTTGGCTTCATTAAGACATTGAGATGCTGGAGTGTGTCCAGAGGAGGGAATGGAGCTTTGGAAGGGTTGTGGAGCACCAGGAGGGGCTGAGGGAGCTGGGGGGGCTCAGCCTGGGGAAAAAAAAGGCTCAGGGGGGATTTTCTCACTCCCTACAACTGGAAGGAGGCTTTAGGTGATATTTGGGCTCTGCTCCCAGGTACCAAGTGATAGGACACCAGGAAACACCCTCAGGCTGCTCCAAGGGAGGTTTAGGTTGGGTATCAGGGAAAATCTCTTAGTGGAAAGGGTTGTCCAGCCCTGGCACAGCTGCCCAGGGCAGGGATGGAGTCCCCATTCCTCCAGGGATTTCAAAGCCCTGTGGATCTGCCCTTGGGGACACAGATTAGTGGTGGCTCTGGCAGAGCTGGGTGATGGCTGGACTGGATGACCTTGGAGGGCTTTTCCAGTGGAAATGATTCTGTGATTTGCATTTTTCCAATTTTCCAAGAACTCATGTAAAGGCCAACAGCACTTGCTGCAAACTTGACAGCTGCAGCAGGGGAGTGTGGGGGCTGAAAGCTGATCTGGCAAAAGGGAAAAGACAAAACAAACCAGCAGCTGGAGCAGGGGGTACATTTTCAACAGGATCAGTGACCTGGTCTGGCTCACACAGCCACTGCTGACAGCAGGAGCCAGGCAGGGGAAGGAGCTGCCACTATTCCTGCTGGAATGGAGCTGCCCTTAGGTAAACTGCAGCTGGATTGTAAATCCACAGCCTGGGAGACCTGAGATTGCAATCTCTGGTTGTAAAGGCAGAGGGATTCATGAAGCTCACTGATAAGCAAATGCCTGGCTGAGGTTTCCCTCTGGGAAACCATCACCCTGTGGCATTTCCACTGCCATGGAATCCTGCCTGGCCACAACCATCTCCTCCACCACCTCACTCACTCAGAAGGTTCTGTGCTTGGCTCTTGGGTGTGGGTTTGTTAAACTCAGTGTTTCTGTCACTGGTGTCAGCAGTGTGTGCACTGTGAGGGATGGCCAGACAGACATTTCACAGCCCAAATTAACATCTGCAGGAACAAATGGCAATTTCTTCGTGGTCCTGCACAGAAAGAACAGTCTGATCCAACCCTTGCTAAAAATAAATATGCCAATAAAACATAGCAGAAAAGGAAGGGGGTGTGAAAAAAAAAAGTCTGGAGAAGTCTCCAAAACCTGCAGCCCTGCCACAGCCACAGCCAGAGGCCCTTTAATTTGGGGAAACCCTTCACCTGCATGTCTGAGTAGGGGCCAACACGACGGATTTAGAAACACCAAGCCAAGAATAACTACAGTGGGAAACGTAAGTTTAAATTATTAGAAGGTAAATATATGGCGAGCACTGCTCTGCTGTGCACACAAACCTTACAGAGCATCCCTAAAGAGCTGTATTTTGCTGGAAATTTGCATATTTTCTTACTCCACGCAGTTATGGCTGCGAAGCGCATATAAAAGAACTGTCATGAAATCCAAAAGAGAATTAAAAAAAAAAAAGAATAATCAAAGTCACACTTAGAATTTTATGGGGGACTCATTTAAAATCCTACCTGATTCGCTCTTTCAAGGTCTGTCATGATCATCTCGATTTCATCAGCCCTGGGAGAACAAGAGAGCAGAAGTTTTGTTATCACAGAGAATGGCTGCTGCACGAGCCCAGGCACAGCAACAGGCCCACAAACACCCCCAGTTGTCAATATGGATTTGTAAAAAGGACACAGCAGGACTGAGCAGCTCATCTCCTGACTGGTGAGATCCTCTGGAGTTTTCTGGACCAACCTGCAAATCTCCAGCTCCTCTGCCTGCTCCCTGTTTTGCAATGCAACGGGCAAATTGAGATCTGAGCATGTTCATTGGATCTTTGAAGGTCTCACTCCCCAAAATTCTAGGCAGCATCATTTCTCAAACATGTAAAGGTGCTTCCCAAGTGATAATTATGCAGAAATCAAAGATTGCTGTTCTTCAGTCAACTCCCCAAATATACAAATGCAACCAGTTACTCTTCTGTTTCAGTGTGCCCAGAAGTTTGGTTCTTAATCTGGCTAAAAAAAATAAATATATATATCTATATTAAGAGGTCAAAGAGACCAAGAAATTCTATTTTACATTACGTGGAAAAGAGGGGCTTTTGACACAAATTTATCAAACTCTAAATTTAGACTCTTAATGCACTTTGCAAAGCTGAATTGGAAAGTCAAAGGGTTGAAAACTATACAAATAGTCAAGGAAAAAAGAGATCCTTCAGATCTCTGTGTTAGGGAGCAGCTCCCAGACCTGACCTCTCAAAAATCAGCATTTCTAATACTTCACAAATGGAGCCAATCCTTCCAATCTTTAAGCAATCTTTTCTTATCTTCATGCTCAATCATGGGCAGATATTTCCCACTCAGGCTCTCACCTGGGAAAGGTACCAGGAAAATGGGCTGACAGCCCTAAAGAATGTTCTGTATCAATATAAGAAGACATATTATTCTCCCCAGACATTTTGCCTGTCTTGCATGCCTGGAGCATATGGAAGCAATAAACACTGTCCTCATCTCCTCTGAACAGCAGCTTTACCAGCAAGTCCTTTTGCAATCTGCCAACACCATAATGTCTGGTTTTTGTTTTTAATCTGTAGCAGATCATTATGAATAAAAGCTGTGAAATACTGGAATCCCCTTCCTCTGCCCATGCAGAAAAGTCAGGATTTGTTTTTCTGCTGATTCCCACAGAAGATCCATTTCCCTGTGCAGGTGTTTGTTAGGAAAGATGGTTAATTGAAGTACATCAGGGTTCTGGCACACTCCACACTGGATCATTACAGTGAATATTGATTTATTCCTCAACAGCATTTTAGGCTTTTGGGAGTACACTTAGGGAAATGCAGCAAAAGATCATAATAAGTAAATGTGCATGTATATAAATTAATGGAAAATTATTTTTAATTACAGCCTTTAATGTTGAGGCAACATGAAGTGCCTTCTGAAAAAGTCTTTTGGACAATAATGGAAAACAGATTAACATGTGTTTTGTTGTGCAGAAGAAGCTAATGTGCTCTTACACTGGGCAGAAATCCTGCACACCATGTTTGGAATTAATAAATAATGGTCATTACTTACTGAACTGAACAACCACTGCCTGGGCAAAGAAGGATTCAAGGGAGTAGCCACAAGAGTGACCTGGGCACATTAACAGCAGCCTGCCATAACACTTTCCATCCCTTTATCCTCTGCAGTTGTGAAACATCTTTTGCTTTAGACTCCAGGCCCAAAAAACTTACTAACCCACTTACGGAAATGACAGTATTTCATGTAAAAAGATGTCCCAAAGCCCATGCAAGTGACCCCACAGTGTATCAGTAACAGAGAGAAGAGGGAAGAGAACATCCCAACACACTAAAAAGATGCTTCCCAGCATTTCACAAATATTTTTAGCCAGGATAGTTTAAGGATCCTCTTTGTATAAGCTTCTGCATTTGGGCTCAATTTATGTGTGAATGCCACAGGTTGTATGGAGCCGGTGAATGAAGCCTGGGTTATGTCACAGGGCTCCCAGAGCAGAGCTGGGAATGTCCCATCCCAGCACACCAGCTCCAGCTGAAGCCAATCCAGCTGCCTCTCCTTCTCTGGAAAATAAAATCCCTGCATTTCTGCACAAATGGGGTGCCAGGTATCAGCCAAAGGCCTGGAACAACACAGCACCTGAGAGGGGTGAAAGACTCAAAGGTAAAATCCCCTGGGATTGGGAGAGGAAAGGTGCCTGGCTTTGGGAGCAGAAGGTGGGCTTTCAGCTCAGCCAAGGAAACTCTTTTTTTCTGGCAGAAAGGAAGATGACTCTGATGGAGAAAAGATGAGTGGGAAGGGGAGGAAGAGTGAGGGAGTCTGGACCCATCCAAGGACCTTCAGCCACCCTGAAAGGGGCAAGGTAAGGAGAGCCAGAGGTCAGGAAACTGGAGAAGATGGACAAGCAAGGGAAGGAACAGGGATATCTGAGACCAATGGACCAAGGGGAGAGGGAACCAAGAGCAGTAAAGCAGAGGAGCACCCTGAGCCACAGGAAAGGTGGGTGGCTGCCAGGGAAACACAAGATGGTGATGGAAAAACAAGGTGAAAAGACTCAACCCTGCATTTAAAATGGAGAGAAATATTAATACTGGTATTTGTGTCCCATTTTGGCCGGGGTCAGGATTTAAGAGCTCTATTACAGCACTGGGATACACAGCCAATTACAAAAAAAAAAAAAAAGCAACTGAGGATATAGAATGCCATAAAAATGACATTTGTGCCCTTCAGCGTGCGCAGATAATTCTGACTGAATCCAGTAAAGTGTCAAACTGTAGCCAAAGGCAAAATTGTCCCTTTGTCCTTGGATCCAGACACACCAGCTGACTGATTCTGAACTCCCCTTTCCCTCCTATGTGTTTTTTTTTTTCTCCCAATCTTTCCAGCACACCTAATAAAAGGATGCAACATCTCCAAAAAAATTCAAGTAAACACCTCCAGCCTAGCAGTCTGCACACCGATGGAGGGTAATGCTGCAACCATAAACGTTATCTTTAAGTAAAGTAATGAATTAAATTACTCTGTATTCTTTCCTAGCACAAGTGTCAACAGCATTCAGGAGAATCTTCAAAAGGAATTCAGGCTTTTCATTTTAAAAGCTTGACTACCACATCAGTAGCTGGCACTCAGCAGCCTAAAATCACTTATTTGAGAAAGTCTCTAATAGCTGCATTCACTGTTTGCTCAGCACAAGTATTTATTATAAAATAAATTACAGTTCTCACACCTTTTATGCACTCACAGAAACAACCTGCATTGATTTATTGTTTACAAAGGACTGTGTCAAATTCAGACCTGTCAGGCACGAGGCAGCTCTGCTTGGCTCACTGAGTGAGTCCCACACAGGTCATTTTTGATGTATTCACCCTCCACTACATTTGCTCATTTTCAGCCCTTCCTATTTCAATATTTCTCTTTATTTCAATGGAAGACTTGGCAGGCAAAGCAGCATCCAACTCCAGGCTTGTCTTGCACTGAAAATCTGATGGGAATCTTGAAGGGAACTTGGAAGGGACCTTGGAAAATCACCTTGTTCCACCCCTGCCACGGCAGGGACACTTCCCACTGTCCCAGGCTGCTCCAAGTCCCAGTGTCCAACCTGGTTTTGGCATTCCCAGGGATCCAGGGGCAGCCACAGCTGCTCTGGGCACCCTGTGGCAGGGCCTGCCCACCCTCACAGAGAAGAACTTCTTCACCCAGTCAATAAATTTGTGGTTACCCAGAATCTACCTGTGACCAAAGTCACCCCACGGGAACTAAACTGACTTTCAGGAGCCAGAGATGTGAGTATTTCACTTTTTACTTTCTTTATTCCTGAATGAACACACACCTTGGCCCCTCATGAGTATCTCAATTTCCCCATCACCCCAAGAGATGAAGGAGAAAAGTTTTTTCTTCAGATACAGAGAATGAGGGTAATTAATAACAAGAAGATGTTTTGCTCAAATACACTGATATTTATGGGGAGTTACGCCCAGATTTCCACATTGTGACCCAACATTTATCAGGTTGGGTCAAGGGTGATACCTTCTAAACATTAACACAGATCATGAGAAGAAGAGTGGGGAAAAGCTGTTTTCAGGAATAAACGTTATCTACCCAGTGTTTTTGCATTCCACAGGTAATATAATCATTTATCTGATCTAGTTGCTTGTAATCTCCGTGGTAGAGGAAAAGTAATCATGTAAGCAAGGCAGTCCTTCAGGGTGTATTACAGCTTGTTCTAAGTTTCAATGTTTTCAGACTAAAGAATTTAGGAAATCAAATTTTAAGCCCAAGCACTTGGAGCTACAAAACCATTGCCACATAAAAAGAATCTGAATCTGAACAGTTGGAACAGCATGACCATGAAATATTCTATTATTTCTTGTCTCAGTACTGTGTTTGAAGTGAGAAACAAAATGCATTAAAAGCTATGGATTTTACAAGGTATAAGCTTTTACCAGTCATGAAACAGCCCTCAAAGCTAACATGCCATCTATAAAAAACAACTTAAGGAGTTGAAAAAAAAAAGAACCCAAACCACCTCACTTTTCAGTTCAATTGCTTAGGGAAAATAAAAAGTGCAGAAAGGCTCGATTTTCATTTTAAGATCAAGAAAACCGATTAGGTTTGAACAGCATAACAAGTCAGCAAATTCAAGGGTTGGTAACTGGGAAGAAGCTCAGTTCTTTTTCTAAATAAAATTAAACCAGATGAAAACTCTGAACACCACGAAGTTATTCACTTGCAAGCAAGAAGAATCTGGACTTTATGATTAAAATCCACTTGATCCAAGCCCTTCGTTTAGCTACTAGCTTAAAGAGGCAGAAACAATTCCTTTTTTATTAACATGACAAGTGAATGGTTTGCCAAATCTTGTGGCTACAGCCCCCTAAACATTCAAACTTACTCAGCCTTGAAGGAAACTGCTGTTGGATTCTTTATACATGGAAGGACTGAAAAATACAGATGACACTTTGGAAATTGCAGTCAGTGGCGTGGCCAAGAAACTTCCCTACCAGGGCAGATTAATACTTTGGTTTGGCAAAAAACAAACAGCATTTTTTTTTTCCCACACATTTGTTTTCTTTATAAACATGTAAAAGTTTACTAGTCAGAGCAAACGGTATATGGAGCCAGTGGGGCTTGTTAAAATGTTCTAATTACCCAAACATTTACACAGGCAATTTCAAACTAAAAGCAGACATTATCAACTAATGTGCATTTATGTTTAATTAAGGAAAAAAAAAAAAAAAAAAAAAAAAAAAAGGGAAAAATCCTCCTTGTAACGTATATCTGTGATCGGCACAGAGCAGATTTTGGCCAAATTAGGTAAACAGCTCAGCCTCTTCAAATCACAGGCAGTGCAACCCAGCACTTGGCCAGCACAAGGCAAAAAATGTGAGGTTATTTGGGATATTTGGGAAGGGAAGAAAAGAAGAACAGGGGCCAAAACATTTAAAGAAAAAAAAAAAAAAAGAGCAAAAGGCAGTGCACTGAATTTTTTTTTTTTTTCAGGTTTCAATGAAATTTTTATCAGGGAAGGTTCCTGGGTCTAGGCAGCAATTTCGGATCACTAAACAATGGCAGAATTGCCTGCAGCCCAATGATCACGGCATTCACTCAGGGCACAAGAGCATTACAGCATTTGAATATTCAATTTTATTTTTTTTCTTTAAGCAAAGCAGAGGGATGACAAACTCCCTGCCCAAATTCAAAGCATTTCCTAAGCTCTGCTGCAGATGCCCTCATCTAATCCCTGCTCCTCAGTGACCTGCCAAGGTGCCCACGGTTTGTTGCCTAATTTCTAGGAAAGAAAAAAAACCAATAAACACTTTCTTAGAAAGTTTCCAAAGGAAGATAATGTAAAAAAGCCACTCATTTTATTTTTTGGCACTTTATGAGTATCGCTGTTTACACATTTACATGTTTTTTAGAATTCATAATTATTCCAATCCAAAAAATATCCCCAGATGATAAATTCACCTTTATTGCCAGTGCTGGGCAGAAGGGTTGTACAAACAAAAAAAAATAAAAAGTGATTTCAGCAGAACATGTCAAAGGGGAAGATCTCACACACTTTTTACTGCTAAGTTCTCAAATCTACTTTTCAAATTGCAAGAGCTATAGGTTAATATTTCCTTTCAGAGCAACCCTCAAAGGATCTTCAGATCAGATAATCCTTTTTCCAGTGTCATATAAATCCAGGCCTCTTGTAAAAGAATTTCTCTGTTCAGGGATTCATAAATCCACCAAGTTTAGTAATGAACTGGGTGTTTCCTTTCCTGGGGACTCAATTGAAGAAAAAAAAATCCCCTCTCTGCTAAGCAGTGGAAGACTGGAGGTTTAAATTGAGAGATCAAAGGCAGGCTGGGTTCAGGTGCTCAGTGATCACACCCCACATCATCTGCACTGATCTGGGAGTGGGGAAATGTCCACTGGACACTGCCCAGAGCCCTGCACTAAATCAAGTTCCTCCCTCAGCAAAAAGCAGAGAGAGCCAAGGCTTTTCCTGTCTTTTTGTTGTTGTTGTTTTATTAGAATCCATCCCGGTCTCCTCTCTCTGCCCCTGCACACAGATCCAGGGAATAAATCTCAGGGAAGGGTTCCTCATTGAGCACACCAGGATGGAGCAGCCACACCAGCTGCAGGTGACATCTTCAAACAAACCAGGGCCTGGGCTCTTGAAAGGTGTCAAGTGATCATCAAATATTGAAAAAGGTTACAGAAATTGCTTACAAAGCCCAAGATACTGAGCAGTATCAAACCAAGAGTCATCTCAATCATTAGAGAGAAAAGACCCTATAGAATAAAATATCTTTCAGTCCATATGAAAAGTGCTTTCCAAGAAAACCTGCACAGCACTTTGTTTTCTCTTCATGTTTTAAGTCAGGATTTCAGGGGGAAAACCATCATGTTTGCAATTACAAAGTTTTAAAGACAACAGAAAACAGCTTTATTCCAGTGATACACGAGAGAACAGTTTCTAAAGATCATCAGTGTTTTCTTCATCATTTCTGGAGAGAAACTGATATGACTGACACTAATTGATATGCTCAATAAAAGGCAAAGAGGAAAATAAGAATTATATGTTACAGACAACATCAACTCACAGCACCCCAGAGCTGCAATTCCCACAGTGTCACACACACACAACCTTGGCACGCTCGGCAAACCAGAGAACACTTAATGTAAGCAGCTGGAAGAAAGAAAAGATGTATTGGCTGGATTTAAAAAAAAAAACCCCAATATATAAACAGATGATCCATCATTTTTATTTGATGGCAATCCTATTTTCTTATGTGGCACATATTTGCACATGTTGCACCACGGCCAGTATGGATTTTGGCTCCCCAGACTGTTTAACCCTTCATTTAAAAAACTCTTACTCAGCTCTCATTGTGTTTTTCTCTCTTTAGGAACAGATCCCTTGAACTGCACGAGCAGCAATCGTTCTGCCCATCACAAAAAGGAAAAGAAATGCAATAAATCCTTTTTATCCTGATCAGATGTTTTTCTTTCAGTGTGTTTTTGCTTCCCCCTGTTAAGATCAGAAATTAGGAGTGCCCAAATTTGGATTGTTGTGGGTTTCCTCCCATCTCTGGTCCCAATCCTTTGGGCCACAGTGGAGTTCAAAGAGGGTGTTGAAACTCAAGACAATTTTTTGCACCTGAAATTTGCAGAAACAAAGAATCTTGTCTAAAAAATCCATTTTCACCAACTCCTGAGGGAAATTTGCCTGGAAAATTGGTGGGAAATTTGGAAGCTCTGGAGCTGTGGGCTCCAGACTGCAGGTTCTGCTGCAGGTCCTGCACTGGGACACAAGCAGAGACCCTGCAATTCCATTCTGCTGTGATCCTTCAACCTGCCTTTATGGAGAACAGCAAGGAAGAACATTCTGATCTTTAATTTTCCATGTATTTATGTCAGAATCCCACCCACAACCGAGGCCCTGAGACTGAGGTGCTGCAGCAGCACAAGGCCCAGGAGATCTGCAGGATGGGGAAAAAAATTGGGGTGGGGAACAAAACCTCCAGGTTGTGCCAAGTGTTTGTGCTCAGATTGAGACAAACATTCCTGGCAGTGCCCTGGGAAGCAGGAGCCATTCCTGATGTGACAGAATTTCCGAACAACATGAGATGACCTGGATGCAGCAAACTCCCAATTTCCTCGTGCCTCCTGGTACAAATTGAAAGAGCTTCCTGCAATTCCCCTCTCCTGACTCCAGCTGACTCGATAACACACCAGAATTTAAACACAGGCACCCTTCCCTCTCCCCTCCTTGCACTCAAAGCATATCAAACCCACGGAATTGCTCCTGACTTGGCCTTGAGCAGCCAACACGATGTCAATTTTACATGTTTTATAAAGCAACAGCATGTAGAAAGCAACTCAAATGCAGGTCATATCAAGCATGTGACCCACAGAGCAATCAAAGACTGCCTGAAACTGTCATTCAAGGTTCAATCAGCTTCTTGCAGGAAAAATGAAACATCTGTGGCCCAGAGAATTAAGTTATGTATTGCATAATTCATCTGGTGTCTGCCACAGCAGCCATTTTAATGCTCTAGTGATAAACATGTTTGATTATTTTTGTTTTGTTTCCTGTCGCCTCCATGGTATTTCTATTTATCCACCCACACCACAATGCAGAATGGAGATAACAAATATACAAAACAGTGTTACAGTCAGCTGATAAGATGTGGGATATCAGCAGCCTTATTAATCACATCAAGGCAGCAGCACTGTTAAACCTTGTGTTCCCTGAACTGTCCTCATTTGGGGTCTTTTGGGTTCACTCCGTAGTTAGATTTGCTGATGAAATCGTTGTTTCCTGAGAACTCAAACATTTGGATTGAGCTTTAGAGGTTTTTCTATTGGGAAAGCTGCTCTCTTCATACACAAAGGAAGTTCCTCACTGGTCCCCAGGTTTTCCATCCCCTCAGTTTTTCTGATCCCGACACAAGCAGGATAAATATGTCCATCTCACACCAGACACTGGATCCTTTTCCATTCCCCTATTCCACTGGTGGGTTTGTGGTCCACACTGGCAGAAACTCTAGTTCACCCTTTACAAGTCATTTTGGGACGTGACTGTTTTATTAATGGTACCTTAGTTCACTTTACTCCCAGATGTGCAAACCCTGAGCCCTCCCCACCTGCCCTGCACTTCCCTGACTTCCAGCACACATTCCTGCAGGGCAGGTGGGGACTTGGAGGCTCTGGGTCCATTCCCTGTTCTCTGGGTGTTTTTTCCCCTTCCAGGAGTTGAGCATTGGAGCAGTCTGCTCACAGAACTTCAGCTGGCAGTTAATTTGTTCCCCAATTAAACACCATCTGAGGGAGATTTAATAGATTTTAATAAACTTGAGTGATAGCGATTGGCTCCAAAAAGCAGCTTTGAACTGGATGCTGTAAGAACCCCAGTTCAAAGCTGGGGTTTAACTGGAAAAGAAAGAAAGAAACCCAAGGAGCAGCCTCTGAAGTGGTGGAGTCAGGTGGGTTCTGCCCCATTGTTGTGACTGTGGCATTCCTGCCGTGAGGAAATCCTCCCTGCACTGAGCAGTTCCATGGCAGAACGTGCTCTGCTGGAAGCACTTCCACCTGACAGCCAGAGCTGCTTGCTGAGGTGCTGCTCATGGAGGTGAGTCCGGGATAAAACCATCCTCCCCAAGGCCCAGACACAGCCCTGCTCCCCACTGACTGTTCCCATGGAGCTGTTTGGACAGCACCTGCTGTAACACCATCGGCTGTGCCATCAGGGCTTTTTAGCTGCTCCCTCCTGGGATCCCCCCACGTCCCTCCCTCAGGGTCCCCTCTTCACCTCCCACCCACAAACCGTAGGGAAATACAGATTAAAGACCCTCTCCAGCCACGGAGACACGGCTGATGGACCTGCAGCTCTCCAGTGGGTTCTCTGCCTGCCTCTCCTCCCATTCCCAGCTCCTCCAGAGCTCCCTGTGCCGGGCATTTCTAACGCTGTTAATTACTGCCAAAGTCAATCAGCAGCTTCCAAGTTAATTTAGGAGGGGAACCGTGGAGCTGCAAGCAGGCTGCCAGTGAAACAGAGCTCGGGGAAGCTCCATTTCCTTTGGAAACTGGGATAAAGGCTGTGGTCTGTAGGGCTGTGGATGCTCTCAGCAGCAGAACCTGCTACGTTTTCAGAACTTGCCACCTTTACTTTTTTTAATTTAACTGAAAAAAATGTGTAACAAAGTATAAAATAAAACCTTCCTAAAAGAGCAAATCTTATTAATTCGGCTTCTACAACTCACATAAGCTCTTTTACAATTGTTTCTTCAACTAAATTTTATTTTTATATATTTAATAATAGTTTAAAATGTTATATGTTAAAATATTATTAAATAGAAAAACAAAACCAAAGTTATTTTATATATTATATATAATAATTATAATTAATAACTATAATAGCAGTTGGATTCTACTCTACTGCTGCTATCATACTATACTTCTACTCTACTATTATTCTACTATTATAGTAGTATTTTATTCATAGTAGTAGTTTGATATTTGGAAAATTAAAACCTTGCGATGATTTACCTATTTTTACTCATGGAGTTAAAATAGATGGTTTAGCCAAAACCAGAAACCTTAATTGCAGGCATCTTAAGTGTCATTCTCTTCTATTGGAATGGTAATATTTTAGATTGAAGAATCAGCAGGAGGAATTATCTGTGCTTTGATTAAAATGCACACAAATATTTAAATTTACTTAATAATATCACTGCAGTTACAATGTGCAAAATAAGGACAAATATCTTGTCAAGGATATGTGAGGGACTGCTGGTTTTTTTCGGTTTTTCTGTTTTTATTAGAGTCACCATGTCACATTTGAAAAATCCCTTTAGGTTTTGAGCAGTTACAACCCCCAAAAGAACAATCTTCCCTCATACTAGACCACTGCCAAAATCACAGATTTCTCTATGTTTGTTTTCTTTAGAGCAAAAACAACCTCAAAAAATTGGAGACTGTTCAGAATTTTCACTGTAACAACATTCATATTCCAGATTAATCTTTAGGAGTTTCTTTCCAGAGATACTCAGCATCTTCTCTTCCCCTTAACCACAGAGAGAGCTGAGGAGCTCAGTAATTTGGAAAAATTAGGTATCGATTGATTTCTGCCCTTATTCCCCTTATTTATTCTGTGTCTTAGTCCATCACTGTAAGAACCTATAAAAGCTTTTCTCTAATTCCCCCCAGTTTATCTTCAGTGCAACAGCTTTTAGTCAGTTTGAAAATGAGAGAGCGCAGCCAGAATTCTGTGTGCAGGTGTCACTGGCCAGGCACAGAGCAAAGGGAGATTACTGGTCCCCAGCAGAGCAGTGCCAGAGCCCAGCTCGTGCCCTGTGAGACCAGCAACCCCCAGGGACTGAACAGGGACCAGGGGAAACACCCCACCCCAAAGAAGGGAAAGCCAGACCTGTTCCAGTCATTAATTATCTGTGCCTTTACCCAGTCTGAACTGGTGCTGTGGAGGGTGAGACAACATCCTGCACGGCCTTCTGAAGGATTTATTGCCAGGAAACACAATGAATGTGTCCACCAGGCCAATAATCTCCAATTTACTATTTCTTACCAAGCACATTAACCAACAGGCACTCCAACACAACAATATCCTGCTTTCATTGTCAAACCACCTGTAGCATCTGGACAGTGGTTTATGGGCAACACAAAGGCATTATTTAGTGACGGAATCTGCATTAAAATGCAACCTTCTGCCTTTCTCAGTGTAAAGGACAGGCTTGTTGTGCAAAAGAAAAGCTGAACACTGACTCTGCAGTAACACAGCGTTCAGGTGGGAGATGTATTTGGAGAATGCTTTAGATGCTCTTGGCTTAGAAATGAACACAGGTGATGTGCCCATTCTCTGTTAGCTCCTCAAGCAAGTTCTTTCCTTCTGGCTGTTGAAAATAGCATTACATGGTCTTTGAGAAAGGCAACTGATGTCCTTCTATTCAATAAAGGGAATGAAAATTGCAGAAAGCACAATAGAGATGTGTTTATTCTATATTTTGAGTAGGTTTTACTTTTCCCAGGAGCTATGCTGAAGATTAACAACCAGGATGATTGCTGTCTTTATAATAATGTATTCAATTACCAATTCGGTTTTCTCTCTTCCCAATTTGTTGCAGCTTTGCTCTGAATGGAGACACCACTCCTGTCAAATGGCAATCATGTCAGCACTTTGCAGCTTCACTTTAGAGCTATCAACAGCATCAATCTTGCTGACCCAGGTGACAAAGCAGAAAAAAAAAAAACAAACAAAAAAATACCAGGCAGAAAGAAACAAAGGAGGGAATGTGAGACCACAAAAGGGAAAACAAACCAGGGCAAGGAGGACAGGCAGGTGTTGTCCAAACCTGCACAAGCACCAGTTCGTTATCACTCATGTGGGCAGACCCCTGAGACACAGAGCAACCTCCTGGCCTTCAGATAAGGGAGTTGCCTCCCTCTCTCTCCTCTCCCTTCACTGTGTGGGACACCCAAAAAGCAGGCTCAGCCCCAGAGCCCCCAGGAGCTGGTCAAGGAGCTGGATGACAATTTGGCCCTGGGCACTTGCTGTGCTGGAGCTTCCCTCGAGCCTCCTGAGCCAGCCGAGGTTTGGTTTTTACATCTCTGCTGAATATATGACTCTGCTCAATCTCTTCCAACTTCAGCAGCCACTTGTATTGGATTATGAGGGATGCTCACTAATATGACTGACAGATTGCCTGTCTACACAGAATCCAAACCAGACAGCAAAATTACTTTAAATAGTCCTCCACGGCAAACCCCAACAACACCAGGTACTACTGCAAGCCCTTGGAGGACAACAAAGCAGGATTTTCTAATTTAACCTTTTAAAATGTTATTTGCAGAAACACTTTTCAAATTCTTTATTTCCCTTTCAACAGTTGCTGAGACTTTAAAATGCTGCTGAAATAAAACAGCTTCAGGCTTGACTAATGCTGTACTCCGTGGTAAGGAACTATTTGATTATTCTGTTTTGACAGTTAATAGAACAGGTTTCCTTATTCCTACAGAAGGGGAGTTTGAACTGGAAATATTAGTTTTGTGTTGCTAATGACAATTCCTCGACATTTCTACTGGAGCACAATCCTCGAGTGGATGAAAAACATCCTTCCTACATGAACAAACAGCTGTAGGAGAGAAGGGAAGTAAGGAAATGCCAACCAGCCTTTTGGATTTGCCTGGGTTTTGCTGCAGGGCTAATTCAGTAACCAACAGCTCTCAGAGCCACAAACCCAGCATTTGCTTAATGAGGAATTTCACCCAGCTTAGACCCTCAGTGCCAAACACTGTCCCTGCTGCTCCTGGACCTGAGGAGGTGTAAAGGTGACGATGTGACACTGCCTGGTGTCCCACCTGCATCTCCTCTGCTCCAGCACCAAACTCCCCAGGTCAGAGCCCAGGGCAATTCCCCCTTCCCTTCCCAAAGCATACAGTTTGTGCCAGCAGCTCCTGCACTCTGCATGTGTAAAACCTTGGAACTTCCCAAAAAGAGCTGGTTTAGCCTTCTGCTGCTCTCCCTGGGCTCAGTTCCTTTTATGGCACTGTGCAGTGAATTCCAGGGAACCTCACTTTGCTCCTCCAGTGCTCTACAAACAGCAAGGATGGGGCTCTCTGGCTCTGTCTCCTTCCTCATCACCTCTCCTGGTGGCTGCAGGAAATCTTCCCAAGCCATGGGCTGAACCTTTCAGCAGGAGTTTATTTGATGTTATGACAGAAATAAA
This sequence comes from Sylvia atricapilla, assembly GCF_009819655.1. Lineage (NCBI taxonomy): Eukaryota > Metazoa > Chordata > Aves > Passeriformes > Sylviidae > Sylvia > Sylvia atricapilla. Next base: position 4,716,207 of record NC_089159.1, on the reverse strand, counting down.
AGAGAGGTCTGTATGGGCAGGATACACAAATACACTGTAAGGCTCAAGAATTTAACCCAGGGATGTTTTTTATTAAAATTTGTTCCAAGAAATGGTCAATAATTAGGTCTCCCACAGGCCCTGGCCATGTAGGTTATTTTAGGGTATTGTATAAAGCTAAACTTAGTCCCACTGCTATGGAAGTAAAAGGTACAAGGGATCAGGAATTAACTAGAGCCAATGTGAGTGTAAACGATAAATAATAAAAGTTTAGCTCATACAAACATCAGACAATATGTTGACTGAAAAACAGTAATAAAAACTGTTACGTTTATCCACCACACACTGCACAGAAGGATTATTAAACACTGCCCTGGATGAGCACAGGCACGTGCCTGGCAGGTCCCACCACTGCCAGCTCCCTTGATGGCAAAATGGTGACAGAAATCAATCCAACAGGCAGCAAGACAAATAAGTCATCTGTATCACAGCTAAAATATGGTGTTGATCAATAACACAAAATGAACTCGCACTGCTTTGCCAAGAAAATAGATTATTTAATCAGAGTACAGACAGATAGAGATGTTACATAATCAAAAAAAAAGCTCGTGCTGCTATATTTAGTGGCCACTGTCTTCTGGAGAGGAGGGCAAAAGTACACCCATTATCAGCTACCAGCCCTCTGCTGGAATGGTTTTCTGATGAGTTAAGCTGGTCAGACATGCTCAACACAATAATATTGTATATTTAAAACTACAACAATTATGATGAAGTCCCAAGGCAACAAACAGGGGAAAGACAAGGGAGTCACTGCTGTTCTGTGGACAGAAATCTTCACAGCTAAAAGGTTCAAGTTCCAGTCAGAACTTATAGACCAGGGGATCTCCCGCAGTCATTTCTAACTTCCAGGCTACCTGGAGTTTTCCATCAAAGGATGCAACCTTAGCACAGCACATTTGCAGTTCATGACTGGTGGCCTTTCACAGTTATTGCTGTGATTTCGTAGCAATAACCAGTGGAATTACAGGAATTTGCAGAGCACACAAAAAATCACTGATCAGGGCCATCAGCACAGAGCTCACTTGATGTCAGTGCAGCCTGCCTGGCCATGGCACAGCTGAGAGCCTTCCTGCACCCCTCGGATCCACAGGGCCTTCATCAGCAGCTCAAAGGAAAGTCTGTCCATGGATATTCCCCCAGATGTGAACAACATCACCATCAGCTGGATCATCTTCCCTCTGGCTTCCCCACCCAACAATCAACACTGGGGAAAAGAGTGCCACCAATGCTGAAGTCAAGCACCACCAGTTTCTATGGTTTCAGACATGGAAAAATTCAAGTAAGGCCAGAAAAGTCAAATTAGACCAAAACTATTGGTTTTTATGGCCTTACTTGACCAGGAAACCAATAAGGCCTTTGTTAAACTAAGAGCTTCCACCCTTTTACATAAAAGAAGAAATCTCCCTGTTCTGGACTGGAACATGGATAAAAAGAACATTTAGTACCATAGCCAGTGATAAAATTTGGAAACCAGCCTTTCTTCTGTTATTTTAGGGTTCAAACCCAGCAAGGCATTACAGAAATTGGGATTTGCATGAGGTTTATAAAGCTGCTTCTCGTGGGTGTGCAGCCACAGCAGCTCTTGTTAAAAACAGTCCTGGAAGGTGCTGATTCTGCAGGACCAAAGCTTTGCCACGTATTTTTCCCTGGGATATCCATTCTGCACATCCAAAGAAAGCAAAAACATCATGAAGACAAAAAATTCTTGGTGAGCATTTTAGAGAGATAAGAAAACAAACAGGGATCAGAGATGCTGCTTCAGTGTAAGATACATTAAAGACCCCTCAAATGCTCAGGAAAGCTAGAGAGGAAAGAAAGCACTATGCCCATTAATAATAATAATAATAAAAAAAGATAATTATAGCTGGCTCCCAATGTTAACAATTTAATAGTTACAGGATCTAAGTACTGTAAATGACTAATGCAGGCAGCAAATGTATTTGCAGCAGCCTGCAAAACAAAGCCCTTAAAAGTAGATAGCTCTGGGAAAGGAAGGATAAACTGCTTTAAAACATCAGCTCTGAGCACATGATGTGAAGAAGGGCTCTGTATTATCTTCCTTTTGTGACTGGAAACAAGAACATGTCCTTGATTTACCAAGATGATGAAACCCCAATAATGCCTAATTTGGCATTATTACAATACCTGTGTGATTCTAACAGCAATGTTAGTACCTTCACTGTTCTAATGAGAATGATACATGACGGGTGATTTTTTTTTCTATTTGCACAAGAAGTCACAACATACTTCCAAGACTTCATCCCTATGAAAAGCCAAGGAAAGACTGCTGATGAATTTAAGTGACCACAAACTGGAATAAGCAACAAAACTGCTGATTATTTACTACCTATAACTTCCAGGATGCATTCTCCTACCAGAGATTGTGTTGAGCAATGCTTTCATTTGATTTGCTCATGATGTTCTCTGTTGATGAATATATCTGATTTCATGTAAATGTGATTAAATAAATCAGACAGTGTTAGGCTGCATTGAGTCTCAAGAGGTTCTAATTCAAGATGTGCAATACTTGCCCCAGTAAGCACAACTGAGCTAAACCTTGTGCATTATTACCTCCTCAACCTCAAAAACCCTCTGGTTGCCTCATTATTATTAACGTGGGTGTAACATCAGATTTTGCATAAACTTGCCCACACTGATTTCAAGGTACGTGAGGACTGAAGAGGAAGGGATGGGAAAGAAAAGGACAAATAAAGAAGGTGGGAAAATTCCTTGTCTACTTCCTTGGAGCTCCCAGCTCCTGGCACACAGAGGGATCAGGTAACACGGAGTGAGTGTTTGGGCTGACATTTGCAGGCAGCAGAAGCCAGAGGAAAGGCTCTGAAACCAAGGCTGTTGATAATCAGTTGTCCACAAGTGATGTTACAAGTCTGATCTGAAACAGTGCAAGTGTCAGACCTTCACCTGCCACGCAGAAGTTCAGGTCACACCAATATCTTTGAGCAAGGAACATTAGCCAAAGAATACAGTGAGCCCACGCCACATATTTATTCCTTGCAAATTAAAAAAAGGCTTTTTGGGAAGGTATTAGATGAGAAGCAGCACGATTCAGAACAGGAACTGTGTCTGCAAGGGGCAATGCCACCTTCTTCTGTTAGTCCCCACCAAACTTGTATCTGCCACCTGCAAAATGACTCCTGAGGGTGACAAGGTCGTCACCTCCAGCACAGCTATCCCACAAAACTGTGTTTCCAGCTTCCAGGCTCTAGGGAATGAAGGACATGGAGGCTTTTCCTGACTGTCATTTCCTCTCTGTGAAATCAGGCTCAGATGGAGCACCAAACCCCTCATTTCTACCAGCAGATTATCACAGAATGGCTTGGCTTGGAAGGGACCTGAAGGATCATGTCATTCCAACTCCCCTGCCATGGGCAGGGACACCTTCCACGTGCTCTGGGCCCTGGCCAACCCAGCCTTGAACACCTCAGTCACTTTTTGTTCACTGCCAGCTGCACCTTCTGCCAGGAGGCAGGAATTTCACCCCTCTATGAGTCAGGCCCTAGATGTCTCCTGGAGTTTGGCAGAGAGGTGAAGGATCCCACAGCCTACACACTCTGTGGGAACCACACCTGGAATTGTAGCCCATGGCTGGAGCTCTTCCCACCCAGAGAACAGCTCCTGCCACAAAGGCAAGGCTGAGTTTGCACTTAACCAATGGATTTGGGCTCTCCATACCCCAAAAGGGTTTGTTTGCTCTGCTGCAGACAAATTCTGATATGAACTGGCAGACAGTGCACTGGCTGAACGCTGGAACAAAGAGGCTGTTGGTGTCTCCAGCAAGTTAGAGACAACACTAAACAACTCCACTTGTAAGCAGAACATTATTTTCCCTGATATCATACACAGAAGCTGCTGTTTAATTAAAACTAAGCTGCTTAAGCCATTAAACTGGCAAATGGCTGTACCAAATGACTTGTCATTGTTAGCATTCCAGAAGCAGGAGTTGTTTGTTGTCACTCAGATGGCAACTTCCAATGCTAATGCACATTTCCCAACTGGCTCCACGGATCTAAACCAGCCCAGGACAGGGAAGTTATTAAAAGTGCTGCTGCGTATTACCAAGGAGTACCTTCTTCAAAGACACCCACATCGTGTACTCTGCTGCAATTTAATTATTTCAAACTTCTGCCCTAGAAATATGAGCCATTCCAGGCATTCACTTGCATTTTAAAAAGTAGAACGTGTATCAGTTCTGGCTTTGAGCCCCAAGTTTAAGCAAGTCCAGATACAGCCTCCTGATTTAGATCCTGCATATCTCAGCATCAAAAGCTGTAATTAAGAAACATAACCTACTACAGCAGCTATTTTATTCTGATTACATGCAAATAAAAAAATGAAAATAATAATTTTAAAAAATCAATGTTTTATCTTGGGTCAGTAACAAGAAAAGATCATTCTGGCCATGCAGACAACCTTCAAAGCCATGGACAATGGTCATCCAAGAATCCAAGTGGAGACATTCCAAAGGACTCTGTCTGCTTATCACTTGGATTTGGGTCAACACAGGGAGCATTAGGCAGAGATATCTCTGGAATCCATGGCAGGACACTCTGCTGCTTCTCCCCTGCAATCTTCCTTCCCTTTCTCTATATGGGAAGGGCTGTGGTGAGGAACAGAAATGGTTAAATTGAATTTGTCCATCTTTTTACTTCCTATGAGTCATATTCCTCCACTCTACCCCTTTGCTATAAAAATCTGCTACAACTCATTAAATAAATATTTCCACTTTGGCTCAGTAAAGGCAGAAGACTCCCACAATAAAGCATCACACAGGTAAAACAATGAAAAAGGGCTGAATGATTAAAACTGTCCATACCAGTGCCCTGTGGTAACACAGCATTAATATTATGGCAGATGCCCTATGCATCTTTTTTCCTTTGGTGTGGTCTCCAGGAAAGAAGAATATTTCCACTCACCACAGAATGACCTAATGGATGTCCAAATGAATGATCAGCACACGCATTTTATGTGCTTCTATTTATGTACCTTTATTTTTACAGCCACAATGCAAGCACCAGAACAGCACTTCCACGTTCCTATCCAAGGGCTGAAAGACTGCCCACATTAATGAAGTCTGGCCTTACCCTGTGTGCTCTTTTCACATATGGCACAACTGAGTCATCCCCCTTGGTTTAGGTAGTGAGCTTGACACAACAAAAATAAGATGCAGAGGTAATTACCACTACAGCAATAAAAACTGGAGTGTCCTTTTCATAAGCCAGTCTCAAACTGAATTCTTATCAAAATACAGTGCTTTTTGGGTTTGTTTTTTTTTAAATAGAAGTTAACAGATACCTAGAACTACTGAATGAACCAACAGGATCTGTCTGCATTTAGCAACAAGCCTTGAAAACCTTAATCTTGTGAGTCAGTAATAACAGTGGAGGAAGCCAAGCCAATCTTGGGTCTATAATAATAAGACAAGCTGTTTAAAAGACCTCCTCTGAAACAAACGTGTAAATGTCTCAGCAAGGCTGAGATGCTGACTTCAGATTAGACAGTGTAAATGTACTTATTTTGGTATCAGTTAAGAACAACTTGTGTTCCTCATTCACAAAGGTTTAAGGCAAGTGGTTTAACAGCACTTGAGCACAAGCTCCTCTCTAAGTCTTTCTCCAAATGCCATTAACACCTCTGCCTGTCCTGTGCCCCAGCTAATTCTCTCTGGCTTTCACCTGCTCTATCACAATTGAAATACATCAGCCTCCTTCTTCAGTATCAAAGTTAAACCTACAAATATAAATTTTCTCTTGACAAAATCCTGCTGAAGTCCCCTATGAAGCCGGTTCTGGCTGTGACACCGCTGCCAAAAAAGAACCAGCCAGGGAAAACCCAAAGGCTACACAGAGAGACAGGGGAGGGTTTTGAGAGCAATATTCCTCCAGATAATGCATTAAGAGTGGTGTTGTTTAAGAAGTGAAGGACTGATACAGAAAAGCTGATGATCAGGACTGCAACACTAACTGTGGAAAAGCAGAATTATTATTGCCAAATAATAAATAATATTGCCAAAACTACAGAAGGGTAAAAAGTCCAGACATTAAACCAGCTGAAGAGGCAGCTTTACAGCAGATGAAATTCAACACTAACAAACATGTGCTAAAGCCCTGGAGAGTATTTGGGCTACTTTTCTCCACTGCTGGGCCCTACACTTCTCGCTAGGTAAATAAGGAGATGGACAAATAGGAACATGCACATCTAGTTAAGATCACATTCCAAACTGAGCCAAATCCCCTCAGATGGACTATCACTGCATGAACAGCTAAATGATCCAATCTGCAAGAGCAGGAACCTATGGCAAATTCATCTCCATGATGCATTACAGAGCTGATTTAATCTTTTTTCTCTCTCTGGCCATTGAGCCTGGGCTGTTATCAGAGCCCAGACAGTGGGCAAGACAGTGTCCTTTTATCCACTCCAGAATGACTGCAGCGTTGTTGAGCCTGGGAAAAGCGAACAGCCTCAAAAATTCCCATTATTAAAAGAGGGAAAACGTATCCTAGATCATTTTGGGAGTCCAAACCCTGGCTGTGTGGGTGCATTCGGAATCTCCATCCCATGTGTGGTAATCTACAGGGAAATGAAGTGCTACACCCTGGGTAAGGCAGGGGTTAATTCTGACTGCTGTCGAATGCCCCAAGTCTGTGCTCTGTTCATCAGAGCATTAAATCTGAAAGCTCAAGAGAGTAGTGCAGCCGTGCTGCAAGGGCTATGTTATAAAGTTCTGCATTAAAAATTCATATCGTAGGCTTGCCACAGTACTCTGCTCTGGCTGAAAGGAGAGCTGGCGGGGAAATATTAGACACCCCACTGTCTTTCTGGCAATTGGAGACATTCCTCAACAAACAGCACCTCAGGAAGGGAATGAAAGGGCAAACAAACCGTGAAACAAATCAATGAGTTCAATTATCTCTCTCTCTCTCGGAAAGGAAACTTTTCATTTTTAAGGCTGTTTCATGAAATCTTTTAATGACGGCCCTGCACATGGGTGCTGGGCACTCTGGCTGCAGAGCTGGCTGCTTGGCAGGGCTTTTTATTTGTTTTACACAGATTCCCAAACACAGAGGGTGAAACAGAGAGCAGGGTATAGGGATCTCTCTGCAGAACAAGAACTCTGCTTACCCTTTACATTACCATGACCACGTGGGATAAGAGGCTGTAGAAATTGTTCCCACTTTCCCTGAAGTGTCTCCAGCAAAGAGTAAATGTAGATTTATTAAGATGGTTAGTTACTCCATGGTTAAGTTATGTGCTCCTCACTACTGGTTAAGGCTGTGTGCATTTCACAGCGATTTATGGCAGCCCAACTGGTGGATGACACAGTTCACAACGATGGAAATGGGTGGTATATTTTTATGAAAGCCATATGTGTCCCTCAGGTTATCTGTCTGATGTGACCACTGTATTCAGGCAGATTAATAATCCCCATCCCATAAATGAGGAAATACATAGGAAATGAAACATCAGTAAATACAATTTCTTGAGGAAATCATGCAAAAAAAAAAAAGTTACCTGCTCACAATCCTCCCCTGAAACTCTGCTTAGCACCAACTGTAACAGAGAGATTCCCTTTTCCCAGAGATGGATTTTGGCTCAAAGGAAGAAAATAGAAACCACTGGACAAAACCTGCCATGGCACTCTATTTGTATTATTTTATATCTATGAATATATCTGGTTGTTAGTATAGTGGAAAACCCAAGTGACTTCAGCCCAGCAGTCTGGGTTTTGAGGGGCTCAGCCCCATGAGGAGGGGCAGGAGGGCAGGAATTCATCCTGAGGGTGCAGTCCCCAGGGAACCCAGGAGATTTATGCCCAGCACAAACAAATCAACACCAGACTAGCCTAAAGCCCCTCACTAATAAAAACCTGTACGGGGGAGGGAATAAACCCCCACTATTCCCTGAAAGTTCATTAGCTCCATGGAAAGAATGAAGACAGGCTGGAGAGCTGGTGATCACAAGTAACCAAAGATCAGCTATTAAAAGGCACTGAAAATCTGCTACAAAAGGTTACTAACCCCAAGGCAGTGCTTCAGTCAAATTTAATTTTTGCTCAAAATTTCTTACAAACAGGCACTTAGAGCTTGCAAGCAAGACTCGATCAGCTGGGGTTTATCCTGGGTTTCAAGCAGCTGCATCCAAGCAAAACAGGGGAAGCAGAGGGCCTTTCCTCTGTGCACTGCCTTGATTTTCAGGTGGGATCCTTGCTGCAGTACTGGTCGCCTTCCAGTATCCCAGCCCTGAGCAATCTCCCTGTGACTCGGTTTCTCCATGTGTTCAAACTCTGGGAGGCAAAGCACAAAACCCCAGCCTCTGCCCTGTTCTGCTCCTGCAGAAACACCAGAGAGGCATTAAGGGTTAACAATCTCAGGCTTACAGGATTTGTGTATTATTCATTTGTTTATTTAATGCTTTACATGAATGCTAATGAAGTTATTAACAGGCCTGCATGTTGTCTATTGTTTTTCTTGGGTTTAGTGTCTGCACCATCCTGCCTTATCCCTTCTGCTCCAAGAGCTGGCCAACACCCAGCTCTTCCAAATCCCTGAATCAGTGTTCTCTCCTGGATTCTCAGTTTCCTGATCAAAGACAGTATTTTTTTAAACTTCTTTGTTGAAACATTACCTTTTAAAAAAAATCTCATCAAGATAAAGCAATTCTATTTCCCCACACCAGATATTTTCTGTGACACGAAACTGCAATCCCACACGGCCTTATTGTCTTTTAATTAGATCAGAGGATATGTAAATGAGACAGTATTTCTTAGGTCCCATTAAGTAATGTCACCAGGAGGATCAGAGGGGGCTGAAGCAGGCAGGACAGGCTCCTGTCACATCCACACCCTCACACTGACCTGCCCCACGCTCCAGCTGCTCCTCAGGAAAGTCTTGGATTTACTGGAAATGCCACTGTTTTATGGCCTTATTGCTGCCAAAACTGCTCCAAGTCTGCAAAGACCAAAACCCCTTTTCTCCTGCACCCAGAGCACAGGGCAAATGCAGGGGTGACTCCTGTGTGTGCCAATGCAGACACCTCCCTCCAGCCCTGCTTCTGCCTGGGACATGAGGAAAAGGAAACTCAAAGAATTATATGGGAGTGGGCAGGAGAAATAACTGGGAGTTTTAAAGCAGGGATGACCTGTACAGCAGTGCAGGCACAGGACTTCATTCTGCAGCCTTTACCCTCAGAAATGGGAAGACCCCTGAGTTCCCTAAATCAACAATATGAACTGATGACACAAATCAGAAATACTTTTTATTTTTAAAGTAACTGTGGAAAGGATTACATCCCTGCTTGTGCAGTCTGGTGGGGCTGATAGCTGGGGCATCACAGCAACTTTTTAAGGCAGGGTTGGGTTCAGACCCACCTACATTTAGGTGTAGGTTTAATGAGATGGTGAAAAAATCTTGCTAATCAGAAAACAGCATAGGGATATTTCCATAAGGCAAGCTGTGCCAGATGCAGCCCCTGACAGTGATGGCTCACACCTTCCTGCTCGTGGAGAAGGCAAAGAAAAAACCCAAATGAAAGCACTGGGGGAATGTCAGAGTTGTCTGGATGAAACAATGTGGGAGCTGGGGGAGCAGGGCTGCCAGCTCTCACAGCACACACCTAGATTTCCAAAGGGAAAAAAGATCAAGGCAGAAGAAAGAGGCTGTCTTCCAGGATACAGAGTTTTAGTGCCTGGGATCTCACCAAGTTTCCTGAACTTCCATCCTTGTTCAGGACGTTCTCATCTCTTTCAATAAATGAGGGAGCACAGAGAACTTTCCTGACTCATTTCTCTGCCTGCGTGGGAGTGGGAAAAGCAGCTGGAATCCATCCCTGGAGCACGAGGAGACTTTCCAGTCCACACCAGTGCAGGAAATCACCCATTAAACACGTGGCCAGGTAGAGACAAGCACTGCAGCACCTGCCAGTTTAAGGCAGCACCACCTGGAGAGCTCTTGGGGGCTGGGAATGGGTCACCACAGGGCTGCAAACAGCTGAACCTTTTGTTTCTGAAGATCCCGGGGTTCTTCCCTCTCCTTCCCCTCCACCCCAGGAGCTGGAGCAGGGCACAGCCACGTGCCCTCCTGCTGTCACAGACAAGGCCTCGCCAGGAAGCGCTTCTGCACCAAAATAACTCTGTTGATTTGCTACTTTGCATTGGAAAAAAAAATAATAAAAAGAAAAAAAAAAAAAAGAGACTGTTGTAATTTGCAGACACACATGAAAGAGCTGCCTATGGAATCCAGGCTCAGCTGACTGGGAGATGCAAGCCCAAGGACCTTGTCCCTGCTGGGGGCAGATGTGCCTCTGCCAGGAGCTTTTCTTTCCCTCTCTCTCGCTCCTCCTCTTCCTCACCCCTCCAAAAGTTCAGCTGCTACAGGTAACAGGACCTGCTGAGGTGAGATGGCTCAAAAAGCTGGAATGTCCTTTGTCCTCTCAGGGAAAGGCAATCCCTGCTGGAGGCTGGGACTGCAGAACACACCCGTGGTCCATCTGTCCCTGGGCCCAGGCAGCTGCCCCAGCCCGGAGAGATGTGGCTCCACAAGAGCACGTGGGGACAGACAGGACAGGGACACGGGGACACTCCTGCCCCCTGTCACTTCACACACATCCAAGGCCTCTCCAGGCAGCCTCATTCCCATGGAGAAGCCCTGGCTGCACCGTGGCCAGGATGACCCCCAGCCTGGCTGGCACAGGAGCCAAAGTGCTTTGCATTTATTTAAAGATTTCCATCTAAGGATCTCATGTCAGCCCAAGGTTACAGATAACAGGGTGATGACTAGAATATGCTGGGATACCCTAAGGCTATGTTTTTCTACTTTGGGTTGTTAAATAACACCAGCTTTTAGGTTATACTAGAAAAAGGAACTGAACAGTCTCACTGGAGGTTAAAACACAAACAAAATAAAAGCCCTGAGAGGACCTAGGGCACTTTGGTGCTGTCAGAAAGTTACATTAACTAATTTGCAAGCATTACAAGTCTAACAAAAGAGGCAACAGAGCCCAGCTACAGCACGAACTCCTACTGACTCCAATGGCTTCATTTAGCTGGAGTTCTCAGAAAAGCCCCCTTAGAAATGAAAAATGAAAAGAAATAACCTTTTTGTCAGTTTGTGGTCTCTCATTGGCATGTCTGCATATTTCCAGGCTCCAGCCAAGGCTAGACTGTTGCCTTTGAGCATTAGCCACACTCCTTGTGCCTCAGTTTCCCTCTCCAAAAGTAAAGCCAGTGCTTCAAGCAAGCACTCAGGATTTCACAGAGCCAAGTGTTTCACAGCAACACTGAATTCTCTTCCCATACAACTTTGCAGCCTTTCTGGTGTGACTGCAGGCTGAACCAAGTATGTGACAAAAAGGAGCTGGTTTGCTCTCGAGCCCTCTTTCACACCAAAGCTTTAGGTCAAAATAAGAAGCAGATCTCTAAAGTATTTCCATTCATCTTCACTTGTAGGTTTTAAGCAAAATATTAATGTTATAACAGTGACTTTCAGCCTGGTGAGTTTTGCATAAGGCTCAGTAAAAACTTTGAACCTCAAATGTTAAATGCAGACAGAGCTTTCTGTAAGATTCAAAACATTCAATTTTTCTTCATTTTTCTTTTTCTTAAAGAAAAAAAATAGTTCTCTGTAACATCTTCCCTGGTTTTTCATCCTCTCATTGCCACCAATCCTGGGGTTTCACTGGTGGCACTGGGACGAGGAAACTGAGGGAAAAACTCTGAAAAGAGACATGGCCTATGAAGTTCTCCTGTTTTTAGGGGAATCACTTTAAATACAGCAATAATTCCAAGGCTGAGCATTAGAAGTTAATGACTCATCAAAGGAACAGGAAATAGGAAACTTTAAGACCTCAGAGGCACAGCAAATAGAAGCTATTTCATGTCATGTCCAACACCACCACCCTAACTACAGCACTTCAGGCTCAATGGGGGGAAGCAGCGTTTGAGACCATTTATCACAGTAATTATGTGATGCTGGAGGGAGCACAATTTTATTTTTTTATTCAGTTTGACCCTGAGCACCATCAAAATGGAAGATTACAAACATTGGAGAAGTGATACATTGGCACCAGCCAGCACTTAACCAAGAAAGATTTGTTAAAAAAAAGGATTTAAAGTAAATAATTGAATTCTCACTATATATTGGGAATTATTCCCCTGAAGTCCAAGTTAGCTGAGATTTGCACTAATATAACAGAAAACTTCAGATGAATACTTCAATTCCACCACGAAACTCCAGGCAGAAATAACTCTTCAGGAATTCTCCAAAACTTCTGGTCCCCCCTGTCTCCAAGCCTAATCCTATACTCCCTCCATGCAGAAAAGCACATCTCTACAACTTTATCCTACACTGATCCTTAAGGACAGGTCAGTTTGATGATGTGGAAGAAGAGCACTGTTCACCCCGAAGAGCCCAAACCCACAAACCTGTTCCCACTGTCCTCCTGTGTCATCCTCAGCTGTGCTGCCAAAAAAGCCAATAATCAGTCTGATCTATGGAAGGGTAACAATTCTCTGCCCATGTACTGGAGGCAAAATGTTTCTCTCCAAGTTATTGAAAGTAGCTGTGTTTGGATGGCTGCTTCAGTAAATATGAAAAGCTCCTTCTCCCTTCCATTCCTGGGCTACTTTTAGAGGGACAAAAAGTCTGAATCTTACAGAAAATCCACTGGTAACAAAACTGCTGGTGGCAGAGCTGCTCTGACTGACAACCTCAACCTAAGCATTTTCTGGTTTGTGTTGTTTATGAAGGCTTTTTATTGCAGAATTGGAGGGGGGAGTGGGCAGGACCCGAAATCCTCACAAGACTACTTAGAGCTGGCTGGTGAAAATGGAGCATTTCAGTGAAATTCGATATTTTCTTTCATCAAAGGCAGGGAGCCTCAACCCACATGTTAACAGTAATGTAACAAGCCTACTGTATGTGCTGCAACCCAAGGTCCTTTTCCAATTAGAATTCATTTAGGTTGGGGGAGAGCAGGGGTCGGAGCAAAGAGGTGGCTCTGGAATTGATCTAAAACTGGAATCCAACCACTCAGCTGGGAATCCATCCCAAGCACTTGCAGAAGTGAAAGAGCACTGTCAGAGAGAACAGTTTGTCCCTGGAAAACTGAGGAAATGTATACAGAATGTTTCTTTTCTTACAAAGAAAGAAAGAAAAATGAAAAATCTGTTGCACTAGAAAAAAGACAAACCCCAAGCAACCCAAATATTCTTTTAATTTTACTGAAATTCAAGTCTGAGTTTGCTTTTCAGTTCGAGGTCTGACAGAATCTCCAGATCAAACTCATTAGTGCTGGTTAAATCCAGGTTTGCTGATAGGAACGTGTGGGACAGCAAACAAAATCAGTGTCAGGCCTCGAGAGAGGATGTGCCTCTTTAATTGAAAAAGGCAGAGTAATCATTCATTTATTTAACCCAGAGATGATTATAATCTGAAAACCTTGAAATCCTCTTACACAACAACTGTTTTGGCAAGCCCCTCTGTGTTCCAACAAATATTAAACTGTGCTTGCCATTTGTCTAAGGAATCTTGTATTAATAAACATGAAGAAGAACACTTTTACCTCCCACACTCAATGACAGAAGAAAACAAAGACCAGCTGTATTCATCAATGGATCCTTGTTCTGCACATAAAGGCTAATTACATTTTACTTCAAGCCTACACATGGAAAACTTTGCTCCTGCCATCTTGTCAAAGGCAGCTTCTGATATTCCAGCTGACAGACTGCAATGACTGCACATAATAAACTTCTTTTTGTCATTAACACCTTCAGTGCCCGGCCCGGGGCTGTGCTGGGGCTCAGGGGCAGCACACACCCACCTGCTGGGAATTTTGCACGTGGGGATGACAGAATTGGACTGGAAATTTTAATTCCAGCCGCTGATCTCATCTGAAGGTGCCTGGCTGTGCCTCTGTCCCTCCCTTTGCACGTAGAGTACTTTGAACGGGACATTGTGAAAAGATAAAGCCAACAAGTTGACATAATAACTCCCAACTTTTCAGATCACCACAACCAGGCTCCAGGATAAAATCCAGACTCCTCAATGCTGATAATGAAGACTTCTCACTCTCTATTTCTTGTGCTTCTCGGGTTTGGTAGTGGGTATTTTTTTTTTTGCCTCGTTTGAAAGTTTTTTCAGTTTCAAGCAGTTGAAAGACAGCTTTATTCTGAGACTGAAAATCTTAAAAGCACTGTTAGCTTTAAAAAATTGACAATTATCTGTTTTTTTCCCGAAGGCACTCCAATTCATCTGCATCAAATAAGCGTCTGTAAAACTAACAATTCTGGCCTAAGATAAAAATCACATGTTTTTAAAACATAGAATTAAAATTGGCAATACAAGTAGCTTTTCAGACTTAGATCAAAAGAGGGCTTCTTTTAAGAAAAGAATCAAACTGTCTTTCACCCTTTTTATTGGTGTTTTTTCAGCCTTTCTCCCAGCTTTTACAATTAAAATAGATGACTCAATTTCACTGTCTACATTCAGTTCCCTTTTCATGTCCTTCTAGATTTCCATATTGCAAAATTTGGGCTGCAAACTCTACAGACAACTGTTGTTATGCAAGAACCATTCCTGCCATAAATATCCAAAACAATGATAAAATATTTCTGCTGTTATTAGGACCTACAAGTTTGTTTTCACAGCACATTAGTCTGGGAGATAAAGTACAAGCTTAATGTCTGCTTCAGGATTCAGCTCCATGGCCACGATATTCCAGACCCAGTCTCCATAATCATCCTGCTACAGAACACAATAAACTTCTTGTTACTGCAGATGCTACTAATTTTATGTAATTCTATATAAATTAGGTAAGAGTCATTCTCAAGATCCTATAAAAAAGAAATATTTCTGTGTGAATCTCCCTGAAAGAGTGAGATTAGAAATGCAAACAAATACTGTGGAGAACAGATTTTGCTCAGTGTAAGATAAATTACAGCACTTAGGGAAACAGTATTAAAAAATGAAGCACTCTGCAAATAAACACATTAAAAAGGGTGAGGGGTTATTAGGTTCAGTGCCTACAACCACTGATCTCTGCCTGTTCTCTCAGAAGTGACTGCAAGATTAAATAACAGCAACAATATCAGCTATGTGCAGGAAAAAACAAAGTCAATCTGCAGGAATTTAAGGCTCCATCTGAACCATTTGTTTACATCCCTCAGAGAGGGATGAATCAATGAGGGAACAAAAATACTTTTGATCCCCTCACAAGAACTCATCCTACATGGAGCTCAAAGGAAACTGGACTTGCAGAGGCAGACCAAAATTCACCTGAAAGATTATCCTGAAGGACATAAAAGGTGTTTAAACTCTAAGTGCTGATTGTTCAAACTGCCATGGGCTGAATTTTGTGAGCTCCAGCTGAGTTCCCCACATCCTCAGTGGGGAATCAGATCCTCGACAGGCACAGAACCATGGGGTAAGAAATTTAAAACTGGTGCCAGTTTGACTGGTTTTCAAGCCTGGGCAGTGGGCAGAGGGAGGTGACATTGAGTCCCAGCCCTTCCCCTGAGTGTCCCAGCCATCTGAAATGGCTGATTCGTTCCCATCCCATTTCCAGACACTGAAATGACTCTTTGTGCTTAATCCTGCTGATCATGAGAATTCCTTCTCATTATTAACTTTCCTTAAATATGAAGGGTTCAAAGGAAACCAGCAGCAGTCTGTCTCTTTTGTTGTTCCCTGCCCTGATGGTTAATAAAACCAGAGGATAATTGGAAACAGTAGCTATTAACCAGACAAGAATATATATTTTTAAGACTACCTTCATGTTCCACTTGAAAACAAGGAAACTTTTGCCCAAAATGCTGCTCTCTGTAATTAGGGGTGAACCTGGCAGAGCAAGGACTACTACCCCAAAAGCAGAAAGAACCAGGGTGCCTAAGAGTCAAACAGAAATCCTTCACTAACTGAAGCTTTGTTTTCACCAAGATGGGAAGATCACAATGAAAACCTTATTTCTGACACTGCCCTATTTCTAGATAAAATACAAGAGGTATACAGGCTAAGAGATACACAGATGAAGCACCTGAGAATGAAACCAGGAATGCAGCAGTGTGTGTGCCAGGAGACATGTCTTGTTGAGGGGGGAAGAAAATATAAAAACTAATAATCTCTCCACAGGAAGCCAAATTATGACCATGTTTTCCAAAAACTTGGATGCCTGAGCCTCCCTCATCTCATCTCCCTCCAACAGACAGATGCAAAACAAAAAAAATCAGTGATACCCTGAAGGAAGACATAGAAAGAAAACAGGGAAATCTTACTTTGCAGTAGTTTCTTCATCGTATTTTGTTTTCAGATCAAATAGTTCTGTCCTGGTTTTTTCCAAGGCTAAAAGGCATAAACATGAAGCATTACAGTACTGAAACAGCAGTATTCAGTCATAAATAAGGCTGCACATGTCCTGATAAAAAAAAATAAAGCTGTAAACCTCCTTACCTTTACCCTTCTACCTAGGCAAACCATTATGGCTCAGAAAAAACCACAGGGTTTTCACTTTTTTCACAATTTCTTACAGTATTTCTGTTATATTGCAAAAATTTCCACTTTTTGCTTAACCAAGCTAGACATTATTAGTTTCTTATTAAGCTGGCTAAACTGCTTATTGCTTTGAAGTACTTATTGCAATAGTTCAGGGAATAAATTTTTTTCTGTTCCCATAGTAAACGAAGCCAAATGTGTCCAGACCTGGAATTTCGAAGTATGCAGAGATGGAAATTAATGGCGAGTCATAGCAACAGGCAAGAAACAGGGTTCACACAGATATTTATCACAGTTTGGAAATGTGTGGAAGCAGAACACACACAGAGGATAAGTTCCATGGCCTGCTGTAATTCCAGGGATGCTCTGATTCTGTGTGTGCTCCACGGTGCCTGTATTTGCCAACGACAGCTGCAACAGCAGCGTTTGCTCTGATTCACAAAGCACATCTGAGCTCTGCTGGACCTCCCTGCACGCCAAGAGCTGCTTCACACCCAGTGCTGACACACCCAACCATCCCTGTCCTCTCACCTCCCGCCTGACCACCTGGAAAAGGTCACAAAAGCCAAGCCAAACCTGTTTGCAAAGCTTGAACTTTGTGTTCGGCTTCCTCCAGCTTCGAGGCTGTCGACATCTGGGTCTCCTGCAATTTTCTGTCAAGGGGAGAGGAGAGGTGAGAGCAGAGCTCGTGATCACGTCAAACAACTCATCTGTGCCTTCAGGATTTGGGGGATGGAGGGAACAAATGTCTCAACTGGAATGATCTGCCTACACCACACGGGCTCGCTCCTTGGTGCTTCCCTGGGACCCAGGAACGCTGTCACGTCGTGAGATGCTGCTCCTGCTTTGTGGCCCCACTGATTAAAATTTTAACAGTGTAGCCACCTCATAACATAAGCTGTGAACATTATAAAGAGTTGACTGCTATATAAATGACAACTTCAGTGGAAGGTTTTCTTGAGCATAATTTGTTTTGGAAATGTCACACACATTGAGAAAATTGTCACCAAGCACCCTCTGTTGTACAAAGTTAGTACAAGAAGAATGATACATTTCCATTTTAGTGTCATAATGAAGGAATTTGTTGCCATAACTGATAGAGTGAATAGATGCAGCAGCTGTTTCATCAGAGCTGTAATGGGTGCCAAATGCAGCAATATTATTAGCTACTCTTTAAGAAAACACACATATTTCAAAACAAATCTCACAGTGGTATTTTCTATAGAACACGAGCAAAACTTTTAATATGCTCACATTTCTTACGTCCACAGGCAACATTTTCTTGTTTGTGCCAGATAAACTCATTTTTACATCATCTGGCCAAGCAGCCACTGCACTCCTTGCTAAGGGCCAGGCTGCAGGAGTTATAAAACTCATCTCTGAAAGGAGCTGCTCCAACATCTCCCAGGAGCCGTGCTTTTTACAACACTGCTTTTAGGATATTCTGCACATCTCAGAATTGTGAAATGGCTTATGAAACTACCAGCATCCTGCCTGCACTCCATAGGGTGCACAAATTCTTCCCCAACACTGCTGACCAGGTTAATAACTATTTATAGCAAGAACCATGCGTCAGTTCCCTTCATACTGAACCATGTACTTTGAGACCTCCAAACCTCTCTTACACACACTTTTATTTGCATTCCACGACCTGCCATTTTGTTTTATTTTTAAACACCTTGAAATTGCTGTTGTTAAAAGCACTCCTTACAAGCTGCTTATCAAAAAAAGCAACCCACAGGTATTGATGAATTAAAAAAAAAAAAGAAAAAAAAGAAAAAAAAAGCTTTGCATTCACTGGTAGATTCTCCCCCACTCAGCCCTGAATTTAAACAACCAACCCTCCAACTAAAAAGCTCACGTGAACTGAAGGTTTTCCACGCTGTGTTGAGCATATTATAGCTTCAGTGTTATTGCTCCACGGGAGAAATAAATTCTCAAGGCAGGGAATGCAGCCTGACAGAACTCCCTCTTTAGCCCCTTGGTTCTCTCCTGCCTGATTTATTTGCCCACCAACCTAAAGATTCAAACGCTCCCTGCTCATTAGCAAAAGAACAGAAATTCATCAAAAATGTTGGTTTGTTTTTTTTTAAATCCATAGTAAATAATGTAATTATTGTAATTCTGGCGTGTAGGAAGATGCAAACCTTGCCAGGACAATTCAGGAAGATACCCTGTGTCTCTCAGCCATTCCCAGGGGAGCAGGAATGGTGCATCCCTGGCCCAGGCTGTGGGTGCAGTGGTTGATCTGCCCCAGCCCAGGGCTGCAGAGCCTGGGACACACCAGGAATCGCTCTGCCTGATGGAGACAGATTGGTGTCACAGAGGACAGGACAGCCAGGGAGGAATAAAAGCAGGTTTGCACCCTCCTGAACACGACACTCCTCCCCACCACACCAGGGAGAAGAGACAATCTGTCCTTGTTTCACTTCCACACTCTCCCGATTGTTTTCCTGGGCAAAGTTGAGTATCAAATGATCCCGTGTCAAAGGCATAAATCGCCGGAATCACTCAATGGATGAGCTGTCTCCAGCCACCAGCCCTGGCTGGGAAGATTAAACAGAAAAATCCCTCTCTCCTCCTCCCCAGCACCCAGACACACACACACTCACTCACCTCTCCTTCTCTGCAAAATCATTTTGTAACTTCTGTTCCTTTTCGAGGGCTATGTTCTCCGCTTGGTTCTTCAGGGTCTGTTCATATTCTCGGATTTTCTCCTTAAGTGCTTTTATTGTAACCTCTGCAGCAAAACAATAGGGGAGGAATGAGTTTACACAGCTCCACGTGGTTCCACAACACAAGGCTTGCTTTACCCTGTAGGCTCAGTGTGTTTTAAACTTTAGCTCTTCAACTCTGACACAAAATCAATGGATATGAGTCCCTTTGGAGACCTTTTACTCCCTAAATGTTAAATTGAACTTTAAGTGTTTAGGTTGAGAAGGATCAATGGAGTTTGCTGGAAAGCAGAGTGAAGAAGGTTCCTCTAACACGAATTTTTTTTTGAAAAAAGAAGGAAAAAAAAATCAATTGTAAAATATAATATCACCTTATTGACTAGCCTAAAATTAGCTCAGTGCGAGGGAAGATTAATAAAGTCCCAGTGTAGGTTTAAGTATGCATTTACACACAGGACACTTAATTCACCTGACTGTGCTCACGCACTAAGAGGCAGCTCCACCATGGTTCATGCACAGATGCAATCTCACACTGATTGAACACATTTCTGGGATACAGCTCTGTTCTGCTTCCCAGCTGATGAGAAACCCCACATCCAACTGCTCCATTAACAGCAGGCACTGCAGCTCTGCGTGTCCCAGTTGCTGTCTCTGCCTCATCATCCACCCCAGGGTTTACACACAAACATTGACTGTTTTCACTTTCTGAGGCACTCGCAGCCTTCCAGGGAATCTGCAGAACCCTTCCCTCAGATCAAGGAGCTCTCCTGAATTTCCCCATGCCCTGCAGTGGATGAGAGCAATGCAGAAACCTGCAGAGGCACAGCTCAGCATCTCCTTACTGCCCTGATCTGTTCCTACATGGAAGCCCTGTGATCCCACCCCAAGGAAAGGACTGGATCCTGACACGGCTCAGGAGAGGAAAAGCAGGACATCCACCAGAGTATGCTCTCTAACAATAACAGAATTTGGAAAAAGCCTTGGACTGCCAGAAGGTTCCCAGCAGCAACACAGTTCAGAGTGCTCACACCAAGATGCAAGACATCAACTTACTTACAGATACCACTAATAAATCCTGAGGAAAAAATAAAAACTTTTGGACGTGAAAAGTTTCATGTCCTGCAGAAACATCCTAGGAAGATGAACCCTAATATGAAAAATAAACCCTATGGGCTCAGGGGGAAAACTCCCTCAATAATATCACATAATCCTTTCAAAATCCTGATGCTGAGGGTTGAGCAGGCAGCTGGGAAGCAGACAGGAGGTAGCAGGTGACATGATCTGCTGTCTGGGCACTACTAAAGCTTGGTCCACGGTGACCACAAAAAAGAGGGGAAGACTGGTAAAAATGCTTGCCAGCAAAGCAGCTGCCTCTGCCTGAAGGAGCAGGATTTTGCTGGCTGTGCAGAAATCAGCTGAGGCTCATTACTGAGTAACAGGCCGTGAAAAGGACACGTCACTTCTTTTTTTTTCTTAAGCAATGGGAAATTCTTCCCTGAGATCTGGGAAGTCATACAAATCCTGATCTCTTCCTGAATAAGCAAAAGATGCTCCCTTTGCACAGGATGCTGCTGCCTTCTGGAGACACCTCTGCTCAGGTGTTTTCAGATAAAAATCTGCAAAAGATATTCTGGTATATGGAGAAGCAGAGAGCAAAATAATCCCATGTAAATGCATGCAATTGCACCTTGACTAAGTTTCAATGTCTAATTTTAGAAGAAAACAGAACTACAAAAATGAACACAAAAAGTGTACAAATATGGGGAAAAAATGTAATAAAATCGTAATAAAATCTGATTTTACCTTTAAGCACCTAACAATGGATGTGCTGGACAAGTACAGCTGAACCCTCTACACTGCTTGAAGCACCAAGTGCCTCCTTCAG
The DNA here is from genome assembly GCF_009819655.1 of Sylvia atricapilla. Lineage (NCBI taxonomy): Eukaryota > Metazoa > Chordata > Aves > Passeriformes > Sylviidae > Sylvia > Sylvia atricapilla. Next base: position 4,695,109 of record NC_089159.1, on the reverse strand, counting down.
TGCTCAGGTCAGCGACAGCTTGTCAGGCACTGCCATTTATACCAGTTTTGGAAGAAGTTCTTACAGGCACCACAGAGTTCATACCAGCCCTCCAAACAAAGAGATTAACTGATCAAAGCACCCTCAGCTAACAACAGCCTTTTCCCTGGATAGCTTATTAATCCCTGTTTGAAACTGAGAGTGAAACCACTGCACTGGAGTGAAAAACAACACAAAGGCTACAGTGGGGAAATGGAAAGGAAATTCCAGCACACCAGGGAAAATCAAAAATGTCACTTCTGAGTGGTTATAGCAAAAAACTCCACAAGTCAAGAGCTTTTCCACTTTGTGGGATGAACCCCCATGTCATGCTTGGATGTACTGGATGCACAGCCTCAGGAAAACTCTGCACAGTGAACTGCAATGATTGTACATTTCCAGCAAAAAATACAGTCTTGCTTGGAGCATTACTGCTCCAACATGACATCTCCTGCAGTCCAGCCCAAATCCTGGCATGCTGATACCTGTCCTCTCCAGGGGTCACACCCTCCATGTGAAAACAAAATATATTTCAAAAGATTTAACTACGTAGATTTTCCCTCGACAAAAAATGAGATTTAACAAAAGCAAATTAGTTGCTAACACAGCTGTCAAATGTTACTTAGGTGTGACAGTTCCATAATATAAAACATAAAATAAAATCTCCATTTTTCCAACTGCCCAGACAATTTACCTTTCCACCATTCAGAACTGGGCAGTAAAGATGGAAATGAAAAGTCCTGTGGATGGGCAACTAAGTGCATGGCTGAGAAAATTCTCTTCCTGGTGCAGGAAACTGAATCCCAAGAAAACTTAAGCAGTCTTAAAGCCAGCAGGCTTTAAATCTCATTGAGATTTTCATGTATTTTCGTGTACTTTAGTCTCATTAAAACTTAAATAATTTAACAGTAATAGCTTGTATTTACATTGCTCTATGGATGGTCTCTAGAGTAAAAATAAAGTGCAAATGCTGAATATATTCCAGCAGTACATTTAGATAAGGAAAGACAGTACAGAAAAAGTTCCATTTTGTACAGAGTCACATGTGGGTACAAAATCCTGAATTTCTGTTTGTCTGTGCAAGCTGCACATCCTGCAAGTACCAACACCCACGTTCAGCTTGATGTCAGCACCAGCACTGCCTCTCATAAAATGTCACAAGTAACGTCAGTCAGGTGTAATTTTCAGAGCTGAAGGCTACCACCAAATATGCAGAATAACAACTCCATCCTCTGACTTGGTGCCACAGCAAATGAAACTTTTAGGAAATCTGAAGAGTCTGCCCACAGCCCATCTCCCCACACAAACACAGAAGTGGCTCTAATAGACTACTGCACTTCCTCTACTGAATTTCAATGCTGCTGCCACCTCTATCTTTAAGAAATAAAACTGAATTCAATCCTTGTCTTCAAATTTCAGTCTGCATGAAAAGCTGATAATACAGTTGAAACCTACCCTGATTTTTCACCTCGGCGAATTCTTTATTGTACTCCTCCAGAGTTTCCCTAAGTTTCTGGTTTTCTGTTTCAATATCGTGCATGCGTTGAACCTTCAGCTGAAGCTGCTGTCCTAAATCCAAGGCTGGAACCGGATCTGAAAAAGAAACAGTAAAATAAAATGCATCAAGAACTCTTCTGTGACCCAAGCAACTCAGAGCACAAGTGTCCTTTCTTCTCCATTTTGGAGCCAGCAGGGCCCTTCTTTGAGTTATTAGACCTGTACATTCCTCACTGTATATCTTGCAAATTTCAAAAAAACAAATATTTCATTCTATCTATGATCCCTTTAAATACAGAGCCAGGCTGAGAGGGCTGGGGGTGTTCAGCCAGGAGAAGAAAAAGCTCTGGGGAGACCTTAGAGCCTCTTCCAGAGCCTAAAAGGGGCTCCTAGAGAGCTGGAGAGGGACTTGGGACAAGGACCCGGAGTGACAGGACACAGGGAATGGCTTCTCACTGCCAGAGGGCAGGGAGACATGGGATACTGTGAAAAAATTCTTGGCTGTGAGGATGGTGAGGTCCCAGTACAGCCTGCCCTGTTTGCAGCTGCCCCTGGATCCCTGGAAGTGTCCGAGGCCAGGCAGAACAGGGCTTGGAGCAGCCTGGGACAGTGCAAGGTGTCCCTGCCCATGGCAAGGGGTGGAATGGGATGAGCTTTAAGGTCCCTTCCAACCCAAACCGTTGTGTGATTCCATGAAATTTGGACACACACAGCTTCTCCATCCCAGCACTAATCCCCAGGACAGTGTTCCTGGGTGCAGACAGTCATGAGACAAAGGCATGTGAGGGTTTTAAGCTTCACATTTTTTACTGCAAAATGAGAATTTTTGGATGAAAAGCAATCAAACTGCACAGCTCACTGACAGCTACTGTCCCTACCAGGCTTCTACTTGTGCAGGAGTGAATTTCTGAAGCAAACTGTGCCCTCCTGCACAGCAGAGCTCAAACAGGTTCTGTGACCATGGAGATCTGAGTGGTTCTTTTTCTAATTGACAGATCAATAATCATCAGAAACGTTGTGTGGATGTAATCAATTCCATGAACCTTGGGTTTGGATCTCTCTTTTCCTTAGACTATTAATCAAACGTCCTCACAGTGTTAATTCTCTGATGTTCATCCCCTTCTGGTAAAGAGGGCTCTCAGCACACACCTGACATGTGCATGTGTGATTTATTCTGGGCCTTCTTCCCAGTCAGGATAGGAAAACTCTGCAGTGTGATGGACTTATAAAAGATTATTGAATATATTTCTGCTATGGGCGCCAGCATCTCTTGTGAAATGGCTGCAAAGATTTAGTCTCCTGTTGAGGAATGCTAAACACCAAACTCAGTGGATCAACAACAGTATATATTAGGGAGTTCACTTAATTTTCAACCACTACAGTCATTAATTTTTCAGACCACCCTCAGTTCCAGTCTCTGGAAACACATAATAAGTCTATTGTACCTCTGTTAACACATTAAGCATGAGCCTGTGTGTTTTTCAATATGCCAGCGTTGTTGCATAGTTTATAAAAGAATAGCACTGGGTTATGTTGAGCTCAGAGACATTCTAAGTAGCAGCCTGCTGCATTTTGTTACTCGGGTTCTTCAACAGCTTATGGCATTACCCTGTTCATAATACAAAATCTAGGTTGCTTGTCATCTGTTCTCTGTACATACATAGTTTATGACTACATAGCTTTTTCATTTATGCTTTTTAGGCCAAATACTTTTCGTTATTATTATCTGTATTAAAATATTTATAATAAATCAAACTTAAAATGTTATTGTGGCAGAGACAGGGGGGTACAGGTAAGGAATTAGAGAGCTGAAGTGGCAGCAGTAGCACGAGCTGAAGGCTCTGCAGTATTTATGGATGGTCCTATTACAGTGTGGGCTGTCACAACATTCCCCTGCTCCCATGGAGGTCCCTGACCTTCCTGTGCAAGGAGCAGAGTTTTGTCACACTCCTGCAGCTCAGCATCCCCCAAAGAGCCAGCCCGGGACATTCATCTGCTGAGCACAAAGAAAAGCTGGATTGTCTCTCTCTGGCCACGTCTGAAATTGTTACAGGAACCACGAGCCCGGGATCTTAACTTCAGCTGTGGGTATTTCTATGAAACAAAGTGCCACGATGAAAGAAACTGAACCTGACAAAATTGTGGGTTCACTTCTCCCCACCCTCATTTTAACACGTTGTGAAAAGCCGGGACACGCACAAGAGGTATTTTGCTTCTAATACAAAATGCTTTTTATATTGAAATCAGGAAAGAATTAAAAGACAAAAATAACGTGGGCATTATAAAGTGAATAATGACGAAACCTTTAGTCAAATTTGCAATCCCTGAGAAGCTTCATGTACAAAATGAAAATGCTCGCAATCTCATAATTATTCATCAGGACATGTATATTTAATTTAGCTCTATTAAAGGTTAATGTTCAAGTAGCAAAACAGTGGCAGAACAAACAAAATGTAAAACAAAAAAGTCTCTGTGCATTAAACTTCAAACTTCACTAGAGCCTATTTGAAGGACTAATGGCCTGCAGCCACCAAATACTGCTGGAGGACATGTTAAAAAACCCCATGGGTGAAGCACTTCTTAGACCTAATTTTTATAAACTGCATTAAAGAAAACTAATCGTTGTAAGACAGTAAAATGACCAGCCAGGACATTTCGGGCAAAGAGAAAAATAATTTCTCATGGCAAGCTTCAACACGGCCTTTTAGCTTGAAAAACCTAAAAACCTGTTATTTCTGGAGTATTTATAAACATCAATTAACCTGAAACAAGTATAAACCTTACAGTCACAATGGCTTTTTTCCTACCTGAGTGAAGCAGATTAAAAATAAATAAAAATACTCTCCCTTTCCCAACACATGCATGCATGGAAAAGCATACCTTTTTATATTAACCAGGTTTGCAAAGTATGTTTCATGTCATTTAACAGGAGGTCACTGAATTTTTAAACAAGCAATGGACCAAAACTTTCGATTCATTACACAAACAGGCACACACGGCTCAAAAAAATCAACTGGCCCTGGCTTATGGAGAGAGGCAGCAAAGGAAATGCCCTTTCTGTGGTCTGTAAGAGAGAAAAATCACCTCCCTGAGCACCAAAATATGGAAACCTCATCACACATTGCTTTGAGCTGTCTTTTGTGAAATTCCAGAATCCTTGCTAGGCACAGGATAAATAAAAAAAAAAAAAAAGAGAAAATTAGTAAAAGGGATCCGATCATCCAAAACTCAAAGAAGCATTTTGCAAGATCATCACTGCCCAAGAGCAGATTGAGACGTGTATTTTTACACTAGATTTAGTGCATTTTTTTTTCCCCTCTTGCTTCCTACTCTGCCCACTTTTCCTGATCCACTTGTTGCATGCCATACCCACAGAGAAGCCCCCAGCATCCTGCGCTCGCCGGCAGCCCAGCACATCTGGATCCCATCCCTGGGCACGTTTCCTCCCCGCTCCCACCGCAGAAACAGAATTCCCAACCGCGCAGAGCTGCTCCTGCCTCTGCCTCCCCGGGGACTGCACAGCCCCTGGCGGGACACACCTCACTGTCCCCTCGTAGAGGAGGAGGACGGACACGTCTCAGTGGGCACAGATGAGAAAACAATTAATGTTACAAATGCGAAGTGATTTTTATAGCGGTTAATACTTCACATCAAACGAGCTGGTGCGATGCAGCTGCAGCTCTCAGGCTGTTCTCACACTACGCACATGCCCTGAAAATGAATATGAAAATGAATATTTTTTTCAACAGCAGGGCAAGGGAAGCCTTTTTTTTTTTTTTTTTGGTGCTGTTTAGGTGTGCAAAGTACTGACTTTACAAACAATTATAAAAGAAACTCGAATATCGATTTTGCCTGAACTACACATTACATGAGGCAGCCCCTCAGCACCCCGGGTGCAGATTTGGGTGTCACAATATGAGAAAGATTTAAAGCTGTTAGAGAATGTCCAAAGGAGGGACACGCAGACGGTGAAGGGTCAGGAGGAGCCGTGCAAGGAGCAGCTGAGGGCACTTGGTTTGCTCAGCTGGAGGACAGTGAAAGGAGACTCACTGGAGCTGCAGCTCTGGTCTCTGCTCTCTGTGACCGGGGACAGCAGCAGGGAATGGCTGGAGCTGGTTTAGCTGGGTATCAAGAGAAGGTTTTTTCCCCCACAGGGTGCTGGGCACTGCCCAGGCTCCCCAGGGAATGGGAATGGGCATCCCCAGGGCTCAGAGCTCCAGGAGAATTTGGGTGGGTTATTTGGGCTGTGTAGGACTGATGATCCTCGCGGGCCCCTTCCTGCTCAGGATATTCCATGACTCTACAACCCAACGTCCACCGCACATGGCTCAGCCCAAACCCACCCTCAATCCCCGAGACACAACACGGCCGTGGATGGCCGAATCAGCGCTGTCACAGCCCATGGCTACGGCCAAAGTGACCGCGGCCACCCCCTGCCCCTCGCCCGGTGACACCCCGCTCCCGCCCGCCTCCCTTTTCGCCAGGGCACTCTGGGCTAATGTAATCATACGATTACATAATTAACCCAGCTGTCTCATTAAGAAAATCAACTGGAATTCAGGGCATAATTAGTCATACGGCAATTAGCATGCTGATGAGCAACTGATGAAAAGCTGTCTCGATATAGAGTATGCTGGGACCACCCTCGTTATTTAAGGAGAGGGGGGAAAAGCCCAACCTCGGCTCATGGAAAAGGAGCTCCTGCGGGACAGGGAATGTTTAAAGTTTATCTTTAACCCTTCGGCCGTGGCAGTCGCTGCTGTGAGGACCGAGGACCCCCGACAACACCGACAGGGGCTGGTGGCGGCGTTTGCCAAACCCAGTGGAAAAACCGTGTCATTGTTTAAATGTACAATTTGCAGCGCGCGGGGCCCAAATCACCCTCTCTCTCCCCAAATGTATTTATATAAATACATATATTTCAGCCCGGGGCTGCGGAGCGCTGCTCGGCGGGAGCAGTGCCGAGGAACGGGCTCCGACAGCCGGCCCGGGAGAGCACCGGGACCCCGGAGTGACTGCCCAAACCCCCGGAGTGACTGCCCAAACCCCCGGGGTGACTGCCCAAACCCCCGGGGTGACTGCGGGGACCCCGGGGTGACTGCCCAAACCCCCGGGGTGACTGCAGGGACCCCCGGAGTGACTGCCCAAACCCCCGGGGTGACTGCCCAAACCCCCGGGGTGACTGTCCAAACCCCCGGGGTGACTGCAGGGACCCCCGGGGTGACTTCGGGGACCCTGGGGTGACTGCAGGGACCCCCGAAGGGGCTGTTCGGAGCCCGGAGTGACTGCAGAGACTCCTGCAGTTGCTGTCCGAACCCCCAGAGGGGCTGTCCAGACCCCAAAAGGGACTGTATGGACCCCCAGAGGAACTGTCCGGAGCCCCGCAGTGACCGCCCGGACCCACAGAGGGGCTGTCCAGACCCCCGAAGGCCTGTCCGGCCCCCCAGAGGCTCCGTCCGGAGCCGTGGAGTTGCTGTCCGGCCCCCAGAGGCGCTGTCCGGCCCCCCAAAGGCTCTGTCCGGCCCCCCAAAGGCTCTGTCCGGCCCCCAGCGGCCCGCCCGCAGCCCACAGCAGCCCACAGCCCCGCGGGGCCAGTGCCAAAGCCCGGCCTGGAGCGCGGCGCGGGCGGATCGGGCGGGGCCGGTGCGGGGCCGGTGCGGGGCCGGTGCGGGGCCGGTGCGGGGCCGGGGCCGGTGCGGGGCCGGGGCGGTGCCGGTGCGGTGCGGGGCCGGGGCGGTGCCGGTGCGGGGCCGGTGCGGGGCCGGGGCCGGTGCGGTGCGGGGCCGGTGCGGGGCCGGTGCGGGGCCGGGGCCGGTGCGGGGCGGTGCGGGGCCGGTGCGGGGCGGTGCGGGGCCGGTGCGGTGCGGTGCGGGGCCGGGGCCGGTGCGGGGCGGTGCGGGGCCGGTGCGGTGCGGTGCGGGGCCGGGGCCGGGGCGGTGCGGGGCGGTGCGGGGCCGGGGCCGGTGCGGGGCGGTGCGGGGCCGGGGCCGGTGCGAGGCCGGTGCGGGGCGGTGCGGGGCGGTGCGGGGCCGGTGCGGGGCGGTGCGGGGCCGGGGCCGGGCCGGTGCGGGGCGGTGCGGGGCCGGTGCGGGGCGGTGCGGGGCCGGTGCGGGGCCGGTGCGGGGCCGGTGCGGGGCCGGGGCCGGTGCGGGGCGGGGCCGGTGCGGGGCCGGGGCGGTGCGGGGCCGGTGCGGGGCGGTGCGGGGCCGGTGCGGGGCCGGTGCGGGGCGGTGCGGGGCCGGGGCCGGGGCCGGTGCGGGGCCGGGGCCGGGGCCGGTGCGGGGCCGGGCGGTGCGGGGCCGGTGCGGGGCCCGGGGCTCCCGACACGCTGTAAAATCACCACAGACGGGCTCTGGCCGTGCGGTGACACCCCCACCGAGAGCCCAGCGCTCCGCTCTGCCCTGCCCGAGATTTGCTCTCGGCTTGTTCACAAAATACACTCATAGAAATCACAGAGTCATGGAATGATTTGGGTTGGAAGGGACCTTAAAGCTCATCTTGTTCCTCTCTGCCATGGGCAGGGACACCTTCCACTGTCCCAGGCTGTTCCAACCCCTATCCAACCTGCCCTTGGACACTTAGGGATCCAGGGACAGCCACAGCTTCTCTGGGCACCCTGTGCCAGGGCCTGCCCACCCTCACAGAGAACAATTCCTTCCTAATATCTAAATTAAACCTCTTTTCCTTTGAATCTATTCCTTCGCTATCGTAACATGGAGCTCCCAAAGAGCCTCTTCCAAAACAAAGGACTTGCCTTTTAATAACCCCCCTCCTCCCTCTTCATTTACAGGCCTGTAACACTGGAAACGATAAGAAAGCAAGTTATGAAACAGTGCCAGAACTACAGGGGCAATTAATAATTTATATCGCTGGAAATGTGTTTCCTAAGGTTGGGATCTAAAAATAATTCAAGGAAGGCAACGCGTCTCTTTCAACGCGACTGAATTTCTGTTGCCCGCTGTAAGCAAAGCTCTCGGTGATCGCTCACCAGAAACGATAAGGGAGGGGGGAAAAATCATCATAATCCTCCTAAAACACAGCTTTATTAGCACGATTTGACTTTTTCGAAGAGCCAGGAGTTCGGCCCCGCTGTCACAATACTTTGGTCACGAAGTAAAGGAAGTTTTTTTTGCCCTTCCTAAATGCGACGCTGCTCTTTGTGGGGAGTGTTCCTGCCGGAGAATGATCCCTGGATTACAGACAAGGAGAAGCTCCACCAGCTTCTGATGCCCTAACTCTGCTTTCGTGGGAGACTGCGTGTCTGAAAATAACCTGAAAATGTGTTTTAGAAAAAATAATAATTACACTGTAGCTTTTGAATATTCAAACACCTCACAGCATACTTAATTAATTCATTAATTATTCCCCAGAAATTTCAGGGGTAAATTGAAATAGCCTAGAGAGACTGAGACAAAGATTTCATGGAATAAATGATAGCTTTGCTCCCGTTCCCCTATGACTCTGGTAGCCCAGGGACAGAAGAGTTATAGCCGTAATTCCATTTGAAACAAAGCTCATCATCTCTCCAACCCCTCACTTCATAAAAACCATGAAAAGGTTCTTCCTTCCATCAACAATTATACATATTTTCTTACTCCCCCATCCCACAGGACTGGCATCTGTGTCTTCCTTTTATTTTTTTCCCCCACTTTTTAACAGCATTCTCCTCACCCTCCGGCTGTCAGAGCGTTCTGTGCAGCCTGTACCGGGGAATTCAAAGCGCCCACAAGAGGGTGAGGGACTCTCATTTTCCTCACCAGGAAAAAAAAAAAAAAAAAAAAAAAAAAGCGTATTCCCAAATTGTGCCGACCTCTGGAAGCAGCAAAGCCAGACTGATGGGACCCCCCTGCGTGGGGATGGAGGAGTGGCAGCAGACCGGCGCCTTTCCTCCCCATTAATCACGGCACAAGTTCTCCAAAGCTTGCAGGGTTAAATGAAACAGCACGGGATGGTCTACAGGCAATGTGACCACAATCGAGATCCCTCCCAGAGTGTGGTCCCTACAGCTTGTGGGCTATTATTTTAAAACATTCTTTATTTATCTCCCAGCTCGGGAATGGTTACTGGCAGAAAGATGCCCTGGATTGAGATGCATCACTATCCTAGAATCAAAACAAAATCACGTAAGGCAAAGTAAATGATCGACTCCCTCACGAACTGCAGTTCCCTCTATTTTCAAACGAGTAACCAAAGCAAATCCTCAGAAAAGTTTTTAATATTAAACGTGGGGTTTGCATAATAGGGCAGTATTTGATGGCGCTATGTCAGCTGAAAAAGAACCTAATGAGTTACAAGAGAAGCCACTGCAACTGAAAAGGCTCCAATTTGATTGTTAGTGTTCTAGTAATGCCCCAGGACGCTGGAGTTTCTGCTCACACAGCGAGCTCAGTGCAAAGGACAGTTACAGAAAAAACTCTTGTACTTCGAGTTTCATTTCTCCTACTTCGAGATTATAAAAGAAAAAGAGCCTTCTACTATGTTTGAAAGCATTTCTGCTATATTCATCCCTTCTTTCTCCTAAAAGCCTCTGAACAGACTTAGCACTAAACCCTCCGAAAGCCGGGGTTTATTCTAATTCCAGTTCACATTCCTGCAGCCGAGAAAGGGAAAGTCCGATATTCTCCCTGCCCAGCACACTCTGCCTTTTGCTCCAGTCTCGGGGCTGCTCTCAACCTCTCCCTGCAGGTGAACACTGCCCCTTCCCGCAGGGATATCTGCTGGGATATCTCCTTCTACAGCACATTCTTCCTGCTCCTGTTCCCTGCATCCTTCCCCTTATCTGCACCTCACCTCTTCCTTCCGTGCCTCCAGCCTACCAAGTAAAATAGGGCTTGACAACCACACAATAAATTTTTTAAAGTGAATGCTTTAGGGATATTTCTTCCTCTGAATATTTATTCCGGCTTTTACAAAGGAATTTATCCAATTATTAATTCAACGGGAAAAACTAGAGAAAAAAAAGGATGTGATCAGACAAGCCCAACTTCAAGCCACACATTCAGGTAACAGAACTATTTTCAGTTATTTTGACATAGGTTTCAAAACAGAAGGATAAAGCGAATGAGTTCTAAAGGTGGGAAGTGGCCAGGACTTTGTGCTCCATGTGACAATAGGAGTGTAACTCTGACAGTGCTGCCCTACCAGCAGGCACTGACCCAGACACATCCACACACCCCAAACTGCGCCCTGTCCTGCAGCTCGGAATTCCAGCCCCACGGGGAAGGAGGCTGAAGTGATTATGAGCTACTTGTACATTCCTCAGCACTGGACTGCCAAGGCTGGAGCAGCATCCCGAGTGATTCAGGAGATTCTGGAAAACGAAAGGCGGCAGCTCTGGCCCTCGGAGAACTCGGCTCCAATCTCCCGTCTGCAGTCGGGACTTTAAACTGTCCCTCTCACTCCCACTCTTTTTTAGATTTGCAGAACAGTTTGGGGAGAAGCACTACATTTCTACAGTCCATCATTTTTTTAGAGATTTTTGCTTCCAGATTTTCCTGTTTGTGCAGCTCCTTCTTTTTGCCTGTTCTAAACACGCAGGTGACGCATCAAGGATTTTGGCTTCAGATGGGATCCACTCACCAGCTAAATCACTGCCTGCAGCCACAGGGGTTTATGGCTTTTCACTCTTTCAAGTATTAACTATGCTCAATTTTCTGCTTAATTTTATCAGATTTTCAAGTGTGTTTAGAAAGACACCCGACTGCTGCGTTTGAGGGGTGTCTGTGCCACTTCTGTGTCTGTTAGCAAGTTCATTTTGCTTCCTTTCCCCCCTGAGAGTACTCACTGTAATATTGTTTTCCTTTCCCTCTAAGGTTGAGAAAAGGCACATGAATGTGCCTTTTATGAATATTCATTTCCCTTGTACAGTCTGGGGCAGCAAAACCATAAACTTGTTCATTTTATGGGTCTGTCCTTTGTTTTATTCCAACATATTTTACTGGGAAAGGGGTGACAGTTTTGACATGTATTATTAACAAATGAGGAGGAACTGCCTAAAATTTTTTGCACTGCAATGATACCAAACATTTCTCAAAAATGGTCTGTGCTGTTCAGCCCCCATGTACCACAAACTCAGAGTTTATATACTATGACCTGATCTTGCTCTTTAGACAGTCTTGCCAACCAATTAACCATTATCTCAGCCAGGAGCATTCCAAGTATTAACTTTTTCAAACTCTTTTTAGTATTCTCCTTTGGGATGTGCTTAAACACATTCCCTCAGAGTGAGCCTCATTTCCCTCACCTCTCTTTACTGTCCCCTAAATTTACATTCACCCAGCTCTCCCTATAGGCAGAAAAGCCTGGGGGTACTAAGGTTGAAATTTTAGCACACCATGAGTCATCTGGGTCTGTAAAAGTCTTTATTATACAGACTTTCTTACCAAGGCTGGCATTAACCTTTCTCCTTTACACTACACTTTCCCCAAAAATCCGAACAAGTCACAGGATGTACATAAACACAACAACTTCATACACGTTTATCACCTCCAACAGAAGCAGCAGGTAATTTTTCTGGGGGAAAAAAAACCCCAATCAAATCCAAAATCAAACCTGTTTTTCTCTTGTATCACCTTTAACCTCAGGACGTTGATCAGATACACTTTAAATGGAATTTTCTCATAGCCCAAGCAGCAGTGCAAGTCTGGAGAGGGCCGTGAGTTGTAAATAATCAAAAGGCAAAGGCTGATAAATGGCTGATTATTTGCAAGCACTGCAAATAATTTTCATTTCTGCCTTTAGAAGTAATTGCCTCACACTTGTTTAGTGCTTTACTGCTCATTTATTCGAAAAGAAGTTTCTGTTTTCTCAGCTAAAGCATTCTTTGGAAAAAGAACGCCCTGTGCAGGGCAGTTGGAATTTGCAAGGCTGAACTGGGGTTGTGTGTAGACTAAAATACTACATGTAGGTGTGTGGAAAACTCCTTAGGAAGGAGCCTGCTCCTCCTGCAAACCCCTTTGTGAGACACAGCCCCCACGGCTGGGTGTGCAATTTATGACGGCAAAGAGCAAGGGAAAGATAAAATTTCCACTTCAGCCATCTTTCACTGTTATTGCTTTTGATTGTTTTGACAGGGCGCATTAAAAAAAGAAAAAAAAAAAATCTTATTTTTACCTTCTCTGTTTTTTTGTTCCATTCCCTTCGATAGCAGATCCTCTGAGCTAAACCCCACATCACAGACATTACACAGCACCAAATCTGATCACAGCACAGAGCCAGGAAGAGTCCCCAATAAAACCACACACACACACACCCCTCTTACACCCCCAGAGTTGTTTTGTTTCCTGATGAGAAAATTCCCATTAAGGAGAAACGAAACCCATTCCTCCATTCCTGGCTCAGCCCTGGAAGGCAGCACAGCCCCTCCAAACCCAGAGCAGTTTGCAGTAACCTTCCCTCGCTCTCAAACGTGCACATGCTGAAAAAAACTCTGTGTTTTTTCCTGTTCTATGGACTGAACCCAACTGGGTTTAATTGTGCCACATCCAGAGAGCACAGTTTGTGTTTAAAGGCAGAATTGTTCTTTGCCTACACAGGAGCAATACTGAGACAAAATACTGAGCAAATCCACCGTGGCACTGGGCAGTAAGAGCAGTGATCCACTGCAGAAAGAACACTTTACTTAACCACTTTGTCCAGACACAGACACCTGGCATTCACTTGGTCTCCACCTTGTAACTTTTACTTGAAAATTACACTGAAGTTTTGTTTCAAAAAAAAAAAAAAAAAAAAAAAAAAAAAAAAAAAAAAAAAAAAAGTAGTTCCTTGTTTGAAATAAAAATACTTAGCACTTTTAATGCTCCCTATTTTTCCTTTAAAGACTTAGGAAAAAGAAAAGGAATTTTGAGTATACCATTTCTGCAAGGCAACACCGCTCCTCCAAACACACAACGAGGCTCCAATTTCACTTTAAGTGCTTGCAAGATTACGGCCCTAAAAGCCAAGGGTGTTATACATAATACACTTATTTTATAAAACTGGAGACAAAGGAATCTTGAACAGATGGAAGAAGCCTTCCTCAAAACACAGACCCAGCCTCCCTTTACTTCAAAATAAATGTATTCACATTATTTTTAAAGGTAAGTTGTGACAACCTTGTTGATTAGTGCAATTCATGTGGCAGCATTCGCTTTTCCCTTGCTCTGTACTGCATACTGAAAATAAGGCAATTAAATGAGAAAATTAATTCCATTAATTAAAAATGTTCAGTCTCAAGCAAGACAGAACGATATGAGCTGTATAAATGTACATAAACCAAAATGTTTTCCTTGACATGTACTTTCCTTTAGGAAGGATAAATTTTGGAGCACAAAGTAATGATAATGCTATTTTACCACCATCATAAAGCTGGAGAGAGATATATAAAAGGTCTGTTTTATCTTTTAAAGAAAAATCCCCCGATGTACATAGGAAAATTTACAAGTAAAATACCATCCTTCCCACAAATTCCTTACTGGTGAGCCTGAGTGAAAACTCTGCTCAAGTCAGGAAAAGAAAATCATTAAACTTTGCTGAATCCATAAAGCACTGTAGCTGGAGTTTCAATACAGATCATTTTATAGTAAAATTAAAATAGAAGCCCTTTTTAATTATATAAAGTGTGCACATTATTACTGAGGAGAGAAATACACGCTTTCCTCAAGAACCATAAAATTGGCTGCTGGGAATTAGACTTCAGCTGCAATTATTATATGGTCCTATAAAGGATATTGAAAGTCTGATAAAATTGCACCCTTGTCATGTAACAGCGATGCTTAATGCTAAATAACCACTGTGCAGCATTCCAGGCATAGCTTCCCCCAAACATCATCGCTCCCTTCTCACACCAAAAAGAAAACACAGCAGCACTGGGGAGCTAAAAGTGTACCTAAATATTTGAAATACCAAATGAACAGGTCAAAAGATATGTAAAGGCGCACGGAGGCAAAGCGAGAGGTGTGATAAATGAACGCTGATGGGTGTTTATAAAGGAGAGCTCTCCATGGACACTGCCCAGCCCTGCAGGGACACCCAAGGGAGCAGACTACACAGCATGAGAGGAGGATAAAAAAAAATAATAGAGGAACACAACGAAGCAGAGTGACAAAGACCAGTGCCATGCATTCCTGATGGCTGCTTTCCTTCTCCTTGCAGTGTGTGGTGTAAACTGTGAGTATTTGTTATGCCTGCACGCAGCTACAGGAGACTGGCTGGACTTCTCCTGGAGAACCTGGAATTTACTTTTACCTCAGACCTCCAGGTAAGATCATGGGCCTAAAACCTGAGGGTATTTCTCATCCCACAGGCTCCACTGCACTCCCAACTCAGCCAGGCTGAAGTTTTTATGTGTATTAAGACTTTCAAAGAAATATTTCTGTGACAGGTGACATAAGGCACGTGCAGGGGATGGAGGGGCAAGAGAGAGGCTGTAGGGTGTGGGAGCAGGGCTGTAAATTTTGCTCCTGCAAGTGAAGGAAAAGAGAAAATTCTTTCTCCTACAAGACCCTCACCATTTCAAACAGCACGGGTGGGATATAAATCCTGCCTTCTCCTCAAGGCTTGGTGTGATCTGCTGCTCAGATCCCAGCACCTGTGATCTTGCCAGGCTTCAGAAAGAAGCCTCTGCACAAGAGCACACGAAGGATCCCACACAGCTCTTGTTTGACACCACGTCTCAGTTGTGAAAAAAGCCAGACTGTTCCAACTCAAACCTACTCAGCTCCCAAATTATGGCAGGAAACTGCAGCACAGTTAGTGTGGAGCTGGAGGGGCTGCAGTGCCTCTCCCCAGTGCTCACTGCTGGACTCCCAGGCTGCAGATTTGTTGGGAATGTTTTAATTTTCATTGGGAGGTGTTTCTCTCCAAGCCAGAGCTGCGGGTGCCCATCCCAGCCCCACGCTGCTGGTGCCAGGCAAACTGCCCGTGATGGCCAGACCCTCTCTGAGTTACCCACTCCTCCCATGGCACGAGCAGGTGGCCAGAGGGAGCTGCTCTGTGTTCACTGGAACATTACTGAGACTCTGAGCAGGAAATAAGTGAAGGAAAACTCACAGACCACAGCTGACTAACCTAAAAACAACATTTCCAAGGCAGTTGTGGCTCAGGAAGAGCGTGGTGAGTCCCCGCATCCTTACAGAAGGACTGGCCACTGGGCACTCCTCAACTAGGAATGGGAAAGCATGAAAAAATACATATTTTAGCTCAGACTGAGCGTCTGAAAACACTGACCTTTCAACCAGTTAATCATTAAATTAAAACATTAAAAAATTAATTTTTATTTGAAGCATGCATGAAATGCACTCCTTGAACGGTAAAACCAGTAAAGGTCAGGGTACTAGGAGGCCTTTAAAGTATTTAAAAGTATTAATTACACCTCAAAACACCTCTTGAGGTATTTTGAATATGATATATATATATAATGTTAATGTTCTATAAGACTATAAAGTGACACACAGAGTCCATGTGTCAACAGCTCAGTCAGGCCAAGATGTGGCAGTGGAGACTGGGGCTCCTCGCTCCCTCTCTGCTGTGGGTACAGCTGCAGAAAGAAAAATCTGCTCAGGCAGTTATTTATTTACCACTGGGGAAAACAAAAAAAATCGACTCCCAAAATGTAAAAAGAAATGAACTGAAACCAAATGCCAAACAAAGAAAGATCGGATGCCAAACAAAAGGGAAGTTGAAAACACATACAATAAAGGCCTTTGAATAAAATTTATGATCACATTTACACTGCACAGAATTGAAATTTGGTAGTGATTTACTTTTCAGTAAGGCTTTTTCTTTTGTTTATTTTGGAAGGCATGAAAAGTTTTCTCTAGCCCTTAAAAGTAGAAATATTGTTGGTTCTTGGTGAAGCTTCAAGATGCCTTTTTTTTTGTTTTGTTTTGTTAAAATTGTCTGAACCCTCTAACAAACAAAATACTGTGGATCACACAGTATCATAATAATATAAATTGATTCATACAAACATGAACATGTAAATGCAATGAGAAGTCCTGAAATGTGCCACAGTTACAGTTCTCTCCATTAGAAACAATACAGGAGTCTATCAGTTCCAGAACAAAACCATTACTCATATTTACCTTATTAAAGGTAGGAAAAATGCCCAGTAGCATTCATACAAACATGAACCATTAATTTTTCAGAATAAGGGAATAATTTGCTTACCTGGAACATCAATTAATCTCTTATAAACATTCAAGAAGGCTGCCTCTGCTTCTTTGCTTCGTTTACCCAATGCATCAATCTACAAGGGGAGATGAGAAAAGAAGCTTGAAGTCTTGTTCCAGTACCACTCTCACACTCAGAGCTATAAATATAAATTAATAATTCCATGTAAAACTAGTAAGTACCTAAAAAGGGAACCCAGGTCTCCTGTGTACAGCTCCTATAGAAGAAGTCTTAAAAGACTGTTCCTGCTACATTTGTACTAAATATAATTTAAAAGTCCATTTTTCAGCCCAATAACAAGCATCAATAATTTCATGAACTCTCCTGCCTGTTGTGATTCTTTCCTTTAAATCTTTATAAAAAGCCTGGTGTTTGCCTGGCAGATTCTCTCCTCAAAACTGTTTTCCTTCACCACTTATTGAGATCTAACACAGCAAACAGAACTGTGGCCACTTCTGATGTCCCACTCTGCCTTTATTGTGGCAAATAATTTTTTTCTATTATTTCCAATAAGCCTGTGAGGAGATGAAAAGATGAACTTGTTGAGCACCCTGTGATACTTAACACTAAATAACTGTGAATCTTCTACATGCAAAGAAGTTTTCTGATGCAGCTCTGCACTCTTGAGCTCCTCTGACCAGCTTCTCCGTGTGTTCTGTAACACATACAGTACTCATCTATAAAATTTATTTTTATCATTTTGTTATTTTTCCCCTACGTCTGTATTTTCAGCTAAAACTCCATTTTACAAGGAAAGGCAGCTTAACGGCTCGGAGAATAAAATACTTCTTCCACAGCAACTTTTTCCTGGTAAACATGTATTTTCCTATTGTACTAGAAACCAGAGGATTTACTCTTGCTTCATATTGACAATAAACAAGCAAAGTGACTCAGGATCAGATCCAGGGAATTAATGCTCCAAAGCAGAGGGACAGAAAGGGAAACAGGAAAGCCTGACACAGCTCTGTGGCAGCTTACCCAAATCAGGAAACCAAAGGCATGGAGATTATCGTTCCCATATTTTAATAAAAGGCAAGGAAGGATCTGAAGAACTGCGGATACAAAAGGCCTGATATCAATTCTTCTGTGTATTTGAAAGGCAGTGGATATTATGGAACCATTTAAAGGTGCGGACGTCACCGCGGCCTAAAAAAAGGAAGGCCCTGTCTGAAAAACGTCCTTGAATTCTTTCTCTACATTATTGATTCGGTAGATAAGGCAGAAACAATGGCCAGAGTTTACTGTATCTGTATTTCAGGAAAGTATCTGATATTTTATCCTGCAGGAGGGGGATTTGCAGCGCTGGGAGAGCCGGGTGCCCGCCAGAGGAAGAGGAGGGGAGGCAAAGCAGCAGCGTGCTGGGAGGTCAGCCCTGGTGCCAACTCTGTTCTCTGTGGCCTCTGTGAAGAGAAGAGGAAGATCTGGGAAGGGAAAGAGGAGCAATCCTACGACGTGGATGATTAAATAACCTCGGGAGCCGGCAGCGGAGACCGGTGCGGATCAGCCCCGTGGCTGGGGACTCGTCAGGATCATTAGGGGCAGGACTGAGGCCAGAGAAACCAAAGGACAAGGACAGCAGCAGAAATCACACAGAAGCACAATGCACAAGGTATAAGCCAAGAAAAGGCCTGGAGGAGAGGAGGAGGGGTCAAGGAGGGAAATAAGGACACGGGCAGCGTCTGCACAGCATTTGGCAGCAGCGGCAAGGAAATCTTGGGAGATACGGAGAGAGGCTGGGAAGAGACAAGTTCTGGCAACACAATACCAGGCTGTATTTAAAGAAATAAACCAAGTTCCTATTTTGCTTACATCCCCCAGGATCTGGATTAATTTATGGAGATGGGTGGAGGTGTGGTAACTGACCCCTGACCTATTTGCAACCGATCAAAGAGTATTGGAGAAGTGATAAGTGAGCATCAGATGGCGAAATGATGGAGGATGTGGAGAGCAGATATAAACTCTCAAGAAGAGCTGGCCGTGCTGCTCTTCCAGAGTTTACCAAGAAAGACCAGGAAAGGCAGTGGAGATGTGCCACAGGGCAAGGGATTGACTGATGGCTGTGAATAACTCACTTAATAATCAGAATCTGAGCAATCGCAGAGGGACTGATGCTCATCAGGGGAGGAGAACAGAAGCGATTCGGAGGGAACATTTTCACACGAGGAGTGCTCGAAATGAGCCTGTGGAACGAAGTGCCAAAGGCAGGGAGGCCCCGGGATGTGTCAATCCCTGCTGGGGAGTGTCAGGCTCTGCTCGGGGACGGGGTGAGAAGGAAGGGCACCACCAGGGCCACTGGTGCAGTTGAGCTGTTTCATGGGTGCACGGAGACTCTCTGAAGGCCAAACCACACCATATGTTACACTTCTGGACTTCAACGTTCCCACATACAATTTTCTCTCGCTGCTGCTCGGCAGAGAGCAGCCAAATTTAAATTACTATTATTAAATACAATTAGCATTACAGCACTGATTCTGTACTGTATTTTGAAAAATTCATTTGCCCCTTTTATGAAAAGCAAAGCACTTAAATGCTTCCATTTCTGGGAAATAACAGGATGGATTTGTTTTCCTATTACAGTTTTTCCACATTTTAATAAAGAGCATTTGTACTTTTATTCTCTCTAAGTATTATAGAAGGTATGGTTTATTTGCTCCTTACCAGTTATAGAGTGATGGAAATATAAACCAGATTTGAAACAATATCTTGCAAGGAGATCAGAGACTTTCCAAAGGAAGCAGTTTGTAAATCACAGGTATTTTACACCTTTTTTCACCCTCAAATTCAGAACCAGAATTCCAAACAATCCCACTAGGCAGAAATATGGTTTTATGTTTTAGTTGTTAAAATAAATAAATCAACCCGTCTGGTTTAAAGTTCTACTAAAAATGAGCACTGCAACTATTTTATATTTTAAAATAAAATTTAGAAAAAGCACCATGACAACTTTAACTGGAATAAAAAAATTATTTGGCATGCCAGCACCCAGGTGCATAAAGAAATAAGGAAATATGGGAGGAAAAAGACATCAAAAATAGCAAAATATAAATTAAGTCCAGAGAGGGAGGAAACAGAGCACTGAAATGACATGGAAACATTTGGAAGTTCACTGAAAAAATTTTCAAATCAAAGTAAAATTGGTTCAGGAGCCAACAAGGCTGAGCTGCAATCAGCTCACATTAAACCATTGAACTACATTATAAAACTCTTGCTGAACATTTTTATTTGACTCTAAAAACTTCAGGGACCCTGCAAGAAGTCAACTTATAATTACACTCGCGTTGTCTTGACACGAGCTTAGCTCCAAATCTTAATTTATCTAAACCAGGCCCCATTATGTCTTCTCTGAGCAGAAAGAAACAACGGTGACCTCTGTATTCCCCACCACCCCCAGAAACATATGTTCACTTTTAAGTTTTGGCATCCTATTTGTCTTGATAATACCACTGGTGCTGCAGTGAGATAACAGAACTGAGACACCAGGAATCCTCCCTGCTCAGCGCAGCCTTCATCTCACTCTTCACCCCCAAAACATCGCCGCAGCTACGTGGAGGAGCCAGACACAGGCTGAGACCAGTCCTCCCTTTATCCCCCTCGTTTCTCCAGGTCAGGTGCTCTCCTGAGTTGATGCTCAGGGTACCAAGGTCACCCTTCCCCTCTGGAATTGTCTCCTTCCAGCTGCCCATGAAGATCTCCGTGGTCTGATCCCACTCTGCCTTGTTGTCTGACACTGCTGGCTTGCTCCCCCAAAAACACGGACAGCCTAGCTCAGGAGCATTTGGTCCCAGTCTAATACCCACTGCACCTGGCTGAAATCAAAATATCATCAATGAAATCCATGGATTTATCTCCACATTTATGTAAGCACTGTAGAATCTGGCACCTAGGCCAGGGAAGGTGCTGAACGCAGGTTTAATGTTGCCTCTTCCAGCCAAGTCCAGCCAAGTTCAGAGGGATAAAAAGCAAAGCCTGTGGCTTTAGTTTGGAATCTGTCAGTTTTTATGCAGTTGGAGATTTCAGCATTAATTCAAGTCTGCTGTTTAGTGCCCCAATATGTCATGAGCAGGGGTCTGCAGGGCTGGGATGCCCTGGGCTCTATGAACGTGGATTGCCTCATGGACTGCAGGCAGACTGAAGGATGCACACGTCTGCTCCTGAATTTAAAGATGGAACAGGATGCTGAAGATCTCTGCAAGGAAGCTGGACTGCCAGCTGCCAGCACATCCTGCACTGACACCTGAATTCTGTGAACTGAGAGACATCAGCACATTAACACATCTCTGAGCATGAGACTGGCACGTGTGCTGCTCATCTTGGATCCACTTGGATCGTTCAGCAGAGCTGGGAGATTGGGGTGCTGCCCTCAGGATCCCAAAGACAGCTCCTCTGTGAGGGGTTCCCAGTGCTCTGTCTGTCTGGCATTCCCAAAGCGCTGGTGATTTACTCTCAGAACCACAAACACAAGTGTCCACGCCACTCTGCTAAATATGAACTTTGCAGTCCCAGCTCTTCCCCTTATCCTCATAGTTCTCCAGTTTAGTTTTCACTCCTGTTAACCAGCTTAACATGCCTTTTACTGTTCTGCACAAAGCCTGGAACTAACCTATCAAACAAAACTAAATTATTTAAAAGAGAAGTTAGTTTTCTGTTCTGATTCTTAATAAATGGATGCCTTAAGGAGACACCCATCCCTTTTCCCTTACACATCTCCTGTCGTATTGTTTTGCATCACGAAGTTTTTCCATTTGTCTTCAATTACTACGAGTTACCAAAACACCATTAAGAACTGGAAGAACCATATGAAACAAAGGGAAAAACATGAGAACAACTCATTAAAGCACCACTCTTTTAAGCGGTACGGTATTCTTGAATAACTGCCTTGGAATCCAGTGGTGGCTATAGCAGGATTATTAATGCATCAGTCTATATTTGAAGCCTCTGTAATACAGTTGGCTTGATTTCCCTTTCTTAATACCAAGAGATACCTACAGAAATAAATAAATAAATAAATAAATAAATAAATAAAGCATCTTAATTTAGAAATTAATAAAAAATTATTTACCATCCCTGTTATTTTATTTTGCCACTGATGAAAGAAAAAAAGTAAAAAAAATTCTTATTTTTAGCTTTCTTGCAATTAAAACAGTTTTGAAGCAAAATTGTAAAGCAAGTATTTCTGTGCAGTTGCTTAAGGCATATGGCGTGGATTTTAGCTGGGCTATAAATTCTTTCACAGAATTAAGGACTTCACAGTGGATCCAATAGCAGTCTGTCTAACAAAGCAGCTTGGGTCGGGACACAGGTACCAGGAAAGAGCCTGGGAAGGGCACATCTGCCTCACCAACCTGTTGGTTTAACCTCAAATTAGGCAGAGAGCTTTAGGAAGGACTCAAACGCCTCAACTTTTCAATTCTGTTCCCTCCACTGTGAAACAGCTGCAACCTTGAACCCTTAAAACCTCCTCTTCCTTTCATGCCCAGCTAAATCCTGATTTTCCCAGACAAACAACGCTGCCATCCCCTGAGGAATGTTCTCACAGGACAGCTTCTTGCTGCTTTTCCAATCTTTGATCTTCCTTCCCAGTAAAACAGCCCAGCCCAACATGTGCCTGCAGATACTGACAGCAGAGCCACGGATCTGATTAAATCCTGTCAGCCACCCTGCCTTGGGATCAGCGGTGTGCTGTCCCTGCTGGACCTCTCCTGGAGCCTTGGATAACCCACCTGCCTCCCTCCTCACCTCTCTCTGCATTTCAGAGCAGGTTTCCCAGCTCCTGCTCTCACCCAGCTCCCAAGCCATCCATCCCAGCCCTGCTCCCTCCTCCTGCCTCTCCCGGGGTGTGATTCAGCTCAGTGGCTCAGCGAAAAACTAAGGAAGGAGAGGAAGAACTTATTTTCCATTGTGCTGGCGAACTGAACTGACTCATGCTGTGCATTTGCTGGGCTCAGCACCTGGGAGGAGGTGGAGACCCAGAGCTGGGGCAAGGACACCCCATGGCTCCAGTGCCACACCTGCACAAAACCAGTGACAGGGAGTGGAGGGCACAGGGAGGCTCAGAGAGCCAAATGTTACCAGAATTGTCTTTTATTGATCAATCTTTACAGTATGAAAGTGGATTAACTTTGTTTGTGGCTGTATTAGTTCGTGTTACACGCTCTGGTGTAACAACACGATACAGTTCTCCTGGAGGCTTTGGTGCTTTTCATGCTCAACTAAAACAAATCAAAGGACAGCCTGGTCCTGGAAATCAGGACTTTGCTCATGGAAGGATAAAGGATACTGAACACCAGCTAATGCAAACATCCCAGCCCCTCTGACACTTCATTCAAAGCCTCACGGTGTTTTCTGGTGTCACAAACCAGTAACTCCAGCAAGGCTGACCCCAGGGATGCCTGGATCTGTAGACTGCTGTGGAAATAGGATTGATTTGCAAAGTTTTACTCCAATTAGCAAGTGTGGGTGCTAGTCAAATTGTGTTGTACCTGTATTTTAAGGGGTATAAAAACCTTGTGTGAAGCCAGACATGAAGTGCCCCAATTTGACTGAACAATGAATAATTATTTACCCTTGTAATTCTACACTCTGCATCCCAGCCTCTCTCCTCAAGTCAGCACAGGCCAGTCGTGAATTTTCTTAATGCCAAAAAGGTAAAACAAAGAGCTGACCTCTGAACAGGGGACACATCCTCCCCCCAAAACCGAAGGAACACCTTTCTGGTGAACAGATCAGCGAATCATTTGTTCTGTCACCAAAGAGGGAGATGTCAGAGCTTGCCAGTTCTGATCCTCAGGGTTCTGTGAGAGCACAAGGATGGAGAACAACCCTGGCCACGCCAGCCCAGCGTGTTTGGTGTGGGAAATGGGGCAGGGAGGAAGGGGAGGAAGCCAGGAGGGAGCAGCCTGGGCTATCCCACATCACCCCCAGCTTCCCAGCAGCAGGAGCCACGTGCCAGGTGAGTGGGTGTTCTCACCTGCACCTCTCCTCCAGTCTCTGAGCAGTGACCTGGAACCCACAGTCACTCCTCTCCCTTGTGGATGATCTGTTTAGGTCTTTTAAAAAAAAATTAGGTCACAGGAATCTGTGCAAGAAGGAGCTCATCAACCACCTTTGTGCAAAATCCACCTGCACATAAATACCGAGATGCACCCTTTTCCTGGGGTTTTGTACTGAGCTCACCCTCTTGCTTCTCTTTTCTGACAAAGCAAGACCAGATGCCAAATTGTATAGAGCCTCATAGTAAATCAGTAATAAATAGAGGTGATTGTGTAATACATACAGAGCTAATTCTGTAATAAATACAGAGCTAATTCTGTATTTGGAGAAACGGGGACTCGGCAGAAAACCTCGCCCAGCCCAGCCCTCCCATCCCCATTCCTTCCAGCACACTTCAAGCTCCCTTTTTTTTTTCTCCTGAGCATGAGAAGACACTCCTGACCCTGTGAGCTGCACCAGTGCTGCCTGTCGGAATCCTGAACAAACTGAATTTCCCACCACTGTTCCCGTTGCCCCCGAGTGCCTGGCAGCAGCACAGTGTACAGACAGCCCACCAGCTGCCAACAGGAATTTCAGCACTTTGTCAATTATGTAAAAATAAGAGGATTTGGGCTGATCCTCCCCAAAGTTACCCTGGTAGTCTCTGCTGTCTTGGTACAACTTGCCTGCAAGTTGGAAAGGAACCTGCAAGAGCTTGGAGTGCCTGTCACTGCTTCTGGTGGGATGTGTAAGGTTTGGGACTTTGCCTGTTATCCCCACAGCTGAGAGCTGTCCCAGGAAAGAAAAAGGGATAAAATAGGAGAGGCTCTGGCTGCATTTGAGTCTCTGCAGTTGTGTCCCTCCCCTGCAGCTCAGTGTCCCCTCTCGGGGATGCTTTTGGCCCTGCTGAAGCCACCCCATGTGCTCAGCAGGGAGAGCTCATCTGCCCCTGGGATGCTGGAGTATATTTAAATCACCTTCCTCAGGAAAGATGTTGTTTAAACTGCAATCAAGCCAGCCAAAAATAAATAAATAATCATTGACACACTTCTGTAAACAAAGAAATGAAAGCGCTGTGGAGCTGCAGTTACCCCGAGAGCAGGTCACGGCCTCTCCCTGCTTTAGGGAACGCAACTGAGATGCAGAGTGGGCTTTTTAAAAGAGAATTAACTGCCAAAAAAAATTAACTTCTGGTAAATAGAGGGGTTTGGTGGGACTTCCATTGAAAAGCAGAGAGGCTCTGGGCCCAAACTCGAGCTCCGGATTTTGATGTATGCTGTTGACTTCCCCAACACAGAGCAATTTGTAATAGCTTTGCCACGCTGTTGTTTTCAAAGCTCCTGCTACATCACAAGCATTTATTTCTGACCACAAAATTACATTTATTCAACAGAAAGCAGCTCAGGGTCTTTAAGAGGTTAACTTCTGGAGTGCTTGGCTGCTCTCCAGCCTCCCTACGAGCATCAGTGCTAACGCAAGGCACACAACAGCACCCAGGCTGGCCGTGATTAATAGAGTGCTGAACACGCTGCTTTCCACATACACACACTTTTCATTCCCTTGCTTCCATAGATCATGGACTTATCCTCAAAATATCTGACTGAAATTGAATTTGGCTTCTCTCTCAACCGTTCATTTCCTATGTTATGCAAGGTTATATCCTTTTCTGCATGAGCAGAACCAAACCAGCTGCAGCTTTTGAGAAGAAAATGTGTTTTCAATTATGAAGTTGGCCTGAATATTGAACCACAGTTCTACTGCTGCTCTAATTGAGCCATCATGGAGTGAACGTACAGGAAAGAAATTGTATTAATTAGGTTTGGAAATTTAACATAAGGAAATTAAGGGGGGCAAAATAGAAAAATATGAGTATCAGCTCAGGAATAGTCCTTCAAATTGCAGAAGGAACGTAGGTCTGAAGTGGTTTAGGCACACATTATTAGAGTACTCCTTCAAAGACATGATTAGTAGTTCCAGCACATCAAACTGATTTTCAGCTTCTGTTGTCTGCATATGGAAAATTATTAAATTACTCAACTGACCAAATTAATAGTTTAAAGAGCAATTCAGCTGAGTGGGGAGCCAGAGTGGTCTCATCAGAATGGCAATACCCTTAAAAGTACTTGCTCTGAGAGAAGAATATGAGAAATGGCTTTCACAGACATCAAGTCCAGCATGTTGTTTTGGAGTCTGTGCCTTAGAGGGTTCTCCAAATGAGGGATTACTGCATTACTGTTGGACAGTGCTCTTATGCCACATGAAAAGAATGCTAATGACCTCAGGAAATCCTTTCCCAGCCTTAAAATATCTGTCTGATGACTTCACAAATACAGATTCCAACATCAGACTCCCATACCACAGTTCTGTAAATTAACATAGCCCAAGAACATCCCTTCTTTTTTGCCTTTTTTTTTTTCTTTTTCAGATTTAATGTACAAATATCCATCCACTGATGGATGGTGAAGCACAGTGACCTATCCAAAACACAGCTTCTTCAGATGGCTGCTTGCAGGAGTGCCTTGCTAATTACATATAATAGTAATTTCATGATTGCATGGCAAAGCTCTTTAACCTTTCCTGGTTCAGTCCTGTATTTAGCCCAGCACAGGGAGAGCAAACCATTAATAAGTTGCATCCTCAAGTTAATGGCAATGAAAAGGAAAAGCAAGACAGAGATTTAAGATTAAAATGACAGGAATTTTACACTTCTGAAATTAATGACTTTTAACTGTCTTGCTCACAATAGCCTGTTTACACCACCCAGACCTTAAATCTTCCAGGGAAGGCAGAAAAGTTACCCACAGATTTCAAAAGAACAATACCATCAGCTCTGAAGCAGACACAACATTCTGTTAAATTAGAAAACTGCCTTCAAATTTCCATTAAGATCCTAAATAAGGAAAAAGTACTATAATAAAACTATTCTCCAGTGATGAATTAATAGGGGCTTATGCTGAACTAGGAATGCATTTGAAAATTTGTAGTATGCTAAATTCCATTTCATAGTGCTTTTACTTTAACTCTTACCATAAAAAATCCAGTTACTTAACACATTGAGATCTATAAAAAAAAAAGTTATTTCCAAGTACTAATGGAAACTGAATATTTGATAACTGGAACAGTTTTTATCTCAATGAATGAGATAAATAACTAAGGAATACAGAATGTTCTGCTTTGTCCGGTATTTATAAATTCATATGATATAAAGGGAAAATAGTGGGGGGAAGTATCAACATTCCATGCTTAAAAAGAAGAGAAAAATTGGCTAAAGCGACCTGTGGGTTTGTTTAAAAAAGCCAACTGGCCCCAGGTTTTACCAGCAGCCCCCATAAATCGTGCTTGGGAGGGGACAGAAATACCTGAGCTTAACCTCCCCTCTCTCCAAGTCACTTCAGGCTCACCCAGGCACAGTTCAAGGACAGTTTAAGTCAACCTGAGCTGACACATTTCTGCTGCTCCTGCCCCTGGCTTTGGTCTCCTGACCTCTCCCTTGCACTGAGCTGCTGCTCTGAACCCCCCAGGCCAGCAAAAAGAGGGGAAAAAAAACCAATTTTGTGCTGAACGTGGGATCACACCAGAAAAAGTGCTAAGGAGGGGGTGGGGAGCAGGAACACAGCAATATCCATGTAAAGCTGCTTAAATACCTGTGCTTAAGAGGAGGGAGCTGCCTCCATCCTCTGATCTGCTGGCCCTCCCTAAAGCCCAGAGTCCTGTGGCAGCTCAGCCCAAATGGGAATGGTAAAAGCCCACTTCCCTTCTCATGTGGAATCCAATTTATTATTCCATGACAAAATCTAATTTATTATTCCATGCCAAAAGCACCTAATTCTGTCTAAGAGCAGTTTGAGCAAAGGATGGGGCAGCAGCAGCAGTGGAGGCAAAAATATGGTGGAGACTCTCCCACAGGGAAATAGAGAAGGTACATCAGGCAGGAACCTTTTTCTTCACTTGTGAGTGAGCAGCTGGTGGTGCCCCAAAGTTCCATATTCCCACCTGAAATGCCTGGAGCATTCTTTTTGTACAGTATTGTATGTATGGAGGCTGCTCCTCCAGCATTCCCTACTCCTGCTCCAGGACACTCCAACAGAAAGGGCCCTAAAAAAACATTTACCCCCATCACTTCCTCATTTACCTCTGTTTTATTTACTCACTGCTGTTGATCTTTTTTAAAA
The DNA here is from genome assembly GCF_009819655.1 of Sylvia atricapilla. NCBI lineage: Eukaryota > Metazoa > Chordata > Aves > Passeriformes > Sylviidae > Sylvia > Sylvia atricapilla. The sequence continues at coordinate 4,667,303 of NC_089159.1, read as the reverse complement.
CCCCACAGTCAAGGAATCACTGAAAGGTTTGGGTTGGATGGGTGTGAAGCTGTTCCAGCTCCTTTGCCATGTGCACCTTCCACCAGAGCAGGTTACTCAGAGCCCATCCAGCCTGGCCTGGAACACTTCCAGGGACAAATCTGGGGCTGAAAACTGATGTCTGTGTAGTAAAATCAGGGGACTTCTTTTCCCTATTCCTCCTCCCTGCTCACATCCCATCCCACAGGTACTGTGGGACCAAAAGGTCCCTCTGCCAGCTCCTCCCAGGACATTAAATATCACCTGGCAGGTAATAAATTATTGCAAGACAATCAGTCCCAGGGGACTGCTGAGGGGAGTGTCTGCTCCCAGCAGTGCTGTTCCCTGAGCCTCTCAGGGGACAGGAATCGAGGCATCTCCTGGGGATTTGAAATGGAGAGAAGCCTATTTGCTTAACAAAACTTGTTTTTGAGATACCCAGAGCAGTCATCTCCTGATGTTTTAGAAAGTCAGCCTTAACAACAACCAGAAACCAGATCTATATCCTGAACAATCAAATATAACTCAACAGAACAGGCTCATATCCTCGGTATTTTGATTTGTCTCCAAAACAAGATACAGTAATTACATCTATAATCAAATACCATAATTCACAGTTTAATGTGGTGCATTTATGTAGTCAATCATGATTAGTTCAGGTTTTTTAGGTTTCTGAAACCCTGTCTCGATTAGGGAGACTGGAATCACCAGCTCAGAGATTCAGCAGCACAATCTCTTAGTGTATTTGTGCTTCATTTACGTAACACGGGATTACAACAACAAATTTTACTCTGGTGAGGTTGAATTTGTACCAAAATAAACTTCACTTTTTTATCAGTGAAGCAAAACTACAGGAGAGGAGTGTGTGTGAGCCATACCAAGGTAACAGGGAGCTGTCTCCACCAGGGAAGATCTAATGGGAGAATCTCCTTCACTGCAGCCAAATTCAAAATTGATGTTTCTTACTTGATCCTCAGACATTCCCTTCATTAAAGAACAGTGCTGAAAGCACACATGCACTTTTCACTCAGTGCATTGCAAGCTTGAAACTGAAGTGAAAAGGTTCTAAGAGCACCTCAATGCACTCGGAGCAATTTTAAAGTGTAAATTTCCATTGGCAAACGGACCCACGCAAGTCATTCTTTGTTCTCACAAATGTCTGCTGGATATATCAAGGACAAAGTTATCTTGGTTATTTATTTATTTCTAGCAAGACTTGGGAAATCAGGTTGTAAAACAAAAAGTACCATGCTGCTTTTAAATGAGGGATTATTGCCTAGTTGGCAGTAAGATTTAGTAAGATGTAGAAGTGATCAGGATTGCAAGGCTCACTCAGGGGAGTTGTGCACTTAAATCCCTGCAAACACACTCCTGAACTGCCCTGTGCTGATGGAACTGCCACAGTCTAAAGTCAGTGAACGAGTCAGGGATTGAGGAGGTGCTGGAACACAGTTCTGGAGGGGCAGAGCTCTGTAATGTGGCTCAGTGTGCCTCCATCCAGCCCCCCACGCAGGCACAGAGCTTTACAAGGACAAATGTAATTTCCACCTTCCCTCCCTGACGCTTTCCGAGCAGAACCACGGCTCCCATCTGGCCACAGCAAAACTGGAAAACTCTCTAATTGGCCCAGCTGCCTTTGCCTATAGAAACCCTTCAGAATAACAACAGTTGGCTTTTAAACTCGTGAGCACTGTGCTGGTGCGTTCTCGGTGAGTGCTGTGAAGAGAAACTCGAGCTGGAGCCAGCAGCGGGGCTGTGGCCATCCAACCAACACCTGCCAGCCCAGGGCTTTCCATCAGCCCTCTGGAATACAAGGTTTTCCAGCTGAAAAGCTTTGCAGGGAGAACAATTTGCAGTATCCTCGTGTTTTACGAGTGCATGTAGCGGTTTCACGTTTGCCAATTTCTGTTTCTCAAAATTAGTGTAGCGGTCTGAGTGTCTCCTAGAATTATTTAGTCTTTTTCCTGCTGTGAGATAGGATTAGGAGAAAAGCAAAGCAGGCTCAAACTTAAAAGATGGGTTTATTAACAAACACTAAAGGAAAAGAATGGGAATCAAAATCCTGTCTAGGAGACACTCAGACCACTGCACTAATTTTGAAAAACAGAAATTGGTGAACATGAAACCACTACAGTGCACTACAGTGCATTCATCAGGAGCTCAGCCTGTAGGGTCAGTGAGGCCCAGCAAGCTAAAAGTGCCACCTGGGTCCCTGCCACAGTGACAGGATGCTCAGGGAGGCTCAGAGCAAAGAGATGTGACCAGTTTAGATTGTCCAGCACAAACCCAGTGTATCACAGAATCACAGAACGACCCGGGGTTGGAAGGGACCTTGAGGATCACCTTGTTCCACCCCACTGCCATGGGCAGGGACACTTTCCTCTGTCTCAGGTTGCTCCAAGCTCCATCCAACCTGGTTTTAAACACTTCTAGGGATGAGGCAGCCAGAGCTTGTCTGGACAACCTGTGCCACAGCCCCACCACCCTCCCAAGTGTTGCTCTGGTATTTTTCACCCTTCTGAGGTTTGTATTTTTGTAGTGGAGTTTCTTACAGATTTTCATGCAAACAAAGTGATGTTATAGTAAGTGTGCTTCTTGTTTCTTATTCCTCTCTTGAGGAGGGACAACTGATGAACTTTTAGTTTGATCAGTGTGGCTGGAGAGGTGGCAACCTCATCCTCCAATCCACAGTCACTGTCCAAAATCTATAGAAACTGAAGTAGAAAAATAAACTTCTCTCTTTTTGCCCTGACGACTTGACTGTTGTTCATTCATCGTGTCCTACAGCAACACACAGGAAAGAATTTCTTCCCAATATCCAATCTAAACCTACTCTCTGTCAGTTTGAAGCCAACCCCCTTGTCCTGTCATGCTGTGCTCTTGGAAAAGCTCCCTCTCCATCCTCAGGCTCCTGACATTCCCTGCACACACAAAATGCAAAGGGCTGAGCCTTGGGGGCTCCGTGCCCAGCTGGCCACACACACACCCCCAGCACACCAGGCTCATGGGAAGCAGCCCTGAAAACATCACCAGAACCAGAAGAAGCTCTTACCTCTCCCTGGAAACTCTTCAGCAATGGAGCTACCTGTTTGCGCAGGTCCTGGAAGACAGAAGCAGGATATCCCATCAGAAAAACTGCAAAGGACAAGTCATCAGCATGTTTTTCCTGATGTTGTTTCTCAGTTCTCAAGCGTTACTTCAATTCTGATCGCATTTTGTGGCAGCTTTGATTAAAATTACAGAATTATAGCTGGAGTTCACTTTGAGCAGGTCTGAATTTCCAGTTTGACATACACCTGCACGTGCTGCAAATGGTATTAATTATCCAAACTGTGGTGGGTAAGCACTGAATGCCTTCAGTCTCCTAATTCAGCTGAAACATTCATGAGATTAGCAGTAAATGCCTCTATCTACCTCCACAGCAGCTACACCTCTGAACTTATGCCAAGGAAATTCCCACAAATGGAAGCCAGGCTTAAAGGAAGATGATGCTGGACCATCATTTCAACTAGAAGTGTTGCCATTTTGTGAAATCTCGGTTTTATTTATTATTTTCCCAAGAGTGCTCTGGCTTTAGTCATCAGAGAACTGGAGCTCATTGAAGATGACAAGTATTATTTGTTGGTTTCTGTAGAACTCAAAATTTCTTCTTTCAAATTACAGCAAACACAGTGCTACAAAATTCATTCAAATACTGCCCACAGAATCACTCTAAAGGTTTAAAGCATATTTTTACTCAGCAACTGAGATAATTTAGGACAAAAAAAGGTATATTTATCATACATAAAATTTTCTGTGGCTTCACTTTTAAGCTGGTTTGGGTCTAATTCTTATTACGTGTGTGTCTGAAGAATAAAACCCAGTAACTTTGCAGAGGACACTGTTAGTCATGCACAGCCAAGATGCTGCATTCCTGCTTTTGCCACTGACAGGGCACAAGCATACTTCAGAGTGCACTTACACCTGGAAATAAATCTGGAAGAGGATGAAACCAACAACCTGATGCTGGGTCTCTTGGGAGGGCAGCACTGATGCTGCTGCAGGGAAAGGGTGGATTCCCCATCCTGGGAGATTTCTGAGGCTCAGCTGAGCAGAACTAGTGCTAAGGGAATGCTAAAGAGCCATTTTTAAGGCCAAGTGAGATTTGGTCAGACTCTGGACAGCCCCTCCAATGCTGAGTCCTTGATGCTCTGGGAATCTGCTGACAACTGGAACAGCCACCAGCTGCTTCAGGAACCATGAAATCTTCCTTCCTGCACACAGGCCACAGTCCCTGAGCTACCTGAACCTCCTGCAGGGGGTCACAAAGACGTATTTGAAGCATTTTCTCTATGTAGAAAAGGGTCTGTTGAGGCCTCAAGCTTTTCAGAAAAGAAGGTGACCTTAAAAAGTTGGGAAATTCTCTTTTCCAACACATTTACTTTTACATCTACAGTCATGCAACATATTGGATGTTAAACCACTCACCAAAACACTCTCAGCCCTGGGTTTAATCTGATTTTCCTGAAGGAAAAGTAGGCTTTTGAGAGAAGTGATTTTTGTCATTTAAATGACAAGTCATGCAGAGAGTTGGAGTATCAGGAGTTCTCCCACTCCCTGAGAAATGGCTTAGGGGGCCCAAGGCAAATGAAGCTATCAAAGACAAATGATCACTCAAGTTTCACTTCTGACATGGTTATTGCACTAAAATACAGCTTAATCCCCATCAAGTCAAGGATAATATTGCAGCTTTCTGAGCTCCTTCTCCAGAATGAACCAAGCTGTGCTTCTGTTCTTGGTCCAAGCCAAGTCACCCAAATGGCTCCTGATGTATCCTGCTGCCTGTTTTGGGACACAAAAAGGTTGGACACTGTGCTTGTGGATCACAAACATCTACAAATTACACTTCCAGCAAAGCAAACTGGCAGGTTGAGCAGCTTGTCCCCACTCCCTGCCTCCTCAGGGAGACCAGGGGGCTGTGCACTTTTTAGAACGTGTTTTCTTTGTAACCTGATGATACTGATGTTGAAAAAAGTTAACAATCACCACTGATGGCAAAATAAATGCCCAGATTCAAGGCCAAAATCTAGCAGAGGTGGTTTTAGTGCCCAGTGAAATTACAAACAGAATTAGATTTACAGCCCGGATGTGGGCACCCTTTATAAAATCAGGAAAAATTATATCATCCAAGCAAGGCAACTTTTCTTGAAATAAAAATCTCAACTGGTTGAAAATCACTGGGTTTAGGGCTTTTGTCCCTGATATTGCCTCTGAATTTACTGACTTGTTTGGCACCAGCCAGAAAAGTGATGTCAGAAGTGAAGGCAGAAACACAGGAAGATGTAATCCCAGATCCAGAGGCAGGAGAATGTCATCCCTGCTCCTGTGTCCATGGCAAGTTCTAGCCAAGATCCTTTATTTAACTGCCTCCTCTGGCACATCCTGACTGCTGAAAGACTGGATTTGCAGCATTTTTATTTCATGATATAAACTATGTCAGGACTTCACCTTCATATTCATCTTGAATAATGAGGGATGTTGTTTGTAACAGCAGAGAGGGAGAGAAGCAGGGTGGAGAGGAATAGAAGGAGCATCCCAAAGACATGAATACAGAAACAAAAAGGCAGAAAACCTTTCAAATCCATTCATTTAGCAAGTTTAGGATGCTAAACACTCACCCCAACAATCAGAACGTTACCAAGCAAAATTCATGCCATCATGGGAAAACATGTGCTTGATTCAGACAGCAGCTTGTGGTGGGGGTGAAACTGCTTTGGAAATATTTCCTGATAGAGGAGAAGGCAGCTCAGGGTGTTTCAGCTCCACTGGCAAGCAGTGGGTTAATCCCCCTGCACTCCATCCAGGGCGATCCCAGGACACATCAGAGCACACACTTGAACGGGGTGAAATGCTTTCACATCTTGAAATCTTCACAATAACTTGAAATCTTGTTGCAGCTGAACAATTGAGACAGAGCATCCCACTGCCATTCCCTTCCCCGAGCAAACAGGCCAGGAAAGGGAACTGCAGGAATGTGATCCAGTGTTCTAAACTCAGCCAAAATCTCTGTGCAGGTGAGTGGATAAATGGCACACACCACAGCAAAAGGCATAAACACCTTTTTCACACCACTTTTTCTTTTCTCCCCTCTTTTCCTGGCTTGCCCTTGGAAAGAGTTTATAGGAAGGAGTTTATAGGGTACTTTTATAATTCCTTCCTCAGCAAAACAACATCAAAACTTGAGACAGCTCACAACCAAAGGGAAATAAAAATAAACAGACAGAAGTCAGGAATACATATGCCTCGAGTCACAGCTCTGCTGGGGAGATTTATTTTTGGCAGTTTGGAAAAATTTCTCATCAGACTTTGTCTCAAAATATTACACTGAACTTCAAACAGAATTTTACCTTCTTTCCACTAAATTGAACAGGAAGAAGGACGTTCAGTTCAGACCCAGGGGAATCTGCAGTGTTGGTTAGCAAGGACACCGGGTGATTTATTATCTGTTTAAAGTGTGGTGGCCTTTACTGCCTGGGCTGTGATCAAAACAGGAAAAGCATCCAGGCTCCAGCCCTCACAGAGCTACCAAAACACTGCGGCCAAGCAGAGCAGCTGAAAAGGGTCCATGCAACTGAACATTAAAACAAATTATAATTTATCAACATAGACACGCTGAAATATTTGAGTATAGGAATACAATCCCATTATTAGCCTATTTTTCCGTGCCATCTAAATACATGCATTCTTTCTCTCTGGATGATTTATCAGGGGTAGAGCACTTTTCTGAAAAGGGCTCACAGACAAACTCAGTATCTGATGAGGAGCCCAAGAACTAGGATGCTGTATCATTATCTGAATCAAATCCGATGGCTGAAAGCTAATACAGCGTTTCCTCTTAACAAGAGTAAAAACAATGAGTTTATATTTTGATCAAGTAGCTAAACAATGAAATCTGAATCCACATAATTTTTAACTCCCTTCCCACTCTCATTAAAAATAGCTCCACGGAAAATAAACCAAGAATAAATCTGTGTTGAAATCCTGGGCAACCAAATGCGTCTTCCTGACAACTAAACTACATTATTTATCTGGATCTTAATACCCTGTGTACAGTACAAAGGACACAGCAATGGCCAGGCTACCAAGGCTGGATTTGTAATTTACTTGAGGTCTGAAGCTACACAAGCATCTTCTGATCTCCTCACGGGCTGCTCCATCTCATTTACCTCCTAAATGCTTATCTCGAAATGTCACAACAAGAGCCCTCCGACCCCAGTTTGATGAAGTGGCCCAGCCAAGCTGAGCTTGTCCTACACACCTTTATCATCTACACAGGCACTGTGGGACAAACCAACCCCAAAACCTGGCTGAGAATTCCAGCCTGGGCCTCATTTCCCACCAATTGTTCTGTATTTCTGTCTGCTGGAGCCACGCAGGGGCTGGGGAATGTCACGGTGTCTGGCACAGGAATCCTAATGAGAAGCAGCCCACTGCTATCAGCGTGGGTGACACCAGCAGTTCAGCTGTCACAACCCATTGTGGAGCAGCCTCATCACCCGAGAGAGGCTGAGGCTTCCCCCTCTCGTGTTCCCCTCCCTGTTTGCCCACATGGAATAAGGCAAAGAATGGAAGAACTGACAAGTGCCCTGTGCTCCAAACTGGCAGGGGCTGGGCAGCCTGACCCCAGATTCTTCCTTGTAATAATTTAAAACAGAGAGAAAAAGAAAAAAAACCCACACAGAATAAGCTCCAGACAAGCCCTGGGGCGTACTGGCTGTGCAGGAGGAGGTTTGTAATTCCATCAACACTTCCCATCCCTGGACATGTCCAAGGCCAGGTTGGCTGGAGCTTGGAGCAGCCTGGGCTAGGGGCAGGTGTCCCTGTCCATGGCAGGGGCTGGAATGAGATGAGATGTAAGGTCCCTTCCAACCCAAACCATTCCACGATTCCAGCTGAAGGGGAGCTCTCCTGACAAAAACTCTGTGCCAAGTTTCTGCCCCTCTCCCCAGAGGCAGAGGAGAGGTGGATGTCTGTTCCTAGAGACTGGGAGGATGTTTATCCACGTGCCCTCACAGCCAGAGCTGCACACACTCCATCCACCCCACTATTATCTCCAGAATGTTGCTGAGCCTCCCATAAATACAGCTGAAAGGGGGAGAGGGGAGAGGCAGCCAAGCATGAAGGATTTGGGAAGAACGCTGGCATCAACTTCTGAGGTGTGTTTGATTATTGTGTACTTCAAGGACACAACTTGTCACCATGAAACACACAAATCAGCAAGTTAACTATAATTAGGAGTAAGCAGTTCTGCTGGTTAATTAGAGAGAGGCAGCAGGCACAGATGCTTTGCCCTGCTATGGGAAAATGGGTGGAAGGGTTGGGATCACTCAGACACTCACCTACCAGGGCATAAGTTTTAAATATTATTTCTTTGTATTATGAAAAATCCAGGATATTCCAAGTTTTTTCCACCAGGAATCCTGGGAACACGTGGTCGGGGGTGTACTAAAGGAAACATTTAAGTCTTTATATTTAATTAGTTCCAGCAAGTTCCCCTTTGCTTTAATCTAAAAGAGATGAAACTGAAATCCCAGATAGTTGTTCAAACAGGTATTATGCAGTTGCTTAGATGACTTACTTAATTCCTAAAATATAAGGCAAAGCAAATCATATGAGTAAACAATTTATTGCTCAATTTACACTTTGATTTAATGAGATATAAAACCTCTTATTGCTTAAGGCTGCTGAAATATTTACTTGAAATCCGATCATTAAAGAATGAATCACCATCTTATCAATCTTCTGTGATATTTTTAGTTATTTCAGTACACTAACATGCCAGTGTTTTCTCTGTACAAAAGAAAACCCAAACCCTTTTAAAGTTACATTTATAGATACGTTTCAACGTAGCACAATGATAAATAAAAAATCTTGATTTACAGTAGCAAAACGTACACCACAGTACTTTCGGAAATATTTCAAGCTCACAGATCTTGTGCAAATTCCATTAGCTTTAATTATTTATTAGCAGTAGATTTAGATTACCGTTCTTGACCTATTTTTCAGTGTATGGACCCACCCAGCAAGAAGTGAAAAAATATTCCATTTGTGAAGGGCTGATTTAGTGAGCACAGACTCCAGCTCTGAGTGGAGCATTGAGCAAAACCCTGGCCATTGTCATTCAGGGGGAGAGAGGCTGCAAAGCAGAATAAACACTGAGGGAGCGTTTTCTCTTTGAAAAGAGAGGGAATTTTTGCTGTTTGACCACTTCAGACAGTTTGGCCAGACTGCAGCCACATGACAATCCCAAAGGAAGGGATGGACGACTCCACGGAAAAGTTTCAAGAGTTTCTTTGTGGAAATTCCCTGGTTTCTACCAAACTCCTAAGACTGTGTGGGTCCTACTCAGCCATGGGAAAAGGGGTCAAAAAGGAGAATTTTGGGGCAGGTGCTGTGGCCCCTTGCAGTGGCAAGGTGCAAACTGTGCTCTTCCCAAGCTGGGGAAAAATGGAGCATTTGGGAAGGAGCCGTGCTGGGACTTTGCTTTCAATGGAATTTGCCCAAGTCTTAATGGAATCCTCTTATGGTTGCTTCCAAGCTCAAATAAACAAAAAGCTCACAGGTTTACTCTGGGCCTGTGCAGCCACGTCCAAACAGCCTGGGGACCTTCCCAACTGTTTAAAAAGCCACCCTGCCAGAGGGGAACATTGCACCCATCTGTATGTATGGAAGTGTGTGTATATATACACACATACACTATGCAGAATAGAAAAAGGATTTTTTTTTTAACTAACTTTACAAATTAATGTGGTGAACTCAGCTTTTTAGCATCATGTGACAGGCCTGGTGTCATTTATAAACCAGTGAGTTAAGAGTGGCTAGGAGACATTGAACAGGAATTATGGAGAACTTAAAAAGTAGAGTTGCTAGGAAACAACAACAAAAAAAAATAGTTCAAACAAAAATGATACAGGTGGAGCTTTGTAAGGAGGTAATTCTAGTGAAATGAAAGCCTGGTCACTAAAATTCCAGCAGGGAAAAAAAGGAAAGGATGACTTGTGTAACAGTTTCACCAACACACACAGAAAATTAAGCGCCACTTTTAACAAACATTAATTTCAAAAAGCTTCCCAGTGGATAATGGCTCCATGGCAATTGTCCCTCCTGCTCTCTTGAACCCAGTGCTGAGGGCTTGAGGTGACAGCAACGTGCCAAGACAGACCCTTGTCATGGGAAAACCCATGTCTGCACCATCCCAGGTCAGCAGAACTCTTATTTATGGAATGAAAACCCATCTGATACACAAAATAAATATTTTCTTGCCAGCAGGACAACCACACAACAGTGAAATCCAGGAATTGCCATTCCCAGCTTAGGCCAGGATCCCTACACAGAGCAAAGATTAATTAGAGCTTTGTTAAGCACCTGCAGATTTTATCAGATGAGCCCATTTATCCAAAAAAATGGGAAACAAACTGACTGCTTGGTTGTGCATCCCAATATAGCTTTACATCCCCAAAACTCAGCCTCATCTACATTTGTCAAATTTTAACCAGAACTGCTCTGCCCCTCCATAAATTCCATGTTGTTCCACAAGTGCTCTGCCCCTGTGATTTGAGTTTTCCAGTGAAAAAGATCCTGAACACTACTCCCAAAGGACGTCCTGCAGGATTTCATCCTCCATCCACTGTATTTCCCACTCTGAAAGTCTGTAGAGAAAGTATTCCTAACGCTCCCCTGGTTATCCAGATTTACAGCCTGCAGATCAGAGGTTTCTCTTCAGTGTAAAATGGGGAACTTCTGAAAAAAGGTAATTATTATGAGCCCTAAAAAATTAACGTGTCTAATGAGAGGCTAATGACAGGGGCCATGACTCTGCAGAAGAGGCACCTAAGTGCTGTGGTCCAATTAACAACACCAGTTCAAACACAGCCTAATGCTTCACACGGTGGATTTAGAAAGAAGAATACTTAATGTGAAACCATAATTGCAGCTGTAATTTTCTCTACTCCCTCCCCACAAGCAGGGCTGGAATCAGAGTGCACCCTGCTCCAGCCTTCTGGGATGATGGATCAGGGGCTGGAGCTGCCTGGCAGCACTGGGCTCCTGGGACTGGGATTTCTCTTCTGGCTCAAGGAAAAGATGGGTAGAACCATTCAGAAATCATGAATCCCAATGTACTGATTCATTTAGGAAAAGGGAGATTACTAAAAAACATTCATGTTTTAAAAACCTGTTATTGATTTCCAGAATGCAAGGATCTTGCTTTGCAGTCAAGTGAAGTTTCCAAGAAGAATAATTCTGTGTTAAATATAATAATGAGGAGCCAGGTTTCTCCTCGTGGATCTTACAGGCCATCTGTGAATTGGGGAGGAGGCACTGCTGGGACATCAGAAATTGCAAAATCCTTTTCCTTACTTATCTTGTGCACACAGATTACAAATGGAGCTGTGAGCAGCCCGTGCATTAATCACACTCTGACATACCTGCATGTAAGAACACAGGTGTATTTACTGATTTCTATCATTACAGTCAGCCTTCTGCTTTGATTCCAATGCAAGAAAATCCAATACTACGCAATCCTCTGCTAATCTTTTTATAAGATTTTCTTCTTAATCTTGATCCTGACCATCCAGTTTTATTCAAAAGCCAGTTGCTCCTACAAGAAACAAGTTGTTTCATGAGGACTTGAGTAAAAAGCCTGCTGTCCTGCAAATACATGTCCTATATTTGCTAAAACTCTCATGACCATCATCTCTGCTGTCTTTATGTTCTTTGTGACTTCTTCCAATCATTGACTGTGGGTTCAGGCCTCACCCTTTGGATGCAGCAGACGTGATAACTTCAGATTCCAAGAAAGATGAGAAATTCAAAGGGGGGAAAAAAAAAAATGACAACCTCAAAAACATCAGGATACAGACCCAAAGGTTTTACTACATCTAATTTAGCATACCTGGTAAAAACACTTCGAAATTAATCTAACTGTCATCCTGCTGACCTAAATAAAAAAAAAACCCAGCACAGAGCTTTTCATGTTGCTTCAGTGAGTGAAGCAATTCGGAGAAAACAAACTTTTGCTGCCTTTACACTTCCTGGCAAAATTCCTATGGAAACAGGCTCAGGCCCATAATGCACATGGCTTTGGGAGCACACAGTAGATAGAAATGAATCATCCAGATGAAAGAAAGCAAGAGCTCACTACAGACTTATTCAATACGTTTACTGTTTGTTAGCTGAACTTCAGAAATAAAAAAAATCCACATAAAGCACTTTCTGAGCAGCAGCATCCCCTCACAAATGTAATAGATACCCTCAGCTGGGATTAATTCCCAAATTCATGTGTTGAACCGTGAACTGCTCCAGTGTTGGGAGGAGGTGGGGAGAGAAAGGAGATAAAAAGAGCAGGAAAAGGAACCCAGAGGATGGAAGATGAGGAAGGGAGACACAGGGAGCTGGAGCTGAACACAATCAGCTCGATGGCAGATTAAAATGAGGCACACTTGTATAATAATAAATCAGCAGAATTAATACAGGCTTATCTTCTACCAACTTAGAAGGGGGAGGTGACAAATTGCACTTGAGGACAAACAGTTTGACTGTTGCCAGCATAAGCTGAGTGTCTATAGGAAATGGCTAAATTTAGACAGCCAGCTTTTGATGAGAGCAACGGAAATTAATTCAAGTTTTTTGTCTGTGGTTTGTGTTTTGTTTTTTGTTGGGTTTGTGTTTTATTTTTTTTTAAGAGATCTAGAATGTTACTCATCTCTTGAAACTCTTACCAAAAGAAGAGACTTAATAATGCACCATCCTCCCTGCCTACTCCCTCCTACTCTTCCCCCTATAAAAGGAAGAATTGCTCCTTTGGGCTACAGCAATTTAGGAACTTAGTGCAGTTTAACAAATTCCCTATCTCTTGGCTGGAGCTGTTTGGCTCTGATAGATGAATCAGAGAAGTCCATAAACGTCTGGAGGATTCCTACAGACTTTTTCTTGCATGACTATATATGGCAACTACAGATCCAGTTATCTGCCATCGTTTTAACCTAAGCTTCAAACTTTTTACCTTATTCCTGCCTTTGTGGCAAACTTCCTCAGCTGCAGCTCTGCTAAATTAGACATAAACTGACAACTACTTTTCTCAAGAGCATTTTCCCACTCATTGCAAGGCAGTAAAAAAACCTTGAATTGAGATACACTTCAGTAAAAATTAACTTTTGTCAGTGTCTCCTGCCTCTCTCTCAGCAATACATTTCTGTGAGGAGTGACCCAGACTGTGATGCTGTGGAGCTCATGCTCTCATTCACACAGTTCTGCTGCCATTGGAGGTGCACCTCACCAAACAGCAGATGTTTTCCATCTCTTATTACCTGAAATACCAAGGAACTCCGAGTGCCACGATAAGTCAAGCACAAACTGGCAATAGAGGCAAAATCCACACTTAAAAAAAAAAAAAAAAAGGTCAAAACTGCCAGACTGATGTACAGAGGGACTCACAAAGGAATTCCAGAAATGCCTGCAACACCCTTTATCCAGAGAAATGCTCAATAAACTTCTTCCTATCACCCTCTTCTATGCATCTGATCCTTTTTACAAGACGCTGAAGTGTGTACATCAAAGCCAGCAGCATGTGAGACAATACTGAAGGCTTTTAGCTGCATCCAAAACCTTCTCTGTGCATCCAAAGCAAAGGGTACACCAAGTTCAAGCACCTTCTTTAAGCTAAATATCCCTCACATGCCTCAAAAAAATGGACATCCAGGGCCACTGAGAGCTCCAGGCAGGAGCTCCTCAAAGCCAGGAGTGAAACAGAGTCAGAAAACTTGAAAGACTGGAAGCCAACTCTGAGTTTTGAATGCAAAAAACCACTACAGGGCTCACTTTTAAATGACATTTAAAACAAATACCCAAAAGCCAGCCTCTTCCTGAGCAGGAGGATTTGTATTTTTACAAATAATGGCCCTGGTGAGACCTGAGCCGATGAGGAAGGTCACTCAGAACAGTGGGGCAGAGTCACAGAGAGCTGAGAGCTGCCAACACAAAATAGAAGCACGGTCATGCCCCATCCCGTGAAACACTCCTAGGAAATGCAGATAAAACAGTGAAAGAAAAAGCTCCTGTTCCGAGGAGATTGTATCTCACCCAGCTGCTTATTAACACCGCGCAGTTAGAAGAAGTTATTTTGAATTCCTGAAGGCACGCCGTGTCTGGAAATGCAATGTTTGAATGAGCACTCCTGAGACCCAGAGCGTATCGGGTTTTCCACCTGACTACAGCCCCAGAGATGCTGACACTTCTGAACCACAGAGCTCCCTCTTAGCCAGGGCAGGGCAGCCACTGAGGACCACCAGAGGGGGAAAAATGGAAAAAAAGTAAAATTGGGCAACATCATAGAATCTCTGGACCGGTATTGATTAATCAAGCGACTTATCTGATTTTATAACTTCTATTTATTGGATCCTGATAATCTGCTTATAAAAAAAAGTAATTGTTAATGTTTTTAACTGGCTTGTGCAGCATTAGAAGGTCCATCAGACCTGAGGACTGAGATGTTCACCCATGCCATGGACTTACACATGCCAGCCAGCCATCAGAACAGACAGGATTGTTTTTGATGCTGCTCCCCAAGTTTGTGTAAGAACAAGGAAACATTTCGGTGCCATCATCAGATAGCAGGAGGATAAACAACTGTTAGCACCTCTGGGGAGAGAGCAGGTATCATTCAGCTGCATTCCAGGAGTGGTTTTTCCTTAGGGCAGATGTAGGGAAAGCACTGCACAACAAAAACTCCTTCTGGGTCAAGTTCCAGCTGCGAGTGTGACTCCACAGACCAGCTCCCTGCACTGCCATCTGATTTTTTTCCGGCCTTGTCAGATCTGAAATCTGAATTTTCAGGGTGGTTCTTGCTGCTGACCTGCTGGATGAGCTCCCAGGGCTGTGCTCCCCCGGATTCCCGGCTGGAGTGGGGATTCCTCATTGCTGCCCACTCAGCACAAAGCCTCCTGCTCCCTGTTCCCCCAGCCCTGTGTGCTCAGCACCCTCCTTCTGACCAGGAGTTCACTTTGGGGATAAATAAGCCATTAGTGGGATCCAAACCAGCCAAGGTCATTCCCCCCATAAACAGCTTGGCCACTGTTTCCTCAAGGACTTTGCTCTCTCTCATTTTTCTGCCCCATTTTTTAAACTGATGCTTGGGAGCATTTCCCATTGAAAACCAGCACACTGAAGTGTGTAATATGTCCCCGAAACATAAATATTTGCCAGATTGTCATACAGAAATACTTCATTATCTTTTCAGTAACTGGATAAAATGCAAAAACTTAAGTTTGCAACAGCATGAAACACTCTGGAAAGTGTGAAAATTGTGGCTTATTTTCATGTAAACTGGAGGATTAAAGTATAAATCACACTGTTTACATGAAGTGATCAGAATTTCAGTTGATGCGGGTAGGAAGCTGGAATTATTAACATTTGTTTCTGACCCCGGGTCTGTTAACTAATAGCTTTTTCACCCCTTATCAGCTGCACAAACAACAATGGATTTTAAATCAACCGAATGACCCGTGAACTTCTCCTAAATGGGGGGCACATCATTTAAGGCAGCCGAGAAAGTTTTGCAGGAGTCAGGAGGGCTCCTCACAGGGGCACATGTGCAGAGAGTTAAAGCTTCACCCTGCTCTTTTCTCCCCCCTCGCTCAAGTGTCAGCTGTGATAAGCCAAAATTAACAACCCTACACTGAACCACTTCAAATGAAGGGGGAATTTTTTTTTTCTTCTTGCTATTCTAGGTATTTTAAGTTGCATATGAGCACGGTGGCTAAATATAGGCAGTGACAACAAGAGACAGCATTGTCCCTTTGGGCACATTGAATATTATCTCAGAATTCCCATCTTCCTGGGCTGAGCCTCCAGTGTTGGGCTGGGGCTTTTTGTTTTTTTTTTTTTGGTTGTTTTTCTTACTTAGCAAAATGTGTATTAACCCCTACTTCGTTTTAGATGGAGCAGTTTAATAACAAATGTATTTAAGGGAGGGGAAAAAAAAAAGGAAATTTTGATTTTGCAAAAGCACCAGAAAGCTTTCCAATGACTTCCCCAGCTCTGTGTTAGTGCACACAGAACAGATGCCTCTGCTTTCAGAGAGGACTGCCACTCTGTTTTTAAAACTAGGAGGGCATCAATATGAAGCTTTTCCAGCTTATAAACCACAAAGCCAAGCTGGTATTTTTGGACGTAAAATTGTCTTTTTCTCCAGAAGTCATGCGCTTCACTTGCAGGTTTCAATCAGAAGTGTAAGGGACAAAAATCAATAACTACTAGTTTCAAAACACTTCCTGGGAGTGCAGCTACATCATCTGGAAACAAGCAGACTCACATGAGCCTTTAATATTGAACAGGAGCAGACTTTGAGAGGACACGGCCGCTCCTGACTTCTGCAGTATTTAAATACCACTGAGTGACACCAGCGTTTCTGCTTAATGTACCCCATGCACTCAGAACATTGACAACACTTCATTTTTAAGCCAGCTTCTATATAAAGTTTAATTTTTAAAGCCAGCTATAAATTATCAATGACATCTGTTCTGAAAAATGTCAATTCCTATTCCTTAGGCTGGCAGAATCCATCTATTTTGTGTAACGTCCTCTTCATATTTGAGCAATTTTAAAGCTCTATTGACATATGGTTTTCAAGGGAGATATTGCTCTTGTAGGAAGGATTTCATTATTAAGACAAGTCTTGCTCTAATGTAAGGATGATAATAAATACACACAACTGTTCTGGACTATCTCCCCTGGCTCTGACTCCCCAAGGTTTGAGAAGTGACAGGCCCAAACATCCCATAAATACCCCAGTGCAAGACACAAACCCACAAAAATGACACAAACCCACGGTAACAAGAGCAAGCAGCTGCAGGAACCAGTCTGTATTTAATCTCCTGATCCATAAAGTGTGGGGGCATCACTGTCATTAATTCCTGCAGCCCAGGCTGTTTATTGTGACAGTGGGGACAAGCACAGGGCCATCACCATGGACCCAGCCCCTCAGCCAAACCCCGATTTTGGTTTTTCCAGCCCATCTAATTGTACAACACAGGCACAATTTAGCACGGTCAGTCTTTCATTTCTTCAGATGTTAGGCACTACTAACACTGTGGCTCATTAAAATGCAATTAGGGTTGTTTTTATGCCCTTATGATGTTACAAAAGGAGGGATAAAAATAATTTTCAAATGTCCACAGTCATCTTGCAAACTTTGTACAATACACACTGCTTCCACTTTTTAAAGAATACACACATTAAAAAATCTCAATTTACTTTTCCAGTCTAATACACTCTTTTTGCTTCTAATACACTCTTTTTGCCAATTTTCATTCCCTCCCCATAAGTTACTGAGTCCCTGTCTCGGAGGCATCCCCTAAAATCAAAAATAGGTTTCAAGAAAGTTTAATCTCGAAGCGACAATTGCACCACGTGCTTTGGTTCTGTATGAACATATAAACTGTCACCAAATCCTCTCACAATATTTGTCATTCAGCAGCAAAACAGACACTGCCTGCCTGTGACTCTGTAATTGTGGAGCAGTGTCTGCTGGATGCTGAAATCCTGCTTTCTGCTCATGGCAAACATAAATCAAGGGGGAAAAAAAAAACCTGCTCTATTAAATCTATTTGCTCTGGGAGAACGGGGGATTTATCATCCTGTAAAACAAGTGGTCAATAAGATTCAGAAGTGCTTAGAACAGATCTTGATGAATCGGGATGCCACAGGTGAGGCTGAAATTGTATTTGAAAGGAATCCACGAGCAGAAAGGTGAATGCTCTATTTATTTCAGTCTATAGACAGGCTGGGGATTAAGAGCATCACAAACGCAGTTGGATCTGCATCCCCTCGGGGAGGATCCTTAACAGGCTGTCCCAAGGGGCAAGAGCAGTAAGGGAGGACACAGGGCTGCTTTAAGTAAATCTTAAAATGGGTATTCTTTAGAGAGCCACCAGAGAAGAAACGGCTTCCAGAAGGTTTTTCCACAGCACACAAACCTTTAGCAAGTGCAAAAAGCAAGTTTCAGAGCAGGTCAGGTCCAGGGGCCCTGCAGGGAAGCGGCAGATCCCATGAATGACTCAGGAATGACTGGACACAATCCCTGCCTCCCATCACATGATGATGCCCAACACAAAAGGGAGCCGGGGTTCTCACCCAGGACAAGAATTCGGTCCCAAAGGACAGAAAGGCAGCTTAAATAGCACAACCACGTAATTAATAAAGAGATGAATATAGGTGTATTGTAAAGGCAACCTTGGGGGTTATTAAATTAACCACAAACTAATCCCCCTTTTTTTTTTTTCCTCCTGCTGTTTTGGAACGGGGGAATCCAATTCCGCTGCTTTATGCGTTTGAATGTCGTTCCAGCAACTTAAACAGTGTGTGAGGAACCAAGATGCTTCCCTAGCACAGTGACCATCTTTAGTGCAGGACCCCAAATCCTCCCCAATGACACAAACTCCCATCTCCCACGGCACCCGGCCAGACTTGGATGGCGAAGCCGCATCTGGTTTCACTTTCCGCTAACAAAACAAAACTCGCAGGCACCATTCATTATCTGCGAGGTCCAACGCGGAGGCTTTCAAAATACACTTTCAGAACTAATTAAATGCTTGTTTAAAGCTGAAGTGAATGTAAATACCAAACTGCAAGCGAAGGGATTAACTTGGGGCGGTGTGTGCCCGGTTATCTCAGTGAAGAATGAGCTCCTGGCGCTCCGGCCTTGCGCTGGAGGATCAATTTCCTGTCCACATCCAGGCTCAGGAAACCTGCCCCACATTGCAGTCGACTCCAGTTCAAGTGTCTGCTCTGCCTTGGACACGCCACTAGACACAGAGAATGTTTTCTGACCAGGCAGGGTAAGGTTTTGCATTTAGGGGATAAACGGTGTCGCTTTTGCCGTCAGACTTGAGCCAAAATTCAGGGATGCTCAAGGCAGCGGGACCTCTCCCGTGTCACCTGGGACACCACACACACTCCTCACAGGACTTCACAACACCTCGCCTGGGTTTCAGTTTTAACTCACCAACACACACTGCTGAGATCTACTCATCCTCTGTGTTCGAGGTGGCTGAGGAGGGAAATGAGATTCACAGGCTGCAGCCTTCATTCACTTCCAAAGCATTATCTAGTAGCTAAAAAAAGACATCATTTGCTCCTACTACTGCTCCTTTTGCCAGTTCCTAATAAAGCCAGCCTGTCTTACATCTTTGATGTCAGGAACTCCATATTTTAAGTCCTGTAACAATAATACACTGTTTATTTCTGTGCTGGGTAAAAATCCCTGAATTTTTTTTAAACTCGTACTAGAGTAACACAAAGAAAAATGCAGAGGACACTCAGGCTGTGTCTGTGCTGGCCTCTGCCAGGAGAGGATGCAGCCTTGTATCAGACAGGATGGAAGAGCCCAGACAGATGCAGTCTGAGCGAGAGGTACAACCAGAGAGCATTCAAAGGGAAAACAGGAGAGAGCCAGGAGACATTTTTACACAGCATTCTTCACTGGGAACATCACGGGATAAAAAAAAAAAAAAAAAAAAAAAATGAGTCCAGTGTTTGCACTTCGATAGATATCCAGTTTCAGGCTGTGACAGAAAAGGCAGCACAACCCAAATTAAAAGCACTGCTAACAGCGCCCGTTGCTCTTTTATTGTGATTGTTAAAAGTCACATTAGGATAAATTTCTGAAGTGTTTTAACACTTTTTCATTTGAGCTTAATTAATTTTCATAGGA